>NW_028123821.1:0-715922 GCF_965194805.1 Balaenoptera borealis
CTCAACACGCCCTATTCACCGCACAAGAATATATCTGACTAGTAATAATCTTAAAACCTATGTATTGATATCTCTCTGTTAGTGTGTCAAGTGGGTGTAAAGCGGCATAAACACAGCAGTGAAAAGCAGCTAAACCCCATTATGAAAATAAATTACTTTGAAAAACCCATGAAACAACGACAGTGAAAGAGAGAGAAATTCTTACACAATGCGTTCAGGGGCTGTGATGCAACCTGGATTGACCATATCTAGACCCACAGCTGGATGAGACATAAGGGTGGACACTCTTGGGGCTGAGAGGTTTGGTGAGGTTGGGCGAGCAAACGCAGACCCTTTAAAGTAATACTTCGTGGTACCCGTCGCATGGGTCCCAAATCTCCAGCTTCAAGGGCATCTTCCTACATCGAAAACATGCATGAGAAACCCAGAAGATGGTACACCGTGTGATGGGGAAAGGTTTCTAAAACGCACCTCATTTCTCATCTCCTTGTGCCCGGGTTCGCCTTTCCAGCCGCTTTACTAGCAATCTCCCTACCTGGAGCATCAGCACCTTTTACCTCCTGTTCCGTACAGGTTGCAATTTGTCCTGAGGATGAACGGGAAGACGGGGAACCAACGAGAGACTAGCTCTTGGTGTCGGGACAGGCACAGGTCACTCTATTTTCCCATCAGGAAGAAGAATTAACCACAGGCTCAGCCTGCCCCCCGGAACCAGAACAGGGCCTGAAGCCATCTGGCGCTTTTGCGGCCAGCTCCCAAAAAAGCGAGTTGTAAAATGGAGGTTCAGGGCACTGCAATGCACAAACCTGCAGAGTTATAAATGATAACTCTCGTCCACAAATATATTGAGGGAAGGCAAAGAAGAGGATTTGAATTCAAGGCAGAATTGCACGAAACAGATTTCAGGAGGTAGATACGAATCGCCTTTAAAGCACATGAAAAGCGGCAAAACGTTGACAATGATGCCCTTGGCCAAAAAGGGCGTATGCGTTTTTTCCTGAATATATTCAGGAAAAAACGCATACGCCCTTTTTGGCCAACCAAGCAACCTGGAAAAGCAAGTCAGCGCTACAGAGAAGTCTCGCTTCCCATCGGTCAAAAGGGCCATGCTGAAAAATGTGTCAAAACCAGAAATGCAGGACAGGCCATGGAGAAATGGGAGCCTTGCTACACTGATGGGCGGGATGTAAATTGCCAACAGCCACTCTAGAGAAGTGTACGGTGTGTCCTGAAATATCTGAAAAACACAGCTTAGAGAGCATAGGGCACTTCCACTCATGGGGGTATAAATTGGGAAAATTAAAAATCAGCAAGACACAAGCACCCCAAAGTTTAGGGCTGCTCTGTTGACCAGGACCTCCACTTCATTCCACCTTCAATATCCCAGGAAAGAGAAAAATGGATAAAGAAGTTGTGGTCCTTATGTACAATGGAATATCACTCAGCCATGAAATCAATGTCGTAAGGTTAGTAGCAGCATGATGAGTGGATTTAGGTACGACGATTCTAAGTGAAATAAGTCACACAGAAAAGGACACTTCTCATAAGGTATCACTGATAGAGGGAATGTAAAAACCGTTACACTTGAACTGAATTACAAAACAGAACAGAGTCACACATGCAGAAAACAGACTATGGCTGCTTAACGGGAAAGGTGAGGTGGGGTGATGCATAAAACAAGGGTATCAAATTAGCTCAGATACCGTTCCATAAACCCAATATGTAATAGACAAGACCTACTCCTTGCTCAGAGAACTGGACTCAACACGCCCTATTCACCGCACAAGAATATATCTGACTAGTAATAATCTTAAAACCTATGTATTGATATCTCTCTGTTAGTGTGTCAAGTGGGTGTAAAGCGGCATAAACACAGCAGTGAAAAGCAGCTAAACCCCATTATGAAAATAAATTACTTTGAAAAACCCATGAAACAACGACAGTGAAAGAGAGAGAAATTCTTACACAATGCGTTCAGGGGCTGTGATGCAACCTGGATTGACCATATCTAGACCCACAGCTGGATGAGACATAAGGGTGGACACTCTTGGGGCTGAGAGGTTTGGTGAGGTTGGGCGAGCAAACGCAGACCCTTTAAAGTAATACTTCGTGGTACCCGTCGCATGGGTCCCAAATCTCCAGCTTCAAGGGCATCTTCCTACATCGAAAACATGCATGAGAAACCCAGAAGATGGTACACCGTGTGATGGGGAAAGGTTTCTAAAACGCACCTCATTTCTCATCTCCTTGTGCCCGGGTTCGCCTTTCCAGCCGCTTTACTAGCAATCTCCCTACCTGGAGCATCAGCACCTTTTACCTCCTGTTCCGTACAGGTTGCAATTTGTCCTGAGGATGAACGGGAAGACGGGGAACCAACGAGAGACTAGCTCTTGGTGTCGGGACAGGCACAGGTCACTCTATTTTCCCATCAGGAAGAAGAATTAACCACAGGCTCAGCCTGCCCCCCGGAACCAGAACAGGGCCTGAAGCCATCTGGCGCTTTTGCGGCCAGCTCCCAAAAAAGCGAGTTGTAAAATGGAGGTTCAGGGCACTGCAATGCACAAACCTGCAGAGTTATAAATGATAACTCTCGTCCACAAATATATTGAGGGAAGGCAAAGAAGAGGATTTGAATTCAAGGCAGAATTGCACGAAACAGATTTCAGGAGGTAGATACGAATCGCCTTTAAAGCACATGAAAAGCGGCAAAACGTTGACAATGATGCCCTTGGCCAAAAAGGGCGTATGCGTTTTTTCCTGAATATATTCAGGAAAAAACGCATACGCCCTTTTTGGCCAACCAAGCAACCTGGAAAAGCAAGTCAGCGCTACAGAGAAGTCTCGCTTCCCATCGGTCAAAAGGGCCATGCTGAAAAATGTGTCAAAACCAGAAATGCAGGACAGGCCATGGAGAAATGGGAGCCTTGCTACACTGATGGGCGGGATGTAAATTGCCAACAGCCACTCTAGAGAAGTGTACGGTGTGTCCTGAAATATCTGAAAAACACAGCTTAGAGAGCATAGGGCACTTCCACTCATGGGGGTATAAATTGGGAAAATTAAAAATCAGCAAGACACAAGCACCCCAAAGTTTAGGGCTGCTCTGTTGACCAGGACCTCCACTTCATTCCACCTTCAATATCCCAGGAAAGAGAAAAATGGATAAAGAAGTTGTGGTCCTTATGTACAATGGAATATCACTCAGCCATGAAATCAATGTCGTAAGGTTAGTAGCAGCATGATGAGTGGATTTAGGTACGACGATTCTAAGTGAAATAAGTCACACAGAAAAGGACACTTCTCATAAGGTATCACTGATAGAGGGAATGTAAAAACCGTTACACTTGAACTGAATTACAAAACAGAACAGAGTCACACATGCAGAAAACAGACTATGGCTGCTTAACGGGAAAGGTGAGGTGGGGTGATGCATAAAACAAGGGTATCAAATTAGCTCAGATACCGTTCCATAAACCCAATATGTAATAGACAAGACCTACTCCTTGCTCAGAGAACTGGACTCAACACGCCCTATTCACCGCACAAGAATATATCTGACTAGTAATAATCTTAAAACCTATGTATTGATATCTCTCTGTTAGTGTGTCAAGTGGGTGTAAAGCGGCATAAACACAGCAGTGAAAAGCAGCTAAACCCCATTATGAAAATAAATTACTTTGAAAAACCCATGAAACAACGACAGTGAAAGAGAGAGAAATTCTTACACAATGCGTTCAGGGGCTGTGATGCAACCTGGATTGACCATATCTAGACCCACAGCTGGATGAGACATAAGGGTGGACACTCTTGGGGCTGAGAGGTTTGGTGAGGTTGGGCGAGCAAACGCAGACCCTTTAAAGTAATACTTCGTGGTACCCGTCGCATGGGTCCCAAATCTCCAGCTTCAAGGGCATCTTCCTACATCGAAAACATGCATGAGAAACCCAGAAGATGGTACACCGTGTGATGGGGAAAGGTTTCTAAAACGCACCTCATTTCTCATCTCCTTGTGCCCGGGTTCGCCTTTCCAGCCGCTTTACTAGCAATCTCCCTACCTGGAGCATCAGCACCTTTTACCTCCTGTTCCGTACAGGTTGCAATTTGTCCTGAGGATGAACGGGAAGACGGGGAACCAACGAGAGACTAGCTCTTGGTGTCGGGACAGGCACAGGTCACTCTATTTTCCCATCAGGAAGAAGAATTAACCACAGGCTCAGCCTGCCCCCCGGAACCAGAACAGGGCCTGAAGCCATCTGGCGCTTTTGCGGCCAGCTCCCAAAAAAGCGAGTTGTAAAATGGAGGTTCAGGGCACTGCAATGCACAAACCTGCAGAGTTATAAATGATAACTCTCGTCCACAAATATATTGAGGGAAGGCAAAGAAGAGGATTTGAATTCAAGGCAGAATTGCACGAAACAGATTTCAGGAGGTAGATACGAATCGCCTTTAAAGCACATGAAAAGCGGCAAAACGTTGACAATGATGCCCTTGGCCAAAAAGGGCGTATGCGTTTTTTCCTGAATATATTCAGGAAAAAACGCATACGCCCTTTTTGGCCAACCAAGCAACCTGGAAAAGCAAGTCAGCGCTACAGAGAAGTCTCGCTTCCCATCGGTCAAAAGGGCCATGCTGAAAAATGTGTCAAAACCAGAAATGCAGGACAGGCCATGGAGAAATGGGAGCCTTGCTACACTGATGGGCGGGATGTAAATTGCCAACAGCCACTCTAGAGAAGTGTACGGTGTGTCCTGAAATATCTGAAAAACACAGCTTAGAGAGCATAGGGCACTTCCACTCATGGGGGTATAAATTGGGAAAATTAAAAATCAGCAAGACACAAGCACCCCAAAGTTTAGGGCTGCTCTGTTGACCAGGACCTCCACTTCATTCCACCTTCAATATCCCAGGAAAGAGAAAAATGGATAAAGAAGTTGTGGTCCTTATGTACAATGGAATATCACTCAGCCATGAAATCAATGTCGTAAGGTTAGTAGCAGCATGATGAGTGGATTTAGGTACGACGATTCTAAGTGAAATAAGTCACACAGAAAAGGACACTTCTCATAAGGTATCACTGATAGAGGGAATGTAAAAACCGTTACACTTGAACTGAATTACAAAACAGAACAGAGTCACACATGCAGAAAACAGACTATGGCTGCTTAACGGGAAAGGTGAGGTGGGGTGATGCATAAAACAAGGGTATCAAATTAGCTCAGATACCGTTCCATAAACCCAATATGTAATAGACAAGACCTACTCCTTGCTCAGAGAACTGGACTCAACACGCCCTATTCACCGCACAAGAATATATCTGACTAGTAATAATCTTAAAACCTATGTATTGATATCTCTCTGTTAGTGTGTCAAGTGGGTGTAAAGCGGCATAAACACAGCAGTGAAAAGCAGCTAAACCCCATTATGAAAATAAATTACTTTGAAAAACCCATGAAACAACGACAGTGAAAGAGAGAGAAATTCTTACACAATGCGTTCAGGGGCTGTGATGCAACCTGGATTGACCATATCTAGACCCACAGCTGGATGAGACATAAGGGTGGACACTCTTGGGGCTGAGAGGTTTGGTGAGGTTGGGCGAGCAAACGCAGACCCTTTAAAGTAATACTTCGTGGTACCCGTCGCATGGGTCCCAAATCTCCAGCTTCAAGGGCATCTTCCTACATCGAAAACATGCATGAGAAACCCAGAAGATGGTACACCGTGTGATGGGGAAAGGTTTCTAAAACGCACCTCATTTCTCATCTCCTTGTGCCCGGGTTCGCCTTTCCAGCCGCTTTACTAGCAATCTCCCTACCTGGAGCATCAGCACCTTTTACCTCCTGTTCCGTACAGGTTGCAATTTGTCCTGAGGATGAACGGGAAGACGGGGAACCAACGAGAGACTAGCTCTTGGTGTCGGGACAGGCACAGGTCACTCTATTTTCCCATCAGGAAGAAGAATTAACCACAGGCTCAGCCTGCCCCCCGGAACCAGAACAGGGCCTGAAGCCATCTGGCGCTTTTGCGGCCAGCTCCCAAAAAAGCGAGTTGTAAAATGGAGGTTCAGGGCACTGCAATGCACAAACCTGCAGAGTTATAAATGATAACTCTCGTCCACAAATATATTGAGGGAAGGCAAAGAAGAGGATTTGAATTCAAGGCAGAATTGCACGAAACAGATTTCAGGAGGTAGATACGAATCGCCTTTAAAGCACATGAAAAGCGGCAAAACGTTGACAATGATGCCCTTGGCCAAAAAGGGCGTATGCGTTTTTTCCTGAATATATTCAGGAAAAAACGCATACGCCCTTTTTGGCCAACCAAGCAACCTGGAAAAGCAAGTCAGCGCTACAGAGAAGTCTCGCTTCCCATCGGTCAAAAGGGCCATGCTGAAAAATGTGTCAAAACCAGAAATGCAGGACAGGCCATGGAGAAATGGGAGCCTTGCTACACTGATGGGCGGGATGTAAATTGCCAACAGCCACTCTAGAGAAGTGTACGGTGTGTCCTGAAATATCTGAAAAACACAGCTTAGAGAGCATAGGGCACTTCCACTCATGGGGGTATAAATTGGGAAAATTAAAAATCAGCAAGACACAAGCACCCCAAAGTTTAGGGCTGCTCTGTTGACCAGGACCTCCACTTCATTCCACCTTCAATATCCCAGGAAAGAGAAAAATGGATAAAGAAGTTGTGGTCCTTATGTACAATGGAATATCACTCAGCCATGAAATCAATGTCGTAAGGTTAGTAGCAGCATGATGAGTGGATTTAGGTACGACGATTCTAAGTGAAATAAGTCACACAGAAAAGGACACTTCTCATAAGGTATCACTGATAGAGGGAATGTAAAAACCGTTACACTTGAACTGAATTACAAAACAGAACAGAGTCACACATGCAGAAAACAGACTATGGCTGCTTAACGGGAAAGGTGAGGTGGGGTGATGCATAAAACAAGGGTATCAAATTAGCTCAGATACCGTTCCATAAACCCAATATGTAATAGACAAGACCTACTCCTTGCTCAGAGAACTGGACTCAACACGCCCTATTCACCGCACAAGAATATATCTGACTAGTAATAATCTTAAAACCTATGTATTGATATCTCTCTGTTAGTGTGTCAAGTGGGTGTAAAGCGGCATAAACACAGCCGTGAAAAGCAGCTAAACCCCATTATGAAAATAAATTACTTTGAAAAACCCATGAAACAACGACAGTGAAAGAGAGAGAAATTCTTACACAATGCGTTCAGGGGCTGTGATGCAACCTGGATTGACCATATCTAGACCCACAGCTGGATGAGACATAAGGGTGGACACTCTTGGGGCTGAGAGGTTTGGTGAGGTTGGGCGAGCAAACGCAGACCCTTTAAAGTAATACTTCGTGGTACCCGTCGCATGGGTCCCAAATCTCCAGCTTCAAGGGCATCTTCCTACATCGAAAACATGCATGAGAAACCCAGAAGATGGTACACCGTGTGATGGGGAAAGGTTTCTAAAACGCACCTCATTTCTCATCTCCTTGTGCCCGGGTTCGCCTTTCCAGCCGCTTTACTAGCAATCTCCCTACCTGGAGCATCAGCACCTTTTACCTCCTGTTCCGTACAGGTTGCAATTTGTCCTGAGGATGAACGGGAAGACGGGGAACCAACGAGAGACTAGCTCTTGGTGTCGGGACAGGCACAGGTCACTCTATTTTCCCATCAGGAAGAAGAATTAACCACAGGCTCAGCCTGCCCCCCGGAACCAGAACAGGGCCTGAAGCCATCTGGCGCTTTTGCGGCCAGCTCCCAAAAAAGCGAGTTGTAAAATGGAGGTTCAGGGCACTGCAATGCACAAACCTGCAGAGTTATAAATGATAACTCTCGTCCACAAATATATTGAGGGAAGGCAAAGAAGAGGATTTGAATTCAAGGCAGAATTGCACGAAACAGATTTCAGGAGGTAGATACGAATCGCCTTTAAAGCACATGAAAAGCGGCAAAACGTTGACAATGATGCCCTTGGCCAAAAAGGGCGTATGCGTTTTTTCCTGAATATATTCAGGAAAAAACGCATACGCCCTTTTTGGCCAACCAAGCAACCTGGAAAAGCAAGTCAGCGCTACAGAGAAGTCTCGCTTCCCATCGGTCAAAAGGGCCATGCTGAAAAATGTGTCAAAACCAGAAATGCAGGACAGGCCATGGAGAAATGGGAGCCTTGCTACACTGATGGGCGGGATGTAAATTGCCAACAGCCACTCTAGAGAAGTGTACGGTGTGTCCTGAAATATCTGAAAAACACAGCTTAGAGAGCATAGGGCACTTCCACTCATGGGGGTATAAATTGGGAAAATTAAAAATCAGCAAGACACAAGCACCCCAAAGTTTAGGGCTGCTCTGTTGACCAGGACCTCCACTTCATTCCACCTTCAATATCCCAGGAAAGAGAAAAATGGATAAAGAAGTTGTGGTCCTTATGTACAATGGAATATCACTCAGCCATGAAATCAATGTCGTAAGGTTAGTAGCAGCATGATGAGTGGATTTAGGTACGACGATTCTAAGTGAAATAAGTCACACAGAAAAGGACACTTCTCATAAGGTATCACTGATAGAGGGAATGTAAAAACCGTTACACTTGAACTGAATTACAAAACAGAACAGAGTCACACATGCAGAAAACAGACTATGGCTGCTTAACGGGAAAGGTGAGGTGGGGTGATGCATAAAACAAGGGTATCAAATTAGCTCAGATACCGTTCCATAAACCCAATATGTAATAGACAAGACCTACTCCTTGCTCAGAGAACTGGACTCAACACGCCCTATTCACCGCACAAGAATATATCTGACTAGTAATAATCTTAAAACCTATGTATTGATATCTCTCTGTTAGTGTGTCAAGTGGGTGTAAAGCGGCATAAACACAGCCGTGAAAAGCAGCTAAACCCCATTATGAAAATAAATTACTTTGAAAAACCCATGAAACAACGACAGTGAAAGAGAGAGAAATTCTTACACAATGCGTTCAGGGGCTGTGATGCAACCTGGATTGACCATATCTAGACCCACAGCTGGATGAGACATAAGGGTGGACACTCTTGGGGCTGAGAGGTTTGGTGAGGTTGGGCGAGCAAACGCAGACCCTTTAAAGTAATACTTCGTGGTACCCGTCGCATGGGTCCCAAATCTCCAGCTTCAAGGGCATCTTCCTACATCGAAAACATGCATGAGAAACCCAGAAGATGGTACACCGTGTGATGGGGAAAGGTTTCTAAAACGCACCTCATTTCTCATCTCCTTGTGCCCGGGTTCGCCTTTCCAGCCGCTTTACTAGCAATCTCCCTACCTGGAGCATCAGCACCTTTTACCTCCTGTTCCGTACAGGTTGCAATTTGTCCTGAGGATGAACGGGAAGACGGGGAACCAACGAGAGACTAGCTCTTGGTGTCGGGACAGGCACAGGTCACTCTATTTTCCCATCAGGAAGAAGAATTAACCACAGGCTCAGCCTGCCCCCCGGAACCAGAACAGGGCCTGAAGCCATCTGGCGCTTTTGCGGCCAGCTCCCAAAAAAGCGAGTTGTAAAATGGAGGTTCAGGGCACTGCAATGCACAAACCTGCAGAGTTATAAATGATAACTCTCGTCCACAAATATATTGAGGGAAGGCAAAGAAGAGGATTTGAATTCAAGGCAGAATTGCACGAAACAGATTTCAGGAGGTAGATACGAATCGCCTTTAAAGCACATGAAAAGCGGCAAAACGTTGACAATGATGCCCTTGGCCAAAAAGGGCGTATGCGTTTTTTCCTGAATATATTCAGGAAAAAACGCATACGCCCTTTTTGGCCAACCAAGCAACCTGGAAAAGCAAGTCAGCGCTACAGAGAAGTCTCGCTTCCCATCGGTCAAAAGGGCCATGCTGAAAAATGTGTCAAAACCAGAAATGCAGGACAGGCCATGGAGAAATGGGAGCCTTGCTACACTGATGGGCGGGATGTAAATTGCCAACAGCCACTCTAGAGAAGTGTACGGTGTGTCCTGAAATATCTGAAAAACACAGCTTAGAGAGCATAGGGCACTTCCACTCATGGGGGTATAAATTGGGAAAATTAAAAATCAGCAAGACACAAGCACCCCAAAGTTTAGGGCTGCTCTGTTGACCAGGACCTCCACTTCATTCCACCTTCAATATCCCAGGAAAGAGAAAAATGGATAAAGAAGTTGTGGTCCTTATGTACAATGGAATATCACTCAGCCATGAAATCAATGTCGTAAGGTTAGTAGCAGCATGATGAGTGGATTTAGGTACGACGATTCTAAGTGAAATAAGTCACACAGAAAAGGACACTTCTCATAAGGTATCACTGATAGAGGGAATGTAAAAACCGTTACACTTGAACTGAATTACAAAACAGAACAGAGTCACACATGCAGAAAACACACTATGGCTGCTTAACGGGAAAGGTGAGGTGGGGTGATGCATAAAACAAGGGTATCAAATTAGCTCAGATACCGTTCCATAAACCCAATATGTAATAGACAAGACCTACTCCTTGCTCAGAGAACTGGACTCAACACGCCCTATTCACCGCACAAGAATATATCTGACTAGTAATAATCTTAAAACCTATGTATTGATATCTCTCTGTTAGTGTGTCAAGTGGGTGTAAAGCGGCATAAACACAGCAGTGAAAAGCAGCTAAACCCCATTATGAAAATAAATTACTTTGAAAAACCCATGAAACAACGACAGTGAAAGAGAGAGAAATTCTTACACAATGCGTTCAGGGGCTGTGATGCAACCTGGATTGACCATATCTAGACCCACAGCTGGATGAGACATAAGGGTGGACACTCTTGGGGCTGAGAGGTTTGGTGAGGTTGGGCGAGCAAACGCAGACCCTTTAAAGTAATACTTCGTGGTACCCGTCGCATGGGTCCCAAATCTCCAGCTTCAAGGGCATCTTCCTACATCGAAAACATGCATGAGAAACCCAGAAGATGGTACACCGTGTGATGGGGAAAGGTTTCTAAAACGCACCTCATTTCTCATCTCCTTGTGCCCGGGTTCGCCTTTCCAGCCGCTTTACTAGCAATCTCCCTACCTGGAGCATCAGCACCTTTTACCTCCTGTTCCGTACAGGTTGCAATTTGTCCTGAGGATGAACGGGAAGACGGGGAACCAACGAGAGACTAGCTCTTGGTGTCGGGACAGGCACAGGTCACTCTATTTTCCCATCAGGAAGAAGAATTAACCACAGGCTCAGCCTGCCCCCCGGAACCAGAACAGGGCCTGAAGCCATCTGGCGCTTTTGCGGCCAGCTCCCAAAAAAGCGAGTTGTAAAATGGAGGTTCAGGGCACTGCAATGCACAAACCTGCAGAGTTATAAATGATAACTCTCGTCCACAAATATATTGAGGGAAGGCAAAGAAGAGGATTTGAATTCAAGGCAGAATTGCACGAAACAGATTTCAGGAGGTAGATACGAATCGCCTTTAAAGCACATGAAAAGCGGCAAAACGTTGACAATGATGCCCTTGGCCAAAAAGGGCGTATGCGTTTTTTCCTGAATATATTCAGGAAAAAACGCATACGCCCTTTTTGGCCAACCAAGCAACCTGGAAAAGCAAGTCAGCGCTACAGAGAAGTCTCGCTTCCCATCGGTCAAAAGGGCCATGCTGAAAAATGTGTCAAAACCAGAAATGCAGGACAGGCCATGGAGAAATGGGAGCCTTGCTACACTGATGGGCGGGATGTAAATTGCCAACAGCCACTCTAGAGAAGTGTACGGTGTGTCCTGAAATATCTGAAAAACACAGCTTAGAGAGCATAGGGCACTTCCACTCATGGGGGTATAAATTGGGAAAATTAAAAATCAGCAAGACACAAGCACCCCAAAGTTTAGGGCTGCTCTGTTGACCAGGACCTCCACTTCATTCCACCTTCAATATCCCAGGAAAGAGAAAAATGGATAAAGAAGTTGTGGTCCTTATGTACAATGGAATATCACTCAGCCATGAAATCAATGTCGTAAGGTTAGTAGCAGCATGATGAGTGGATTTAGGTACGACGATTCTAAGTGAAATAAGTCACACAGAAAAGGACACTTCTCATAAGGTATCACTGATAGAGGGAATGTAAAAACCGTTACACTTGAACTGAATTACAAAACAGAACAGAGTCACACATGCAGAAAACAGACTATGGCTGCTTAACGGGAAAGGTGAGGTGGGGTGATGCATAAAACAAGGGTATCAAATTAGCTCAGATACCGTTCCATAAACCCAATATGTAATAGACAAGACCTACTCCTTGCTCAGAGAACTGGACTCAACACGCCCTATTCACCGCACAAGAATATATCTGACTAGTAATAATCTTAAAACCTATGTATTGATATCTCTCTGTTAGTGTGTCAAGTGGGTGTAAAGCGGCATAAACACAGCAGTGAAAAGCAGCTAAACCCCATTATGAAAATAAATTACTTTGAAAAACCCATGAAACAACGACAGTGAAAGAGAGAGAAATTCTTACACAATGCGTTCAGGGGCTGTGATGCAACCTGGATTGACCATATCTAGACCCACAGCTGGATGAGACATAAGGGTGGACACTCTTGGGGCTGAGAGGTTTGGTGAGGTTGGGCGAGCAAACGCAGACCCTTTAAAGTAATACTTCGTGGTACCCGTCGCATGGGTCCCAAATCTCCAGCTTCAAGGGCATCTTCCTACATCGAAAACATGCATGAGAAACCCAGAAGATGGTACACCGTGTGATGGGGAAAGGTTTCTAAAACGCACCTCATTTCTCATCTCCTTGTGCCCGGGTTCGCCTTTCCAGCCGCTTTACTAGCAATCTCCCTACCTGGAGCATCAGCACCTTTTACCTCCTGTTCCGTACAGGTTGCAATTTGTCCTGAGGATGAACGGGAAGACGGGGAACCAACGAGAGACTAGCTCTTGGTGTCGGGACAGGCACAGGTCACTCTATTTTCCCATCAGGAAGAAGAATTAACCACAGGCTCAGCCTGCCCCCCGGAACCAGAACAGGGCCTGAAGCCATCTGGCGCTTTTGCGGCCAGCTCCCAAAAAAGCGAGTTGTAAAATGGAGGTTCAGGGCACTGCAATGCACAAACCTGCAGAGTTATAAATGATAACTCTCGTCCACAAATATATTGAGGGAAGGCAAAGAAGAGGATTTGAATTCAAGGCAGAATTGCACGAAACAGATTTCAGGAGGTAGATACGAATCGCCTTTAAAGCACATGAAAAGCGGCAAAACGTTGACAATGATGCCCTTGGCCAAAAAGGGCGTATGCGTTTTTTTCCTGAATATATTCAGGAAAAAACACATACGCCCTTTTTGGCCAACCAAGCAACCTGGAAAAGCAAGTCAGCGCTACAGAGAAGTCTCGCTTCCCATCGGTCAAAAGGGCCATGCTGAAAAATGTGTCAAAACCAGAAATGCAGGACAGGCCATGGAGAAATGGGAGCCTTGCTACACTGATGGGCGGGATGTAAATTGCCAACAGCCACTCTAGAGAAGTGTACGGTGTGTCCTGAAATATCTGAAAAACACAGCTTAGAGAGCATAGGGCACTTCCACTCATGGGGGTATAAATTGGGAAAATTAAAAATCAGCAAGACACAAGCACCCCAAAGTTTAGGGCTGCTCTGTTGACCAGGACCTCCACTTCATTCCACCTTCAATATCCCAGGAAAGAGAAAAATGGATAAAGAAGTTGTGGTCCTTATGTACAATGGAATATCACTCAGCCATGAAATCAATGTCGTAAGGTTAGTAGCAGCATGATGAGTGGATTTAGGTACGACGATTCTAAGTGAAATAAGTCACACAGAAAAGGACACTTCTCATAAGGTATCACTGATAGAGGGAATGTAAAAACCGTTACACTTGAACTGAATTACAAAACAGAACAGAGTCACACATGCAGAAAACAGACTATGGCTGCTTAACGGGAAAGGTGAGGTGGGGTGATGCATAAAACAAGGGTATCAAATTAGCTCAGATACCGTTCCATAAACCCAATATGTAATAGACAAGACCTACTCCTTGCTCAGAGAACTGGACTCAACACGCCCTATTCACCGCACAAGAATATATCTGACTAGTAATAATCTTAAAACCTATGTATTGATATCTCTCTGTTAGTGTGTCAAGTGGGTGTAAAGCGGCATAAACACAGCAGTGAAAAGCAGCTAAACCCCATTATGAAAATAAATTACTTTGAAAAACCCATGAAACAACGACAGTGAAAGAGAGAGAAATTCTTACACAATGCGTTCAGGGGCTGTGATGCAACCTGGATTGACCATATCTAGACCCACAGCTGGATGAGACATAAGGGTGGACACTCTTGGGGCTGAGAGGTTTGGTGAGGTTGGGCGAGCAAACGCAGACCCTTTAAAGTAATACTTCGTGGTACCCGTCGCATGGGTCCCAAATCTCCAGCTTCAAGGGCATCTTCCTACATCGAAAACATGCATGAGAAACCCAGAAGATGGTACACCGTGTGATGGGGAAAGGTTTCTAAAACGCACCTCATTTCTCATCTCCTTGTGCCCGGGTTCGCCTTTCCAGCCGCTTTACTAGCAATCTCCCTACCTGGAGCATCAGCACCTTTTACCTCCTGTTCCGTACAGGTTGCAATTTGTCCTGAGGATGAACGGGAAGACGGGGAACCAACGAGAGACTAGCTCTTGGTGTCGGGACAGGCACAGGTCACTCTATTTTCCCATCAGGAAGAAGAATTAACCACAGGCTCAGCCTGCCCCCCGGAACCAGAACAGGGCCTGAAGCCATCTGGCGCTTTTGCGGCCAGCTCCCAAAAAAGCGAGTTGTAAAATGGAGGTTCAGGGCACTGCAATGCACAAACCTGCAGAGTTATAAATGATAACTCTCGTCCACAAATATATTGAGGGAAGGCAAAGAAGAGGATTTGAATTCAAGGCAGAATTGCACGAAACAGATTTCAGGAGGTAGATACGAATCGCCTTTAAAGCACATGAAAAGCGGCAAAACGTTGACAATGATGCCCTTGGCCAAAAAGGGCGTATGCGTTTTTTTCCTGAATATATTCAGGAAAAAACACATACGCCCTTTTTGGCCAACCAAGCAACCTGGAAAAGCAAGTCAGCACTACAGAGAAGTCTCGCTTCCCATCGGTCAAAAGGGCCATGCTGAAAAATGTGTCAAAACCAGAAATGCAGGACAGGCCATGGAGAAATGGGAGCCTTGCTACACTGATGGGCGGGATGTAAATTGCCAACAGCCACTCTAGAGAAGTGTACGGTGTGTCCTGAAATATCTGAAAAACACAGCTTAGAGAGCATAGGGCACTTCCACTCATGGGGGTATAAATTGGGAAAATGAAAAATCAGCAAGACACAAGCACCCCAAAGTTTAGGGCTGCTCTGTTGACCAGGACCTCCACTTCATTCCACCTTCAATATCCCAGGAAAGAGAAAAATGGATAAAGAAGTTGTGGTCCTTATGTACAATGGAATATCACTCAGCCATGAAATCAATGTCATAAGGTTAGTAGCAGCATGATGAGTGGATTTAGGTACGACGATTCTAAGTGAAATAAGTCACACAGAAAAGGACACTTCTCATAAGGTATCACTGATAGAGGGAATGTAAAAACCGTTACACTTGAACTGAATTACAAAACAGAACAGAGTCACACATGCAGAAAACAGACTATGGCTGCTTAACGGGAAAGGTGAGATGGGGTGATGCATAAAACAAGGGTATCAAATTAGCTCAGATACCGTTCCATAAACCCAATATGTAATAGACAAGACCTACTCCTTGCTCAGAGAACTGGACTCAACACGCCCTATTCACCGCACAAGAATATATCTGACTAGTAATAATCTTAAAACCTATGTATTGATATCTCTCTGTTAGTGTGTCAAGTGGGTGTAAAGCGGCATAAACACAGCCGTGAAAAGCAGCTAAACCCCATTATGAAAATAAATTACTTTGAAAAACCCATGAAACAACGACAGTGAAAGAGAGAGAAATTCTTACACAATGCGTTCAGGGGCTGTGATGCAACCTGGATTGACCATATCTAGACCCACAGCTGGATGAGACATAAGGGTGGACACTCTTGGGGCTGAGAGGTTTGGTGAGGTTGGGCGAGCAAACGCAGACCCTTTAAAGTAATACTTCGTGGTACCCGTCGCATGGGTCCCAAATCTCCAGCTTCAAGGGCATCTTCCTACATCGAAAACATGCATGAGAAACCCAGAAGATGGTACACCGTGTGATGGGGAAAGGTTTCTAAAACGCACCTCATTTCTCATCTCCTTGTGCCCGGGTTCGCCTTTCCAGCCGCTTTACTAGCAATCTCCCTACCTGGAGCATCAGCACCTTTTACCTCCTGTTCCGTACAGGTTGCAATTTGTCCTGAGGATGAACGGGAAGACGGGGAACCAACGAGAGACTAGCTCTTGGTGTCGGGACAGGCACAGGTCACTCTATTTTCCCATCAGGAAGAAGAATTAACCACAGGCTCAGCCTGCCCCCCGGAACCAGAACAGGGCCTGAAGCCATCTGGCGCTTTTGCGGCCAGCTCCCAAAAAAGCGAGTTGTAAAATGGAGGTTCAGGGCACTGCAATGCACAAACCTGCAGAGTTATAAATGATAACTCTCGTCCACAAATATATTGAGGGAAGGCAAAGAAGAGGATTTGAATTCAAGGCAGAATTGCACGAAACAGATTTCAGGAGGTAGATACGAATCGCCTTTAAAGCACATGAAAAGCGGCAAAACGTTGACAATGATGCCCTTGGCCAAAAAGGGCGTATGCGTTTTTTTCCTGAATATATTCAGGAAAAAACACATACGCCCTTTTTGGCCAACCAAGCAACCTGGAAAAGCAAGTCAGCGCTACAGAGAAGTCTCGCTTCCCATCGGTCAAAAGGGCCATGCTGAAAAATGTGTCAAAACCAGAAATGCAGGACAGGCCATGGAGAAATGGGAGCCTTGCTACACTGATGGGCGGGATGTAAATTGCCAACAGCCACTCTAGAGAAGTGTACGGTGTGTCCTGAAATATCTGAAAAACACAGCTTAGAGAGCATAGGGCACTTCCACTCATGGGGGTATAAATTGGGAAAATGAAAAATCAGCAAGACACAAGCACCCCAAAGTTTAGGGCTGCTCTGTTGACCAGGACCTCCACTTCATTCCACCTTCAATATCCCAGGAAAGAGAAAAATGGATAAAGAAGTTGTGGTCCTTATGTACAATGGAATATCACTCAGCCATGAAATCAATGTCATAAGGTTAGTAGCAGCATGATGAGTGGATTTAGGTACGACGATTCTAAGTGAAATAAGTCACACAGAAAAGGACACTTCTCATAAGGTATCACTGATAGAGGGAATGTAAAAACCGTTACACTTGAACTGAATTACAAAACAGAACAGAGTCACACATGCAGAAAACAGACTATGGCTGCTTAACGGGAAAGGTGAGGTGGGGTGATGCATAAAACAAGGGTATCAAATTAGCTCAGATACCGTTCCATAAACCCAATATGTAATAGACAAGACCTACTCCTTGCTCAGAGAACTGGACTCAACACGCCCTATTCACCGCACAAGAATATATCTGACTAGTAATAATCTTAAAACCTATGTATTGATATCTCTCTGTTAGTGTGTCAAGTGGGTGTAAAGCGGCATAAACACAGCCGTGAAAAGCAGCTAAACCCCATTATGAAAATAAATTACTTTGAAAAACCCATGAAACAACGACAGTGAAAGAGAGAGAAATTCTTACACAATGCGTTCAGGGGCTGTGATGCAACCTGGATTGACCATATCTAGACCCACAGCTGGATGAGACATAAGGGTGGACACTCTTGGGGCTGAGAGGTTTGGTGAGGTTGGGCGAGCAAACGCAGACCCTTTAAAGTAATACTTCGTGGTACCCGTCGCATGGGTCCCAAATCTCCAGCTTCAAGGGCATCTTCCTACATCGAAAACATGCATGAGAAACCCAGAAGATGGTACACCGTGTGATGGGGAAAGGTTTCTAAAACGCACCTCATTTCTCATCTCCTTGTGCCCGGGTTCGCCTTTCCAGCCGCTTTACTAGCAATCTCCCTACCTGGAGCATCAGCACCTTTTACCTCCTGTTCCGTACAGGTTGCAATTTGTCCTGAGGATGAACGGGAAGATGGGGAACCAACGAGAGACTAGCTCTTGGTGTCGGGACAGGCACAGGTCACTCTATTTTCCCATCAGGAAGAAGAATTAACCACAGGCTCAGCCTGCCCCCCGGAACCAGAACAGGGCCTGAAGCCATCTGGCGCTTTTGCGGCCAGCTCCCAAAAAAGCGAGTTGTAAAATGGAGGTTCAGGGCACTGCAATGCACAAACCTGCAGAGTTATAAATGATAACTCTCGTCCACAAATATATTGAGGGAAGGCAAAGAAGAGGATTTGAATTCAAGGCAGAATTGCACGAAACAGATTTCAGGAGGTAGATACGAATCGCCTTTAAAGCACATGAAAAGCGGCAAAACGTTGACAATGATGCCCTTGGCCAAAAAGGGCGTATGCGTTTTTTCCTGAATATATTCAGGAAAAAACGCATACGCCCTTTTTGGCCAACCAAGCAACCTGGAAAAGCAAGTCAGCGCTACAGAGAAGTCTCGCTTCCCATCGGTCAAAAGGGCCATGCTGAAAAATGTGTCAAAACCAGAAATGCAGGACAGGCCATGGAGAAATGGGAGCCTTGCTACACTGATGGGCGGGATGTAAATTGCCAACAGCCACTCTAGAGAAGTGTACGGTGTGTCCTGAAATATCTGAAAAACACAGCTTAGAGAGCATAGGGCACTTCCACTCATGGGGGTATAAATTGGGAAAATGAAAAATCAGCAAGACACAAGCACCCCAAAGTTTAGGGCTGCTCTGTTGACCAGGACCTCCACTTCATTCCACCTTCAATATCCCAGGAAAGAGAAAAATGGATAAAGAAGTTGTGGTCCTTATGTACAATGGAATATCACTCAGCCATGAAATCAATGTCGTAAGGTTAGTAGCAGCATGATGAGTGGATTTAGGTACGACGATTCTAAGTGAAATAAGTCACACAGAAAAGGACACTTCTCATAAGGTATCACTGATAGAGGGAATGTAAAAACCGTTACACTTGAACTGAATTACAAAACAGAACAGAGTCACACATGCAGAAAACAGACTATGGCTGCTTAACGGGAAAGGTGAGGTGGGGTGATGCATAAAACAAGGGTATCAAATTAGCTCAGATACCGTTCCATAAACCCAATATGTAATAGACAAGACCTACTCCTTGCTCAGAGAACTGGACTCAACACGCCCTATTCACCGCACAAGAATATATCTGACTAGTAATAATCTTAAAACCTATGTATTGATATCTCTCTGTTAGTGTGTCAAGTGGGTGTAAAGCGGCATAAACACAGCAGTGAAAAGCAGCTAAACCCCATTATGAAAATAAATTACTTTGAAAAACCCATGAAACAACGACAGTGAAAGAGAGAGAAATTCTTACACAATGCGTTCAGGGGCTGTGATGCAACCTGGATTGACCATATCTAGACCCACAGCTGGATGAGACATAAGGGTGGACACTCTTGGGGCTGAGAGGTTTGGTGAGGTTGGGCGAGCAAACGCAGACCCTTTAAAGTAATACTTCGTGGTACCCGTCGCATGGGTCCCAAATCTCCAGCTTCAAGGGCATCTTCCTACATCGAAAACATGCATGAGAAACCCAGAAGATGGTACACCGTGTGATGGGGAAAGGTTTCTAAAACGCACCTCATTTCTCATCTCCTTGTGCCCGGGTTCGCCTTTCCAGCCGCTTTACTAGCAATCTCCCTACCTGGAGCATCAGCACCTTTTACCTCCTGTTCCGTACAGGTTGCAATTTGTCCTGAGGATGAACGGGAAGACGGGGAACCAACGAGAGACTAGCTCTTGGTGTCGGGACAGGCACAGGTCACTCTATTTTCCCATCAGGAAGAAGAATTAACCACAGGCTCAGCCTGCCCCCCGGAACCAGAACAGGGCCTGAAGCCATCTGGCGCTTTTGCGGCCAGCTCCCAAAAAAGCGAGTTGTAAAATGGAGGTTCAGGGCACTGCAATGCACAAACCTGCAGAGTTATAAATGATAACTCTCGTCCACAAATATATTGAGGGAAG
Source organism: Balaenoptera borealis (assembly GCF_965194805.1). Lineage (NCBI taxonomy): Eukaryota > Metazoa > Chordata > Mammalia > Artiodactyla > Balaenopteridae > Balaenoptera > Balaenoptera borealis. Next base: position 20,219 of record NW_028123821.1, read on the forward strand.
GCAAAGAAGAGGATTTGAATTCAAGGCAGAATTGCACGAAACAGATTTCAGGAGGTAGATACGAATCGCCTTTAAAGCACATGAAAAGCGGCAAAACGTTGACAATGATGCCCTTGGCCAAAAAGGGCGTATGCGTTTTTTCCTGAATATATTCAGGAAAAAACGCATACGCCCTTTTTGGCCAACCAAGCAACCTGGAAAAGCAAGTCAGCGCTACAGAGAAGTCTCGCTTCCCATCGGTCAAAAGGGCCATGCTGAAAAATGTGTCAAAACCAGAAATGCAGGACAGGCCATGGAGAAATGGGAGCCTTGCTACACTGATGGGCGGGATGTAAATTGCCAACAGCCACTCTAGAGAAGTGTACGGTGTGTCCTGAAATATCTGAAAAACACAGCTTAGAGAGCATAGGGCACTTCCACTCATGGGGGTATAAATTGGGAAAATTAAAAATCAGCAAGACACAAGCACCCCAAAGTTTAGGGCTGCTCTGTTGACCAGGACCTCCACTTCATTCCACCTTCAATATCCCAGGAAAGAGAAAAATGGATAAAGAAGTTGTGGTCCTTATGTACAATGGAATATCACTCAGCCATGAAATCAATGTCGTAAGGTTAGTAGCAGCATGATGAGTGGATTTAGGTACGACGATTCTAAGTGAAATAAGTCACACAGAAAAGGACACTTCTCATAAGGTATCACTGATAGAGGGAATGTAAAAACCGTTACACTTGAACTGAATTACAAAACAGAACAGAGTCACACATGCAGAAAACAGACTATGGCTGCTTAACGGGAAAGGTGAGGTGGGGTGATGCATAAAACAAGGGTATCAAATTAGCTCAGATACCGTTCCATAAACCCAATATGTAATAGACAAGACCTACTCCTTGCTCAGAGAACTGGACTCAACACGCCCTATTCACCGCACAAGAATATATCTGACTAGTAATAATCTTAAAACCTATGTATTGATATCTCTCTGTTAGTGTGTCAAGTGGGTGTAAAGCGGCATAAACACAGCAGTGAAAAGCAGCTAAACCCCATTATGAAAATAAATTACTTTGAAAAACCCATGAAACAACGACAGTGAAAGAGAGAGAAATTCTTACACAATGCGTTCAGGGGCTGTGATGCAACCTGGATTGACCATATCTAGACCCACAGCTGGATGAGACATAAGGGTGGACACTCTTGGGGCTGAGAGGTTTGGTGAGGTTGGGCGAGCAAACGCAGACCCTTTAAAGTAATACTTCGTGGTACCCGTCGCATGGGTCCCAAATCTCCAGCTTCAAGGGCATCTTCCTACATCGAAAACATGCATGAGAAACCCAGAAGATGGTACACCGTGTGATGGGGAAAGGTTTCTAAAACGCACCTCATTTCTCATCTCCTTGTGCCCGGGTTCGCCTTTCCAGCCGCTTTACTAGCAATCTCCCTACCTGGAGCATCAGCACCTTTTACCTCCTGTTCCGTACAGGTTGCAATTTGTCCTGAGGATGAACGGGAAGACGGGGAACCAACGAGAGACTAGCTCTTGGTGTCGGGACAGGCACAGGTCACTCTATTTTCCCATCAGGAAGAAGAATTAACCACAGGCTCAGCCTGCCCCCCGGAACCAGAACAGGGCCTGAAGCCATCTGGCGCTTTTGCGGCCAGCTCCCAAAAAAGCGAGTTGTAAAATGGAGGTTCAGGGCACTGCAATGCACAAACCTGCAGAGTTATAAATGATAACTCTCGTCCACAAATATATTGAGGGAAGGCAAAGAAGAGGATTTGAATTCAAGGCAGAATTGCACGAAACAGATTTCAGGAGGTAGATACGAATCGCCTTTAAAGCACATGAAAAGCGGCAAAACGTTGACAATGATGCCCTTGGCCAAAAAGGGCGTATGCGTTTTTTCCTGAATATATTCAGGAAAAAACGCATACGCCCTTTTTGGCCAACCAAGCAACCTGGAAAAGCAAGTCAGCGCTACAGAGAAGTCTCGCTTCCCATCGGTCAAAAGGGCCATGCTGAAAAATGTGTCAAAACCAGAAATGCAGGACAGGCCATGGAGAAATGGGAGCCTTGCTACACTGATGGGCGGGATGTAAATTGCCAACAGCCACTCTAGAGAAGTGTACGGTGTGTCCTGAAATATCTGAAAAACACAGCTTAGAGAGCATAGGGCACTTCCACTCATGGGGGTATAAATTGGGAAAATGAAAAATCAGCAAGACACAAGCACCCCAAAGTTTAGGGCTGCTCTGTTGACCAGGACCTCCACTTCATTCCACCTTCAATATCCCAGGAAAGAGAAAAATGGATAAAGAAGTTGTGGTCCTTATGTACAATGGAATATCACTCAGCCATGAAATCAATGTCGTAAGGTTAGTAGCAGCATGATGAGTGGATTTAGGTACGACGATTCTAAGTGAAATAAGTCACACAGAAAAGGACACTTCTCATAAGGTATCACTGATAGAGGGAATGTAAAAACCGTTACACTTGAACTGAATTACAAAACAGAACAGAGTCACACATGCAGAAAACACACTATGGCTGCTTAACGGGAAAGGTGAGGTGGGGTGATGCATAAAACAAGGGTATCAAATTAGCTCAGATACCGTTCCATAAACCCAATATGTAATAGACAAGACCTACTCCTTGCTCAGAGAACTGGACTCAACACGCCCTATTCACCGCACAAGAATATATCTGACTAGTAATAATCTTAAAACCTATGTATTGATATCTCTCTGTTAGTGTGTCAAGTGGGTGTAAAGCGGCATAAACACAGCAGTGAAAAGCAGCTAAACCCCATTATGAAAATAAATTACTTTGAAAAACCCATGAAACAACGACAGTGAAAGAGAGAGAAATTCTTACACAATGCGTTCAGGGGCTGTGATGCAACCTGGATTGACCATATCTAGACCCACAGCTGGATGAGACATAAGGGTGGACACTCTTGGGGCTGAGAGGTTTGGTGAGGTTGGGCGAGCAAACGCAGACCCTTTAAAGTAATACTTCGTGGTACCCGTCGCATGGGTCCCAAATCTCCAGCTTCAAGGGCATCTTCCTACATCGAAAACATGCATGAGAAACCCAGAAGATGGTACACCGTGTGATGGGGAAAGGTTTCTAAAACGCACCTCATTTCTCATCTCCTTGTGCCCGGGTTCGCCTTTCCAGCCGCTTTACTAGCAATCTCCCTACCTGGAGCATCAGCACCTTTTACCTCCTGTTCCGTACAGGTTGCAATTTGTCCTGAGGATGAACGGGAAGACGGGGAACCAACGAGAGACTAGCTCTTGGTGTCGGGACAGGCACAGGTCACTCTATTTTCCCATCAGGAAGAAGAATTAACCACAGGCTCAGCCTGCCCCCCGGAACCAGAACAGGGCCTGAAGCCATCTGGCGCTTTTGCGGCCAGCTCCCAAAAAAGCGAGTTGTAAAATGGAGGTTCAGGGCACTGCAATGCACAAACCTGCAGAGTTATAAATGATAACTCTCGTCCACAAATATATTGAGGGAAGGCAAAGAAGAGGATTTGAATTCAAGGCAGAATTGCACGAAACAGATTTCAGGAGGTAGATACGAATCGCCTTTAAAGCACATGAAAAGCGGCAAAACGTTGACAATGATGCCCTTGGCCAAAAAGGGCGTATGCGTTTTTTCCTGAATATATTCAGGAAAAAACGCATACGCCCTTTTTGGCCAACCAAGCAACCTGGAAAAGCAAGTCAGCGCTACAGAGAAGTCTCGCTTCCCATCGGTCAAAAGGGCCATGCTGAAAAATGTGTCAAAACCAGAAATGCAGGACAGGCCATGGAGAAATGGGAGCCTTGCTACACTGATGGGCGGGATGTAAATTGCCAACAGCCACTCTAGAGAAGTGTACGGTGTGTCCTGAAATATCTGAAAAACACAGCTTAGAGAGCATAGGGCACTTCCACTCATGGGGGTATAAATTGGGAAAATTAAAAATCAGCAAGACACAAGCACCCCAAAGTTTAGGGCTGCTCTGTTGACCAGGACCTCCACTTCATTCCACCTTCAATATCCCAGGAAAGAGAAAAATGGATAAAGAAGTTGTGGTCCTTATGTACAATGGAATATCACTCAGCCATGAAATCAATGTCGTAAGGTTAGTAGCAGCATGATGAGTGGATTTAGGTACGACGATTCTAAGTGAAATAAGTCACACAGAAAAGGACACTTCTCATAAGGTATCACTGATAGAGGGAATGTAAAAACCGTTACACTTGAACTGAATTACAAAACAGAACAGAGTCACACATGCAGAAAACAGACTATGGCTGCTTAACGGGAAAGGTGAGGTGGGGTGATGCATAAAACAAGGGTATCAAATTAGCTCAGATACCGTTCCATAAACCCAATATGTAATAGACAAGACCTACTCCTTGCTCAGAGAACTGGACTCAACACGCCCTATTCACCGCACAAGAATATATCTGACTAGTAATAATCTTAAAACCTATGTATTGATATCTCTCTGTTAGTGTGTCAAGTGGGTGTAAAGCGGCATAAACACAGCAGTGAAAAGCAGCTAAACCCCATTATGAAAATAAATTACTTTGAAAAACCCATGAAACAACGACAGTGAAAGAGAGAGAAATTCTTACACAATGCGTTCAGGGGCTGTGATGCAACCTGGATTGACCATATCTAGACCCACAGCTGGATGAGACATAAGGGTGGACACTCTTGGGGCTGAGAGGTTTGGTGAGGTTGGGCGAGCAAACGCAGACCCTTTAAAGTAATACTTCGTGGTACCCGTCGCATGGGTCCCAAATCTCCAGCTTCAAGGGCATCTTCCTACATCGAAAACATGCATGAGAAACCCAGAAGATGGTACACCGTGTGATGGGGAAAGGTTTCTAAAACGCACCTCATTTCTCATCTCCTTGTGCCCGGGTTCGCCTTTCCAGCCGCTTTACTAGCAATCTCCCTACCTGGAGCATCAGCACCTTTTACCTCCTGTTCCGTACAGGTTGCAATTTGTCCTGAGGATGAACGGGAAGACGGGGAACCAACGAGAGACTAGCTCTTGGTGTCGGGACAGGCACAGGTCACTCTATTTTCCCATCAGGAAGAAGAATTAACCACAGGCTCAGCCTGCCCCCCGGAACCAGAAAAGGGCCTGAAGCCATCCTGCGCTTTTGCGGCCAGCTCCCAAAAAAGCGAGTTGTAAAATGGAGGTTCAGGGCACTGCAATTCACAAACCTGCAGAGTTATAAATGATAACTCTCGTCCACAAATATATTGAGGGAAGGCAAAGAAGAGGATTTGAATTCAAGGCAGAATTGCACGAAACAGATTTCAGGAGGTAGATACGAATCGCCTTTAAAGCACATGAAAAGCGGCAAAACGTTGACAATGATGCCCTTGGCCAAAAAGGGCGTATGCGTTTTTTTCCTGAATATATTCAGGAAAAAACACATACGCCCTTTTTGGCCAACCAAGCAACCTGGAAAAGCAAGTCAGCGCTACAGAGAAGTCTCGCTTCCCATCGGTCAAAAGGGCCATGCTGAAAAATGTGTCAAAACCAGAAATGCAGGACAGGCCATGGAGAAATGGGAGCCTTGCTACACTGATGGGCGGGATGTAAATTGCCAACAGCCACTCTAGAGAAGTGTACGGTGTGTCCTGAAATATCTGAAAAACACAGCTTAGAGAGCATAGGGCACTTCCACTCATGGGGGTATAAATTGGGAAAATGAAAAATCAGCAAGACACAAGCACCCCAAAGTTTAGGGCTGCTCTGTTGACCAGGACCTCCACTTCATTCCACCTTCAATATCCCAGGAAAGAGAAAAATGGATAAAGAAGTTGTGGTCCTTATGTACAATGGAATATCACTCAGCCATGAAATCAATGTCGTAAGGTTAGTAGCAGCATGATGAGTGGATTTAGGTACGACGATTCTAAGTGAAATAAGTCACACAGAAAAGGACACTTCTCATAAGGTATCACTGATAGAGGGAATGTAAAAACCGTTACACTTGAACTGAATTACAAAACAGAACAGAGTCACACATGCAGAAAACAGACTATGGCTGCTTAACGGGAAAGGTGAGGTGGGGTGATGCATAAAACAAGGGTATCAAATTAGCTCAGATACCGTTCCATAAACCCAATATGTAATAGACAAGACCTACTCCTTGCTCAGAGAACTGGACTCAACACGCCCTATTCACCGCACAAGAATATATCTGACTAGTAATAATCTTAAAACCTATGTATTGATATCTCTCTGTTAGTGTGTCAAGTGGGTGTAAAGCGGCATAAACACAGCCGTGAAAAGCAGCTAAACCCCATTATGAAAATAAATTACTTTGAAAAACCCATGAAACAACGACAGTGAAAGAGAGAGAAATTCTTACACAATGCGTTCAGGGGCTGTGATGCAACCTGGATTGACCATATCTAGACCCACAGCTGGATGAGACATAAGGGTGGACACTCTTGGGGCTGAGAGGTTTGGTGAGGTTGGGCGAGCAAACGCAGACCCTTTAAAGTAATACTTCGTGGTACCCGTCGCATGGGTCCCAAATCTCCAGCTTCAAGGGCATCTTCCTACATCGAAAACATGCATGAGAAACCCAGAAGATGGTACACCGTGTGATGGGGAAAGGTTTCTAAAACGCACCTCATTTCTCATCTCCTTGTGCCCGGGTTCGCCTTTCCAGCCGCTTTACTAGCAATCTCCCTACCTGGAGCATCAGCACCTTTTACCTCCTGTTCCGTACAGGTTGCAATTTGTCCTGAGGATGAACGGGAAGACGGGGAACCAACGAGAGACTAGCTCTTGGTGTCGGGACAGGCACAGGTCACTCTATTTTCCCATCAGGAAGAAGAATTAACCACAGGCTCAGCCTGCCCCCCGGAACCAGAACAGGGCCTGAAGCCATCTGGCGCTTTTGCGGCCAGCTCCCAAAAAAGCGAGTTGTAAAATGGAGGTTCAGGGCACTGCAATGCACAAACCTGCAGAGTTATAAATGATAACTCTCGTCCACAAATATATTGAGGGAAGGCAAAGAAGAGGATTTGAATTCAAGGCAGAATTGCACGAAACAGATTTCAGGAGGTAGATACGAATCGCCTTTAAAGCACATGAAAAGCGGCAAAACGTTGACAATGATGCCCTTGGCCAAAAAGGGCGTATGCGTTTTTTCCTGAATATATTCAGGAAAAAACGCATACGCCCTTTTTGGCCAACCAAGCAACCTGGAAAAGCAAGTCAGCGCTACAGAGAAGTCTCGCTTCCCATCGGTCAAAAGGGCCATGCTGAAAAATGTGTCAAAACCAGAAATGCAGGACAGGCCATGGAGAAATGGGAGCCTTGCTACACTGATGGGCGGGATGTAAATTGCCAACAGCCACTCTAGAGAAGTGTACGGTGTGTCCTGAAATATCTGAAAAACACAGCTTAGAGAGCATAGGGCACTTCCACTCATGGGGGTATAAATTGGGAAAATTAAAAATCAGCAAGACACAAGCACCCCAAAGTTTAGGGCTGCTCTGTTGACCAGGACCTCCACTTCATTCCACCTTCAATATCCCAGGAAAGAGAAAAATGGATAAAGAAGTTGTGGTCCTTATGTACAATGGAATATCACTCAGCCATGAAATCAATGTCGTAAGGTTAGTAGCAGCATGATGAGTGGATTTAGGTACGACGATTCTAAGTGAAATAAGTCACACAGAAAAGGACACTTCTCATAAGGTATCACTGATAGAGGGAATGTAAAAACCGTTACACTTGAACTGAATTACAAAACAGAACAGAGTCACACATGCAGAAAACAGACTATGGCTGCTTAACGGGAAAGGTGAGGTGGGGTGATGCATAAAACAAGGGTATCAAATTAGCTCAGATACCGTTCCATAAACCCAATATGTAATAGACAAGACCTACTCCTTGCTCAGAGAACTGGACTCAACACGCCCTATTCACCGCACAAGAATATATCTGACTAGTAATAATCTTAAAACCTATGTATTGATATCTCTCTGTTAGTGTGTCAAGTGGGTGTAAAGCGGCATAAACACAGCCGTGAAAAGCAGCTAAACCCCATTATGAAAATAAATTACTTTGAAAAACCCATGAAACAACGACAGTGAAAGAGAGAGAAATTCTTACACAATGCGTTCAGGGGCTGTGATGCAACCTGGATTGACCATATCTAGACCCACAGCTGGATGAGACATAAGGGTGGACACTCTTGGGGCTGAGAGGTTTGGTGAGGTTGGGCGAGCAAACGCAGACCCTTTAAAGTAATACTTCGTGGTACCCGTCGCATGGGTCCCAAATCTCCAGCTTCAAGGGCATCTTCCTACATCGAAAACATGCATGAGAAACCCAGAAGATGGTACACCGTGTGATGGGGAAAGGTTTCTAAAACGCACCTCATTTCTCATCTCCTTGTGCCCGGGTTCGCCTTTCCAGCCGCTTTACTAGCAATCTCCCTACCTGGAGCATCAGCACCTTTTACCTCCTGTTCCGTACAGGTTGCAATTTGTCCTGAGGATGAACGGGAAGACGGGGAACCAACGAGAGACTAGCTCTTGGTGTCGGGACAGGCACAGGTCACTCTATTTTCCCATCAGGAAGAAGAATTAACCACAGGCTCAGCCTGCCCCCCGGAACCAGAACAGGGCCTGAAGCCATCTGGCGCTTTTGCGGCCAGCTCCCAAAAAAGCGAGTTGTAAAATGGAGGTTCAGGGCACTGCAATGCACAAACCTGCAGAGTTATAAATGATAACTCTCGTCCACAAATATATTGAGGGAAGGCAAAGAAGAGGATTTGAATTCAAGGCAGAATTGCACGAAACAGATTTCAGGAGGTAGATACGAATCGCCTTTAAAGCACATGAAAAGCGGCAAAACGTTGACAATGATGCCCTTGGCCAAAAAGGGCGTATGCGTTTTTTCCTGAATATATTCAGGAAAAAACGCATACGCCCTTTTTGGCCAACCAAGCAACCTGGAAAAGCAAGTCAGCGCTACAGAGAAGTCTCGCTTCCCATCGGTCAAAAGGGCCATGCTGAAAAATGTGTCAAAACCAGAAATGCAGGACAGGCCATGGAGAAATGGGAGCCTTGCTACACTGATGGGCGGGATGTAAATTGCCAACAGCCACTCTAGAGAAGTGTACGGTGTGTCCTGAAATATCTGAAAAACACAGCTTAGAGAGCATAGGGCACTTCCACTCATGGGGGTATAAATTGGGAAAATGAAAAATCAGCAAGACACAAGCACCCCAAAGTTTAGGGCTGCTCTGTTGACCAGGACCTCCACTTCATTCCACCTTCAATATCCCAGGAAAGAGAAAAATGGATAAAGAAGTTGTGGTCCTTATGTACAATGGAATATCACTCAGCCATGAAATCAATGTCGTAAGGTTAGTAGCAGCATGATGAGTGGATTTAGGTACGACGATTCTAAGTGAAATAAGTCACACAGAAAAGGACACTTCTCATAAGGTATCACTGATAGAGGGAATGTAAAAACCGTTACACTTGAACTGAATTACAAAACAGAACAGAGTCACACATGCAGAAAACAGACTATGGCTGCTTAACGGGAAAGGTGAGGTGGGGTGATGCATAAAACAAGGGTATCAAATTAGCTCAGATACCGTTCCATAAACCCAATATGTAATAGACAAGACCTACTCCTTGCTCAGAGAACTGGACTCAACACGCCCTATTCACCGCACAAGAATATATCTGACTAGTAATAATCTTAAAACCTATGTATTGATATCTCTCTGTTAGTGTGTCAAGTGGGTGTAAAGCGGCATAAACACAGCAGTGAAAAGCAGCTAAACCCCATTATGAAAATAAATTACTTTGAAAAACCCATGAAACAACGACAGTGAAAGAGAGAGAAATTCTTACACAATGCGTTCAGGGGCTGTGATGCAACCTGGATTGACCATATCTAGACCCACAGCTGGATGAGACATAAGGGTGGACACTCTTGGGGCTGAGAGGTTTGGTGAGGTTGGGCGAGCAAACGCAGACCCTTTAAAGTAATACTTCGTGGTACCCGTCGCATGGGTCCCAAATCTCCAGCTTCAAGGGCATCTTCCTACATCGAAAACATGCATGAGAAACCCAGAAGATGGTACACCGTGTGATGGGGAAAGGTTTCTAAAACGCACCTCATTTCTCATCTCCTTGTGCCCGGGTTCGCCTTTCCAGCCGCTTTACTAGCAATCTCCCTACTTGGAGCATCAGCACCTTTTACCTCCTGTTCCGTACAGGTTGCAATTTGTCCTGAGGATGAACGGGAAGACGGGGAACCAACGAGAGACTAGCTCTTGGTGTCGGGACAGGCACAGGTCACTCTATTTTCCCATCAGGAAGAAGAATTAACCACAGGCTCAGCCTGCCCCCCGGAACCAGAAAAGGGCCTGAAGCCATCCTGCGCTTTTGCGGCCAGCTCCCAAAAAAACGAGTTGTAAAATGGAGGTTCAGGGCACTGCAATTCACAAACCTGCAGAGTTATAAATGATAACTCTCGTCCACAAATATATTGAGGGAAGGCAAAGAAGAGGATTTGAATTCAAGGCAGAATTGCACGAAACAGATTTCAGGAGGTAGATACGAATCGCCTTTAAAGCACATGAAAAGCGGCAAAACGTTGACAATGATGCCCTTGGCCAAAAAGGGCGTATGCGTTTTTTCCTGAATATATTCAGGAAAAAACACATACGCCCTTTTTGGCCAACCAAGCAACCTGGAAAAGCAAGTCAGCGCTACAGAGAAGTCTCGCTTCCCATCGGTCAAAAGGGCCATGCTGAAAAATGTGTCAAAACCAGAAATGCAGGACAGGCCATGGAGAAATGGGAGCCTTGCTACACTGATGGGCGGGATGTAAATTGCCAACAGCCACTCTAGAGAAGTGTACGGTGTGTCCTGAAATATCTGAAAAACACAGCTTAGAGAGCATAGGGCACTTCCACTCATGGGGGTATAAATTGGGAAAATGAAAAATCAGCAAGACACAAGCACCCCAAAGTTTAGGGCTGCTCTGTTGACCAGGACCTCCACTTCATTCCACCTTCAATATCCCAGGAAAGAGAAAAATGGATAAAGAAGTTGTGGTCCTTATGTACAATGGAATATCACTCAGCCATGAAATCAATGTCATAAGGTTAGTAGCAGCATGATGAGTGGATTTAGGTACGACGATTCTAAGTGAAATAAGTCACACAGAAAAGGACACTTCTCATAAGGTATCACTGATAGAGGGAATGTAAAAACCGTTACACTTGAACTGAATTACAAAACAGAACAGAGTCACACATGCAGAAAACAGACTATGGCTGCTTAACGGGAAAGGTGAGGTGGGGTGATGCATAAAACAAGGGTATCAAATTAGCTCAGATACCGTTCCATAAACCCAATATGTAATAGACAAGACCTACTCCTTGCTCAGAGAACTGGACTCAACACGCCCTATTCACCGCACAAGAATATATCTGACTAATAATAATCTTAAAACCTATGTATTGATATCTCTCTGTTAGTGTGTCAAGTGGGTGTAAAGCGGCATAAACACAGCAGTGAAAAGCAGCTAAACCCCATTATGAAAATAAATTACTTTGAAAAACCCATGAAACAACGACAGTGAAAGAGAGAGAAATTCTTACACAATGCGTTCAGGGGCTGTGATGCAACCTGGATTGACCATATCTAGACCCACAGCTGGATGAGACATAAGGGTGGACACTCTTGGGGCTGAGAGGTTTGGTGAGGTTGGGCGAGCAAACGCAGACCCTTTAAAGTAATACTTCGTGGTACCCGTCGCATGGGTCCCAAATCTCCAGCTTCAAGGGCATCTTCCTACATCGAAAACATGCATGAGAAACCCAGAAGATGGTACACCGTGTGATGGGGAAAGGTTTCTAAAACGCACCTCATTTCTCATCTCCTTGTGCCCGGGTTCGCCTTTCCAGCCGCTTTACTAGCAATCTCCCTACTTGGAGCATCAGCACCTTTTACCTCCTGTTCCATACAGGTTGCAATTTGTCCTGAGGATGAACGGGAAGACGGGGAACCAACGAGAGACTAGCTCTTGGTGTCGGGACAGGCACAGGTCACTCTATTTTCCCATCAGGAAGAAGAATTAACCACAGGCTCAGCCTGCCCCCCGGAACCAGAACAGGGCCTGAAGCCATCCTGCGCTTTTGCGGCCAGCTCCCAAAAAAGCGAGTTGTAAAATGGAGGTTCAGGGCACTGCAATTCACAAACCTGCAGAGTTATAAATGATAACTCTCGTCCACAAATATATTGAGGGAAGGCAAAGAAGAGGATTTGAAATCAAGGCAGAATTGCACGAAACAGATTTCAGGAGGTAGATACGAATCGCCTTTAAAGCACATGAAAAGCGGCAAAACGTTGACAATGATGCCCTTGGCCAAAAAGGGCGTATGCGTTTTTTCCTGAATATATTCAGGAAAAAACGCATACGCCCTTTTTGGCCAACCAAGCAACCTGGAAAGGCAAATCAGCGCTACAGAGAAGTCTCGCTTCCCATCGGTCAAAAGGGCCATGCTGAAAAAAGTGTCAAAACCAGAAATGCAGGACAGGCCATGGAGAAATGGGAGCCTTGCTACACTGATGGGCGGGATGTAAATTGCCAACAGCCACTCTGGAGAAGTGTACGGTGTGTCTTGAAACATCTGAAAAACACAGCTTAGAGAGCATAGGGCACTTCCACTCATGGGGGTATAAATTGGGAAAATTAAAAATCAGCAAGACACAAGCACCCCAAAGTTGAGGGCTGCTCTGTTGACAAGGACCTCCACTTCATTCCAACTTCAATATCCCAGGAAAGAGAAAAATGGATAAAGAAGTTGTGGTCCTTATGTACAATGGAATATCACTCAGCCATGAAATCAATGTCATAAGGTTAGTAGCAGCATGATGAGTGGATTTAGGTACGACGATTCTAAGTGAAATAAGTCACACAGAAAAGGACACTTCTCATAAGGTATCACTGATAGAGGGAATGTAAAAACCGTTACACTTGAACTGAATTACAAAACAGAACAGAGTCACACATGCAGAAAACACACTATGGCTGCTTAACGGGAAAGGTGAGGTGGGGTGATACATGAAACAAGGGTATCAAATTAGCTCAGATACCGTTCCATAAACCCAATATGTAATAGACAAGACCTACTCCTTGCTCAGAGAACTGGACTCAACACGCCCTATTCACCGCACAAGAATATATCTGACTAGTAATAATCTTAAAACCTATGTATTGATATCTCTCTGTTAGTGTGTCAAGTGGGTGTAAAGCGACATAAACACAGCAGTGAAAAGCAGCTAAACCCCATTATAAAAATAAATTACTTTGAAAAACCCATGAAACAACGACAGTGAAAGAGAGAGAAATTCTTACACAATGCGTTCAGGGGCTGTGATGCAACCTGGATTGACCATATCTAGACCCACAGCTGGATGAGACATAAGGGTGGACACTCTTGGGGCTGAGAGGTTTGGTGAGGTTGGGTGAGCAAACGCAGACCCTTTAAAGTAATACTGCATGGTACCCATCGCATGGGTCCCAAATCTCCAGGTTCAAGGGCATCTTCCTACATCGAAAACATGCATGAGAAACCCAGAAGATGGTACACCGTGTGATGGGGAAAGGTTTCTAAAACGCACCTCATTTCTCATCTCCTTGTGCCCGGGTTCACCATTCCAGCCGCTTTACTAGCAATCTCCCTACTTGGAGCATCAGCACCTTTAACCTCCTGTTCCGTACAGGTTGCAATTTGTCCTGAGGATGAACGGGAAGACGGGGAACCAACGAGAGACTAGCTCTTGGTGTTGGGACAGGCACAGGTCACTCTATTTTCCCATCAGGAAGAAGAATTAACCACAGGTTCAGCCTGCCCCCCGGAACCAGAACAGGGCCTGAAGCCATCCTGCACTTTTGCGGCCAGCTCCCAAAAAAGCGAGTTGTAAAATGGAGGTTCAGGGCACTGCAATTCACAAACCTGCAGAGTTATAAATGATAACTCTCGTCCACAAATATATTGAGGGAAGGCAAAGAAGAGGATTTGAAATCAAGGCAGAATTGCAGGAAACAGATTTCAGGAGGTAGATTCGAATCGCCTTTAAAGCACATGAAAAGCGGCAAAATGTTGACAATGATGCCCTTGGCCAAAAAGGGCGTATGCGTTTTTTCCTGAATATATTCAGGAAAAAACGCATACGCCCTTTTTGGCCAACCAAGCAACCTGGAAAGGCAAATCAGCGCTACAAAGAAGTCTCACTTCCCATCGGTCAAAAGGGCCATGCTGAAAAATGTGTCAAAACCAGAAATGAAGGACAGGCCATGGAGAAATGAGAGCCTTGCTACACTGATGGGCGGGATGTAAATTGCCAACAGCCACTCTGGAGAAGTGTACGGTGTGTCCTGAAACATCTGAAAAACACAGCTTAGAGAGCATAGGGCACTTCCACTCATGGGGGTATAAATTGGGAAAATTAAAAATCAGCAAGACACAAGCACCCCAAAGTTGAGGGCTGCTCTGTTGACAAGGACCTCCACTTCATTCCACCTTCAATATCCCAGGAAAGAGAAAAATGGATAAAGAAGTTGTGGTCCTTATGTACAATGGAATATCACTCAGCCATGAAATCAATGTCATAAGGTTAGTAGCAGCATGATGAGTGGATTTAGGTACGACGATTCTAAGTGAAATAAGTCACACAGAAAAGGACACTTCTCATAAGGTATCACTGATAGAGGGAATGTAAAAACCGTTACACTTGAACTGAATTACAAAACAGAACAGAGTCACACATGCAGAAAACAGACTATGGCTGCTTAACGGGAAAGGTGAGGTGGGGTGATGCATAAAACAAGGGTATCAAATTAGCTCAGATACCGTTCCATAAACCCAATATGTAATAGACAAGACCTACTCCTTGCTCAGAGTACTGGACTCAACACGCCCTATTCACCGCACAAGAATATATCTGACTAGTAATAATCTTAAAACCTATGTATTGATATCTCTCTGTTACTGTGTCAAGTGGGTGTAAAGCGGCATAAACACAGCAGTGAAAAGCAGCTAAACCCCATTATGAAAATAAATTACTTTGAAAAACCCATGAACCAACGACAGTGAAAGAGAGAGAAATTCTTACACAATGCGTTCAGGGGCTGTGATGCAACCTGGATTGACCATAACTAGACCCACAGCTGGATGAGACATAAGGGTGGACACTCTTGGGGCTGAGAGGTTTGGTGAGGTTGGGTGAGCAAACGCAGACCCTTTAAAGTAATACTTCGTGGTACCCGTCGCATGGGTCCCAAATCTCCAGCTTCAAGGGCATCTTCCTACATCGAAAACATGCATGAGAAACCCAGAAGATGGTACACCGTGTGATAGGGAAAGGTTTCTAAAACGCACCTCATTTCTCATCTCCTTGTGCCCGGGTTCGCCTTTCCAGCCGCTTTACTAGCAATCTCCCTACTTGGAGCATCAGCACCTTTTACCTCCTGTTCCATACAGGTTGCAATATGTCCTGAGGATGAACGGGAAGACGGGGAACCAACGAGAGACTAGCTCTTGGTGTCGGGACAGGCACAGGTCACTCTATTTTCCCATCAGGAAGAAGAATTAACCACAGGCTCAGCCTGCCCCCCGGAACCAGAACAGGGCCTGAAGCCATCCTGCGCTTTTGCGGCCAGCTCCCAAAAAAGCGAGTTGTAAAATGGAGGTTCAGGGCACTGCAATTCACAAACCTGCAGAGTTATAAATGATAACTCTCGTCCACAAATATATTGAGGGAAGGCAAAGAAGAGGATTTGAAATCAAGGCAGAATTGCACGAAACAGATTTCAGGAGGTAGATACGAATCGCCTTTAAAGCACATGAAAAGCGGCAAAACGTTGACAATGATGCCCTTGGCCAAAAAGGGCGTATGCGTTTTTTCCTGAATATATTCAGGAAAAAACGCATACGCCCTTTTTGGCCAACCAAGCAACCTGGAAAGGCAAATCAGCGCTACAGAGAAGTCTCGCTTCCCATCGGTCAAAAGGGCCATGCTGAAAAAAGTGTCAAAACCAGAAATGCAGGACAGGCCATGGAGAAATGGGAGCCTTGCTACACTGATGGGCGGGATGTAAATTGCCAACAGCCACTCTGGAGAAGTGTACGGTGTGTCCTGAAACATCTGAAAAAGACAGCTTAGAGAGCATAGGGCACTTCCACTCATGGGGGTATAAATTGGGAAAATTAAAAATCAGCAAGACACAAGCACCCCAAAGTTGAGGGCTGCTCTGTTGACAAGGACCTCCACTTCATTCCACCTTCAATATCCCAGGAAAGAGAAAAATGGATAAAGAAGTTGTGGTCCTTATGTACAATGGAATATCACTCAGCCATGAAATCAATGTCATAAGGTTAGTAGCAGCATGATGAGTGGATTTAGGTACGACGATTCTAAGTGAAATAAGTCACACAGAAAAGGACACTTCTCATAAGGTATCACTTATAGAGGGAATGTAAAAACCGTTACACTTGAACTGAATTACAAAACAGAACAGAGTCACACATGCAGAAAACACACTATGGCTGCTTAACGGGAAAGGTGAGGTGGGGTGATACATGAAACAAGGGTATCAAATTAGCTCAGATACCTTTCCATAAACCCAATATGTAATAGACAAGACCTACTCCTTGCTCAGAGAACTGTACTCAACACGCCCTATTCACCGCACAAGAATATATCTGACTAGTAATAATCCTAAAACCTATGTATTGATATCTCTCTGTTAGTGTGTCAAGTGGGTGTAAAGCGACATAAACACAGCAGTGAAAAGCAGCTAAACCCCATTATGAAAATAAATTACTTTGAAAAACCCATGAAACAACGACAGTGAAAGAGAGAGAAATTCTTACACAATGCGTTCAGGGGCTGTGATGCAACCTGGATTGACCATATCTAGACCCACAGCTGGATGAGACATAAGGGTGGACACTCTTGGGGCTGAGAGGTTTGGTGAGGTTGGGTGAGCAAACGCAGACCCTTTAAAGTAATACTGCGTGGTACCCATCGCATGGGTCCCAAATCTCCAGGTTCAAGGGCATCTTCCTACATCGAAAACATGCATGAGAAACCCAGAAGATGGTACACCGTGTGATGGGGAAAGGTTTCTAAAACGCACCTAATTTCTCATCTCCTTGTGCCCGGGTTCGCCTTTCCAGCCGCTTTACTAGCAATCTCCCTACTTGGAGCATCAGCACCTTTAACCTCCTGTTCCGTACAGGTTGCAATTTGTCCTGAGGATGAACGGGAAGACGGGGAACCAACGAGAGACTAGCTCTTGGTGTCGGGACAGGCACAGGTCACTCTATTTTCCCATCAGGAAGAAGAATTAACCACAGGCTCAGCCTGCCCCCCGGAACCAGAACAGGGCCTGAAGCCATCCTGCGCTTTTGCGGCCAGCTCCCAAAAAAGCGAGTTGTAAAATGGAGGTTCAGGGCACTGCAATTCACAAACCTGCAGAGTTATAAATGATAACTCTCGTCCACAAATATATTGAGGGAAGGCAAAGAAGAGGATTTGAAATCAAGGCAGAATTGCACGAAACAGATTTCAGGAGGTAGATACGAATCGCCTTTAAAGCACATGAAAAGCGGCAAAACGTTGACAATGATGCCCTTGGCCAAAAAGGGCGTATGCGTTTTTTCCTGAATATATTCAGGAAAAAACGCATACGCCCTTTTTGGCCAACCAAGCAACCTGGAAAGGCAAATCAGCGCTACAGAGAAGTCTCGCTTCCCATCGGTCAAAAGGGCCATGCTGAAAAAAGTGTCAAAACCAGAAATGCAGGACAGGCCATGGAGAAATGGGAGCCTTGCTACACTGATGGGCGGGATGTAAATTGCCAACAGCCACTCTGGAGAAGTGTACGGTGTGTCCTGAAACATCTGAAAAACACAGCTTAGAGAGCATAGGGCACTTCCACTCATGGGGGTATAAATTGGGAAAATTAAAAATCAGCAAGACACAAGCACCCCAAAGTTGAGGGCTGCTCTGTTGACAAGGACCTCCACTTCATTCCACCTTAAATATCCCAGGAAAGAGAAAAATGGATAAAGAAGTTGTGGTCCTTATGTACAATGGAATATCACTCAGCCATGAAATCAATGTCATAAGGTTAGTAGCAGCATGATGAGTGGATTTAGGTACGACGATTCTAAGTGAAATAAGTCACACAGAAAAGGACACTTCTCATAAGGTATCACTTTTAGAGGGAATGTAAAAACCGTTACACTTGAACTGAATTACAAAACAGAACAGAGTCACACATGCAGAAAATAGACTATGGCTGCTTAACGGAAAAGGTGAGATGGGGTGATACATAAAACAAGGGTATCAAATTAGCTCAGACACCGTTCCATAAACCCAATATGTAGTAGACAAGACCTACTCCTTGCTCAGAGAACTGGACTCAACACGCCCTATTCACCGCACAAGAATATATCTGACTAGTAATAATCTTAAAACCTATGTATTGATATCTTTCTGTTAGTGTGTCAAGTGGGTGTAAAGCGGCATAAACACAGCCGTGAAAAGCAGCTAAACCCCATTATGAAAATAAATTACTTTGAAAAACCCATGAAACAACGACAGTGAAAGAGATAGAAATTCTTACACAATGAGTTCAGGGGCTGTGATGCAACCTGGATTGACCATATCTAGACCCACAGCTGGATGAGACATAAGGGTGGACACTCTTGGGGCTGAGAGGTTTGGTAAGGTTGGGTGAGCAAACGCAGACCCTTTAAAGTAATACTGCGTGGTACCCATCGCATGGGTCCCAAATCTCCAGGTTCAAGGGCATCTTCCTACATCGAAAACATGCATGAGAAACCCAGAAGATGGTACACCGTGTGATGGGGAAAGGTTTCTAAAACGCACCTCATTTCTCATCTCCTTGTGCCCGTGTTCGCCATTCCAGCCGCTTTACTAGCAATCTCCCTACTTGGAGCATCAGCACCTTTAACCTCCTGTTCCGTACAGGTTGCAATTTGTCCTGAGGATGAACGGGAAGACGGGGAACCAACGAGAGACTAGCTCTTGGTGTCGGGACAGGCACAGGTCACTGTATTTTCCCATCAGGAAGAAGAATTAACCACAGGCTCAGCCTGCCCCCCGGAACCAGAACAGGGCCTGAAGCCATCCTGCGCTTTTGCGGCCAGCTCCCAAAAAAGCGAGTTGTAAAATGGAGGTTCAGGGCACTGCAATTCACAAACCTGCAGAGTTATAAATGATAACTCTCGTCCACAAATATATTGAGGGAAGGCAAAGAAGAGGATTTGAAATCAAGGCAGAATTGCACGAAACAGATTTCAGGAGGTAGATTCGAATCGCCTTTAAAGCACATGAAAAGCGGCAAAACGTTGACAATGATGCCCTTGGCCAAAAAGGGCGTATGCGTTTTTTCCTGAATATATTCAGGAAAAAACGCATACGCCCTTTTTGGCCAACCAAGCAACCTGGAAAGGCAAATCAGCGCTACAGAGAAGTCTCGCTTCCCATCGGTCAAAAGGGCCATGCTGAAAAAAGTGTCAAAACCAGAAATGCAGGACAGGCCATGGAGAAATGGGAGCCTTGCTACACTGATGGGCGGGATGTAAATTGCCAACAGCCACTCTGGAGAAGTGTACGGTGTGTCCTGAAACATCTGAAAAACACAGCTTAGAGAGCATAGGGCACTTCCACTCATGGGGGTATAAATTGGGAAAATTAAAAATCAGTAAGACACAAGCACCCCAACGTTGAGGGCTGCTCTGTTGACAAGGACCTCCACTTCATTCCACCTTAAATATCCCAGGAAAGAGAAAAATGGATAAAGAAGTTGTGGTCCTTATGTACAATGGAATATCACTCAGCCATGAAATCAATGTCATAAGGTTAGTAGCAGCATGATGAGTGGATTTAGGTACGACGATTCTAAGTGAAATAAGTCACACAGAAAAGGACACTTCTCATAAGGTATCACTGATAGAGGGAATGTAAAAACCGTTACACTTGAACTGAATTACAAAACAGAACAGAGTCACACATGCAGAAAACACACTATGGCTGCTTAACGGGAAAGGTGAGGTGGGGTGATACATAAAACAAGGGTATCAAATTAGCTCAGATACCGTTCCATAAACCCAATATGTAGTAGACAAGACCTACTCCTTGCTCAGAGAACTGGACTCAACACGCCCTATTCACCGCACAAGAATATATCTGACTAGTAATAATCTTAAAACCTATGTATTGATATCTCTCTGTTAGTGTGTCAAGTGGGTGTAAAGCGGCATAAACACAGCCGTGAAAAGCAGCTAAACCCCATTATGAAAATAAATTACTTTGAAAAACCCATGAAACAACGACAGTGAAAGAGATAGAAATTCTTACACAATGAGTTCAGGGGCTGTGATGCAACCTGGATTGACCATATCTAGACCCACAGCTGGATGAGACATAAGGGTGGACACTCTTGGGGCTGAGAGGTTTGGTGAGGTTGGGTGAGCAAACGCAGACCCTTTAAAGTAATACGGAGTGGTACCCGTCGCATGGGTCCCAAATCTCCAGGTTCAAGGGCATCTTCCTACATCGAAAACATGCATGAGAAACCCAGAAGATGGTACACCGTGTGATGGGGAAAGGTTTCTAAAACGCACCTCATTTCTCATCTCCTTGTGCCCGGGTTCGCCATTCCAGCCGCTTTACTAGCAATCTCCCTACTTGGAGCATCAGCACCTTTAACCTCCTGTTCCGTACAGGTTGCAATTTGTCCTGAGGATGAACGGGAAGACGGGGAACCAACGAGAGACTAGCTCTTGGTGTCGGGACAGGCACAGGTCACTCTATTTTCCCATCAGGAAGAAGAATTAACCACAGGCTCAGCCTGCCCCCCGGAACCAGAACAGGGCCTGAAGCCATCTGGCGCTTTTGCGGCCAGCTCCCAAAAAAGCGAGTTGTAAAATGGAGGTTCAGGGCACTGCAATGCACAAACCTGCAGAGTTATAAATGATAACTCTCGTCCACAAATATATTGAGGGAAGGCAAAGAAGAGGATTTGAATTCAAGGCAGAATTGCACGAAACAGATTTCAGGAGGTAGATACGAATCGCCTTTAAAGCACATGAAAAGCGGCAAAACGTTGACAATGATGCCCTTGGCCAAAAAGGGCGTATGCGTTTTTTCCTGAATATATTCAGGAAAAAACGCATACGCCCTTTTTGGCCAACCAAGCAACCTGGAAAAGCAAGTCAGCGCTACAGAGAAGTCTCGCTTCCCATCGGTCAAAAGGGCCATGCTGAAAAATGTGTCAAAACCAGAAATGCAGGACAGGCCATGGAGAAATGGGAGCCTTGCTACACTGATGGGCGGGATGTAAATTGCCAACAGCCACTCTAGAGAAGTGTACGGTGTGTCCTGAAATATCTGAAAAACACAGCTTAGAGAGCATAGGGCACTTCCACTCATGGGGGTATAAATTGGGAAAATGAAAAATCAGCAAGACACAAGCACCCCAAAGTTTAGGGCTGCTCTGTTGACCAGGACCTCCACTTCATTCCACCTTCAATATCCCAGGAAAGAGAAAAATGGATAAAGAAGTTGTGGTCCTTATGTACAATGGAATATCACTCAGCCATGAAATCAATGTCGTAAGGTTAGTAGCAGCATGATGAGTGGATTTAGGTACGACGATTCTAAGTGAAATAAGTCACACAGAAAAGGACACTTCTCATAAGGTATCACTGATAGAGGGAATGTAAAAACCGTTACACTTGAACTGAATTACAAAACAGAACAGAGTCACACATGCAGAAAACAGACTATGGCTGCTTAACGGGAAAGGTGAGGTGGGGTGATGCATAAAACAAGGGTATCAAATTAGCTCAGATACCGTTCCATAAACCCAATATGTAATAGACAAGACCTACTCCTTGCTCAGAGAACTGGACTCAACACGCCCTATTCACCGCACAAGAATATATCTGACTAGTAATAATCTTAAAACCTATGTATTGATATCTCTCTGTTAGTGTGTCAAGTGGGTGTAAAGCGGCATAAACACAGCAGTGAAAAGCAGCTAAACCCCATTATGAAAATAAATTACTTTGAAAAACCCATGAAACAACGACAGTGAAAGAGAGAGAAATTCTTACACAATGCGTTCAGGGGCTGTGATGCAACCTGGATTGACCATATCTAGACCCACAGCTGGATGAGACATAAGGGTGGACACTCTTGGGGCTGAGAGGTTTGGTGAGGTTGGGCGAGCAAACGCAGACCCTTTAAAGTAATACTTCGTGGTACCCGTCGCATGGGTCCCAAATCTCCAGCTTCAAGGGCATCTTCCTACATCGAAAACATGCATGAGAAACCCAGAAGATGGTACACCGTGTGATGGGGAAAGGTTTCTAAAACGCACCTCATTTCTCATCTCCTTGTGCCCGGGTTCGCCTTTCCAGCCGCTTTACTAGCAATCTCCCTACCTGGAGCATCAGCACCTTTTACCTCCTGTTCCGTACAGGTTGCAATTTGTCCTGAGGATGAACGGGAAGACGGGGAACCAACGAGAGACTAGCTCTTGGTGTCGGGACAGGCACAGGTCACTCTATTTTCCCATCAGGAAGAAGAATTAACCACAGGCTCAGCCTGCCCCCCGGAACCAGAACAGGGCCTGAAGCCATCTGGCGCTTTTGCGGCCAGCTCCCAAAAAAGCGAGTTGTAAAATGGAGGTTCAGGGCACTGCAATGCACAAACCTGCAGAGTTATAAATGATAACTCTCGTCCACAAATATATTGAGGGAAGGCAAAGAAGAGGATTTGAATTCAAGGCAGAATTGCACGAAACAGATTTCAGGAGGTAGATACGAATCGCCTTTAAAGCACATGAAAAGCGGCAAAACGTTGACAATGATGCCCTTGGCCAAAAAGGGCGTATGCGTTTTTTCCTGAATATATTCAGGAAAAAACGCATACGCCCTTTTTGGCCAACCAAGCAACCTGGAAAAGCAAGTCAGCGCTACAGAGAAGTCTCGCTTCCCATCGGTCAAAAGGGCCATGCTGAAAAATGTGTCAAAACCAGAAATGCAGGACAGGCCATGGAGAAATGGGAGCCTTGCTACACTGATGGGCGGGATGTAAATTGCCAACAGCCACTCTAGAGAAGTGTACGGTGTGTCCTGAAATATCTGAAAAACACAGCTTAGAGAGCATAGGGCACTTCCACTCATGGGGGTATAAATTGGGAAAATTAAAAATCAGCAAGACACAAGCACCCCAAAGTTTAGGGCTGCTCTGTTGACCAGGACCTCCACTTCATTCCACCTTCAATATCCCAGGAAAGAGAAAAATGGATAAAGAAGTTGTGGTCCTTATGTACAATGGAATATCACTCAGCCATGAAATCAATGTCGTAAGGTTAGTAGCAGCATGATGAGTGGATTTAGGTACGACGATTCTAAGTGAAATAAGTCACACAGAAAAGGACACTTCTCATAAGGTATCACTGATAGAGGGAATGTAAAAACCGTTACACTTGAACTGAATTACAAAACAGAACAGAGTCACACATGCAGAAAACAGACTATGGCTGCTTAACGGGAAAGGTGAGGTGGGGTGATGCATAAAACAAGGGTATCAAATTAGCTCAGATACCGTTCCATAAACCCAATATGTAATAGACAAGACCTACTCCTTGCTCAGAGAACTGGACTCAACACGCCCTATTCACCGCACAAGAATATATCTGACTAGTAATAATCTTAAAACCTATGTATTGATATCTCTCTGTTAGTGTGTCAAGTGGGTGTAAAGCGGCATAAACACAGCAGTGAAAAGCAGCTAAACCCCATTATGAAAATAAATTACTTTGAAAAACCCATGAAACAACGACAGTGAAAGAGAGAGAAATTCTTACACAATGCGTTCAGGGGCTGTGATGCAACCTGGATTGACCATATCTAGACCCACAGCTGGATGAGACATAAGGGTGGACACTCTTGGGGCTGAGAGGTTTGGTGAGGTTGGGCGAGCAAACGCAGACCCTTTAAAGTAATACTTCGTGGTACCCGTCGCATGGGTCCCAAATCTCCAGCTTCAAGGGCATCTTCCTACATCGAAAACATGCATGAGAAACCCAGAAGATGGTACACCGTGTGATGGGGAAAGGTTTCTAAAACGCACCTCATTTCTCATCTCCTTGTGCCCGGGTTCGCCTTTCCAGCCGCTTTACTAGCAATCTCCCTACCTGGAGCATCAGCACCTTTTACCTCCTGTTCCGTACAGGTTGCAATTTGTCCTGAGGATGAACGGGAAGACGGGGAACCAACGAGAGACTAGCTCTTGGTGTCGGGACAGGCACAGGTCACTCTATTTTCCCATCAGGAAGAAGAATTAACCACAGGCTCAGCCTGCCCCCCGGAACCAGAACAGGGCCTGAAGCCATCTGGCGCTTTTGCGGCCAGCTCCCAAAAAAGCGAGTTGTAAAATGGAGGTTCAGGGCACTGCAATGCACAAACCTGCAGAGTTATAAATGATAACTCTCGTCCACAAATATATTGAGGGAAGGCAAAGAAGAGGATTTGAATTCAAGGCAGAATTGCACGAAACAGATTTCAGGAGGTAGATACGAATCGCCTTTAAAGCACATGAAAAGCGGCAAAACGTTGACAATGATGCCCTTGGCCAAAAAGGGCGTATGCGTTTTTTCCTGAATATATTCAGGAAAAAACGCATACGCCCTTTTTGGCCAACCAAGCAACCTGGAAAGGGAAATCAGCGCTACAGAGAAGTCTCGCTTCCCATCGGTCAAAAGGGCCATGCTGAAAAATGTGTCAAAACCAGAAATGCAGGACAGGCCATGGAGAAATGGGAGCCTTGCTACACTGATGGGCGGGATGTAAATTGCCAACAGCCACTCTAGAGAAGTGTACGGTGTGTCCTGAAATATCTGAAAAACACAGCTTAGAGAGCATAGGGCACTTCCACTCATGGGGGTATAAATTGGGAAAATTAAAAATCAGCAAGACACAAGCACCCCAAAGTTTAGGGCTGCTCTGTTGACCAGGACCTCCACTTCATTCCACCTTCAATATCCCAGGAAAGAGAAAAATGGATAAAGAAGTTGTGGTCCTTATGTACAATGGAATATCACTCAGCCATGAAATCAATGTCGTAAGGTTAGTAGCAGCATGATGAGTGGATTTAGGTACGACGATTCTAAGTGAAATAAGTCACACAGAAAAGGACACTTCTCATAAGGTATCACTGATAGAGGGAATGTAAAAACCGTTACACTTGAACTGAATTACAAAACAGAACAGAGTCACACATGCAGAAAACAGACTATGGCTGCTTAACGGGAAAGGTGAGGTGGGGTGATGCATAAAACAAGGGTATCAAATTAGCTCAGATACCGTTCCATAAACCCAATATGTAATAGACAAGACCTACTCCTTGCTCAGAGAACTGGACTCAACACGCCCTATTCACCGCACAAGAATATATCTGACTAGTAATAATCTTAAAACCTATGTATTGATATCTCTCTGTTAGTGTGTCAAGTGGGTGTAAAGCGGCATAAACACAGCAGTGAAAAGCAGCTAAACCCCATTATGAAAATAAATTACTTTGAAAAACCCATGAAACAACGACAGTGAAAGAGAGAGAAATTCTTACACAATGCGTTCAGGGGCTGTGATGCAACCTGGATTGACCATATCTAGACCCACAGCTGGATGAGACATAAGGGTGGACACTCTTGGGGCTGAGAGGTTTGGTGAGGTTGGGCGAGCAAACGCAGACCCTTTAAAGTAATACTTCGTGGTACCCGTCGCATGGGTCCCAAATCTCCAGCTTCAAGGGCATCTTCCTACATCGAAAACATGCATGAGAAACCCAGAAGATGGTACACCGTGTGATGGGGAAAGGTTTCTAAAACGCACCTCATTTCTCATCTCCTTGTGCCCGGGTTCGCCTTTCCAGCCGCTTTACTAGCAATCTCCCTACCTGGAGCATCAGCACCTTTTACCTCCTGTTCCGTACAGGTTGCAATTTGTCCTGAGGATGAACGGGAAGACGGGGAACCAACGAGAGACTAGCTCTTGGTGTCGGGACAGGCACAGGTCACTCTATTTTCCCATCAGGAAGAAGAATTAACCACAGGCTCAGCCTGCCCCCCGGAACCAGAACAGGGCCTGAAGCCATCTGGCGCTTTTGCGGCCAGCTCCCAAAAAAGCGAGTTGTAAAATGGAGGTTCAGGGCACTGCAATGCACAAACCTGCAGAGTTATAAATGATAACTCTCGTCCACAAATATATTGAGGGAAGGCAAAGAAGAGGATTTGAATTCAAGGCAGAATTGCACGAAACAGATTTCAGGAGGTAGATACGAATCGCCTTTAAAGCACATGAAAAGCGGCAAAACGTTGACAATGATGCCCTTGGCCAAAAAGGGCGTATGCGTTTTTTCCTGAATATATTCAGGAAAAAACGCATACGCCCTTTTTGGCCAACCAAGCAACCTGGAAAAGCAAGTCAGCGCTACAGAGAAGTCTCGCTTCCCATCGGTCAAAAGGGCCATGCTGAAAAATGTGTCAAAACCAGAAATGCAGGACAGGCCATGGAGAAATG
This sequence comes from Balaenoptera borealis, assembly GCF_965194805.1. Lineage (NCBI taxonomy): Eukaryota > Metazoa > Chordata > Mammalia > Artiodactyla > Balaenopteridae > Balaenoptera > Balaenoptera borealis. Next base: position 46,923 of record NW_028123821.1, read on the forward strand.
GGAGCCTTGCTACACTGATGGGCGGGATGTAAATTGCCAACAGCCACTCTAGAGAAGTGTACGGTGTGTCCTGAAATATCTGAAAAACACAGCTTAGAGAGCATAGGGCACTTCCACTCATGGGGGTATAAATTGGGAAAATTAAAAATCAGCAAGACACAAGCACCCCAAAGTTTAGGGCTGCTCTGTTGACCAGGACCTCCACTTCATTCCACCTTCAATATCCCAGGAAAGAGAAAAATGGATAAAGAAGTTGTGGTCCTTATGTACAATGGAATATCACTCAGCCATGAAATCAATGTCGTAAGGTTAGTAGCAGCATGATGAGTGGATTTAGGTACGACGATTCTAAGTGAAATAAGTCACACAGAAAAGGACACTTCTCATAAGGTATCACTGATAGAGGGAATGTAAAAACCGTTACACTTGAACTGAATTACAAAACAGAACAGAGTCACACATGCAGAAAACAGACTATGGCTGCTTAACGGGAAAGGTGAGGTGGGGTGATGCATAAAACAAGGGTATCAAATTAGCTCAGATACCGTTCCATAAACCCAATATGTAATAGACAAGACCTACTCCTTGCTCAGAGAACTGGACTCAACACGCCCTATTCACCGCACAAGAATATATCTGACTAGTAATAATCTTAAAACCTATGTATTGATATCTCTCTGTTAGTGTGTCAAGTGGGTGTAAAGCGGCATAAACACAGCCGTGAAAAGCAGCTAAACCCCATTATGAAAATAAATTACTTTGAAAAACCCATGAAACAACGACAGTGAAAGAGAGAGAAATTCTTACACAATGCGTTCAGGGGCTGTGATGCAACCTGGATTGACCATATCTAGACCCACAGCTGGATGAGACATAAGGGTGGACACTCTTGGGGCTGAGAGGTTTGGTGAGGTTGGGCGAGCAAACGCAGACCCTTTAAAGTAATACTTCGTGGTACCCGTCGCATGGGTCCCAAATCTCCAGCTTCAAGGGCATCTTCCTACATCGAAAACATGCATGAGAAACCCAGAAGATGGTACACCGTGTGATGGGGAAAGGTTTCTAAAACGCACCTCATTTCTCATCTCCTTGTGCCCGGGTTCGCCTTTCCAGCCGCTTTACTAGCAATCTCCCTACCTGGAGCATCAGCACCTTTTACCTCCTGTTCCGTACAGGTTGCAATTTGTCCTGAGGATGAACGGGAAGACGGGGAACCAACGAGAGACTAGCTCTTGGTGTCGGGACAGGCACAGGTCACTCTATTTTCCCATCAGGAAGAAGAATTAACCACAGGCTCAGCCTGCCCCCCGGAACCAGAACAGGGCCTGAAGCCATCTGGCGCTTTTGCGGCCAGCTCCCAAAAAAGCGAGTTGTAAAATGGAGGTTCAGGGCACTGCAATGCACAAACCTGCAGAGTTATAAATGATAACTCTCGTCCACAAATATATTGAGGGAAGGCAAAGAAGAGGATTTGAATTCAAGGCAGAATTGCACGAAACAGATTTCAGGAGGTAGATACGAATCGCCTTTAAAGCACATGAAAAGCGGCAAAACGTTGACAATGATGCCCTTGGCCAAAAAGGGCGTATGCGTTTTTTCCTGAATATATTCAGGAAAAAACGCATACGCCCTTTTTGGCCAACCAAGCAACCTGGAAAGGGAAATCAGCGCTACAGAGAAGTCTCGCTTCCCATCGGTCAAAAGGGCCATGCTGAAAAATGTGTCAAAACCAGAAATGCAGGACAGGCCATGGAGAAATGGGAGCCTTGCTACACTGATGGGCGGGATGTAAATTGCCAACAGCCACTCTAGAGAAGTGTACGGTGTGTCCTGAAATATCTGAAAAACACAGCTTAGAGAGCATAGGGCACTTCCACTCATGGGGGTATAAATTGGGAAAATTAAAAATCAGCAAGACACAAGCACCCCAAAGTTTAGGGCTGCTCTGTTGACCAGGACCTCCACTTCATTCCACCTTCAATATCCCAGGAAAGAGAAAAATGGATAAAGAAGTTGTGGTCCTTATGTACAATGGAATATCACTCAGCCATGAAATCAATGTCGTAAGGTTAGTAGCAGCATGATGAGTGGATTTAGGTACGACGATTCTAAGTGAAATAAGTCACACAGAAAAGGACACTTCTCATAAGGTATCACTGATAGAGGGAATGTAAAAACCGTTACACTTGAACTGAATTACAAAACAGAACAGAGTCACACATGCAGAAAACAGACTATGGCTGCTTAACGGGAAAGGTGAGGTGGGGTGATGCATAAAACAAGGGTATCAAATTAGCTCAGATACCGTTCCATAAACCCAATATGTAATAGACAAGACCTACTCCTTGCTCAGAGAACTGGACTCAACACGCCCTATTCACCGCACAAGAATATATCTGACTAGTAATAATCTTAAAACCTATGTATTGATATCTCTCTGTTAGTGTGTCAAGTGGGTGTAAAGCGGCATAAACACAGCAGTGAAAAGCAGCTAAACCCCATTATGAAAATAAATTACTTTGAAAAACCCATGAAACAACGACAGTGAAAGAGAGAGAAATTCTTACACAATGCGTTCAGGGGCTGTGATGCAACCTGGATTGACCATATCTAGACCCACAGCTGGATGAGACATAAGGGTGGACACTCTTGGGGCTGAGAGGTTTGGTGAGGTTGGGCGAGCAAACGCAGACCCTTTAAAGTAATACTTCGTGGTACCCGTCGCATGGGTCCCAAATCTCCAGCTTCAAGGGCATCTTCCTACATCGAAAACATGCATGAGAAACCCAGAAGATGGTACACCGTGTGATGGGGAAAGGTTTCTAAAACGCACCTCATTTCTCATCTCCTTGTGCCCGGGTTCGCCTTTCCAGCCGCTTTACTAGCAATCTCCCTACCTGGAGCATCAGCACCTTTTACCTCCTGTTCCGTACAGGTTGCAATTTGTCCTGAGGATGAACGGGAAGACGGGGAACCAACGAGAGACTAGCTCTTGGTGTCGGGACAGGCACAGGTCACTCTATTTTCCCATCAGGAAGAAGAATTAACCACAGGCTCAGCCTGCCCCCCGGAACCAGAACAGGGCCTGAAGCCATCTGGCGCTTTTGCGGCCAGCTCCCAAAAAAGCGAGTTGTAAAATGGAGGTTCAGGGCACTGCAATGCACAAACCTGCAGAGTTATAAATGATAACTCTCGTCCACAAATATATTGAGGGAAGGCAAAGAAGAGGATTTGAATTCAAGGCAGAATTGCACGAAACAGATTTCAGGAGGTAGATACGAATCGCCTTTAAAGCACATGAAAAGCGGCAAAACGTTGACAATGATGCCCTTGGCCAAAAAGGGCGTATGCGTTTTTTCCTGAATATATTCAGGAAAAAACGCATACGCCCTTTTTGGCCAACCAAGCAACCTGGAAAAGCAAGTCAGCGCTACAGAGAAGTCTCGCTTCCCATCGGTCAAAAGGGCCATGCTGAAAAATGTGTCAAAACCAGAAATGCAGGACAGGCCATGGAGAAATGGGAGCCTTGCTACACTGATGGGCGGGATGTAAATTGCCAACAGCCACTCTAGAGAAGTGTACGGTGTGTCCTGAAATATCTGAAAAACACAGCTTAGAGAGCATAGGGCACTTCCACTCATGGGGGTATAAATTGGGAAAATTAAAAATCAGCAAGACACAAGCACCCCAAAGTTTAGGGCTGCTCTGTTGACCAGGACCTCCACTTCATTCCACCTTCAATATCCCAGGAAAGAGAAAAATGGATAAAGAAGTTGTGGTCCTTATGTACAATGGAATATCACTCAGCCATGAAATCAATGTCGTAAGGTTAGTAGCAGCATGATGAGTGGATTTAGGTACGACGATTCTAAGTGAAATAAGTCACACAGAAAAGGACACTTCTCATAAGGTATCACTGATAGAGGGAATGTAAAAACCGTTACACTTGAACTGAATTACAAAACAGAACAGAGTCACACATGCAGAAAACAGACTATGGCTGCTTAACGGGAAAGGTGAGGTGGGGTGATGCATAAAACAAGGGTATCAAATTAGCTCAGATACCGTTCCATAAACCCAATATGTAATAGACAAGACCTACTCCTTGCTCAGAGAACTGGACTCAACACGCCCTATTCACCGCACAAGAATATATCTGACTAGTAATAATCTTAAAACCTATGTATTGATATCTCTCTGTTAGTGTGTCAAGTGGGTGTAAAGCGGCATAAACACAGCCGTGAAAAGCAGCTAAACCCCATTATGAAAATAAATTACTTTGAAAAACCCATGAAACAACGACAGTGAAAGAGAGAGAAATTCTTACACAATGCGTTCAGGGGCTGTGATGCAACCTGGATTGACCATATCTAGACCCACAGCTGGATGAGACATAAGGGTGGACACTCTTGGGGCTGAGAGGTTTGGTGAGGTTGGGCGAGCAAACGCAGACCCTTTAAAGTAATACTTCGTGGTACCCGTCGCATGGGTCCCAAATCTCCAGCTTCAAGGGCATCTTCCTACATCGAAAACATGCATGAGAAACCCAGAAGATGGTACACCGTGTGATGGGGAAAGGTTTCTAAAACGCACCTCATTTCTCATCTCCTTGTGCCCGGGTTCGCCTTTCCAGCCGCTTTACTAGCAATCTCCCTACCTGGAGCATCAGCACCTTTTACCTCCTGTTCCGTACAGGTTGCAATTTGTCCTGAGGATGAACGGGAAGACGGGGAACCAACGAGAGACTAGCTCTTGGTGTCGGGACAGGCACAGGTCACTCTATTTTCCCATCAGGAAGAAGAATTAACCACAGGCTCAGCCTGCCCCCCGGAACCAGAACAGGGCCTGAAGCCATCTGGCGCTTTTGCGGCCAGCTCCCAAAAAAGCGAGTTGTAAAATGGAGGTTCAGGGCACTGCAATGCACAAACCTGCAGAGTTATAAATGATAACTCTCGTCCACAAATATATTGAGGGAAGGCAAAGAAGAGGATTTGAATTCAAGGCAGAATTGCACGAAACAGATTTCAGGAGGTAGATACGAATCGCCTTTAAAGCACATGAAAAGCGGCAAAACGTTGACAATGATGCCCTTGGCCAAAAAGGGCGTATGCGTTTTTTCCTGAATATATTCAGGAAAAAACGCATACGCCCTTTTTGGCCAACCAAGCAACCTGGAAAAGCAAGTCAGCGCTACAGAGAAGTCTCGCTTCCCATCGGTCAAAAGGGCCATGCTGAAAAATGTGTCAAAACCAGAAATGCAGGACAGGCCATGGAGAAATGGGAGCCTTGCTACACTGATGGGCGGGATGTAAATTGCCAACAGCCACTCTAGAGAAGTGTACGGTGTGTCCTGAAATATCTGAAAAACACAGCTTAGAGAGCATAGGGCACTTCCACTCATGGGGGTATAAATTGGGAAAATGAAAAATCAGCAAGACACAAGCACCCCAAAGTTTAGGGCTGCTCTGTTGACCAGGACCTCCACTTCATTCCACCTTCAATATCCCAGGAAAGAGAAAAATGGATAAAGAAGTTGTGGTCCTTATGTACAATGGAATATCACTCAGCCATGAAATCAATGTCGTAAGGTTAGTAGCAGCATGATGAGTGGATTTAGGTACGACGATTCTAAGTGAAATAAGTCACACAGAAAAGGACACTTCTCATAAGGTATCACTGATAGAGGGAATGTAAAAACCGTTACACTTGAACTGAATTACAAAACAGAACAGAGTCACACATGCAGAAAACAGACTATGGCTGCTTAACGGGAAAGGTGAGGTGGGGTGATGCATAAAACAAGGGTATCAAATTAGCTCAGATACCGTTCCATAAACCCAATATGTAATAGACAAGACCTACTCCTTGCTCAGAGAACTGGACTCAACACGCCCTATTCACCGCACAAGAATATATCTGACTAGTAATAATCTTAAAACCTATGTATTGATATCTCTCTGTTAGTGTGTCAAGTGGGTGTAAAGCGGCATAAACACAGCCGTGAAAAGCAGCTAAACCCCATTATGAAAATAAATTACTTTGAAAAACCCATGAAACAACGACAGTGAAAGAGAGAGAAATTCTTACACAATGCGTTCAGGGGCTGTGATGCAACCTGGATTGACCATATCTAGACCCACAGCTGGATGAGACATAAGGGTGGACACTCTTGGGGCTGAGAGGTTTGGTGAGGTTGGGCGAGCAAACGCAGACCCTTTAAAGTAATACTTCGTGGTACCCGTCGCATGGGTCCCAAATCTCCAGCTTCAAGGGCATCTTCCTACATCGAAAACATGCATGAGAAACCCAGAAGATGGTACACCGTGTGATGGGGAAAGGTTTCTAAAACGCACCTCATTTCTCATCTCCTTGTGCCCGGGTTCGCCTTTCCAGCCGCTTTACTAGCAATCTCCCTACCTGGAGCATCAGCACCTTTTACCTCCTGTTCCGTACAGGTTGCAATTTGTCCTGAGGATGAACGGGAAGACGGGGAACCAACGAGAGACTAGCTCTTGGTGTCGGGACAGGCACAGGTCACTCTATTTTCCCATCAGGAAGAAGAATTAACCACAGGCTCAGCCTGCCCCCCGGAACCAGAACAGGGCCTGAAGCCATCTGGCGCTTTTGCGGCCAGCTCCCAAAAAAGCGAGTTGTAAAATGGAGGTTCAGGGCACTGCAATGCACAAACCTGCAGAGTTATAAATGATAACTCTCGTCCACAAATATATTGAGGGAAGGCAAAGAAGAGGATTTGAATTCAAGGCAGAATTGCACGAAACAGATTTCAGGAGGTAGATACGAATCGCCTTTAAAGCACATGAAAAGCGGCAAAACGTTGACAATGATGCCCTTGGCCAAAAAGGGCGTATGCGTTTTTTCCTGAATATATTCAGGAAAAAACGCATACGCCCTTTTTGGCCAACCAAGCAACCTGGAAAAGCAAGTCAGCGCTACAGAGAAGTCTCGCTTCCCATCGGTCAAAAGGGCCATGCTGAAAAATGTGTCAAAACCAGAAATGCAGGACAGGCCATGGAGAAATGGGAGCCTTGCTACACTGATGGGCGGGATGTAAATTGCCAACAGCCACTCTAGAGAAGTGTACGGTGTGTCCTGAAATATCTGAAAAACACAGCTTAGAGAGCATAGGGCACTTCCACTCATGGGGGTATAAATTGGGAAAATTAAAAATCAGCAAGACACAAGCACCCCAAAGTTTAGGGCTGCTCTGTTGACCAGGACCTCCACTTCATTCCACCTTCAATATCCCAGGAAAGAGAAAAATGGATAAAGAAGTTGTGGTCCTTATGTACAATGGAATATCACTCAGCCATGAAATCAATGTCGTAAGGTTAGTAGCAGCATGATGAGTGGATTTAGGTACGACGATTCTAAGTGAAATAAGTCACACAGAAAAGGACACTTCTCATAAGGTATCACTGATAGAGGGAATGTAAAAACCGTTACACTTGAACTGAATTACAAAACAGAACAGAGTCACACATGCAGAAAACAGACTATGGCTGCTTAACGGGAAAGGTGAGGTGGGGTGATGCATAAAACAAGGGTATCAAATTAGCTCAGATACCGTTCCATAAACCCAATATGTAATAGACAAGACCTACTCCTTGCTCAGAGAACTGGACTCAACACGCCCTATTCACCGCACAAGAATATATCTGACTAGTAATAATCTTAAAACCTATGTATTGATATCTCTCTGTTAGTGTGTCAAGTGGGTGTAAAGCGGCATAAACACAGCCGTGAAAAGCAGCTAAACCCCATTATGAAAATAAATTACTTTGAAAAACCCATGAAACAACGACAGTGAAAGAGAGAGAAATTCTTACACAATGCGTTCAGGGGCTGTGATGCAACCTGGATTGACCATATCTAGACCCACAGCTGGATGAGACATAAGGGTGGACACTCTTGGGGCTGAGAGGTTTGGTGAGGTTGGGCGAGCAAACGCAGACCCTTTAAAGTAATACTTCGTGGTACCCGTCGCATGGGTCCCAAATCTCCAGCTTCAAGGGCATCTTCCTACATCGAAAACATGCATGAGAAACCCAGAAGATGGTACACCGTGTGATGGGGAAAGGTTTCTAAAACGCACCTCATTTCTCATCTCCTTGTGCCCGGGTTCGCCTTTCCAGCCGCTTTACTAGCAATCTCCCTACCTGGAGCATCAGCACCTTTTACCTCCTGTTCCGTACAGGTTGCAATTTGTCCTGAGGATGAACGGGAAGACGGGGAACCAACGAGAGACTAGCTCTTGGTGTCGGGACAGGCACAGGTCACTCTATTTTCCCATCAGGAAGAAGAATTAACCACAGGCTCAGCCTGCCCCCCGGAACCAGAACAGGGCCTGAAGCCATCTGGCGCTTTTGCGGCCAGCTCCCAAAAAAGCGAGTTGTAAAATGGAGGTTCAGGGCACTGCAATGCACAAACCTGCAGAGTTATAAATGATAACTCTCGTCCACAAATATATTGAGGGAAGGCAAAGAAGAGGATTTGAATTCAAGGCAGAATTGCACGAAACAGATTTCAGGAGGTAGATACGAATCGCCTTTAAAGCACATGAAAAGCGGCAAAACGTTGACAATGATGCCCTTGGCCAAAAAGGGCGTATGCGTTTTTTCCTGAATATATTCAGGAAAAAACGCATACGCCCTTTTTGGCCAACCAAGCAACCTGGAAAAGCAAGTCAGCGCTACAGAGAAGTCTCGCTTCCCATCGGTCAAAAGGGCCATGCTGAAAAATGTGTCAAAACCAGAAATGCAGGACAGGCCATGGAGAAATGGGAGCCTTGCTACACTGATGGGCGGGATGTAAATTGCCAACAGCCACTCTAGAGAAGTGTACGGTGTGTCCTGAAATATCTGAAAAACACAGCTTAGAGAGCATAGGGCACTTCCACTCATGGGGGTATAAATTGGGAAAATTAAAAATCAGCAAGACACAAGCACCCCAAAGTTGAGGGCTGCTCTGTTGACCAGGACCTCCACTTCATTCCACCTTCAATATCCCAGGAAAGAGAAAAATGGATAAAGAAGTTGTGGTCCTTATGTACAATGGAATATCACTCAGCCATGAAATCAATGTCGTAAGGTTAGTAGCAGCATGATGAGTGGATTTAGGTACGACGATTCTAAGTGAAATAAGTCACACAGAAAAGGACACTTCTCATAAGGTATCACTGATAGAGGGAATGTAAAAACCGTTACACTTGAACTGAATTACAAAACAGAACAGAGTCACACATGCAGAAAACAGACTATGGCTGCTTAACGGGAAAGGTGAGGTGGGGTGATGCATAAAACAAGGGTATCAAATTAGCTCAGATACCGTTCCATAAACCCAATATGTAATAGACAAGACCTACTCCTTGCTCAGAGAACTGGACTCAACACGCCCTATTCACCGCACAAGAATATATCTGACTAGTAATAATCTTAAAACCTATGTATTGATATCTCTCTGTTAGTGTGTCAAGTGGGTGTAAAGCGGCATAAACACAGCCGTGAAAAGCAGCTAAACCCCATTATGAAAATAAATTACTTTGAAAAACCCATGAAACAACGACAGTGAAAGAGAGAGAAATTCTTACACAATGCGTTCAGGGGCTGTGATGCAACCTGGATTGACCATATCTAGACCCACAGCTGGATGAGACATAAGGGTGGACACTCTTGGGGCTGAGAGGTTTGGTGAGGTTGGGCGAGCAAACGCAGACCCTTTAAAGTAATACTTCGTGGTACCCGTCGCATGGGTCCCAAATCTCCAGCTTCAAGGGCATCTTCCTACATCGAAAACATGCATGAGAAACCCAGAAGATGGTACACCGTGTGATGGGGAAAGGTTTCTAAAACGCACCTCATTTCTCATCTCCTTGTGCCCGGGTTCGCCTTTCCAGCCGCTTTACTAGCAATCTCCCTACCTGGAGCATCAGCACCTTTTACCTCCTGTTCCGTACAGGTTGCAATTTGTCCTGAGGATGAACGGGAAGACGGGGAACCAACGAGAGACTAGCTCTTGGTGTCGGGACAGGCACAGGTCACTCTATTTTCCCATCAGGAAGAAGAATTAACCACAGGCTCAGCCTGCCCCCCGGAACCAGAACAGGGCCTGAAGCCATCTGGCGCTTTTGCGGCCAGCTCCCAAAAAAGCGAGTTGTAAAATGGAGGTTCAGGGCACTGCAATGCACAAACCTGCAGAGTTATAAATGATAACTCTCGTCCACAAATATATTGAGGGAAGGCAAAGAAGAGGATTTGAATTCAAGGCAGAATTGCACGAAACAGATTTCAGGAGGTAGATACGAATCGCCTTTAAAGCACATGAAAAGCGGCAAAACGTTGACAATGATGCCCTTGGCCAAAAAGGGCGTATGCGTTTTTTCCTGAATATATTCAGGAAAAAACGCATACGCCCTTTTTGGCCAACCAAGCAACCTGGAAAAGCAAGTCAGCGCTACAGAGAAGTCTCGCTTCCCATCGGTCAAAAGGGCCATGCTGAAAAATGTGTCAAAACCAGAAATGCAGGACAGGCCATGGAGAAATGGGAGCCTTGCTACACTGATGGGCGGGATGTAAATTGCCAACAGCCACTCTAGAGAAGTGTACGGTGTGTCCTGAAATATCTGAAAAACACAGCTTAGAGAGCATAGGGCACTTCCACTCATGGGGGTATAAATTGGGAAAATTAAAAATCAGCAAGACACAAGCACCCCAAAGTTTAGGGCTGCTCTGTTGACCAGGACCTCCACTTCATTCCACCTTAAATATCCCAGGAAAGAGAAAAATGGATAAAGAAGTTGTGGTCCTTATGTACAATGGAATATCACTCAGCCATGAAATCAATGTCGTAAGGTTAGTAGCAGCATGATGAGTGGATTTAGGTACGACGATTCTAAGTGAAATAAGTCACACAGAAAAGGACACTTCTCATAAGGTATCACTGATAGAGGGAATGTAAAAACCGTTACACTTGAACTGAATTACAAAACAGAACAGAGTCACACATGCAGAAAACAGACTATGGCTGCTTAACGGGAAAGGTGAGGTGGGGTGATGCATAAAACAAGGGTATCAAATTAGCTCAGATACCGTTCCATAAACCCAATATGTAATAGACAAGACCTACTCCTTGCTCAGAGAACTGGACTCAACACGCCCTATTCACCGCACAAGAATATATCTGACTAGTAATAATCTTAAAACCTATGTATTGATATCTCTCTGTTAGTGTGTCAAGTGGGTGTAAAGCGGCATAAACACAGCCGTGAAAAGCAGCTAAACCCCATTATGAAAATAAATTAATTTGAAAAACCCATGAAACAACGACAGTGAAAGAGAGAGAAATTCTTACACAATGCGTTCAGGGGCTGTGATGCAACCTGGATTGACCATATCTAGACCCACAGCTGGATGAGACATAAGGGTGGACACTCTTGGGGCTGAGAGGTTTGGTGAGGTTGGGCGAGCAAACGCAGACCCTTTAAAGTAATACTTCGTGGTACCCGTCGCATGGGTCCCAAATCTCCAGCTTCAAGGGCATCTTCCTACATCGAAAACATGCATGAGAAACCCAGAAGATGGTACACCGTGTGATGGGGAAAGGTTTCTAAAACGCACCTCATTTCTCATCTCCTTGTGCCCGGGTTCGCCTTTCCAGCCGCTTTACTAGCAATCTCCCTACCTGGAGCATCAGCACCTTTTACCTCCTGTTCCGTACAGGTTGCAATTTGTCCTGAGGATGAACGGGAAGACGGGGAACCAACGAGAGACTAGCTCTTGGTGTCGGGACAGGCACAGGTCACTCTATTTTCCCATCAGGAAGAAGAATTAACCACAGGCTCAGCCTGCCCCCCGGAACCAGAACAGGGCCTGAAGCCATCTGGCGCTTTTGCGGCCAGCTCCCAAAAAAGCGAGTTGTAAAATGGAGGTTCAGGGCACTGCAATGCACAAACCTGCAGAGTTATAAATGATAACTCTCGTCCACAAATATATTGAGGGAAGGCAAAGAAGAGGATTTGAATTCAAGGCAGAATTGCACGAAACAGATTTCAGGAGGTAGATACGAATCGCCTTTAAAGCACATGAAAAGCGGCAAAACGTTGACAATGATGCCCTTGGCCAAAAAGGGCGTATGCGTTTTTTCCTGAATATATTCAGGAAAAAACGCATACGCCCTTTTTGGCCAACCAAGCAACCTGGAAAAGCAAGTCAGCGCTACAGAGAAGTCTCGCTTCCCATCGGTCAAAAGGGCCATGCTGAAAAATGTGTCAAAACCAGAAATGCAGGACAGGCCATGGAGAAATGGGAGCCTTGCTACACTGATGGGCGGGATGTAAATTGCCAACAGCCACTCTAGAGAAGTGTACGGTGTGTCCTGAAATATCTGAAAAACACAGCTTAGAGAGCATAGGGCACTTCCACTCATGGGGGTATAAATTGGGAAAATTAAAAATCAGCAAGACACAAGCACCCCAAAGTTTAGGGCTGCTCTGTTGACCAGGACCTCCACTTCATTCCACCTTCAATATCCCAGGAAAGAGAAAAATGGATAAAGAAGTTGTGGTCCTTATGTACAATGGAATATCACTCAGCCATGAAATCAATGTCGTAAGGTTAGTAGCAGCATGATGAGTGGATTTAGGTACGACGATTCTAAGTGAAATAAGTCACACAGAAAAGGACACTTCTCATAAGGTATCACTGATAGAGGGAATGTAAAAACCGTTACACTTGAACTGAATTACAAAACAGAACAGAGTCACACATGCAGAAAACACACTATGGCTGCTTAACGGGAAAGGTGAGGTGGGGTGATGCATAAAACAAGGGTATCAAATTAGCTCAGATACCGTTCCATAAACCCAATATGTAATAGACAAGACCTACTCCTTGCTCAGAGAACTGGACTCAACACGCCCTATTCACCGCACAAGAATATATCTGACTAGTAATAATCTTAAAACCTATGTATTGATATCTCTCTGTTAGTGTGTCAAGTGGGTGTAAAGCGGCATAAACACAGCAGTGAAAAGCAGCTAAACCCCATTATGAAAATAAATTACTTTGAAAAACCCATGAAACAACGACAGTGAAAGAGAGAGAAATTCTTACACAATGCGTTCAGGGGCTGTGATGCAACCTGGATTGACCATATCTAGACCCACAGCTGGATGAGACATAAGGGTGGACACTCTTGGGGCTGAGAGGTTTGGTGAGGTTGGGCGAGCAAACGCAGACCCTTTAAAGTAATACTTCGTGGTACCCGTCGCATGGGTCCCAAATCTCCAGCTTCAAGGGCATCTTCCTACATCGAAAACATGCATGAGAAACCCAGAAGATGGTACACCGTGTGATGGGGAAAGGTTTCTAAAACGCACCTCATTTCTCATCTCCTTGTGCCCGGGTTCGCCTTTCCAGCCGCTTTACTAGCAATCTCCCTACTTGGAGCATCAGCACCTTTTACCTCCTGTTCCGTACAGGTTGCAATTTGTCCTGAGGATGAACGGGAAGACGGGGAACCAACGAGAGACTAGCTCTTGGTGTCGGGACAGGCACAGGTCACTCTATTTTCCCATCAGGAAGAAGAATTAACCACAGGCTCAGCCTGCCCCCCGGAACCAGAAAAGGGCCTGAAGCCATCCTGCGCTTTTGCGGCCAGCTCCCAAAAAAGCGAGTTGTAAAATGGAGGTTCAGGGCACTGCAATTCACAAACCTGCAGAGTTATAAATGATAACTCTCGTCCACAAATATATTGAGGGAAGGCAAAGAAGAGGATTTGAATTCAAGGCAGAATTGCACGAAACAGATTTCAGGAGGTAGATACGAATCGCCTTTAAAGCACATGAAAAGCGGCAAAACGTTGACAATGATGCCCTTGGCCAAAAAGGGCGTATGCGTTTTTTTCCTGAATATATTCAGGAAAAAACACATACGCCCTTTTTGGCCAACCAAGCAACCTGGAAAAGCAAGTCAGCGCTACAGAGAAGTCTCGCTTCCCATCGGTCAAAAGGGCCATGCTGAAAAATGTGTCAAAACCAGAAATGCAGGACAGGCCATGGAGAAATGGGAGCCTTGCTACACTGATGGGCGGGATGTAAATTGCCAACAGCCACTCTAGAGAAGTGTACGGTGTGTCCTGAAATATCTGAAAAACACAGCTTAGAGAGCATAGGGCACTTCCACTCATGGGGGTATAAATTGGGAAAATTAAAAATCAGCAAGACACAAGCACCCCAAAGTTTAGGGCTGCTCTGTTGACCAGGACCTCCACTTCATTCCACCTTCAATATCCCAGGAAAGAGAAAAATGGATAAAGAAGTTGTGGTCCTTATGTACAATGGAATATCACTCAGCCATGAAATCAATGTCATAAGGTTAGTAGCAGCATGATGAGTGGATTTAGGTACGACGATTCTAAGTGAAATAAGTCACACAGAAAAGGACACTTCTCATAAGGTATCACTGATAGAGGGAATGTAAAAACCGTTACACTTGAACTGAATTACAAAACAGAACAGAGTCACACATGCAGAAAACAGACTATGGCTGCTTAACGGGAAAGGTGAGGTGGGGTGATGCATAAAACAAGGGTATCAAATTAGCTCAGATACCGTTCCATAAACCCAATATGTAATAGACAAGACCTACTCCTTGCTCAGAGAACTGGACTCAACACGCCCTATTCACCGCACAAGAATATATCTGACTAGTAATAATCTTAAAACCTATGTATTGATATCTCTCTGTTAGTGTGTCAAGTGGGTGTAAAGCGGCATAAACACAGCCGTGAAAAGCAGCTAAACCCCATTATGAAAATAAATTACTTTGAAAAACCCATGAAACAACGACAGTGAAAGAGAGAGAAATTCTTACACAATGCGTTCAGGGGCTGTGATGCAACCTGGATTGACCATATCTAGACCCACAGCTGGATGAGACATAAGGGTGGACACTCTTGGGGCTGAGAGGTTTGGTGAGGTTGGGCGAGCAAACGCAGACCCTTTAAAGTAATACTTCGTGGTACCCGTCGCATGGGTCCCAAATCTCCAGCTTCAAGGGCATCTTCCTACATCGAAAACATGCATGAGAAACCCAGAAGATGGTACACCGTGTGATGGGGAAAGGTTTCTAAAACGCACCTCATTTCTCATCTCCTTGTGCCCGGGTTCGCCTTTCCAGCCGCTTTACTAGCAATCTCCCTACCTGGAGCATCAGCACCTTTTACCTCCTGTTCCGTACAGGTTGCAATTTGTCCTGAGGATGAACGGGAAGACGGGGAACCAACGAGAGACTAGCTCTTGGTGTCGGGACAGGCACAGGTCACTCTATTTTCCCATCAGGAAGAAGAATTAACCACAGGCTCAGCCTGCCCCCCGGAACCAGAACAGGGCCTGAAGCCATCTGGCGCTTTTGCGGCCAGCTCCCAAAAAAGCGAGTTGTAAAATGGAGGTTCAGGGCACTGCAATGCACAAACCTGCAGAGTTATAAATGATAACTCTCGTCCACAAATATATTGAGGGAAGGCAAAGAAGAGGATTTGAATTCAAGGCAGAATTGCACGAAACAGATTTCAGGAGGTAGATACGAATCGCCTTTAAAGCACATGAAAAGCGGCAAAACGTTGACAATGATGCC
Source organism: Balaenoptera borealis (assembly GCF_965194805.1). Lineage (NCBI taxonomy): Eukaryota > Metazoa > Chordata > Mammalia > Artiodactyla > Balaenopteridae > Balaenoptera > Balaenoptera borealis. Next base: position 62,573 of record NW_028123821.1, read on the forward strand.
CTTGGCCAAAAAGGGCGTATGCGTTTTTTCCTGAATATATTCAGGAAAAAACGCATACGCCCTTTTTGGCCAACCAAGCAACCTGGAAAAGCAAGTCAGCGCTACAGAGAAGTCTCGCTTCCCATCGGTCAAAAGGGCCATGCTGAAAAATGTGTCAAAACCAGAAATGCAGGACAGGCCATGGAGAAATGGGAGCCTTGCTACACTGATGGGCGGGATGTAAATTGCCAACAGCCACTCTAGAGAAGTGTACGGTGTGTCCTGAAATATCTGAAAAACACAGCTTAGAGAGCATAGGGCACTTCCACTCATGGGGGTATAAATTGGGAAAATTAAAAATCAGCAAGACACAAGCACCCCAAAGTTTAGGGCTGCTCTGTTGACCAGGACCTCCACTTCATTCCACCTTCAATATCCCAGGAAAGAGAAAAATGGATAAAGAAGTTGTGGTCCTTATGTACAATGGAATATCACTCAGCCATGAAATCAATGTCGTAAGGTTAGTAGCAGCATGATGAGTGGATTTAGGTACGACGATTCTAAGTGAAATAAGTCACACAGAAAAGGACACTTCTCATAAGGTATCACTGATAGAGGGAATGTAAAAACCGTTACACTTGAACTGAATTACAAAACAGAACAGAGTCACACATGCAGAAAACAGACTATGGCTGCTTAACGGGAAAGGTGAGGTGGGGTGATGCATAAAACAAGGGTATCAAATTAGCTCAGATACCGTTCCATAAACCCAATATGTAATAGACAAGACCTACTCCTTGCTCAGAGAACTGGACTCAACACGCCCTATTCACCGCACAAGAATATATCTGACTAGTAATAATCTTAAAACCTATGTATTGATATCTCTCTGTTAGTGTGTCAAGTGGGTGTAAAGCGGCATAAACACAGCAGTGAAAAGCAGCTAAACCCCATTATGAAAATAAATTACTTTGAAAAACCCATGAAACAATGACAGTGAAAGAGAGAGAAATTCTTACACAATGCGTTCAGGGGCTGTGATGCAACCTGGATTGACCATATCTAGACCCACAGCTGGATGAGACATAAGGGTGGACACTCTTGGGGCTGAGAGGTTTGGTGAGGTTGGGCGAGCAAACGCAGACCCTTTAAAGTAATACTTCGTGGTACCCGTCGCATGGGTCCCAAATCTCCAGCTTCAAGGGCATCTTCCTACATCGAAAACATGCATGAGAAACCCAGAAGATGGTACACCGTGTGATGGGGAAAGGTTTCTAAAACGCACCTCATTTCTCATCTCCTTGTGCCCGGGTTCGCCTTTCCAGCCGCTTTACTAGCAATCTCCCTACTTGGAGCATCAGCACCTTTTACCTCCTGTTCCGTACAGGTTGCAATTTGTCCTGAGGATGAACGGGAAGACGGGGAACCAACGAGAGACTAGCTCTTGGTGTCGGGACAGGCACAGGTCACTCTATTTTCCCATCAGGAAGAAGAATTAACCACAGGCTCAGCCTGCCCCCCGGAACCAGAAAAGGGCCTGAAGCCATCCTGCGCTTTTGCGGCCAGCTCCCAAAAAAGCGAGTTGTAAAATGGAGGTTCAGGGCACTGCAATTCACAAACCTGCAGAGTTATAAATGATAACTCTCGTCCACAAATATATTGAGGGAAGGCAAAGAAGAGGATTTGAATTCAAGGCAGAATTGCACGAAACAGATTTCAGGAGGTAGATACGAATCGCCTTTAAAGCACATGAAAAGCGGCAAAACGTTGACAATGATGCCCTTGGCCAAAAAGGGCGTATGCGTTTTTTCCTGAATATATTCAGGAAAAAACACATACGCCCTTTTTGGCCAACCAAGCAACCTGGAAAAGCAAGTCAGCGCTACAGAGAAGTCTCGCTTCCCATCGGTCAAAAGGGCCATGCTGAAAAATGTGTCAAAACCAGAAATGCAGGACAGGCCATGGAGAAATGGGAGCCTTGCTACACTGATGGGCGGGATGTAAATTGCCAACAGCCACTCTAGAGAAGTGTACGGTGTGTCCTGAAATATCTGAAAAACACAGCTTAGAGAGCATAGGGCACTTCCACTCATGGGGGTATAAATTGGGAAAATGAAAAATCAGCAAGACACAAGCACCCCAAAGTTTAGGGCTGCTCTGTTGACCAGGACCTCCACTTCATTCCACCTTCAATATCCCAGGAAAGAGAAAAATGGATAAAGAAGTTGTGGTCCTTATGTACAATGGAATATCACTCAGCCATGAAATCAATGTCGTAAGGTTAGTAGCAGCATGATGAGTGGATTTAGGTACGACGATTCTAAGTGAAATAAGTCACACAGAAAAGGACACTTCTCATAAGGTATCACTGATAGAGGGAATGTAAAAACCGTTACACTTGAACTGAATTACAAAACAGAACAGAGTCACACATGCAGAAAACAGACTATGGCTGCTTAACGGGAAAGGTGAGGTGGGGTGATGCATAAAACAAGGGTATCAAATTAGCTCAGATACCGTTCCATAAACCCAATATGTAATAGACAAGACCTACTCCTTGCTCAGAGAACTGGACTCAACACGCCCTATTCACCGCACAAGAATATATCTGACTAATAATAATCTTAAAACCTATGTATTGATATCTCTCTGTTAGTGTGTCAAGTGGGTGTAAAGCGGCATAAACACAGCAGTGAAAAGCAGCTAAACCCCATTATGAAAATAAATTACTTTGAAAAACCCATGAAACAACGACAGTGAAAGAGAGAGAAATTCTTACACAATGCGTTCAGGGGCTGTGATGCAACCTGGATTGACCATATCTAGACCCACAGCTGGATGAGACATAAGGGTGGACACTCTTGGGGCTGAGAGGTTTGGTGAGGTTGGGCGAGCAAACGCAGACCCTTTAAAGTAATACTTCGTGGTACCCGTCGCATGGGTCCCAAATCTCCAGCTTCAAGGGCATCTTCCTACATCGAAAACATGCATGAGAAACCCAGAAGATGGTACACCGTGTGATGGGGAAAGGTTTCTAAAACGCACCTCATTTCTCATCTCCTTGTGCCCGGGTTCGCCTTTCCAGCCGCTTTACTAGCAATCTCCCTACTTGGAGCACCAGCACCTTTTACCTCCTGTTCCGTACAGGTTGCAATTTGTCCTGAGGATGAACGGGAAGACGGGGAACCAACGAGAGACTAGCTCTTGGTGTCGGGACAGGCACAGGTCACTCTATTTTCCCATCAGGAAGAAGAATTAACCACAGGCTCAGCCTGCCCGGGGGACCAGAACAGGGCCTGAAGCCATCTGGCGCTTTTGCGGACAGTTCCCAAAAAAGCGAGTTGTAAAATGGAGGTTCAGGGCACTGCAATTCACAAACCTGCAGAGTTATAAATGATAACTCTCGTCCACAAATATATTGAGGGAAGGCAAAGAAGAGGATTTGAATTCAAGGCAGAATTGCACGAAACAGATTTCAGGAGGTAGATACGAATCGCCTTTAAAGCACATGAAAAGCGGCAAAACGTTGACAATGATGCCCTTGGCCAAAAAGGGCGTATGCGTTTTTTCCTGAATATATTCAGGAAAAAACGCATACGCCCTTTTTGGCCAACCAAGCAACCTGGAAAAGCAAGTCAGCGCTACAGAGAAGTCTCGCTTCCCATCGGTCAAAAGGGCCATGCTGAAAAATGTGTCAAAACCAGAAATGCAGGACAGGCCATGGAGAAATGGGAGCCTTGCTACACTGATGGGCGGGATGTAAATTGCCAACAGCCACTCTAGAGAAGTGTACGGTGTGTCCTGAAATATCTGAAAAACACAGCTTAGAGAGCATAGGGCACTTCCACTCATGGGGGTATAAATTGGGAAAATGAAAAATCAGCAAGACACAAGCACCCCAAAGTTTAGGGCTGCTCTGTTGACAAGGACCTCCACTTCATTCCACCTTAAATATCCCAGGAAAGAGAAAAATGGATAAAGAAGTTGTGGTCCTTATGTACAATGGAATATCACTCAGCCATGAAATCAATGTCATAAGGTTAGTAGCAGCATGATGAGTGGATTTAGGTACGACGATTCTAAGTGAAATAAGTCACACAGAAAAGGACACTTCTCATAAGGTATCACTGATAGATGGAATGTAAAAAGCGTTACACTTGAACTGAATAACAAAACAGAACACAGTCACACATGCAGAAAACACACTATGGCTGCTTAACGGGAAAGGTGAGGTGGGGTGATACATGAAACAAGGGTATCAAATTAGCTCAGATACCGTTCCATAAACCCAATATGTAATAGACAAGACCTACTCCTTGCTCAGAGAACTGGACTCAACACGCCCTATTCACCGCACAAGAATATATCTGACTAGTAATAATCTTAAAACCTATGTATTGATATCTCTCTGTTAGTGTGTCAAGTGGGTGTAAAGCGGCATAAACACAGCAGTGAAAAGCAGCTAAACCCCATTATGAAAATAAATTACTTTGAAAAACCCATGAAACAACGACAGTGAAAGAGAGAGAAATTCTTACACAATGCGTTCAGGGGCTGTGATGCAACCTGGATTGACCATATCTAGACCCACAGCTGGATGAGACATAAGGGTGGACACTCTTGGGGCTGAGAGGTTTGGTGAGGTTGGGTGAGCAAACGCAGACCCTTTAAAGTAATACTGCGTGGTACCCATCACATGGGTCCCAAATCTCCACCTTCAAGGGCATCTTCCTACATCGAAAACATGCATGAGAAACCCAGAAGATACTACACCGTGTGATGGGGAAAGGTTTCTAAAACGCACCTCATTTCTCATCTCCTTGTGCCCGGGTTCGCCTTTCCAGCCGCTTTACTAGCAATCTCCCTACTTGGAGCATCAGCACCTTTTACCTCCTGTTCCATACAGGTTGCAATTTGTCCTGAGGATGAACGGGAAGACGGGGAACCAACGAGAGACTAGCTCTTGGTGTCGGGACAGGCACAGGTCACTCTATTTTCCCATCAGGAAGAAGAATTAACCACAGGCTCAGCCTGCCCCCCGGAACCAGAACAGGGCCTGAAGCCATCCTGCGCTTTTGCGGCCAGCTCCCAAAAAAGCGAGTTGTAAAATGGAGGTTCAGGGCACTGCAATTCACAAACCTGCAGAGTTATAAATGATAACTCTCGTCCACAAATATATTGAGGGAAGGCAAAGAAGAGGATTTGAAATCAAGGCAGAATTGCACGAAACAGATTTCAGGAGGTAGATACGAATCGCCTTTAAAGCACATGAAAAGCGGCAAAACGTTGACAATGATGCCCTTGGCCAAAAAGGGCGTATGCGTTTTTTCCTGAATATATTCAGGAAAAAACGCATACGCCCTTTTTGGCCAACCAAGCAACCTGGAAAGGCAAATCAGCGCTACAGAGAAGTCTCGCTTCCCATCGGTCAAAAGGGCCATGCTGAAAAAAGTGTCAAAACCAGAAATGCAGGACAGGCCATGGAGAAATGGGAGCCTTGCTACACTGATGGGCGGGATGTAAATTGCCAACAGCCACTCTGGAGAAGTGTACGGTGTGTCTTGAAACATCTGAAAAACACAGCTTAGAGAGCATAGGGCACTTCCACTCATGGGGGTATAAATTGGGAAAATTAAAAATCAGCAAGACACAAGCACCCCAAAGTTGAGGGCTGCTCTGTTGACAAGGACCTCCACTTCATTCCAACTTCAATATCCCAGGAAAGAGAAAAATGGATAAAGAAGTTGTGGTCCTTATGTACAATGGAATATCACTCAGCCATGAAATCAATGTCATAAGGTTAGTAGCAGCATGATGAGTGGATTTAGGTACGACGATTCTAAGTGAAATAAGTCACACAGAAAAGGACACTTCTCATAAGGTATCACTTATAGAGGGAATGTAAAAACCGTTACACTTGAACTGAATTACAAAACAGAACAGAGTCACACATGCAGAAAACACACTATGGCTGCTTAACGGGAAAGGTGAGGTGGGGTGATACATGAAACAAGGGTATCAAATTAGCTCAGATACCGTTCCATAAACCCAATATGTAATAGACAAGACCTACTCCTTGCTCAGAGAACTGGACTCAACACGCCCTATTCACCGCACAAGAATATATCTGACTAGTAATAATCTTAAAACCTATGTATTGATATCTCTCTGTTAGTGTGTCAAGTGGGTGTAAAGCGACATAAACACAGCAGTGAAAAGCAGCTAAACCCCATTATGAAAATAAATTACTTTGAAAAACCCATGAAACAACGACAGTGAAAGAGAGAGAAATTCTTACACAATGCGTTCAGGGGCTGTGACGCAACCTGGATTGACCATATCTAGACCCACAGCTGGATGAGACATAAGGGTGGACACTCTTGGGGCTGAGAGGTTTGGTGAGGTTGGGTGAGCAAACGCAGACCCTTTAAAGTAATACTGCATGGTACCCATCGCATGGGTCCCAAATCTCCAGGTTCAAGGGCATCTTCCTACATCGAAAACATGCATGAGAAACCCAGAAGATGGTACACCGTGTGATGGGGAAAGGTTTCTAAAACGCACCTAATTTCTCATCTCCTTGTGCCCGGGTTCGCCTTTCCAGCCGCTTTACTAGCAATCTCCCTACTTGGAGCATCAGCACCTTTAACCTCCTGTTCCGTACAGGTTGCAATTTGTCCTGAGGATGAACGGGAAGACGGGGAACCAACGAGAGACTAGCTCTTGGTGTCGGGACAGGCACAGGTCACTCTATTTTCCCATCAGGAAGAAGAATTAACCACAGGCTCAGCCTGCCCCCCGGAACCAGAACAGGGCCTGAAGCCATCCTGCGCTTTTGCGGCCAGCTCCCAAAAAAGCGAGTTGTAAAATGGAGGTTCAGGGCACTGCAATTCACAAACCTGCAGAGTTATAAATGATAACTCTCGTCCACAAATATATTGAGGGAAGGCAAAGAAGAGGATTTGAAATCAAGGCAGAATTGCACGAAACAGATTTCAGGAGGTAGATACGAATCGCCTTTAAAGCACATGAAAAGCGGCAAAACGTTGACAATGATGCCCTTGGCCAAAAAGGGCGTATGCGTTTTTTCCTGAATATATTCAGGAAAAAACGCATACGCCCTTTTTGGCCAACCAAGCAACCTGGAAAGGCAAATCAGCGCTACAGAGAAGTCTCGCTTCCCATCGGTCAAAAGGGCCATGCTGAAAAAAGTGTCAAAACCAGAAATGCAGGACAGGCCATGGAGAAATGGGAGCCTTGCTACACTGATGGGCGGGATGTAAATTGCCAACAGCCACTCTGGAGAAGTGTACGGTGTGTCCTGAAACATCTGAAAAACACAGCTTAGAGAGCATAGGGCACTTCCACTCATGGGGGTATAAATTGGGAAAATTAAAAATCAGCAAGACACAAGCACCCCAAAGTTGAGGGCTGCTCTGTTGACAAGGACCTCCACTTCATTCCAATTCAATATCCCAGGAAAGAGAAAAATGGATAAAGAAGTTGTGGTCCTTATGTACAATGGAATATCACTCAGCCATGAAATCAATGTCATAAGGTTAGTAGCAGCATGATGAGTGGATTTAGGTACGACGATTCTAAGTGAAATAAGTCACACAGAAAAGGACACTTCTCATAAGGTATCACTGATAGATGGAATGTAAAAAGCGTTACACTTGAACTGAATTACAAAACAGAACAGAGTCACACATGCAGAAAACACACTATGGCTGCTTAACGGGAAAGGTGAGGTGGGGTGATACATGAAACAAGGGTATCAAATTAGCTCAGATACCGTTCCATAAACCCAATATGTAGTAGACAAGACCTACTCCTTGCTCAGAGAACTGTACTCAACACGCCCTATTCACCGCACAAGAATATATCTGACTAGTAATAATCCTAAAACCTATGTATTGATATCTCTCTGTTAGTGTGTCAAGTGGGTGTAAAGCGACATAAACACAGCAGTGAAAAGCAGCTAAACCCCATTATGAAAATAAATTACTTTGAAAAACCCATGAAACAACGACAGTGAAAGAGAGAGAAATTCTTACACAATGCGTTCAGGGGCTGTGATGCAACCTGGATTGACCATATCTAGACCCACAGCTGGATGAGACATAAGGGTGGACACTCTTGGGGCTGAGAGGTTTGGTGAGGTTGGGTGAGCAAACGCAGACCCTTTAAAGTAATACTGCGTGGTACCCATCACATGGGTCCCAAATCTCCAGCTTCAAGGGCATCTTCCTACATCGAAAACATGCATGAGAAACCCAGAAGATACTACACCGTGTGATGGGGAAAGGTTTCTAAAACGCACCTCATTTCTCATCTCCTTGTGCCCGGGTTCACCATTCCAGCCGCTTTACTAGCAATCTCCCTACTTGGAGCATCAGCACCTTTAACCTCCTGTTCCGTACAGGTTGCAATTTGTCCTGAGGATGAACGGGAAGACGGGGAACCAACGAGAGACTAGCTCTTGGTGTTGGGACAGGCACAGGTCACTCTATTTTCCCATCAGGAAGAAGAATTAACCACAGGTTCAGCCTGCCCCCCGGAACCAGAACAGGGCCTGAAGCCATCCTGCACTTTTGCGGCCAGCTCCCAAAAAAGCGAGTTGTAAAATGGAGGTTCAGGGCACTGCAATTCACAAACCTGCAGAGTTATAAATGATAACTCTCGTCCACAAATATATTGAGGGAAGGCAAAGAAGAGGATTTGAAATCAAGGCAGAATTGCAGGAAACAGATTTCAGGAGGTAGATTCGAATCGCCTTTAAAGCACATGAAAAGCGGCAAAATGTTGACAATGATGCCCTTGGCCAAAAAGGGCGTATGCGTTTTTTCCTGAATATATTCAGGAAAAAACGCATACGCCCTTTTTGGCCAACCAAGCAACCTGGAAAGGCAAATCAGCGCTACAAAGAAGTCTCACTTCCCATCGGTCAAAAGGGCCATGCTGAAAAATGTGTCAAAACCAGAAATGAAGGACAGGCCATGGAGAAATGAGAGCCTTGCTACACTGATGGGCGGGATGTAAATTGCCAACAGCCACTCTGGAGAAGTGTACGGTGTGTCCTGAAACATCTGAAAAACACAGCTTAGAGAGCATAGGGCACTTCCACTCATGGGGGTATAAATTGGGAAAATTAAAAATCAGCAAGACACAAGCACCCCAAAGTTGAGGGCTGCTCTGTTGACAAGGACCTCCACTTCATTCCACCTTCAATATCCCAGGAAAGAGAAAAATGGATAAAGAAGTTGTGGTCCTTATGTACAATGGAATATCACTCAGCCATGAAATCAATGTCATAAGGTTAGTAGCAGCATGATGAGTGGATTTAGGTACGACGATTCTAAGTGAAATAAGTCACACAGAAAAGGACACTTCTCATAAGGTATCACTGATAGAGGGAATGTAAAAACCGTTACACTTGAACTGAATTACAAAACAGAACAGAGTCACACATGCAGAAAACAGACAATGGCTGCTTAACGGGAAAGGTGAGGTGGGGTGATGCATAAAACAAGGGTATCAAATTAGCTCAGATACCGTTCCATAAACCCAATATGTAATAGACAAGACCTACTCCTTGCTCAGAGTACTGGACTCAACACGCCCTATTCACCGCACAAGAATATATCTGACTAGTAATAATCTTAAAACCTATGTATTGATATCTCTCTGTTAGTGTGTCAAGTGGGTGTAAAGCGGCATAAACACAGCAGTGAAAAGCAGCTAAACCCCATTATGAAAATAAATTACTTTGAAAAACCCATGAACCAACGACAGTGAAAGAGAGAGAAATTCTTACACAATGCGTTCAGGGGCTGTGATGCAACCTGGATTGACCATATCTAGACCCACAGCTGGATGAGACATAAGGGTGGACACTCTTGGGGCTGAGAGGTTTGGTGAGGTTGGGTGAGCAAACGCAGACCCTTTAAAGTAATACTTCGTGGTACCCGTCGCATGGGTCCCAAATCTCCAGCTTCAAGGGCATCTTCCTACATCGAAAACATGCATGAGAAACCCAGAAGATGGTACACCGTGTGATAGGGAAAGGTTTCTAAAACGCACCTCATTTCTCATCTCCTTGTGCCCGGGTTCGCCTTTCCAGCCGCTTTACTAGCAATCTCCCTACTTGGAGCATCAGCACCTTTTACCTCCTGTTCCATACAGGTTGCAATATGTCCTGAGGATGAACGGGAAGACGGGGAACCAACGAGAGACTAGCTCTTGGTGTCGGGACAGGCACAGGTCACTCTATTTTCCCATCAGGAAGAAGAATTAACCACAGGCTCAGCCTGCCCCCCGGAACCAGAACAGGGCCTGAAGCCATCCTGCGCTTTTGCGGCCAGCTCCCAAAAAAGCGAGTTGTAAAATGGAGGTTCAGGGCACTGCAATTCACAAACCTGCAGAGTTATAAATGATAACTCTCGTCCACAAATATATTGAGGGAAGGCAAAGAAGAGGATTTGAAATCAAGGCAGAATTGCACGAAACAGATTTCAGGAGGTAGATACGAATCGCCTTTAAAGCACATGAAAAGCGGCAAAACGTTGACAATGATGCCCTTGGCCAAAAAGGGCGTATGCGTTTTTTCCTGAATATATTCAGGAAAAAACGCATACGCCCTTTTTGGCCAACCAAGCAACCTGGAAAGGCAAATCAGCGCTACAGAGAAGTCTCGCTTCCCATCGGTCAAAAGGGCCATGCTGAAAAAAGTGTCAAAACCAGAAATGCAGGACAGGCCATGGAGAAATGGGAGCCTTGCTACACTGATGGGCGGGATGTAAATTGCCAACAGCCACTCTGGAGAAGTGTACGGTGTGTCCTGAAACATCTGAAAAAGACAGCTTAGAGAGCATAGGGCACTTCCACTCATGGGGGTATAAATTGGGAAAATTAAAAATCAGCAAGACACAAGCACCCCAAAGTTGAGGGCTGCTCTGTTGACAAGGACCTCCACTTCATTCCACCTTCAATATCCCAGGAAAGAGAAAAATGGATAAGGAAGTTGTGGTCCTTATGTACAATGGAATATCACTCAGCCATGAAATCAATGTCATAAGGTTAGTAGCAGCATGATGAGTGGATTTAGGTACGACGATTCTAAGTGAAATAAGTCACACAGAAAAGGACACTTCTCATAAGGTATCACTTATAGAGGGAATGTAAAAACCGTTACACTTGAACTGAATTACAAAACAGAACAGAGTCACACATGCAGAAAACACACTATGGCTGCTTAACGGGAAAGGTGAGGTGGGGTGATACATGAAACAAGGGTATCAAATTAGCTCAGATACCTTTCCATAAACCCAATATGTAATAGACAAGACCTACTCCTTGCTCAGAGAACTGTACTCAACACGCCCTATTCACCGCACAAGAATATATCTGACTAGTAATAATCCTAAAACCTATGTATTGATATCTCTCTGTTAGTGTGTCAAGTGGGTGTAAAGCGACATAAACACAGCAGTGAAAAGCAGCTAAACCCCATTATGAAAATAAATTACTTTGAAAAACCCATGAAACAACGACAGTGAAAGAGAGAGAAATTCTTACACAATGCGTTCAGGGGCTGTGATGCAACCTGGATTGACCATATCTAGACCCACAGCTGGATGAGACATAAGGGTGGACACTCTTGGGGCTGAGAGGTTTGGTGAGGTTGGGTGAGCAAACGCAGACCCTTTAAAGTAATACTGCGTGGTACCCATCGCATGGGTCCCAAATCTCCAGGTTCAAGGGCATCTTCCTACATCGAAAACATGCATGAGAAACCCAGAAGATGGTACACCGTGTGATGGGGAAAGGTTTCTAAAACGCACCTAATTTCTCATCTCCTTGTGCCCGGGTTCGCCTTTCCAGCCGCTTTACTAGCAATCTCCCTACTTGGAGCATCAGCACCTTTAACCTCCTGTTCCGTACAGGTTGCAATTTGTCCTGAGGATGAACGGGAAGACGGGGAACCAACGAGAGACTAGCTCTTGGTGTCGGGACAGGCACAGGTCACTCTATTTTCCCATCAGGAAGAAGAATTAACCACAGGCTCAGCCTGCCCCCCGGAACCAGAACAGGGCCTGAAGCCATCCTGCGCTTTTGCGGCCAGCTCCCAAAAAAGCGAGTTGTAAAATGGAGGTTCAGGGCACTGCAATTCACAAACCTGCAGAGTTATAAATGATAACTCTCGTCCACAAATATATTGAGGGAAGGCAAAGAAGAGGATTTGAAATCAAGGCAGAATTGCACGAAACAGATTTCAGGAGGTAGATACGAATCGCCTTTAAAGCACATGAAAAGCGGCAAAACGTTGACAATGATGCCCTTGGCCAAAAAGGGCGTATGCGTTTTTTCCTGAATATATTCAGGAAAAAACGCATACGCCCTTTTTGGCCAACCAAGCAACCTGGAAAGGCAAATCAGCGCTACAGAGAAGTCTCGCTTCCCATCGGTCAAAAGGGCCATGCTGAAAAAAGTGTCAAAACCAGAAATGCAGGACAGGCCATGGAGAAATGGGAGCCTTGCTACACTGATGGGCGGGATGTAAATTGCCAACAGCCACTCTGGAGAAGTGTACGGTGTGTCCTGAAACATCTGAAAAACACAGCTTAGAGAGCATAGGGCACTTCCACTCATGGGGGTATAAATTGGGAAAATTAAAAATCAGCAAGACACAAGCACCCCAAAGTTGAGGGCTGCTCTGTTGACAAGGACCTCCACTTCATTCCACCTTCAATATCCCAGGAAAGAGAAAAATGGATAAAGAAGTTGTGGTCCTTATGTACAATGGAATATCACTCAGCCATGAAATCAATGTCATAAGGTTAGTAGCAGCATGATGAGTGGATTTAGGTACGACGATTCTAAGTGAAATAAGTCACACAGAAAAGGACACTTCTCATAAGGTATCACTGATAGAGGGAATGTAAAAACCGTTACACTTGAACTGAATTACAAAACAGAACAGAGTCACACATGCAGAAAACAGACAATGGCTGCTTAACGGGAAAGGTGAGGTGGGGTGATGCATAAAACAAGGGTATCAAATTAGCTCAGATACCGTTCCATAAACCCAATATGTAATAGACAAGACCTACTCCTTGCTCAGAGTACTGGACTCAACACGCCCTATTCACCGCACAAGAATATATCTGACTAGTAATAATCTTAAAACCTATGTATTGATATCTCTCTGTTAGTGTGTCAAGTGGGTGTAAAGCGGCATAAACACAGCAGTGAAAAGCAGCTAAACCCCATTATGAAAATAAATTACTTTGAAAAACCCATGAACCAACGACAGTGAAAGAGAGAGAAATTCTTACACAATGCGTTCAGGGGCTGTGATGCAACCTGGATTGACCATATCTAGACCCACAGCTGGATGAGACATAAGGGTGGACACTCTTGGGGCTGAGAGGTTTGGTGAGGTTGGGTGAGCAAACGCAGACCCTTTAAAGTAATACTTCGTGGTACCCGTCGCATGGGTCCCAAATCTCCAGCTTCAAGGGCATCTTCCTACATCGAAAACATGCATGAGAAACCCAGAAGATGGTACACCGTGTGATAGGGAAAGGTTTCTAAAACGCACCTCATTTCTCATCTCCTTGTGCCCGGGTTCGCCTTTCCAGCCGCTTTACTAGCAATCTCCCTACTTGGAGCATCAGCACCTTTTACCTCCTGTTCCATACAGGTTGCAATATGTCCTGAGGATGAACGGGAAGACGGGGAACCAACGAGAGACTAGCTCTTGGTGTCGGGACAGGCACAGGTCACTCTATTTTCCCATCAGGAAGAAGAATTAACCACAGGCTCAGCCTGCCCCCCGGAACCAGAACAGGGCCTGAAGCCATCCTGCGCTTTTGCGGCCAGCTCCCAAAAAAGCGAGTTGTAAAATGGAGGTTCAGGGCACTGCAATTCACAAACCTGCAGAGTTATAAATGATAACTCTCGTCCACAAATATATTGAGGGAAGGCAAAGAAGAGGATTTGAAATCAAGGCAGAATTGCACGAAACAGATTTCAGGAGGTAGATACGAATCGCCTTTAAAGCACATGAAAAGCGGCAAAACGTTGACAATGATGCCCTTGGCCAAAAAGGGCGTATGCGTTTTTTCCTGAATATATTCAGGAAAAAACGCATACGCCCTTTTTGGCCAACCAAGCAACCTGGAAAGGCAAATCAGCGCTACAGAGAAGTCTCGCTTCCCATCGGTCAAAAGGGCCATGCTGAAAAAAGTGTCAAAACCAGAAATGCAGGACAGGCCATGGAGAAATGGGAGCCTTGCTACACTGATGGGCGGGATGTAAATTGCCAACAGCCACTCTGGAGAAGTGTACGGTGTGTCCTGAAACATCTGAAAAAGACAGCTTAGAGAGCATAGGGCACTTCCACTCATGGGGGTATAAATTGGGAAAATTAAAAATCAGCAAGACACAAGCACCCCAAAGTTGAGGGCTGCTCTGTTGACAAGGACCTCCACTTCATTCCACCTTCAATATCCCAGGAAAGAGAAAAATGGATAAGGAAGTTGTGGTCCTTATGTACAATGGAATATCACTCAGCCATGAAATCAATGTCATAAGGTTAGTAGCAGCATGATGAGTGGATTTAGGTACGACGATTCTAAGTGAAATAAGTCACACAGAAAAGGACACTTCTCATAAGGTATCACTTATAGAGGGAATGTAAAAACCGTTACACTTGAACTGAATTACAAAACAGAACAGAGTCACACATGCAGAAAACACACTATGGCTGCTTAACGGGAAAGGTGAGGTGGGGTGATACATGAAACAAGGGTATCAAATTAGCTCAGATACCTTTCCATAAACCCAATATGTAATAGACAAGACCTACTCCTTGCTCAGAGAACTGTACTCAACACGCCCTATTCACCGCACAAGAATATATCTGACTAGTAATAATCCTAAAACCTATGTATTGATATCTCTCTGTTAGTGTGTCAAGTGGGTGTAAAGCGACATAAACACAGCAGTGAAAAGCAGCTAAACCCCATTATGAAAATAAATTACTTTGAAAAACCCATGAAACAACGACAGTGAAAGAGAGAGAAATTCTTACACAATGCGTTCAGGGGCTGTGATGCAACCTGGATTGACCATATCTAGACCCACAGCTGGATGAGACATAAGGGTGGACACTCTTGGGGCTGAGAGGTTTGGTGAGGTTGGGTGAGCAAACGCAGACCCTTTAAAGTAATACTGCGTGGTACCCATCGCATGGGTCCCAAATCTCCAGGTTCAAGGGCATCTTCCTACATCGAAAACATGCATGAGAAACCCAGAAGATGGTACACCGTGTGATGGGGAAAGGTTTCTAAAACGCACCTAATTTCTCATCTCCTTGTGCCCGGGTTCGCCTTTCCAGCCGCTTTACTAGCAATCTCCCTACTTGGAGCATCAGCACCTTTAACCTCCTGTTCCGTACAGGTTGCAATTTGTCCTGAGGATGAACGGGAAGACGGGGAACCAACGAGAGACTAGCTCTTGGTGTCGGGACAGGCACAGGTCACTCTATTTTCCCATCAGGAAGAAGAATTAACCACAGGCTCAGCCTGCCCCCCGGAACCAGAACAGGGCCTGAAGCCATCCTGCGCTTTTGCGGCCAGCTCCCAAAAAAGCGAGTTGTAAAATGGAGGTTCAGGGCACTGCAATTCACAAACCTGCAGAGTTATAAATGATAACTCTCGTCCACAAATATATTGAGGGAAGGCAAAGAAGAGGATTTGAAATCAAGGCAGAATTGCACGAAACAGATTTCAGGAGGTAGATACGAATCGCCTTTAAAGCACATGAAAAGCGGCAAAACGTTGACAATGATGCCCTTGGCCAAAAAGGGCGTATGCGTTTTTTCCTGAATATATTCAGGAAAAAACGCATACGCCCTTTTTGGCCAACCAAGCAACCTGGAAAGGCAAATCAGCGCTACAGAGAAGTCTCGCTTCCCATCGGTCAAAAGGGCCATGCTGAAAAAAGTGTCAAAACCAGAAATGCAGGACAGGCCATGGAGAAATGGGAGCCTTGCTACACTGATGGGCGGGATGTAAATTGCCAACAGCCACTCTGGAGAAGTGTACGGTGTGTCCTGAAACATCTGAAAAACACAGCTTAGAGAGCATAGGGCACTTCCACTCATGGGGGTATAAATTGGGAAAATTAAAAATCAGCAAGACACAAGCACCCCAAAGTTGAGGGCTGCTCTGTTGACAAGGACCTCCACTTCATTCCACCTTAAATATCCCAGGAAAGAGAAAAATGGATAAAGAAGTTGTGGTCCTTATGTACAATGGAATATCACTCAGCCATGAAATCAATGTCATAAGGTTAGTAGCAGCATGATGAGTGGATTTAGGTACGACGATTCTAAGTGAAATAAGTCACACAGAAAAGGACACTTCTCATAAGGTATCACTTTTAGAGGGAATGTAAAAACCGTTACACTTGAACTGAATTACAAAACAGAACAGAGTCACACATGCAGAAAATAGACTATGGCTGCTTAACGGAAAAGGTGAGATGGGGTGATACATAAAACAAGGGTATCAAATTAGCTCAGACACCGTTCCATAAACCCAATATGTAGTAGACAAGACCTACTCCTTGCTCAGAGAACTGGACTCAACACGCCCTATTCACCGCACAAGAATATATCTGACTAGTAATAATCTTAAAACCTATGTATTGATATCTTTCTGTTAGTGTGTCAAGTGGGTGTAAAGCGGCATAAACACAGCCGTGAAAAGCAGCTAAACCCCATTATGAAAATAAATTACTTTGAAAAACCCATGAAACAACGACAGTGAAAGAGATAGAAATTCTTACACAATGAGTTCAGGGGCTGTGATGCAACCTGGATTGACCATATCTAGACCCACAGCTGGATGAGACATAAGGGTGGACACTCTTGGGGCTGAGAGGTTTGGTAAGGTTGGGTGAGCAAACGCAGACCCTTTAAAGTAATACTGCGTGGTACCCATCGCATGGGTCCCAAATCTCCAGGTTCAAGGGCATCTTCCTACATCGAAAACATGCATGAGAAACCCAGAAGATGGTACACCGTGTGATGGGGAAAGGTTTCTAAAACGCACCTCATTTCTCATCTCCTTGTGCCCGTGTTCGCCATTCCAGCCGCTTTACTAGCAATCTCCCTACTTGGAGCATCAGCACCTTTAACCTCCTGTTCCGTACAGGTTGCAATTTGTCCTGAGGATGAACGGGAAGACGGGGAACCAACGAGAGACTAGCTCTTGGTGTCGGGACAGGCACAGGTCACTGTATTTTCCCATCAGGAAGAAGAATTAACCACAGGCTCAGCCTGCCCCCCGGAACCAGAACAGGGCCTGAAGCCATCCTGCGCTTTTGCGGCCAGCTCCCAAAAAAGCGAGTTGTAAAATGGAGGTTCAGGGCACTGCAATTCACAAACCTGCAGAGTTATAAATGATAACTCTCGTCCACAAATATATTGAGGGAAGGCAAAGAAGAGGATTTGAAATCAAGGCAGAATTGCACGAAACAGATTTCAGGAGGTAGATTCGAATCGCCTTTAAAGCACATGAAAAGCGGCAAAACGTTGACAATGATGCCCTTGGCCAAAAAGGGCGTATGCGTTTTTTCCTGAATATATTCAGGAAAAAACGCATACGCCCTTTTTGGCCAACCAAGCAACCTGGAAAGGCAAATCAGCGCTACAGAGAAGTCTCGCTTCCCATCGGTCAAAAGGGCCATGCTGAAAAAAGTGTCAAAACCAGAAATGCAGGACAGGCCATGGAGAAATGGGAGCCTTGCTACACTGATGGGCGGGATGTAAATTGCCAACAGCTACTCTGGAGAAGTGTACGGTGTGTCCTGAAACATCTGAAAAACACAGCTTAGAGAGCATAGGGCACTTCCACTCATGGGGGTATAAATTGGGAAAATTAAAAATCAGCAAGACACAAGCACCCCAACGTTGAGGGCTGCTCTGTTGACAAGGACCTCCACTTCATTCCACCTTAAATATCCCAGGAAAGAGAAAAATGGATAAAGAAGTTGTGGTCCTTATGTACAATGGAATATCACTCAGCCATGAAATCAATGTCATAAGGTTAGTAGCAGCATGATGAGTGGATTTAGGTACGACGATTCTAAGTGAAATAAGTCACACAGAAAAGGACACTTCTCATAAGGTATCACTTTTAGAGGGAATGTAAAAACCGTTACACTTGAACTGAATTACAAAACAGAACAGAGTCACACATGCAGAAAACAGACTATGGCTGCTTAACGGAAAAGGTGAGATGGGGTGATACATAAAACAAGGGTATCAAATTAGCTCAGACACCGTTCCATAAACCCAATATGTAGTAGACAAGACCTACTCCTTGCTCAGAGAACTGGACTCAACACGCCCTATTCACCGCACAAGAATATATCTGACTAGTAATAATCTTAAAACCTATGTATTGATATCTTTCTGTTAGTGTGTCAAGTGGGTGTAAAGCGGCATAAACACAGCCGTGAAAATCAGCTAAACCCCATTATGAAAATAAATTACTTTGAAAAACCCATGAAACAACGACAGTGAAAGAGATAGAAATTCTTACACAATGACTTCAGGGGCTGTGATGCAACCTGGATTGACCATATCTAGACCCACAGCTGGATGAGACATAAGGGTGGACACTCTTGGGGCTGAGAGGTTTGGTAAGGTTGGGTGAGCAAACGCAGACCCTTTAAAGTAATACTGCGTGGTACCCATCGCATGGGTCCCAAATCTCCAGGTTCAAGGGCATCTTCCTACATCGAAAACATGCATGAGAAACCCAGAAGATGGTACACCGTGTGATGGGGAAAGGTTTCTAAAACGCACCTCATTTCTCATCTCCTTGTGCCCGTGTTCGCCATTCCAGCCGCTTTACTAGCAATCTCCCTACTTGGAGCATCAGCACCTTTAACCTCCTGTTCCGTACAGGTTGCAATTTGTCCTGAGGATGAACGGGAAGACGGGGAACCAACGAGAGACTAGCTCTTGGTGTCGGGACAGGCACAGGTCACTGTATTTTCCCATCAGGAAGAAGAATTAACCACAGGCTCAGCCTGCCCCCCGGAACCAGAACAGGGCCTGAAGCCATCCTGCGCTTTTGCGGCCAGCTCCCAAAAAAGCGAGTTGTAAAATGGAGGTTCAGGGCACTGCAATTCACAAACCTGCAGAGTTATAAATGATAACTCTCGTCCACAAATATATTGAGGGAAGGCAAAGAAGAGGATTTGAAATCAAGGCAGAATTGCACGAAACAGATTTCAGGAGGTAGATTCGAATCGCCTTTAAAGCACATGAAAAGCGGCAAAACGTTGACAATGATGCCCTTGGCCAAAAAGGGCGTACGCGTTTTTTCCTGAATATATTCAGGAAAAAACGCATACGCCCTTTTTGGCCAACCAAGCAACCTGGAAAGGCAAATCAGCGCTACAGAGAAGTCTCGCTTCCCATCGGTCAAAAGGGCCATGCTGAAAAAAGTGTCAAAACCAGAAATGCAGGACAGGCCATGGAGAAATGGGAGCCTTGCTACACTGATGGGCGGGATGTAAATTGCCAACAGCCACTCTGGAGAAGTGTACGGTGTGTCCTGAAACATCTGAAAAACACAGCTTAGAGAGCATAGGGCACTTCCACTCATGGGGGTATAAATTGGGAAAATTAAAAATCAGCAAGACACAAGCACCCCAACGTTGAGGGCTGCTCTGTTGACAAGGACCTCCACTTCATTCCACCTTAAATATCCCAGGAAAGAGAAAAATGGATAAAGAAGTTGTGGTCCTTATGTACAATGGAATATCACTCAGCCATGAAATCAATGTCATAAGGTTAGTAGCAGCATGATGAGTGGATTTAGGTACGACGATTCTAAGTGAAATAAGTCACACAGAAAAGGACACTTCTCATAAGGTATCACTGATAGAGGGAATGTAAAAACCGTTACACTTGAACTGAATTACAAAACAGAACAGAGTCACACATGCAGAAAACAGACTATGGCTGCTTAACGGGAAAGGTGAGGTGGGGTGATACATAAACCAAGGGTATCAAATTAGCTCAGATACCGTTCCATAAACCCAATATGTAGTAGACAAGACCTACTCCTTGCTCAGAGAACTGGACTCAACACGCCCTATTCACCGCACAAGAATATATCTGACTAGTAATAATCTTAAAACCTATGTATTGATATCTCTCTGTTAGTGTGTCAAGTGGGTGTAAAGCGGCATAAACACAGCCGTGAAAAGCAGCTAAACCCCATTATGAAAATAAATTACTTTGAAAAACCCATGAAACAACGACAGTGAAAGAGATAGAAATTCTTACACAATGAGTTCAGGGGCTGTGATGCAACCTGGATTGACCATATCTAGACCCACAGCTGGATGAGACATAAGGGTGGACACTCTTGGGGCTGAGAGGTTTGGTGAGGTTGGGTGAGCAAACGCAGACCCTTTAAAGTAATACGGCGTGGTACCCATCGCATGGGTCCCAAATCTCCAGGTTCAAGGGCATCTTCCTACATCGAAAACATGCATGAGAAACCCAGAAGATGGTACACCGTGTGATGGGGAAAGGTTTCTAAAACGCACCTCATTTCTCATCTCCTTGTGCCCGGGTTCGCCATTCCAGCCACTTTACTAGCAATCTCCCTACTTGGAGCATCAGCACCTTTAACCTCCTGTTCCGTACAGGTTGCAATTTGTCCTGAGGATGAATGGGAAGACGGGGAACCAACGAGAGACTAGCTCTTGGTGTTGGGACAGGCACAGGTCACTCTATTTTCCCATCAGGAAGAAGAATTAACCACAGGCTCAGCCTGCCCCCCGGAACCAGAACAGGGCCTGAAGCCATCCTGCGCTTTTGCGGCCAGCTCCCAAAAAAGCGAGTTGTAAAATGGAGGTTCAGGGCACTGCAATTCACAAACCTGCAGAGTTATAAATGATAACTCTCGTCCACAAATATATTGAGGGAAGGCAAAGAAGAGGATTTGAAATCAAGGCAGAATTGCACGAAACAGATTTCAGGAGGTAGATACGAATCGCCTTTAAAGCACATGAAAAGAGGCAAAACGTTGACAATGATGCCCTTGGCCAAGAAGGGCGTATGCGTTTTTTCCTGAATATATTCAGGAAAAAACGCATACGCCCTTTTTGGCCAACCAAGCAACCTGGAAAGGCAAATCAGCGCTACAGAGAAGTCTCGCTTCCCATCGGTCAAAAGGGCCATGCTGAAAAAAGTGTCAAAACCAGAAATGCAGGACAGGCCATGGAGAAATGGGAGCCTTGCTACACTGATGGGCGGGATGTAAATTGCCAACAGCCACTCTGGAGAAGTGTACGGTGTGTCCTGAAACATCTGAAAAACACAGCTTAGAGAGCATAGGGCACTTCCACTCATGGGGGTATAAATTGGGAAAATTAAAAATCAGCAAGACACAAGCACCCCAACGTTGAGGGCTGCTCTGTTGACAAGGACCTCCACTTCATTCCACCTTAAATATCCCAGGAAAGAGAAAAATGGATAAAGAAGTTGTGGTCCTTATGTACAATGGAATATCACTCAGCCATGAAATCAATGTCATAAGGTTAGTAGCAGCATGATGAGTGGATTTAGGTACGACGATTCTAAGTGAAATAAGTCACACAGAAAAGGACACTTCTCATAAGGTATCACTGATAGAGGGAATGTAAAAACCGTTACACTTGAACTGAATTACAAAACAGAACAGAGACACACATGCAGAAAACAGACTATGGCTGCTTAACGGGAAAGGTGAGGTGGGGTGATACATAAAACAAGGGTATCAAATTAGCTCAGATACCGTTCCATAAACCCAATATGTAGTAGACAAGACCTACTCCTTGCTCAGAGAACTGGACTCAACACGCCCTATTCACCGCACAAGAATATATCTGACTAGTAATAATCTTAAAACCTATGTATTGATATCTCTCTGTTAGTGTGTCAAGTGGGTGTAAAGCGGCATAAACACAGCCGTGAAAAGCAGCTAAACCCCATTATGAAAATAAATTACTTTGAAAAACCCATGAAACAACGACAGTGAAAGAGATAGAAATTCTTACACAATGAGTTCAGGGGCTGTGATGCAACCTGGATTGACCATATCTAGACCCACAGCTGGATGAGACATAAGGGTGGACACTCTTGGGGCTGAGAGGTTTGGTGAGGTTGGGTGAGCAAACGCAGACCCTTTAAAGTAATACGGCGTGGTACCCATCGCATGGGTCCCAAATCTCCAGGTTCAAGGGCATCTTCCTACATCGAAAACATGCATGAGAAACCCAGAAGATGGTACACCGTGTGATGGGGAAAGGTTTCTAAAACGCACCTCATTTCTCATCTCCTTGTGCCCGGGTTCGCCATTCCAGCCACTTTACTAGCAATCTCCCTACTTGGAGCATCAGCACCTTTAACCTCCTGTTCCGTACAGGTTGCAATTTGTCCTGAGGATGAATGGGAAGACGGGGAACCAACGAGAGACTAGCTCTTGGTGTTGGGACAGGCACAGGTCACTCTATTTTCCCATCAGGAAGAAGAATTAACCACAGGCTCAGCCTGCCCCCCGGAACCAGAACAGGGCCTGAAGCCATCCTGCGCTTTTGCGGCCAGCTCCCAAAAAAGCGAGTTGTAAAATGGAGGTTCAGGGCACTGCAATTCACAAACCTGCAGAGTTATAAATGATAACTCTCGTCCACAAATATATTGAGGGAAGGCAAAGAAGAGGATTTGAAATCAAGGCAGAATTGCAGGAAACAGATTTCAGGAGGTAGATTCGAATTGCCTTTAAAGCACATGAAAAGCGGCAAAATGTTGACAATGATGCCCTTGGCCAAAAAGGGCGTATGCGTTTTTTCCTGAATATATTCAGGAAAAAACGCATACGCCCTTTTTGGCCAACCAAGCCACCTGGAAAGGCAAATCAGCGCTACAAAGAAGTCTCGCTTCCCATCGGTCAAAAGGGCCATGCTGAAAAAAGTGTCAAAACCAGAAATGCAGGACAGGCCATGGAGAAATGAGAGCCTTGCTACACTGATGGGCGGGATGTAAATTGCCAACAGCCACTCTGGAGAAGTGTACGGTGTGTCCTGAAACATCTAAAAAACACAGCTTAGAGAGCATAGGGCACTTCCACTCATGGGGGTATAAATTGGGAAAATTAAAAATCAGCAAGACACAAGCACCCCAAAGTTGAGGGCTGCTCTGTTGACAAGGACCTCCACTTCATTCCACCTTAAATATCCCAGGAAAGAGAAAAATGGATAAAGAAGTTGTGGTCCTTATGTACAATGGAATATCACTCAGCCATGAAATCAATGTCATAAGGTTAGTAGCAGCATGATGAGTGGATTTAGGTACGACGATTCTAACTGAAATAAGTCACACAGAAAAGGACACTTCTCATAAGGTATCACTTTTAGAGGGAATGTAAAAACCGTTACACTTGAACTGAATTACAAAACAGAACAGAGTCACACATGCAGAAAACAGACTATGGCTGCTTAACGGGAAAGGTGAGGTGGGGTGATACATAAAACAAGGGTATCAAATTAGCTCAGATACCATTCCATAAACCCAATATGTAGTAGACAAGACCTACTCCTTGCTCAGAGAACTGGACTCAACACGCCCTATTCACCGCACAAGAATATATCTGACTAGTAATAATCTTAAAACCTATGTATTGATATCTCTCTGTTAGTGTGTCAAGTGGGTGTAAAGCGGCATAAACACAGCCGTGAAAAGCAGCTAAACCCCATTATGAAAATAAATTACTTTGAAAAACCCATGAAACAACGACAGTGAAAGAGATAGAAATTCTTACACAATGAGTTCAGGGGCTGTGATGCAACCTGGATTGACCATATCTAGACCCACAGCTGGATGAGACATAAGTGTGGACACTCTTGGGGCTGAGAGGTTTGGTGAGGTTGGGTGAGCAAACGCAGACCCTTTAAAGTAATACGGCGTGGTACCCATCGCATGGGTCCCAAATCTCCAGGTTCAAGGGCATCTTCCTACATCGAAAACATGCATGAGAAACCCAGAAGATGGTACACCGTGTGATGGGGAAAGGTTTCTAAAACGCACCTCATTTCTCATCTCCTTGTGCCCGGGTTCGCCATTCCAGCCGCTTTACTAGCAATCTCCCTACTTGGAGCATCAGCACCTTTAACCTCCTGTTCCGTACAGGTTGCAATTTGTCCTGAGGATGAACGGGAAGACGGGGAACCAACGAGAGACTAGCTCTTGGTGTCGGGACAGGCACAGGTCACTCTATTTTCCCATCAGGAAGAAGAATTAACCACAGGCTCAGCCTGCCCCCCGGAACCAGAACAGGGCCTGAAGCCATCCTGCGCTTTTGCGGCCAGCTCCCAAAAAAGCGAGTTGTAAAATGGAGGTTCAGGGCACTGCAATTCACAAACCTGCAGAGTTATAAATGATAACTCTCGTCCACAAATATATTGAGGGAAGGCAAAGAAGAGGATTTGAAATCAAGGCAGAATTGCACGAAACAGATTTCAGGAGGTAGATACGAATCGCCTTTAAAGCACATGAAAAGCGGCAAAACGTTGACAATGATGCCCTCGGCCAAAAAGGGCGTATGCGTTTTTTCCTGAATATATTCAGGAAAAAACGCATACGCCCTTTTTGGCCAACCAAGCAACCTGGAAAGGCAAATCAGCGCTACAGAGAAGTCTCGCTTCCCATCGGTCAAAAGGGCCATGCTGAAAAAAGTGTCAAAACCAGAAATGCAGGACAGGCCATGGAGAAATGGGAGCCTTGCTACACTGATGGGCGGGATGTAAATTGCCAACAGCCACTCTGGAGAAGTGTACGGTGTGTCCTGAAACATCTGAAAAACACAGCTTAGAGAGCATAGGGCACTTCCACTCATGGGGGTATAAATTGGGAAAATTAAAAATCAGCAAGACACAAGCACCCCAAAGTTGAGGGCTGCTCTGTTGACAAGGACCTCCACTTCATTCCACCTTCAATATCCCAGGAAAGAGAAAAATGGATAAAGAAGTTGTGGTCCTTATGTACAATGGAATATCACTCAGCCATGAAATCAATGTCATAAGGTTAGTAGCAGCATGATGAGTGGATTTAGGTACGACGATTCTAAGTGAAATAAGTCACACAGAAAAGGACACTTCTCATAAGGTATCACTTATAGAGGGAATGTAAAAACCGTTACACTTGAACTGAATTACAAAACAGAACAGAGTCACACATGCAGAAAACACACTATGGCTGCTTAACGGGAAAGGTGAGGTGGGGTGATACATGAAACAAGGGTATCAAATTAGCTCAGATACCGTTCCATAAACCCAATATGTAATAGACAAGACCTACTCCTTGCTCAGAGAACTGGACTCAACACGCCCTATTCACCGCACAAGAATATATCTGAGTAGTAATAATCCTAAAACCTATGTATTGATATCTCTCTGTTAGTGTGTCAAGTGGGTGTAAAGCGACATAAACACAGCAGTGAAAAGCAGCTAAACCCCATTATGAAAATAAATTACTTTGAAAAACCCATGAAAGAACGACAGTGAAAGAGAGAGAAATTCTTACACAATGCGTTCAGGGGCTGTGATGCAACCTGGATTGACCATATCTAGACCCACAGCTGGATGAGACATAAGGGTGGACACTCTTGGGGCTGAGAGGTTTGGTGAGGTTGGGTGAGCAAACGCAGACCCTTTAAAGTAATACTGCGTGGTACCCATCGCATGGGTCCCAAATCTCCAGGTTCAAGGGCATCTTCCTACATCGAAAACATGCATGAGAAACCCAGAAGATGGTACACCGTGTGATGGGGAAAGGTTTCTAAAACGCACCTCATTTCTCATCTCCTTGTGCCCGGGTTCGCCTTTCCAGCCGCTTTACTAGCAATCTCCCTACTTGGAGCATCAGCACCTTTAACCTCCTGTTCCGTACAGGTTGCAATTTGTCCTGAGGATGAACGGGAAGACGGGGAACCAACGAGAGACTAGCTCTTGGTGTCGGGACAGGCACAGGTCACTCTATTTTCCCATCAGGAAGAAGAATTAACCACAGGCTCAGCCTGCCCCCCGGAACCAGAACAGGGCCTGAAGCCATCCTGCGCTTTTGCGGCCAGCTCCCAAAAAAGCGAGTTGTAAAATGGAGGTTCAGGGCACTGCAATTCACAAACCTGCAGAGTTATAAATGATAACTCTCGTCCACAAATATATTGAGGGAAGGCAAAGAAGAGGATTTGAAATCAAGGCAGAATTGCACGAAACAGATTTCAGGAGGTAGATACGAATCGCCTTTAAAGCACATGAAAAGCGGCAAAACGTTGACAATGATGCCCTTGGCCAAAAAGGGCGTATGCGTTTTTTCCTGAATATATTCAGGAAAAAACGCATACGCCCTTTTTGGCCAACCAAGCAACCTGGAAAGGCAAATCAGCGCTACAGAGAAGTCTCGCTTCCCATCGGTCAAAAGGGCCATGCTGAAAAAAGTGTCAAAACCAGAAATGCAGGACAGGCCATGGAGAAATGGGAGCCTTGCTACACTGATGGGCGGGATGTAAATTGCCAACAGCCACTCTGGAGAAGTGTACGGTGTGTCCTGAAACATCTGAAAAACACAGCTTAGAGAGCATAGGGCACTTCCACTCATGGGGGTATAAATTGGGAAAATTAAAAATCAGCAAGACACAAGCACCCCAAAGTTGAGGGCTGCTCTGTTGACAAGGACCTCCACTTCATTCCACCTTCAATATCCCAGGAAAGAGAAAAATGGATAAAGAAGTTGTGGTCCTTATGTACAATGGAATATCACTCAGCCATGAAATCAATGTCATAAGGTTAGTAGCAGCATGATGAGTGGATTTAGGTACGACGATTCTAAGTGAAATAAGTCACACAGAAAAGGACACTTCTCATAAGGTATCACTTATAGAGGGAATGTAAAAACCGTTACACTTGAACTGAATTACAAAACAGAACAGAGTCACACATGCAGAAAACACACTATGGCTGCTTAACGGGAAAGGTGAGGTGGGGTGATACATGAAACAAGGGTATCAAATTAGCTCAGATACCGTTCCATAAACCCAATATGTAATAGACAAGACCTACTCCTTGCTCAGAGAACTGGACTCAACACGCCCTATTCACCGCACAAGAATATATCTGAGTAGTAATAATCCTAAAACCTATGTATTGATATCTCTCTGTTAGTGTGTCAAGTGGGTGTAAAGCGACATAAACACAGCAGTGAAAAGCAGCTAAACCCCATTATGAAAATAAATTACTTTGAAAAACCCATGAAAGAACGACAGTGAAAGAGAGAGAAATTCTTACACAATGCGTTCAGGGGCTGTGATGCAACCTGGATTGACCATATCTAGACCCACAGCTGGATGAGACATAAGGGTGGACACTCTTGGGGCTGAGAGGTTTGGTGAGGTTGGGTGAGCAAACGCAGACCCTTTAAAGTAATACTGCGTGGTACCCATCGCATGGGTCCCAAATCTCCAGGTTCAAGGGCATCTTCCTACATCGAAAACATGCATGAGAAACCCAGAAGATGGTACACCGTGTGATGGGGAAAGGTTTCTAAAACGCACCTCATTTCTCATCTCCTTGTGCCCGGGTTCGCCTTTCCAGCCGCTTTACTAGCAATCTCCCTACTTGGAGCATCAGCACCTTTAACCTCCTGTTCCGTACAGGTTGCAATTTGTCCTGAGGATGAACGGGAAGACGGGGAACCAACGAGAGACTAGCTCTTGGTGTCGGGACAGGCACAGGTCACTCTATTTTCCCATCAGGAAGAAGAATTAACCACAGGCTCAGCCTGCCCCCCGGAACCAGAACAGGGCCTGAAGCCATCCTGCGCTTTTGCGGCCAGCTCCCAAAAAAGCGAGTTGTAAAATGGAGGTTCAGGGCACTGCAATTCACAAACCTGCAGAGTTATAAATGATAACTCTCGTCCACAAATATATTGAGGGAAGGCAAAGAAGAGGATTTGAAATCAAGGCAGAATTGCACGAAACAGATTTCAGGAGGTAGATACGAATCGCCTTTAAAGCACATGAAAAGCGGCAAAACGTTGACAATGATGCCCTCGGCCAAAAAGGGCGTATGCGTTTTTTCCTGAATATATTCAGGAAAAAACGCATACGCCCTTTTTGGCCAACCAAGCAACCTGGAAAGGCAAATCAGCGCTACAGAGAAGTCTCGCTTCCCATCGGTCAAAAGGGCCATGCTGAAAAAAGTGTCAAAACCAGAAATGCAGGACAGGCCATGGAGAAATGGGAGCCTTGCTACACTGATGGGCGGGATGTAAATTGCCAACAGCCACTCTGGAGAAGTGTACGGTGTGTCCTGAAACATCTGAAAAACACAGCTTAGAGAGCATAGGGCACTTCCACTCATGGGGGTATAAATTGGGAAAATTAAAAATCAGCAAGACACAAGCACCCCAAAGTTGAGGGCTGCTCTGTTGACAAGGACCTCCACTTCATTCCACCTTCAATATCCCAGGAAAGAGAAAAATGGATAAAGAAGTTGTGGTCCTTATGTACAATGGAATATCACTCAGCCATGAAATCAATGTCATAAGGTTAGTAGCAGCATGATGAGTGGATTTAGGTACGACGATTCTAAGTGAAATAAGTCACACAGAAAAGGACACTTCTCATAAGGTATCACTTATAGAGGGAATGTAAAAACCGTTACACTTGAACTGAATTACAAAACAGAACAGAGTCACACATGCAGAAAACACACTATGGCTGCTTAACGGGAAAGGTGAGGTGGGGTGATACATGAAACAAGGGTATCAAATTAGCTCAGATACCGTTCCATAAACCCAATATGTAATAGACAAGACCTACTCCTTGCTCAGAGAACTGGACTCAACACGCCCTATTCACCGCACAAGAATATATCTGAGTAGTAATAATCCTAAAACCTATGTATTGATATCTCTCTGTTAGTGTGTCAAGTGGGTGTAAAGCGACATAAACACAGCAGTGAAAAGCAGCTAAACCCCATTATGAAAATAAATTACTTTGAAAAACCCATGAAAGAACGACAGTGAAAGAGAGAGAAATTCTTACACAATGCGTTCAGGGGCTGTGATGCAACCTGGATTGACCATATCTAGACCCACAGCTGGATGAGACATAAGGGTGGACACTCTTGGGGCTGAGAGGTTTGGTGAGGTTGGGTGAGCAAACGCAGACCCTTTAAAGTAATACTGCGTGGTACCCATCGCATGGGTCCCAAATCTCCAGGTTCAAGGGCATCTTCCTACATCGAAAACATGCATGAGAAACCCAGAAGATGGTACACCGTGTGATGGGGAAAGGTTTCTAAAACGCACCTCATTTCTCATCTCCTTGTGCCCGGGTTCGCCTTTCCAGCCGCTTTACTAGCAATCTCCCTACTTGGAGCATCAGCACCTTTAACCTCCTGTTCCGTACAGGTTGCAATTTGTCCTGAGGATGAACGGGAAGACGGGGAACCAACGAGAGACTAGCTCTTGGTGTCGGGACAGGCACAGGTCACTCTATTTTCCCATCAGGAAGAAGAATTAACCACAGGCTCAGCCTGCCCCCCGGAACCAGAACAGGGCCTGAAGCCATCCTGCGCTTTTGCGGCCAGCTCCCAAAAAAGCGAGTTGTAAAATGGAGGTTCAGGGCACTGCAATTCACAAACCTGCAGAGTTATAAATGATAACTCTCGTCCACAAATATATTGAGGGAAGGCAAAGAAGAGGATTTGAAATCAAGGCAGAATTGCACGAAACAGATTTCAGGAGGTAGATACGAATCGCCTTTAAAGCACATGAAAAGCGGCAAAACGTTGACAATGATGCCCTTGGCCAAAAAGGGCGTATGCGTTTTTTCCTGAATATATTCAGGAAAAAACGCATACGCCCTTTTTGGCCAACCAAGCAACCTGGAAAGGCAAATCAGCGCTACAGAGAAGTCTCGCTTCCCATCGGTCAAAAGGGCCATGCTGAAAAAAGTGTCAAAACCAGAAATGCAGGACAGGCCATGGAGAAATGGGAGCCTTGCTACACTGATGGGCGGGATGTAAATTGCCAACAGCCACTCTGGAGAAGTGTACGGTGTGTCCTGAAACATCTGAAAAACACAGCTTAGAGAGCATAGGGCACTTCCACTCATGGGGGTATAAATTGGGAAAATTAAAAATCAGCAAGACACAAGCACCCCAAAGTTGAGGGCTGCTCTGTTGACAAGGACCTCCACTTCATTCCACCTTCAATATCCCAGGAAAGAGAAAAATGGATAAAGAAGTTGTGGTCCTTATGTACAATGGAATATCACTCAGCCATGAAATCAATGTCATAAGGTTAGTAGCAGCATGATGAGTGGATTTAGGTACGACGATTCTAAGTGAAATAAGTCACACAGAAAAGGACACTTCTCATAAGGTATCACTTATAGAGGGAATGTAAAAACCGTTACACTTGAACTGAATTACAAAACAGAACAGAGTCACACATGCAGAAAACACACTATGGCTGCTTAACGGGAAAGGTGAGGTGGGGTGATACATGAAACAAGGGTATCAAATTAGCTCAGATACCGTTCCATAAACCCAATATGTAATAGACAAGACCTACTCCTTGCTCAGAGAACTGGACTCAACACGCCCTATTCACCGCACAAGAATATATCTGAGTAGTAATAATCCTAAAACCTATGTATTGATATCTCTCTGTTAGTGTGTCAAGTGGGTGTAAAGCGACATAAACACAGCAGTGAAAAGCAGCTAAACCCCATTATGAAAATAAATTACTTTGAAAAACCCATGAAAGAACGACAGTGAAAGAGAGAGAAATTCTTACACAATGCGTTCAGGGGCTGTGATGCAACCTGGATTGACCATATCTAGACCCACAGCTGGATGAGACATAAGGGTGGACACTCTTGGGGCTGAGAGGTTTGGTGAGGTTGGGTGAGCAAACGCAGACCCTTTAAAGTAATACTGCGTGGTACCCATCGCATGGGTCCCAAATCTCCAGGTTCAAGGGCATCTTCCTACATCGAAAACATGCATGAGAAACCCAGAAGATGGTACACCGTGTGATGGGGAAAGGTTTCTAAAACGCACCTCATTTCTCATCTCCTTGTGCCCGGGTTCGCCTTTCCAGCCGCTTTACTAGCAATCTCCCTACTTGGAGCATCAGCACCTTTAACCTCCTGTTCCGTACAGGTTGCAATTTGTCCTGAGGATGAACGGGAAGACGGGGAACCAACGAGAGACTAGCTCTTGGTGTCGGGACAGGCACAGGTCACTCTATTTTCCCATCAGGAAGAAGAATTAACCACAGGCTCAGCCTGCCCCCCGGAACCAGAACAGGGCCTGAAGCCATCCTGCGCTTTTGCGGCCAGCTCCCAAAAAAGCGAGTTGTAAAATGGAGGTTCAGGGCACTGCAATTCACAAACCTGCAGAGTTATAAATGATAACTCTCGTCCACAAATATATTGAGGGAAGGCAAAGAAGAGGATTTGAAATCAAGGCAGAATTGCACGAAACAGATTTCAGGAGGTAGATACGAATCGCCTTTAAAGCACATGAAAAGCGGCAAAACGTTGACAATGATGCCCTCGGCCAAAAAGGGCGTATGCGTTTTTTCCTGAATATATTCAGGAAAAAACGCATACGCCCTTTTTGGCCAACCAAGCAACCTGGAAAGGCAAATCAGCGCTACAGAGAAGTCTCGCTTCCCATCGGTCAAAAGGGCCATGCTGAAAAAAGTGTCAAAACCAGAAATGCAGGACAGGCCATGGAGAAATGGGAGCCTTGCTACACTGATGGGCGGGATGTAAATTGCCAACAGCCACTCTGGAGAAGTGTACGGTGTGTCCTGAAACATCTGAAAAACACAGCTTAGAGAGCATAGGGCACTTCCACTCATGGGGGTATAAATTGGGAAAATTAAAAATCAGCAAGACACAAGCACCCCAAAGTTGAGGGCTGCTCTGTTGACAAGGACCTCCACTTCATTCCACCTTAAATATCCCAGGAAAGAGAAAAATGGATAAAGAAGTTGTGGTCCTTATGTACAATGGAATATCACTCAGCCATGAAATCAATGTCATAAGGTTAGTAGCAGCATGATGAGTGGATTTAGGTACGACGATTCTAAGTGAAATAAGTCACACAGAAAAGGACACTTCTCATAAGGTATCACTTTTAGAGGGAATGTAAAAACTGTTACACTTGAACTGAATTACAAAACAGAACAGAGTCACACATGCAGAAAACAGACTATGGCTGCTTAACGGAAAAGGTGAGATGGGGTGATACATAAAACAAGGGTATCAAATTAGCTCAGACACCGTTCCATAAACCCAATATGTAGTAGACAAGACCTACTCCTTGCTCTGAGAACTGGACTCAACACGCCCTATTCACCGCACAAGAATATATCTGACTAGTAATAATCTTAAAACCTATGTATTGATATCTCTCTGTTAGTGTGTCAAGTGGGTGTAAAGCGGCATAAACACAGCCGTGAAAAGCAGCTAAACCCCATTATGAAAATAAATTACTTTGAAAAACCCATGAAACAACGACAGTGAAAGAGATAGAAATTCTTACACAATGAGTTCAGGGGCTGTGATGCAACCTGGATTGACCATATCTAGACCCACAGCTGGATGAGACATAAGGGTGGACACTCTTGGGGCTGAGAGGTTTGGTGAGGTTGGGTGAGCAAACGCAGACCCTTTAAAGTAATACGGCGTGGTACCCATCGCATGGGTCCCAAATCTCCAGGTTCAAGGGCATCTTCCTACATCGAAAACATGCATGAGAAACCCAGAAGATGGTACACCGTGTGATGGGGAAAGGTTTCTAAAACGCACCTCATTTCTCATCTCCTTGTGCCCGGGTTCGCCATTCCAGCCACTTTACTAGCAATCTCCCTA
Organism: Balaenoptera borealis; assembly: GCF_965194805.1. Lineage (NCBI taxonomy): Eukaryota > Metazoa > Chordata > Mammalia > Artiodactyla > Balaenopteridae > Balaenoptera > Balaenoptera borealis. The sequence goes on from NW_028123821.1 coordinate 95,578, forward strand.
CTTGGAGCATCAGCACCTTTAACCTCCTGTTCCGTACAGGTTGCAATTTGTCCTGAGGATGAATGGGAAGACGGGGAACCAACGAGAGACTAGCTCTTGGTGTTGGGACAGGCACAGGTCACTCTATTTTCCCATCAGGAAGAAGAATTAACCACAGGCTCAGCCTGCCCCCCGGAACCAGAACAGGGCCTGAAGCCATCCTGCGCTTTTGCGGCCAGCTCCCAAAAAAGCGAGTTGTAAAATAGAGGTTCAGGGCACTGCAATTCACAAACCTGCAGAGTTATAAATGATAACTCTCGTCCACAAATATATTGAGGGAAGGCAAAGAAGAGGATTTGAAATCAAGGCAGAATTGCAGGAAACAGATTTCAGGAGGTAGATTCGAATCGCCTTTAAAGCACATGAAAAGCGGCAAAATGTTGACAATGATGCCCTTGGCCAAGAAGGGCGTATGCGTTTTTTCCTGAATATATTCAGGAAAAAACGCATACGCCCTTTTTGGCCAACCAAGCCACCTGGAAAGGCAAATCAGCGCTACAAAGAAGTCTCGCTTCCCATCGGTCAAAAGGGCCATGCTGAAAAAAGTGTCAAAACCAGAAATGCAGGACAGGCCATGGAGAAATGGGAGCCTTGCTACACTGATGGGCGGGATGTAAATTGCCAACAGCCACTCTGGAGAAGTGTACGGTGTGTCCTGAAACATCTGAAAAACACAGCTTAGAGAGCATAGGGCACTTCCACTCATGGGGGTATAAATTGGGAAAATTAAAAATCAGCAAGACACAAGCACCCCAACGTTGAGGGCTGCTCTGTTGACAAGGACCTCCACTTCATTCCACCTTAAATATCCCAGGAAAGAGAAAAATGGATAAAGAAGTTGTGGTCCTTATGTACAATGGAATATCACTCAGCCATGAAATCAATGTCATAAGGTTAGTAGCAGCATGATGAGTGGATTTAGGTACGACGATTCTAAGTGAAATAAGTCACACAGAAAAGGACACTTCTCATAAGGTATCACTGATAGAGGGAATGTAAAAACCGTTACACTTGAACTGAATTACAAAACAGAACAGAGTCACACATGCAGAAAACAGACTATGGCTGCTTAACGGGAAAGGTGAGGTGGGGTGATACATAAAACAAGGGTATCAAATTAGCTCAGATACCGTTCCATAAACCCAATATGTAGTAGACAAGACCTACTCCTTGCTCAGAGAACTGGACTCAACACGCCCTATTCACCGCACAAGAATATATCTGACTAGTAATAATCTTAAAACCTATGTATTGATATCTCTCTGTTAGTGTGTCAAGTGGGTGTAAAGCGGCATAAACACAGCCGTGAAAAGCAGCTAAACCCCATTATGAAAATAAATTACTTTGAAAAACCCATGAAACAACGACAGTGAAAGAGATAGAAATTCTTACACAATGAGTTCAGGGGCTGTGATGCAACCTGGATTGACCATATCTAGACCCACAGCTGGATGAGACATAAGGGTGGACACTCTTGGGGCTGAGAGGTTTGGTGAGGTTGGGTGAGCAAACGCAGACCCTTTAAAGTAATACGGCGTGGTACCCATCGCATGGGTCCCAAATCTCCAGGTTCAAGGGCATCTTCCTACATCGAAAACATGCATGAGAAACCCAGAAGATGGTACACCGTGTGATGGGGAAAGGTTTCTAAAACGCACCTCATTTCTCATCTCCTTGTGCCCGGGTTCGCCTTTCCAGCCGCTTTACTAGCAATCTCCCTACTTGGAGCATCAGCACCTTTAACCTCCTGTTCCGTACAGGTTGCAATTTGTCCTGAGGATGAACGGGAAGACGGGGAACCAACGAGAGACTAGCTCTTGGTGTCGGGACAGGCACAGGTCACTCTATTTTCCCATCAGGAAGAAGAATTAACCACAGGCTCAGCCTGCCCCCCGGAACCAGAACAGGGCCTGAAGCCATCCTGCGCTTTTGCGGCCAGCTCCCAAAAAAGCGAGTTGTAAAATGGAGGTTCAGGGCACTGCAATTCACAAACCTGCAGAGTTATAAATGATAACTCTCGTCCACAAATATATTGAGGGAAGGCAAAGAAGAGGATTTGAAATCAAGGCAGAATTGCACGAAACAGATTTCAGGAGGTAGATACGAATCGCCTTTAAAGCACATGAAAAGCGGCAAAACGTTGACAATGATGCCCTCGGCCAAAAAGGGCGTATGCGTTTTTTCCTGAATATATTCAGGAAAAAACGCATACGCCCTTTTTGGCCAACCAAGCAACCTGGAAAGGCAAATCAGCGCTACAGAGAAGTCTCGCTTCCCATCGGTCAAAAGGGCCATGCTGAAAAAAGTGTCAAAACCAGAAATGCAGGACAGGCCATGGAGAAATGGGAGCCTTGCTACACTGATGGGCGGGATGTAAATTGCCAACAGCCACTCTGGAGAAGTGTACGGTGTGTCCTGAAACATCTGAAAAACACAGCTTAGAGAGCATAGGGCACTTCCACTCATGGGGGTATAAATTGGGAAAATTAAAAATCAGCAAGACACAAGCACCCCAAAGTTTAGGGCTGCTCTGTTGACAAGGACCTCCACTTCATTCCACCTTAAATATCCCAGGAAAGAGAAAAATGGATAAAGAAGTTGTGGTCCTTATGTACAATGGAAAATCACTCAGCCATGAAATCAATGTCATAAGGTTAGTAGCAGCATGATGAGTGGATTTAGGTACGACGATTCTAACTGAAATAAGTCACACAGAAAAGGACACTTCTCATAAGGTATCACTTTTAGAGGGAATGTAAAAACCGTTACACTTGAACTGAATTACAAAACAGAACAGAGTCACACATGCAGAAAACACACTATGGCTGCTTAACGGGAAAGGTGAGGTGGGGTGATACATGAAACAAGGGTATCAAATTAGCTCAGATACCGTTCCATAAACCCAATATGTAATAGACAAGACCTACTCCTTGCTCAGAGAACTGGACTCAACACGCCCTATTCAACGCACAAGAATATATCTGACTAGTAATAATCCTAAAACCTATGTATTGATATCTCTCTGTTAGTGTGTCAAGTGGGTGTAAAGCGGCATAAACACAGCAGTGAAAAGCAGCTAAACCCCATTATGAAAATAAATTACTTTGAAAAACCCATGAAAGAACGACAGTGAAAGAGAGAGAAATTCTTACACAATGCGTTCAGGGGCTGTGATGCAACCTGGATTGACCATATCTAGACCCACAGCTGGATGAGACATAAGGGTGGACACTCTTGGGGCTGAGAGGTTTGGTGAGGTTGGGTGAGCAAACGCAGACCCTTTAAAGTAATACTGCGTGGTACCCATCGCATGGGTCCCAAATCTCCAGGTTCAAGAGCATCTTCCTACATCGAAAACATGCATGAGAAACCCAGAAGATGGTACACCGTGTGATGGGGAAAGGTTTCTAAAACGCACCTAATTTCTCATCTCCTTGTGCCCGGGTTCGCCTTTCCAGCCGCTTTACTAGCAATCTCCCTACTTGGAGCATCAGCACCTTTAACCTCCTGTTCCGTACAGGTTGCAATTTGTCCTGAGGATGAACGGGAAGACGGGGAACCAACGAGAGACTAGCTCTTGGTGTCGGGACAGGCACAGGTCACTCTATTTTCCCATCAGGAAGAAGAATTAACCACAGGCTCAGCCTGCCCCCCGGAACCAGAACAGGGCCTGAAGCCATCCTGCGCTTTTGCGGCCAGCTCCCAAAAAAGCGAGTTGTAAAATGGAGGTTCAGGGCACTGCAATTCACAAACCTGCAGAGTTATAAATGATAACTCTCGTCCACAAATATATTGAGGGAAGGCAAAGAAGAGGATTTGAAATCAAGGCAGAATTGCACGAAACAGATTTCAGGAGGTAGATACGAATCGCCTTTAAAGCACATGAAAAGCGGCAAAACGTTGACAATGATGCCCTTGGCCAAAAAGGGCGTATGCGTTTTTTCCTGAATATATTCAGGAAAAAACGCATACGCCCTTTTTGGCCAACCAAGCAACCTGGAAAGGCAAATCAGCGCTACAGAGAAGTCTCGCTTCCCATCGGTCAAAAGGGCCATGCTGAAAAAAGTGTCAAAACCAGAAATGCAGGACAGGCCATGGAGAAATGGGAGCCTTGCTACACTGATGGGCGGGATGTAAATTGCCAACAGCCACTCTGGAGAAGTGTACGGTGTGTCCTGAAACATCTGAAAAACACAGCTTAGAGAGCATAGGGCACTTCCACTCATGGGGGTATAAATTGGGAAAATTAAAAATCAGCAAGACACAAGCACCCCAAAGTTGAGGGCTGCTCTGTTGACAAGGACCTCCACTTCATTCCACCTTAAATATCCCAGGAAAGAGAAAAATGGATAAAGAAGTTGTGGTCCTTATGTACAATGGAATATCACTCAGCCATGAAATCAATGTCATAAGGTTAGTAGCAGCATGATGAGTGGATTTAGGTACGACGATTCTAAGTGAAATAAGTCACACAGAAAAGGACACTTCTCATAAGGTATCACTTTTAGAGGGAATGTAAAAACTGTTACACTTGAACTGAATTACAAAACAGAACAGAGTCACACATGCAGAAAACAGACTATGGCTGCTTAACGGAAAAGGTGAGATGGGGTGATACATAAAACAAGGGTATCAAATTAGCTCAGACACCGTTCCATAAACCCAATATGTAGTAGACAAGACCTACTCCTTGCTCTGAGAACTGGACTCAACACGCCCTATTCACCGCACAAGAATATATCTGACTAGTAATAATCTTAAAACCTATGTATTGATATCTCTCTGTTAGTGTGTCAAGTGGGTGTAAAGCGGCATAAACACAGCCGTGAAAAGCAGCTAAACCCCATTATGAAAATAAATTACTTTGAAAAACCCATGAAACAACGACAGTGAAAGAGATAGAAATTCTTACACAATGAGTTCAGGGGCTGTGATGCAACCTGGATTGACCATATCTAGACCCACAGCTGGATGAGACATAAGGGTGGACACTCTTGGGGCTGAGAGGTTTGGTGAGGTTGGGTGAGCAAACGCAGACCCTTTAAAGTAATACGGCGTGGTACCCATCGCATGGGTCCCAAATCTCCAGGTTCAAGGGCATCTTCCTACATCGAAAACATGCATGAGAAACCCAGAAGATGGTACACCGTGTGATGGGGAAAGGTTTCTAAAACGCACCTCATTTCTCATCTCCTTGTGCCCGGGTTCGCCATTCCAGCCACTTTACTAGCAATCTCCCTACTTGGAGCATCAGCACCTTTAACCTCCTGTTCCGTACAGGTTGCAATTTGTCCTGAGGATGAATGGGAAGACGGGGAACCAACGAGAGACTAGCTCTTGGTGTTGGGACAGGCACAGGTCACTCTATTTTCCCATCAGGAAGAAGAATTAACCACAGGCTCAGCCTGCCCCCCGGAACCAGAACAGGGCCTGAAGCCATCCTGCGCTTTTGCGGCCAGCTCCCAAAAAAGCGAGTTGTAAAATAGAGGTTCAGGGCACTGCAATTCACAAACCTGCAGAGTTATAAATGATAACTCTCGTCCACAAATATATTGAGGGAAGGCAAAGAAGAGGATTTGAAATCAAGGCAGAATTGCAGGAAACAGATTTCAGGAGGTAGATTCGAATCGCCTTTAAAGCACATGAAAAGCGGCAAAATGTTGACAATGATGCCCTTGGCCAAGAAGGGCGTATGCGTTTTTTCCTGAATATATTCAGGAAAAAACGCATACGCCCTTTTTGGCCAACCAAGCCACCTGGAAAGGCAAATCAGCGCTACAAAGAAGTCTCGCTTCCCATCGGTCAAAAGGGCCATGCTGAAAAAAGTGTCAAAACCAGAAATGCAGGACAGGCCATGGAGAAATGGGAGCCTTGCTACACTGATGGGCGGGATGTAAATTGCCAACAGCCACTCTGGAGAAGTGTACGGTGTGTCCTGAAACATCTGAAAAACACAGCTTAGAGAGCATAGGGCACTTCCACTCATGGGGGTATAAATTGGGAAAATTAAAAATCAGCAAGACACAAGCACCCCAACGTTGAGGGCTGCTCTGTTGACAAGGACCTCCACTTCATTCCACCTTAAATATCCCAGGAAAGAGAAAAATGGATAAAGAAGTTGTGGTCCTTATGTACAATGGAATATCACTCAGCCATGAAATCAATGTCATAAGGTTAGTAGCAGCATGATGAGTGGATTTAGGTACGACGATTCTAAGTGAAATAAGTCACACAGAAAAGGACACTTCTCATAAGGTATCACTGATAGAGGGAATGTAAAAACCGTTACACTTGAACTGAATTACAAAACAGAACAGAGTCACACATGCAGAAAACAGACTATGGCTGCTTAACGGGAAAGGTGAGGTGGGGTGATACATAAAACAAGGGTATCAAATTAGCTCAGATACCGTTCCATAAACCCAATATGTAGTAGACAAGACCTACTCCTTGCTCAGAGAACTGGACTCAACACGCCCTATTCACCGCACAAGAATATATCTGACTAGTAATAATCTTAAAACCTATGTATTGATATCTCTCTGTTAGTGTGTCAAGTGGGTGTAAAGCGGCATAAACACAGCCGTGAAAAGCAGCTAAACCCCATTATGAAAATAAATTACTTTGAAAAACCCATGAAACAACGACAGTGAAAGAGATAGAAATTCTTACACAATGAGTTCAGGGGCTGTGATGCAACCTGGATTGACCATATCTAGACCCACAGCTGGATGAGACATAAGGGTGGACACTCTTGGGGCTGAGAGGTTTGGTGAGGTTGGGTGAGCAAACGCAGACCCTTTAAAGTAATACGGCGTGGTACCCATCGCATGGGTCCCAAATCTCCAGGTTCAAGGGCATCTTCCTACATCGAAAACATGCATGAGAAACCCAGAAGATGGTACACCGTGTGATGGGGAAAGGTTTCTAAAACGCACCTCATTTCTCATCTCCTTGTGCCCGGGTTCGCCTTTCCAGCCGCTTTACTAGCAATCTCCCTACTTGGAGCATCAGCACCTTTAACCTCCTGTTCCGTACAGGTTGCAATTTGTCCTGAGGATGAACGGGAAGACGGGGAACCAACGAGAGACTAGCTCTTGGTGTCGGGACAGGCACAGGTCACTCTATTTTCCCATCAGGAAGAAGAATTAACCACAGGCTCAGCCTGCCCCCCGGAACCAGAACAGGGCCTGAAGCCATCCTGCGCTTTTGCGGCCAGCTCCCAAAAAAGCGAGTTGTAAAATGGAGGTTCAGGGCACTGCAATTCACAAACCTGCAGAGTTATAAATGATAACTCTCGTCCACAAATATATTGAGGGAAGGCAAAGAAGAGGATTTGAAATCAAGGCAGAATTGCACGAAACAGATTTCAGGAGGTAGATACGAATCGCCTTTAAAGCACATGAAAAGCGGCAAAACGTTGACAATGATGCCCTCGGCCAAAAAGGGCGTATGCGTTTTTTCCTGAATATATTCAGGAAAAAACGCATACGCCCTTTTTGGCCAACCAAGCAACCTGGAAAGGCAAATCAGCGCTACAGAGAAGTCTCGCTTCCCATCGGTCAAAAGGGCCATGCTGAAAAAAGTGTCAAAACCAGAAATGCAGGACAGGCCATGGAGAAATGGGAGCCTTGCTACACTGATGGGCGGGATGTAAATTGCCAACAGCCACTCTGGAGAAGTGTACGGTGTGTCCTGAAACATCTGAAAAACACAGCTTAGAGAGCATAGGGCACTTCCACTCATGGGGGTATAAATTGGGAAAATTAAAAATCAGCAAGACACAAGCACCCCAAAGTTTAGGGCTGCTCTGTTGACAAGGACCTCCACTTCATTCCACCTTAAATATCCCAGGAAAGAGAAAAATGGATAAAGAAGTTGTGGTCCTTATGTACAATGGAAAATCACTCAGCCATGAAATCAATGTCATAAGGTTAGTAGCAGCATGATGAGTGGATTTAGGTACGACGATTCTAACTGAAATAAGTCACACAGAAAAGGACACTTCTCATAAGGTATCACTTTTAGAGGGAATGTAAAAACCGTTACACTTGAACTGAATTACAAAACAGAACAGAGTCACACATGCAGAAAACAGACTATGGCTGCTTAACGGGAAAGGTGAGGTGGGGTGATACATAAAACAAGGGTATCAAATTAGCTCAGATACCATTCCATAAACCCAATATGTAGTAGACAAGACCTACTCCTTGCTCAGAGAACTGGACTCAACACGCCCTATTCACCGCACAAGAATATATCTGACTAGTAATAATCTTAAAACCTATGTATTGATATCTCTCTGTTAGTGTGTCAAGTGGGTGTAAAGCGGCATAAACACAGCCGTGAAAAGCAGCTAAACCCCATTATGAAAATAAATTACTTTGAAAAACCCATGAAACAACGACAGTGAAAGAGATAGAAATTCTTACACAATGAGTTCAGGGGCTGTGATGCAACCTGGATTGACCATATCTAGACCCACAGCTGGATGAGACATAAGTGTGGACACTCTTGGGGCTGAGAGGTTTGGTGAGGTTGGGTGAGCAAACGCAGACCCTTTAAAGTAATACGGCGTGGTACCCATCGCATGGGTCCCAAATCTCCAGGTTCAAGGGCATCTTCCTACATCGAAAACATGCATGAGAAACCCAGAAGATGGTACACCGTGTGATGGGGAAAGGTTTCTAAAACGCACCTCATTTCTCATCTCCTTGTGCCCGGGTTCGCCATTCCAGCCGCTTTACTAGCAATCTCCCTACTTGGAGCATCAGCACCTTTAACCTCCTGTTCCGTACAGGTTGCAATTTGTCCTGAGGATGAACGGGAAGACGGGGAACCAACGAGAGACTAGCTCTTGGTGTCGGGACAGGCACAGGTCACTCTATTTTCCCATCAGGAAGAAGAATTAACCACAGGCTCAGCCTGCCCCCCGGAACCAGAACAGGGCCTGAAGCCATCCTGCGCTTTTGCGGCCAGCTCCCAAAAAAGCGAGTTGTAAAATGGAGGTTCAGGGCACTGCAATTCACAAACCTGCAGAGTTATAAATGATAACTCTCGTCCACAAATATATTGAGGGAAGGCAAAGAAGAGGATTTGAAATCAAGGCAGAATTGCACGAAACAGATTTCAGGAGGTAGATACGAATCGCCTTTAAAGCACATGAAAAGCGGCAAAACGTTGACAATGATGCCCTCGGCCAAAAAGGGCGTATGCGTTTTTTCCTGAATATATTCAGGAAAAAACGCATACACCCTTTTTGGCCAACCAAGCAACCTGGAAAGGCAAATCAGCGCTACAGAGAAGTCTCGCTTCCCATCGGTCAAAAGGGCCATGCTGAAAAAAGTGTCAAAACCAGAAATGCAGGACAGGCCATGGAGAAATGGGAGCCTTGCTACACTGATGGGCGGGATGTAAATTGCCAACAGCCACTCTGGAGAAGTGTACGGTGTGTCCTGAAACATCTGAAAAACACAGCTTAGAGAGCATAGGGCACTTCCACTCATGGGGGTATAAATTGGGAAAATTAAAAATCAGCAAGACACAAGCACCCCAAAGTTGAGGGCTGCTCTGTTGACAAGGACCTCCACTTCATTCCACCTTCAATATCCCAGGAAAGAGAAAAATGGATAAAGAAGTTGTGGTCCTTATGTACAATGGAATATCACTCAGCCATGAAATCAATGTCATAAGGTTAGTAGCAGCATGATGAGTGGATTTAGGTACGACGATTCTAAGTGAAATAAGTCACACAGAAAAGGACACTTCTCATAAGGTATCACTTATAGAGGGAATGTAAAAACCGTTACACTTGAACTGAATTACAAAACAGAACAGAGTCACACATGCAGAAAACACACTATGGCTGCTTAACGGGAAAGGTGAGGTGGGGTGATACATGAAACAAGGGTATCAAATTAGCTCAGATACCGTTCCATAAACCCAATATGTAATAGACAAGACCTACTCCTTGCTCAGAGAACTGGACTCAACACGCCCTATTCAACGCACAAGAATATATCTGACTAGTAATAATCCTAAAACCTATGTATTGATATCTCTCTGTTAGTGTGTCAAGTGGGTGTAAAGCGGCATAAACACAGCAGTGAAAAGCAGCTAAACCCCATTATGAAAATAAATTACTTTGAAAAACCCATGAAAGAACGACAGTGAAAGAGAGAGAAATTCTTACACAATGCGTTCAGGGGCTGTGATGCAACCTGGATTGACCATATCTAGACCCACAGCTGGATGAGACATAAGGGTGGACACTCTTGGGGCTGAGAGGTTTGGTGAGGTTGGGTGAGCAAACGCAGACCCTTTAAAGTAATACTGCGTGGTACCCATCGCATGGGTCCCAAATCTCCAGGTTCAAGGGCATCTTCCTACATCGAAAACATGCATGAGAAACCCAGAAGATGGTACACCGTGTGATGGGGAAAGGTTTCTAAAACGCACCTAATTTCTCATCTCCTTGTGCCCGGGTTCGCCTTTCCAGCCGCTTTACTAGCAATCTCCCTACTTGGAGCATCAGCACCTTTAACCTCCTGTTCCGTACAGGTTGCAATTTGTCCTGAGGATGAACGGGAAGACGGGGAACCAACGAGAGACTAGCTCTTGGTGTCGGGACAGGCACAGGTCACTCTATTTTCCCATCAGGAAGAAGAATTAACCACAGGCTCAGCCTGCCCCCCGGAACCAGAACAGGGCCTGAAGCCATCCTGCGCTTTTGCGGCCAGCTCCCAAAAAAGCGAGTTGTAAAATGGAGGTTCAGGGCACTGCAATTCACAAAACTGCAGAGTTATAAATGATAACTCTCGTCCACAAATATATTGAGGGAAGGCAAAGAAGAGGATTTGAAATCAAGGCAGAATTGCACGAAACAGATTTCAGGAGGTAGATACGAATCGCCTTTAAAGCACATGAAAAGCGGCAAAACGTTGACAATGATGCCCTTGGCCAAAAAGGGCGTATGCGTTTTTTCCTGAATATATTCAGGAAAAAACGCATACGCCCTTTTTGGCCAACCAAGCAACCTGGAAAGGCAAATCAGCGCTACAGAGAAGTCTCGCTTCCCATCGGTCAAAAGGGCCATGCTGAAAAAAGTGTCAAAACCAGAAATGCAGGACAGGCCATGGAGAAATGGGAGCCTTGCTACACTGATGGGCGGGATGTAAATTGCCAACAGCCACTCTGGAGAAGTGTACGGTGTGTCCTGAAACATCTGAAAAACACAGCTTAGAGAGCATAGGGCACTTCCACTCATGGGGGTATAAATTGGGAAAATTAAAAATCAGCAAGACACAAGCACCCCAAAGTTGAGGGCTGCTCTGTTGACAAGGACCTCCACTTCATTCCACCTTAAATATCCCAGGAAAGAGAAAAATGGATAAAGAAGTTGTGGTCCTTATGTACAATGGAATATCACTCAGCCATGAAATCAATGTCATAAGGTTAGTAGCAGCATGATGAGTGGATTTAGGTACGACGATTCTAAGTGAAATAAGTCACACAGAAAAGGACACTTCTCATAAGGTATCACTTTTAGAGGGAATGTAAAAACTGTTACACTTGAACTGAATTACAAAACAGAACAGAGTCACACATGCAGAAAACAGACTATGGCTGCTTAACGGAAAAGGTGAGATGGGGTGATACATAAAACAAGGGTATCAAATTAGCTCAGACACCGTTCCATAAACCCAATATGTAGTAGACAAGACCTACTCCTTGCTCAGAGAACTGGACTCAACACGCCCTATTCACCGCACAAGAATATATCTGACTAGTAATAATCTTAAAACCTATGTATTGATATCTCTCTGTTAGTGTGTCAAGTGGGTGTAAAGCGGCATAAACACAGCCGTGAAAAGCAGCTAAACCCCATTATGAAAATAAATTACTTTGAAAAACCCATGAAACAACGACAGTGAAAGAGATAGAAATTCTTACACAATGAGTTCAGGGGCTGTGATGCAACCTGGATTGACCATATCTAGACCCACAGCTGGATGAGACATAAGGGTGGACACTCTTGGGGCTGAGAGGTTTGGTGAGGTTGGGTGAGCAAACGCAGACCCTTTAAAGTAATACGGCGTGGTACCCATCGCATGGGTCCCAAATCTCCAGGTTCAAGGGCATCTTCCTACATCGAAAACATGCATGAGAAACCCAGAAGATGGTACACCGTGTGATGGGGAAAGGTTTCTAAGACGCACCTCATTTCTCATCTCCTTGTGCCCGGGTTCGCCATTCCAGCCACTTTACTAGCAATCTCCCTACTTGGAGCATCAGCACCTTTAACCTCCTGTTCCGTACAGGTTGCAATTTGTCCTGAGGATGAATGGGAAGACGGGGAACCAACGAGAGACTAGCTCTTGGTGTTGGGACAGGCACAGGTCACTCTATTTTCCCATCAGGAAGAAGAATTAACCACAGGCTCAGCCTGCCCCCCGGAACCAGAACAGGGCCTGAAGCCATCCTGCGCTTTTGCGGCCAGCTCCCAAAAAAGCGAGTTGTAAAATGGAGGTTCAGGGCACTGCAATTCACAAACCTGCAGAGTTATAAATGATAACTCTCGTCCACAAATATATTGAGGGAAGGCAAAGAAGAGGATTTGAAATCAAGGCAGAATTGCACGAAACAGATTTCAGGAGGTAGATACGAATCGCCTTTAAAGCACATGAAAAGAGGCAAAACGTTGACAATGATGCCCTTGGCCAAGAAGGGCGTATGCGTTTTTTCCTGAATATATTCAGGAAAAAACGCATACGCCCTTTTTGGCCAACCAAGCAACCTGGAAAGGCAAATCAGCGCTACAGAGAAGTCTCGCTTCCCATCGGTCAAAAGGGCCATGCTGAAAAAAGTGTCAAAACCAGAAATGCAGGACAGGCCATGGAGAAATGGGAGCCTTGCTACACTGATGGGCGGGATGTAAATTGCCAACAGCCACTCTGGAGAAGTGTACGGTGTGTCCTGAAACATCTGAAAAACACAGCTTAGAGAGCATAGGGCACTTCCACTCATGGGGGTATAAATTGGGAAAATTAAAAATCAGCAAGACACAAGCACCCCAACGTTGAGGGCTGCTCTGTTGACAAGGACCTCCACTTCATTCCACCTTAAATATCCCAGGAAAGAGAAAAATGGATAAATAAGTTGTGGTCCTTATGTACAATGGAATATCACTCAGCCATGAAATCAATGTCATAAGGTTAGTAGCAGCATGATGAGTGGATTTAGGTACGACGATTCTAAGTGAAATAAGTCACACAGAAAAGGACACTTCTCATAAGGTATCACTGATAGAGGGAATGTAAAAACCGTTACACTTGAACTGAATTACAAAACAGAACAGAGTCACACATGCAGAAAACAGACTATGGCTGCTTAACGGGAAAGGTTAGGTGGGGTGATACATAAAACAAGGGTATCAAATTAGCTCAGATACCGTTCCATAAACCCAATATGTAGTAGACAAGACCTACTCCTTGCTCAGAGAACTGGACTCAACACGCCCTATTCACCGCACAAGAATATATCTGACTAGTAATAATCTTAAAACCTATGTATTGATATCTCTCTGTTAGTGTGTCAAGTGGGTGTAAAGCGGCATAAACACAGCCGTGAAAAGCAGCTAAACCCCATTATGAAAATAAATTACTTTGAAAAACCCATGAAACAACGACAGTGAAAGAGATAGAAATTCTTACACAATGAGTTCAGGGGCTGTGATGCAACCTGGATTGACCATATCTAGACCCACAGCTGGATGAGACATAAGGGTGGACACTCTTGGGGCTGAGAGGTTTGGTGAGGTTGGGTGAGCAAACGCAGACCCTTTAAAGTAATACGGCGTGGTACCCATCGCATGGGTCCCAAATCTCCAGGTTCAAGGGCATCTTCCTACATCGAAAACATGCATGAGAAACCCAGAAGATGGTACACCATGTGATGGGGAAAGGTTTCTAAAACGCACCTCATTTCTCATCTCCTTGTGCCCGGGTTCGCCATTCCAGCCACTTTACTAGCAATCTCCCTACTTGGAGCATCAGCACCTTTAACCTCCTGTTCCGTACAGGTTGCAATTTGTCCTGAGGATGAACGGGAAGACGGGGAACCAACGAGAGACTAGCTCTTGGTGTTGGGACAGGCACAGGTCACTCTATTTTCCCATCAGGAAGAAGAATTAACCACAGGCTCAGCCTGCCCCCCGGAACCAGAACAGGGCCTGAAGCCATCCTGCGCTTTTGCGGCCAGCTCCCAAAAAAGCGAGTTGTAAAATGGAGGTTCAGGGCACTGCAATTCACAAACCTGCAGAGTTATAAATGATAACTCTCGTCCACAAATATATTGAGGGAAGGCAAAGAAGAGGATTTGAAATCAAGGCAGAATTGCAGGAAACAGATTTCAGGAGGTAGATTCGAATCGCCTTTAAAGCACATGAAAAGCGGCAAAATGTTGACAATGATGCCCTTGGCCAAGAAGGGCGTATGCGTTTTTTCCTGAATATATTCAGGAAAAAACGCATACGCCCTTTTTGGCCAACCAAGCAACCTGGAAAGGCAAATCAGCGCTACAAAGAAGTCTCGCTTCCCATCGGTCAAAAGGGCCATGCTGAAAAAAGTGTCAAAACCAGAAATGCAGGACAGGCCATGGAGAAATGGGAGCCTTGCTACACTGATGGGCGGGATGTAAATTGCCAACAGCCACTCTGGAGAAGTGTACGGTGTGTCCTGAAACATCTGAAAAACACAGCTTAGAGAGCATAGGGCACTTCCACTCATGGGGGTATAAATTGGGAAAATTAAAAATCAGCAAGACACAAGCACCCCAAAGTTGAGGGCTGCTCTGTTGACAAGGACCTCCACTTCATTCCACCTTCAATATCCCAGGAAAGAGAAAAATGGATAAAGAAGTTGTGGTCCTTATGTACAATGGAATATCACTCAGCCAGGAAATCAATGTCATAAGGTTAGTAGCAGCATGATGAGTGGATTTAGGTACGACGATTCTAAGTGAAATAAGTCACACAGAAAAGGACACTTCTCATAAGGTATCACTGATAGAGGGAATGTAAAAACCGTTACACTTGAACTGAATTACAAAACAGAACAGAGTCACACATGCAGAAAACACACTATGGCTGCTTAACGGGAAAGGTGAGGTGGGGTGATACATAAAACAAGGGTATCAAATTAGCTCAGATACCGTTCCATAAACCCAATATGTAGTAGACAAGACCTACTCCTTGCTCAGAGAACTGGACTCAACACGCCCTATTCACCGCACAAGAATATATCTGACTAGTAATAATCTTAAAACCTATGTATTGATATCTCTGTTACTGTGTCAAGTGGCTGTAAAGCGGCATAAACACAGCCGTGAAAAGCAGCTAAACCCCATTATGAAAATAAATTACTTTGAAAAACCCATGAAACAACGACAGTGAAAGAGATAGAAATTCTTACACAATGAGTTCAGGGGCTGTGATGCAACCTGGATTGACCATATCTAGACCCACAGCTGGATGAGACATAAGGGTGGACACTCTTGGGGCTGAGAGGTTTGGTGAGGTTGGGTGAGCAAACGCAGACCCTTTAAAGTAATACTGCATGGTACCCATCGCATGGGTCCCAAATCTCCAGCTTCAAGGGCATCTTCCTACATCGAAAACATGCATGAGAAACCCAGAAGATGGTACACCGTGTGATAGGGAAAGGTTTCTAAAACGCACCTCATTTCTCATTTCCTTGTGCCCGGGTTCGCCATTCCAGCCGCTTTACTAGCAATCTCCCTACTTGGAGCATCAGCACCTTTAACCTCCTGTTCCGTACAGGTTGCAATTTGTCCTGAGGATGAACGGGAAGACGGGGAACCAACGAGAGACAAGCTCTTGGTGTCGGGACAGGCACAGGTCACTCTATTTTCCCATCAGGAAGAAGAATTAACCACAGGCTCAGCCTGCCCCCCGGAACCAGTACAGGGCCTGAAGCCATCCTGCGCTTTTGCGGCCAGCTCCCAAAAAAGCGAATTGTAAAATGGAGGTTCAGGGCACTGCAATTCACAAACCTGCAGAGTTATAAATGATAACTCTCGTCCACCAATATATTGAGGGAAGGCAAAGAAGAGGATTTGAAATCAAGGCAGAATTGCACGAAACAGATTTCAGGAGGAAGATACGAATCGCCTTTAAAGCACATGAAAAGCGGCAAAACGTTGACAATGATGCCCTTGGCCAAAAAGGGCGTATGCGTTTTTCCCTGAATATATTCAGGAAAAAACGCATACGCCCTTTTTGGCCAACCAAGCAACCTGGAAAGGCAAATCAGCGCTACAGAGAAGTCTCGCTTCCCATCGGTCAAAAGGGCCATGCTGAAAAAAGTGTCAAAACCAGAAATGCAGGACAGGCCATGGAGAAATGGGAGCCTTGCTACACTGATGGGCGGGATGTAAATTGCCAACAGCCACTCTGGAGAAGTGTACGGTGTGTCCTGAAACATCTGAAAAACACAGCTTAGAGAGCATAGGGCACTTCCACTCATGGGGGTATAAATTGGGAAAATGAAAAATCAGCAAGACACAAGCACCCCAAAGTTGAGGGCTGCTCTGTTGACAAGGACCTCCACTTCATTCCACCTTCAATATCCCAGGAAAGAGAAAAATGGATAAAGAAGTTGTGGTCCTTATGTACAATGGAATATCACTCAGCCATGAAATCAATGTCATAAGGTTAGTAGCAGCATGATGAGTGGATTTAGGTACGACGATTCTAAGTGAAATAAGTCACACAGAAAAGGACACTTCTCATAAGGTATCACTGATAGAGGGAATGTAAAAACCGTTACACTTGAACTGAATTACAAAACAGAACAGAGTCACACATGCAGAAAACACACTATGGCTGCTTAACGGGAAAGGTGAGGTGGGGTGATACATAAAACAAGGGTATCAAATTAGCTCAGATACCGTTCCATAAACCCAATATGTAGTAGACAAGACCTACTCCTTGCTCAGAGAACTGGACTCAACACGCCCTATTCACCGCACAAGAATATATCTGACTAGTAATAATCTTAAAACCTATGTATTGATATCTCTCTGTTAGTGTGTCAAGTGGGTGTAAAGCGGCATAAACATAGCCGTGAAAAGCAGCTAAACCCCATTATGAAAATAAATTACTTTGAAAAACCCATGAAACAACGACAGTGAAAGAGATAGAAATTCTTACACAATGAGTTCAGGGGCTGTGATGCAACCTGGATTGACCATATCTAGACCCACAGCTGGATGAGACATAAGGGTGGACACTCTTGGGGCTGAGAGGTTTGGTGAGGTTGGGTGAGCAAACGCAGACCCTTTAAAGTAATACTGCGTGGTACCCATCGCTGGGGCCCAAATCTCCAGGTTCAAGGGCATCTTCCTACATCGAAAACATGCATGAGAAATCCAGAAGATGGTACACCGTGTGATGGGGAAAGGTTTCTAAAACGCACCTCATTTCTCATCTCCTTGTGCCCGGGTTCGCCATTCCAGCCGCTTTACTAGCAATCTCCCTACTTGGAGCATCAGCATCTTTAACCTCCTGTTCCGTACAGGTTGCAATTTGTCCTGAGGATGAACGGGAAGACGGGGAACCAACGAGAGACTAGCTCTTGGTGTCGGGACAGGCACAGGTCACTCTATTTTACCATCAGGAAGAAGAATTAACCACATGCTCAGCCTGCCCCCCGGAACCAGAACAGGGCCTGAAGCCATCCTGCACTTTTGCGGCCAGCTCCCAAAAAAGCGAGTTGTAAAATGGAGGTTCAGGGCACTGCAATTCACAAACCTGCAGAGTTATAAATGATAACTCTCGTCCACAAATATATTGAGGGAAGGCAAAGAAGAGGATTTTAAATCAAGGCAGAATTGCAGGAAACAGATTTCAGGAGGTAGATTCGAATCGCCTTTAAAGCACATGAAAAGCGGCAAAATGTTGACAATGATGCCCTTGGCCAAAAAGGGCGTATGCGTTTTTTCCTGAATATATTCAGGAAAAAACGCATACGCCCTTTTTGGCCAACCAAGCAACCTGGAAAGGCAAATCAGCGCTACAAAGAAGTCTCACTTCCCATCGGTCAAAAGGGCCATGCTGAAAAATGTGTCAAAACCAGAAATGCAGGACAGGCCATGGAGAAATGAGAGCCTTGCTACACTGATGGGCGGGATGTAAATTGCCAACAGCCACTCTGGAGAAGTGTACGGTGTGTCCTGAAACATCTGAAAAACACAGCTTAGAGAGCATAGGGCACTTCCACTCATGGGGGTATAAATTGGGAAAATTAAAAATCAGCAAGACACAAGCACCCCAAAGTTGAGGGCTGCTCTGTTGACAAGGACCTCCACTTCATTCCACCTTAAATATCCCAGGAAAGAGAAAAATGGATAAAGAAGTTGTGGTCCTTATGTACAATGGAATATCACTCAGCCATGAAATCAATGTCATAAGGTTAGTAGCAGCATGATGAGTGGATATAGGTACGACGATTCTAAGTGAAATAAGTCACACAGAAAAGGACACTTCTCATAAGGTATCACTGATAGAGGGAATGTAAAAACCGTTACACTTGAACTGAATTACAAAACAGAACAGAGTCACACATGCAGAAAACACACTATGGCTGCTTAACGGGAAAGGTGAGGTGGGGTGATACATAAACCAAGGGTATCAAATTAGCTCAGATACCGTTCCATAAACCCAATATGTAGTAGACAAGACCTACTCCTTGCTCAGAGAACTGGACTCAAGACGCCCTATTCACCGCACAAGAATATATCTGACTAGTAATAATCTTAAAACCTATGTATTGATATCTCTCTGTTAGTGTGTCAAGTGGGTGTAAAGCGGCATAAACACAGCCGTGAAAAGCAGCTAAACCCCATTATGAAAATAAATTACTTTGAAAAACCCATGAAACAACGACAGTGAAAGAGATGGAAATTCTTACACAATGAGTTCAGGGGCTGTGATGCAACCTGGATTGACCATATCTAGACCCACAGCTGGATGAGACATAAGGGTGGACACTCTTGGCGCTGAGAGGTTTGGTGAGGTTGGGTGAGCAAACGCAGACCCTTTAAAGTAATACTGCGTGGTACCCATCGCATGGGTCCCAAATCTCCAGGTTTAAGGGCATCTTCCTACATCGAAAACATGCATGAGAAACCCAGAAGATGGTACACCGTGTGATGGGGAAAGGTTTCTAAAATGCACCTCATTTCTCATCTCCTTGTGCCCGGGTTCGCCATTCCAGCCGCTTTACTAGCAATCTCCCTACTTGGAGCATCAGCACCTTTAACCTCCTGTTCCGTACAGGTTGCAATTTGTCCTGAGGATGAACGGGAAGACGGGGAATCAACGAGAGACTAGCTCTTGGTGTCGGGACAGGCACAGGTCACTCTATTTTCCCATCAGGAAGAAGAATTAACCACAGGCTCAGCCTGCCCCCCGGAACCAGAACAGGGCCTGAAGCCATCCTGTGCTTTTGCGGCCAGCTCCCAAAAAAGCGAGTTGTAAAATGGAGGTTCAGGGCACTGCAATTCACAAACCTGCAGAGTTATAAATGATAACTCTCGTCCACAAATATATTGAGGGAAGGCAAAGAAGAGGATTTGAATTCAAGGCAGAATTGCACGAAACAGATTTCAGGAGGTAGATACGAATCGCCTTTAAAGCACATGAAAAGCGGCAAAACGTTGACAATGATGCCCTTGGCCAAAAAGGGCGTATGCGTTTTTTCCTGAATATATTCAGGAAAAAACGCATACGCCCTTTTTGGCCAACCAAGCAACCTGGAAAGGCAAATCAGCACTACAGAGAAGTCTCGCTTCCCATCGGTCAAAAGGGCCATGCTGAAAAAAGTGTCAAAACCAGAAATGCAGGACAGGCCATGGAGAAATGGGAGCCTTGCTACACTGATGGGCGGGATGTAAATTGCCAACAGCCACTCTGGAGAAGTGTACGGTGAGTCCTGAAACATCGAAAAAACACAGCTTAGAGAGCATAGGGCACTTCCACTCATGGGGGTATAAATTGGGAAAATTAAAAATCAGCAAGACACAAGCACCCCAAAGTTGAGGGCTGCTCTGTTGACAAGGACCTCCACTTCATTCCACCTTAAATATCCCAGGAAAGAGAAAAATGGATAAAGAAGTTGTGGTCCTTATGTACAATGGAATATCACTCAGCCATGAAATCAATGTCATAAGGTTAGTAGCAGCATGATGAGTGGATTTAGGTACGACGATTCTAAGTGAAATAAGTCACACAGAAAAGGACACTTCTCATAAGGTATCACTGATAGAGGGAATGTAAAAACCGTTACACTTGAACTGAATTACAAAACAGAACAGAGTCACACATGCAGAAAACACACTATGGCTGCTTAACGGGAAAGGTGAGGTGGGGTGATACATAAATCAAGGGTATCAAATTAGCTCAGATACCGTTCCATAAACCCAATATGTAGTAGACAAGACCTACTCCTTGCTCAGAGAACTGGACTCAACACGCCCTATTCACCGCACAAGAATATATCTGACTAGTAATAATCTTAAAACCTATGTATTGATATGTCTCTGTTAGTGTGTCAAGTGGGTGTAAAGCGGCATAAACACAGTAGTGAAAAGCAGCTAAACCCCATTATGAAAATAAATTACTTTGAAAAACCCATGAAACAACGACAGTGAAAGAGAGAGAAATTCTTACACAATGCATTCAGGGGCTGTGATGCAACCTGGATTGACCATATCTAGACCCACAGCTGGATGAGACATAAGGGTGGACACTCTTGGGGCTGAGAGGTTTGGTGAGGTTGGGTGAGCAAACGCAGACCCTTTAAAGTAATACTGCGTGGTACCCATCGCATGGGTCCCAAATCTCCAGCTTCAAGGGCATCTTCCTACATCGAAAACATGCATGAGAAACCCAGAAGATGGTACACCGTGTGATAGGGAAAGGTTTCTAAAACGCACCTCATTTCTCATCTCCTTGTGCCCGGGTGCGCCATTCCAGCCGCTTTACTAGCAATCTCCCTACTTGGAGCATCAGCACCTTTAACCTCCTGTTCCGTACAGGTTGCAATTTGTCCTGAGGATGAACGGGAAGACGGGGAACCAACGAGAGACAAGCTCTTGGTGTCGGGACAGGCACAGGTCACTCTATTTTCCCATCAGGAAGAAGAATTAACCACAGGCTCAGCCTGCCCCCCGGAACCAGAACAGGGCCTGAAGTCATCCTGCGCTTTTGCGGCCAGCTCCCAAAAAAGCGAATTGTAAAATGGAGGTTCAGGGCACTGCAATTCACAAACCTGCAGAGTTATAAATGATAACTCTCGTCCACAAATATATTGAGGGAAGGCAAAGAAGAGGATTTGAAATCAAGGCAGAATTGCACGAAACAGATTTCAGGAGGTAGATATGAATCGCCTTTAAAGCACATGAAAAGCGGCAAAACGTTGACAATGATGCCCTTGGCCAAAATGGGCGTATGCGTTTTTTCCTGAATATATTCAGGAAAAAACGCATACGCCCTTTTTGGCCAACCAAGCAACCTGGAAAGGCAAATCCGCGCTACAGAGAAGTCTCGCTTCCCATCGGTCAAAAGGGCCATGCTGAAAAAAGTGTCAAAACCAGAAATGCAGGACAGGCCATGGAGAAATGAGAGCCTTGCTACACTGATGGGCGGGATGTAAATTGCCAACAGCCACTCTGGAGAAGTGTACGGTGTGTCCTGAAACATCTGAAAAACACAGCTTAGAGAGCATAGGGCACTTCCACTCATGGGGGTATAAATTGGGAAAATGAAAAATCAGCAAGACACAAGCACCCCAAAGTTGAGGGCTGCTCTGTTGACAAGGACCTCCACTTCATTCCACCTTAAATATCCCAGGAAAGAGAAAAATGGATAAAGAAGTTGTGGTCCTTATGTACAATGGAATATCACTCAGCCATGAAATCAATGTCATAAGGTTAGTAGCAGCATGATGAGTGGATTTAGGTACGACGATTCTAAGTGAAATAAGTCACACAGAAAAGGACACTTCTCATAAGGTATCACTGATAGAGGGAATGTAAAAACCGTTACACTTGAACTGAATTACAAAACAGAACAGAGTCACACATGCAGAAAACACACTATGGCTGCTTAACGGGAAAGGTGACGTGGGGTGATACATGAAACAAGGGTATCAAATTAGCTCAGATACCGTTCCATAAACCCAATATGTAGTAGACAAGACCTACTCCTTGCTCAGAGAACTGGACTCAACACGCCCTATTCACCGCACAAGAATATACCTTACTAGTAATAATCTTAAAACCTATGTATTGATATCTCTCTGTTAGTGTGTCAAGTGGGTGTAAAGCGGCATAAACACAGCCGTGAAAAGCAGCTAAACCCCATTATGAAAATAAATTACTTTGAAAAACCCATGAAACAACAACAGTGAAAGAGATAGAAATTCTTACACAATGAGTTCAGGGGCTGTGATGCAACCTGGATTGACCATATCTAGACCCACAGCTGGATGAGACATAAGGGTGGACACTCTTGGGGCTGAGAGGTTTGGTGAGGTTGGGTGAGCAAACGCAGACCCTTTAAAGTAATACTGCATGGTACCCATCGCATGGGTCCCAAATCTCCAGGTTCAAGGGCATCTTCCTACATCGAAAACATGCATGAGAAACCCAGAAGATGGTACACCGTGTGATAGGGAAAGGTTTCTAAAACGCACCTCATTTCTCATTTCCTTGTGCCCGGGTTCGCCATTCCAGCCGCTTTACTAGCAATCTCCCTACTTGGAGCATCAGCACCCTTAACCTCCTGTTCCGTACAGGTTGCAATTTGTCCTGAGGATGAACGGGAAGACGGGGAACCAACGAGAGACAAGCTCTTGGTGTCGGGACAGGCACAGGTCACTCTATTTTCCCATCAGGAAGAAGAATTAACCACAGGCTCAGCCTGCCCCCCGGAACCAGTACAGGGCCTGAAGCCATCCTGCGCTTTTGCGGCCAGCTCCCAAAAAAGCGAATTGTAAAATGGAGGTTCAGGGCACTGCAATTCACAAACCTGCAGAGTTATAAATGATAACTCTCGTCCACCAATATATTGAGGGAAGGCAAAGAAGAGGATTTGAAATCAAGGCAGAATTGCACGAAACAGATTTCAGGAGGAAGATACGAATCGCCTTTAAAGCACATGAAAAGCGGCAAAACGTTGACAATGATGCCCTTGGCCAAAAAGGGCGTATGCGTTTTTCCCTGAATATATTCAGGAAAAAACGCATACGCCCTTTTTGGCCAACCAAGCAACCTGGAAAGGCAAATCAGCGCTACAGAGAAGTCTCGCTTCCCATCGGTCAAAAGGGCCATGCTGAAAAAAGTGTCAAAACCAGAAATGCAGGACAGGCCATGGAGAAATGGGAGCCTTGCTACACTGATGGGCGGGATGTAAATTGCCAACAGCCACTCTGGAGAAGTGTACGGTGTGTCCTGAAACATCTGAAAAACACAGCTTAGAGAGCATAGGGCACTTCCACTCATGGGGGTATAAATTGGGAAAATGAAAAATCAGCAAGACACAAGCACCCCAAAGTTGAGGGCTGCTCTGTTGACAAGGACCTCCACTTCATTCCACCTTCAATATCCCAGGAAAGAGAAAAATGGATAAAGAAGTTGTGGTCCTTATGTACAATGGAATATCACTCAGCCATGAAATCAATGTCATAAGGTTAGTAGCAGCATGATGAGTGGATTTAGGTACGACGATTCTAAGTGAAATAAGTCACACAGAAAAGGACACTTCTCATAAGGTATCACTGATAGAGGGAATGTAAAAACCGTTACACTTGAACTGAATTACAAAACAGAACAGAGTCACACATGCAGAAAACACACTATGGCTGCTTAACGGGAAAGGTGAGGTGGGGTGATACATAAAACAAGGGTATCAAATTAGCTCAGATACCGTTCCATAAACCCAATATGTAGTAGACAAGACCTACTCCTTGCTCAGAGAACTGGACTCAACACGCCCTATTCACCGCACAAGAATATATCTGACTAGTAATAATCTTAAAACCTATGTATTGATATCTCTCTGTTAGTGTGTCAAGTGGGTGTAAAGCGGCATAAACACAGCCGTGAAAAGCAGCTAAACCCCATTATGAAAATAAATTACTTTGAAAAACCCATGAAACAACAACAGTGAAAGAGATAGAAATTCTTACACAATGAGTTCAGGGGCTGTGATGCAACCTGGATTGACCATATCTAGACCCACAGCTGGATGAGACATAAGGGTGGACACTCTTGGGGCTGAGAGGTTTGGTGAGGTTGGGTGAGCAAACGCAGACCCTTTAAAGTAATACTGCATGGTACCCATCGCATGGGTCCCAAATCTCCAGGTTCAAGGGCATCTTCCTACATCGAAAACATGCATGAGAAACCCAGAAGATGGTACACCGTGTGATAGGGAAAGGTTTCTAAAACGCACCTCATTTCTCATTTCCTTGTGCCCGGGTTCGCCATTCCAGCCGCTTTACTAGCAATCTCCCTACTTGGAGCATCAGCACCCTTAACCTCCTGTTCCGTACAGGTTGCAATTTGTCCTGAGGATGAACGGGAAGACGGGGAACCAACGAGAGACAAGCTCTTGGTGTCGGGACAGGCACAGGTCACTCTATTTTCCCATCAGGAAGAAGAATTAACCACAGGCTCAGCCTGCCCCCCGGAACCAGTACAGGGCCTGAAGCCATCCTGCGCTTTTGCGGCCAGCTCCCAAAAAAGCGAATTGTAAAATGGAGGTTCAGGGCACTGCAATTCACAAACCTGCAGAGTTATAAATGATAACTCTCGTCCACCAATATATTGAGGGAAGGCAAAGAAGAGGATTTGAAATCAAGGCAGAATTGCACGAAACAGATTTCAGGAGGAAGATACGAATCGCCTTTAAAGCACATGAAAAGCGGCAAAACGTTGACAATGATGCCCTTGGCCAAAAAGGGCGTATGCGTTTTTCCCTGAATATATTCAGGAAAAAACGCATACGCCCTTTTTGGCCAACCAAGCAACCTGGAAAGGCAAATCAGCGCTACAGAGAAGTCTCGCTTCCCATCGGTCAAAAGGGCCATGCTGAAAAAAGTGTCAAAACCAGAAATGCAGGACAGGCCATGGAGAAATGGGAGCCTTGCTACACTGATGGGCGGGATGTAAATTGCCAACAGCCACTCTGGAGAAGTGTACGGTGTGTCCTGAAACATCTGAAAAACACAGCTTAGAGAGCATAGGGCACTTCCACTCATGGGGGTATAAATTGGGAAAATGAAAAATCAGCAAGACACAAGCACCCCAAAGTTGAGGGCTGCTCTGTTGACAAGGACCTCCACTTCATTCCACCTTCAATATCCCAGGAAAGAGAAAAATGGATAAAGAAGTTGTGGTCCTTATGTACAATGGAATATCACTCAGCCATGAAATCAATGTCATAAGGTTAGTAGCAGCATGATGAGTGGATTTAGGTACGACGATTCTAAGTGAAATAAGTCACACAGAAAAGGACACTTCTCATAAGGTATCACTGATAGAGGGAATGTAAAAACCGTTACACTTGAACTGAATTACAAAACAGAACAGAGTCACACATGCAGAAAACACACTATGGCTGCTTAACGGGAAAGGTGAGGTGGGGTGATACATAAAACAAGGGTATCAAATTAGCTCAGATACCGTTCCATAAACCCAATATGTAGTAGACAAGACCTACTCCTTGCTCAGAGAACTGGACTCAACACGCCCTATTCACCGCACAAGAATATATCTGACTAGTAATAATCTTAAAACCTATGTATTGATATCTCTCTGTTAGTGTGTCAAGTGGGTGTAAAGCGGCATAAACATAGCCGTGAAAAGCAGCTAAACCCCATTATGAAAATAAATTACTTTGAAAAACCCATGAAACGACGACAGTGAAAGAGATAGAAATTCTTACACAATGAGTTCAGGGGCTGTGATGCAACCTGGATTGACCATATCTAGACCCACAGCTGGATGAGACATAAGGGTGGACACTCTTGGCGCTGAGAGGTTTGGTGAGGTTGGGTGAGCAAACGCAGACCCTTTAAAGTAATACTGCGTGGTACCCATCGCATGGGTCCCAAATCTCCAGGTTTAAGGGCATCTTCCTACATCGAAAACATGCATGAGAAACCCAGAAGATGGTACACCGTGTGATGGGGAAAGGTTTCTAAAATGCACCTCATTTCTCATCTCCTTGTGCCCGGGTTCGCCATTCCAGCCGCTTTACTAGCAATCTCCCTACTTGGAGCATCAGCACCTTTAACCTCCTGTTCCGTACAGGTTGCAATTTGTCCTGAGGATGAACGGGAAGACGGGGAACCAACGAGAGACTAGCTCTTGGTGTCGGGACAGGCACAGGTCACTCTATTTTCCCATCAGGAAGAAGAATTAACCACAGGCTCAGCCTGCCCCCCGGAACCAGAACAGGGCCTGAAGCCATCCTGTGCTTTTGCGGCCAGCTCCCAAAAAAGCGAGTTGTAAAATGGAGGTTCAGGGCACTGCAATTCACAAACCTGCAGAGTTATAAATGATAACTCTCGTCCACAAATATATTGAGGGAAGGCAAAGAAGAGGATTTGAATTCAAGGCAGAATTGCACGAAACAGATTTCAGGAGGTAGATACGAATCGCCTTTAAAGCACATGAAAAGCGGCAAAACGTTGACAATGATGCCCTTGGCCAAAAAGGGCGTATGCGTTTTTTCCTGAATATATTCAGGAAAAAACGCATACGCCCTTTTTGGCCAACCAAGCAACCTGGAAAGGCAAATCAGCACTACAGAGAAGTCTCGCTTCCCATCGGTCAAAAGGGCCATGCTGAAAAAAGTGTCAAAACCAGAAATGCAGGACAGGCCATGGAGAAATGGGAGCCTTGCTACACTGATGGGCGGGATGTAAATTGCCAACAGCCACTCTGGAGAAGTGTACGGTGAGTCCTGAAACATCGAAAAAACACAGCTTAGAGAGCATAGGGCACTTCCACTCATGGGGGTATAAATTGGGAAAATGAAAAATCAGCAAGACACAAGCACCCCAAAGTTGAGGGCTGCTCTGTTGACAAGGACCTCCACTTCATTCCACCTTAAATATCCCAGGAAAGAGAAAAATGGATAAAGAAGTTGTGGTCCTTATGTACAATGGAATATCACTCAGCCATGAAATCAATGTCATAAGGTTAGTAGCAGCATGATGAGTGGATTTAGGTACGACGATTCTAAGTGAAATAAGTCACACAGAAAAGGACACTTCTCATAAGGTATCACTGATAGAGGGAATGTAAAAACCGTTACACTTGAACTGAATTACAAAACAGAACAGAGTCACACATGCAGAAAACACACTATGGCTGCTTAACGGGAAAGGTGAGGTGGGGTGATACATAAATCAAGGGTATCAAATTAGCTCAGATACCGTTCCATAAACCCAATATGTAGTAGACAAGACCTACTCCTTGCTCAGAGAACTGGACTCAACACGCCCTATTCACCGCACAAGAATATATCTGACTAGTAATAATCTTAAAACCTATGTATTGATATCTCTCTGTTAGTGTGTCAAGTGGGTGTAAAGCGGCATAAACACAGCAGTGAAAAGCAGCTAAACCCCATTATGAAAATAAATTACTTTGAAAAACCCATGAAACAACGACAGTGAAAGAGAG
Source organism: Balaenoptera borealis (assembly GCF_965194805.1). Lineage (NCBI taxonomy): Eukaryota > Metazoa > Chordata > Mammalia > Artiodactyla > Balaenopteridae > Balaenoptera > Balaenoptera borealis. The sequence goes on from NW_028123821.1 coordinate 123,394, forward strand.
AGAAATTCTTACACAATGCATTCAGGGGCTGTGATGCAACCTGGATTGACCATATCTAGACCCACAGCTGGATGAGACATAAGGGTGGACACTCTTGGGGCTGAGAGGTTTGGTGAGGTTGGGTGAGCAAACGCAGACCCTTTAAAGTAATACTGCGTGGTACCCATCGCATGGGTCCCAAATCTCCAGCTTCAAGGGCATCTTCCTACATCGAAAACATGCATGAGAAACCCAGAAGATGGTACACCGTGTGATAGGGAAAGGTTTCTAAAACGCACCTCATTTCTCATCTCCTTGTGCCCGGGTGCGCCGTTCCAGCCGCTTTACTAGCAATCTCCCTACTTGGAGCATCAGCACCTTTAACCTCCTGTTCCGTACAGGTTGCAATTTGTCCTGAGGATGAACGGGAAGACGGGGAACCAACGAGAGACAAGCTCTTGGTGTCGGGACAGGCACAGGTCACTCTATTTTCCCATCAGGAAGAAGAATTAACCACAGGCTCAGCCTGCCCCCCGGAACCAGAACAGGGCCTGAAGCCATCCTGCGCTTTTGCGGCCAGCTCCCAAAAAAGCGAATTGTAAAATGGAGGTTCAGGGCACTGCAATTCACAAACCTGCAGAGTTATAAATGATAACTCTCGTCCACAAATATATTGAGGGAAGGCAAAGAAGAGGATTTGAAATCAAGGCAGAATTGCACGAAACAGATTTCAGGAGGTAGATATGAATCGCCTTTAAAGCACATGAAAAGCGGCAAAACGTTGACAATGATGCCCTTGGCCAAAAAGGGCGTATGCGTTTTTTCCTGAATATATTCAGGAAAAAACGCATACGCCCTTTTTGGCCAACCAAGCAACCTGGAAAGGCAAATCCGCGCTACAGAGAAGTCTCGCTTCCCATCGGTCAAAAGGGCCATGCTGAAAAAAGTGTCAAAACCAGAAATGCAGGACAGGCCATGGAGAAATGAGAGCCTTGCTACACTGATGGGCGGGATGTAAATTGCCAACAGCCACTCTGGAGAAGTGTACGGTGTGTCCTGAAACATCTGAAAAACACAGCTTAGAGAGCATAGGGCACTTCCACTCATGGGGGTATAAATTGGGAAAATGAAAAATCAGCAAGACACAAGCACCCCAAAGTTGAGGGCTGCTCTGTTGACAAGGACCTCCACTTCATTCCACCTTAAATATCCCAGGAAAGAGAAAAATGGATAAAGAAGTTGTGGTCCTTATGTACAATGGAATATCACTCAGCCATGAAATCAATGTCATAAGGTTAGTAGCAGCATGATGAGTGGATTTAGGTACGACGATTCTAAGTGAAATAAGTCACACAGAAAAGGACACTTCTCATAAGGTATCACTGATAGAGGGAATGTAAAAACCGTTACACTTGAACTGAATTACAAAACAGAACAGAGTCACACATGCAGAAAACACACTATGGCTGCTTAACGGGAAAGGTGACGTGGGGTGATACATGAAACAAGGGTATCAAATTAGCTCAGATACCGTTCCATAAACCCAATATGTAGTAGACAAGACCTACTCCTTGCTCAGAGAACTGGACTCAACACGCCCTATTCACCGCACAAGAATATACCTTACTAGTAATAATCTTAAAACCTATGTATTGATATCTCTCTGTTAGTGTGTCAAGTGGGTGTAAAGCGGCATAAACACAGCAGTGAAAAGCAGCTAAACCCCATTATGAAAATAAATTACTTTGAAAAACCCATGAAACAACAACAGTGAAAGAGATAGAAATTCTTACACAATGAGTTCAGGGGCTGTGATGCAACCTGGATTGACCATATCTAGACCCACAGCTGGATGAGACATAAGGGTGGACACTCTTGGGGCTGAGAGGTTTGGTGAGGTTGGGTGAGCAAACGCAGACCCTTTAAAGTAATACTGCGTGGTACCCATCGCATGGGTCCCAAATCTCCAGGTTCAAGGGCATCTTCCTACATCGAAAACATGCATGAGAAACCCAGAAGATGGTACACCGTGTGATAGGGAAAGGTTTCTAAAACGCACTTCATTTCTCATTTCCTTGTGCCCGGGTTCGCCATTCCAGCCGCTTTACTAGCAATCTCCCTACTTGGAGCATCAGCACCTTTAACCTCCTGTTCCGTACAGGTTGCAATTTGTCCTGAGGATGAACGGGAAGACGGGGAACCAACGAGAGACAAGCTCTTGGTGTCGGGACAGGCACAGGTTACTCTATTTTCCCATCAGGAAGAAGAATTAACCACAGGCTCAGCCTGCCCCCCGGAACCAGTACAGGGCCTGAAGCCATCCTGCGCTTTTGCGGCCAGCTCCCAAAAAAGCGAATTGTAAAATGGAGGTTCAGGGCACTGCAATTCACAAACCTGCAGAGTTATAAATGATAACTCTCGTCCACCAATATATTGAGGGAAGGCAAAGAAGAGGATTTGAAATCAAGGCAGAATTGCACGAAACAGATTTCAGGAGGAAGATACGAATCGCCTTTAAAGCACATGAAAAGCGGCAAAACGTTGACAATGATGCCCTTGGCCAAAAAGGGCGTATGCGTTTTTCCCTGAATATATTCAGGAAAAAACGCATACGCCCTTTTTGGCCAACCAAGCAACCTGGAAAGGCAAATCAGCGCTACAGAGAAGTCTCGCTTCCCATCGGTCAAAAGGGCCATGCTGAAAAAAGTGTCAAAACCAGAAATGCAGGACAGGCCATGGAGAAATGGGAGCCTTGCTACACTGATGGGCGGGATGTAAATTGCCAACAGCCACTCTGGAGAAGTGTACGGTGTGTCCTGAAACATCTGAAAAACACAGCTTAGAGAGCATAGGGCACTTCCACTCATGGGGGTATAAATTGGGAAAATGAAAAATCAGCAAGACACAAGCACCCCAAAGTTGAGGGCTGCTCTGTTGACAAGGACCTCCACTTCATTCCACCTTCAATATCCCAGGAAAGAGAAAAATGGATAAAGAAGTTGTGGTCCTTATGTACAATGGAATATCACTCAGCCATGAAATCAATGTCATAAGGTTAGTAGCAGCATGATGAGTGGATATAGGTACGACGATTCTAAGTGAAATAAGTCACACAGAAAAGGACACTTCTCATAAGGTATCACTGATAGAGGGAATGTAAAAACCGTTACACTTGAACTGAATTACAAAACAGAACAGAGTCACACATGCAGAAAACACACTATGGCTGCTTAACGGGAAAGGTGAGGTGGGGTGATACATAAAACAAGGGTATCAAATTAGCTCAGATACCGTTCCATAAACCCAATATGTAGTAGACAAGACCTACTCCTTGCTCAGAGAACTGGACTCAACACGCCCTATTCACGCACAAGAATATATCTGACTAGTAATAATCTTAAAACCTATGTATTGATATCTCTCTGTTAGTGTGTCAAGTGGGTGTAAAGCGGCATAAACACAGCCGTGAAAAGCAGCTAAACCCCATTATGAAAATAAATTACTTTGAAAAACCCATGAAACAACGACAGTGAAAGAGATAGAAATTCTTACACAATGAGTTCAGGGGCTGTGATGCAACCTGGATTGACCATATCTAGACCCACAGCTGGATGAGACATAAGGGTGGACACTCTTGGGGGTGAGAGGTTTGGTGAGGTTGGGTGAGCAAACACAGACCCTTTAAAGTAATACTGCGTGGTACCCATCGCCTGGGTCCCAAATCTCCAGGTTCAAGGGCATCTTCCTACATCGAAAACATGCATGAGAAACCCAGAAGATGGTACACCGTGTGATGGGGAAATGTTTCTAAAACGCACCTCATTTCTCATCTCCTTGTGCCCGGGTTCGCCATTCCAGCCGCTTTACTAGCAATCTCCCTACTTGGAGCATCATCACCTTTAACCTCCTGTTCTGTACAGGTTGCAATTTGTCCTGAGGATGAACGGGAAGACGGGGAACCAACGAGAGACTAGCTCTTGGTGTCGGGACAGGCACAGGTCACTCTATTTTCCCATCAGGAAGAAGAATTAACCACATGCTCAGCCTGCCCCCCGGAACCAGAACAGGGCCTGAAGCCATCCTGCACTTTTGCGGCCAGCTCCCAAAAAAGCGAGTTGTAAAATGGAGGTTCAGGGCACTGCAATTCACAAACATGCAGAGTTATAAATGATAACTCTCGTCCACAAATATATTGAGGGAAGGCAAAGAAGAGGATTTGAAATCAAGGCAGAATTGCAGGAAACAGATTTCAGGAGGTAGATTCGAATCGCCTTTAAAGCACATGAAAAGCGGCAAAATGTTGACAATGATGCCCTTGGCCAAAAAGGGCGTATGCGTTTTTTCCTGAATATATTCAGGAAAAAACGCATACGCCTTTTTGGCCAACCAAGCAACCTGGAAAGGCAAATCAGCGCTACAAAGAAGTCTCACTTCCCATCGGTCAAAAGGGCCATGCTGAAAAATGTGTCAAAACCAGAAATGCAGGACAGGCCATGGAGAAATGAGAGCCTTGCTACAATGATGGGCGGGATGTAAATTGCCAACAGCCACTCTGGAGAAGTGTACGGTGTTTCCTGAAACATCTGAAAAACACAGCTTAGAGAGCATAGGGCACTTCCACTCATGGGGGTATAAATTGGGAAAATTAAAAATCAGCAAGACACAAGCACCCCAAAGTTTAGGGCTGCTCTGTTGACAAGGACCTCCACTTCATTCCACCTTAAATATCCAAGGAAAGAGAAAAATGGATAAAGAAGTTGTGGTCCTTATGTACAATGGAATATCACTCAGCCATGAAATCAATGTCATAAGGTTAGTAGCAGCATGATGAGTGGATTTAGGTACGACGATTCTAAGTGAAATAAGTCACACAGAAAAGGACACTTCTCATAAGGTATCACTTTTAGAGGGAATGTAAAAACCGTTACACTTGAACTGAATTACAAAACAGAACAGAGTCACACATGCAGAAAACAGACAATGGCTGCTTAACGGGAAAGGTGAGGTGGGGTGATACATAAACCAAGGGTATCAAATTAGCTCAGATACCGTTCCATAAACCCAATATGTAGTCGACAAGACCTACTCCTTGCTCAGAGAACTGGACTCAAGACGCCCTATTCACCGCACAAGAATATATCTGACTAGTAATAATCTTAAAACCTATGTATTGATATCTCTCTGTTAGTGTGTCAAGTGGGTGTAAAGCGGCATAAACACAGCAGTGAAAAGCAGCTAAACCCCATTATGAAAATAAATTACTTTGAAAAACCCATGAAACAACGACAGTGAAAGAGATGGAAATTCTTACACAATGAGTTCAGGGGCTGTGATGCAACCTGGATTGACCATATCTAGACCCACAGCTGGATGAGACATAAGGGTGGACACTCTTGGCGCTGAGAGGTTTGGTGAGGTTGGGTGAGCAAACGCAGACCCTTTAAAGTAATACTGCGTGGTACCCATCGCATGGGTCCCAAATCTCCAGGTTTAAGGGCATCTTCCTACATCGAAAACATGCATGAGAAACCCAGAAGATGGTACACCGTGTGATGGGGAAAGGTTTCTAAAATGCACCTCATTTCTCATCTCCTTGTGCCCGGGTTCGCCATTCCAGCCGCTTTACTAGCAATCTCCCTACTTGGAGCATCAGCACCTTTAACCTCCTGTTCCGTACAGGTTGCAATTTGTCCTGAGGATGAACGGGAAGACGGGGAACCAACGAGAGACTAGCTCTTGGTGTCGGGACAGGCACAGGTCACTCTATTTTCCCATCAGGAAGAAGAATTAACCACAGGCTCAGCCTGCCCCCCGGAACCAGAACAGGGCCTGAAGCCATCCTGTGCTTTTGCGGCCAGCTCCCAAAAAAGCGAGTTGTAAAATGGAGGTTCAGGGCACTGCAATTCACAAACCTGCAGAGTTATAAATGATAACTCTCGTCCACAAATATATTGAGGGAAGGCAAAGAAGAGGATTTGAATTCAAGGCAGAATTGCACGAAACAGATTTCAGGAGGTAGATACGAATCGCCTTTAAAGCACATGAAAAGCGGCAAAACGTTGACAATGATGCCCTTGGCCAAAAAGGGCGTATGCGTTTTTTCCTGAATATATTCAGGAAAAAACGCATACGCCCTTTTTGGCCAACCAAGCAACCTGGAAAGGCAAATCAGCACTACAGAGAAGTCTCGCTTCCCATCGGTCAAAAGGGCCATGCTGAAAAAAGTGTCAAAACCAGAAATGCAGGACAGGCCATGGAGAAATGGGAGCCTTGCTACACTGATGGGCGGGATGTAAATTGCCAACAGCCACTCTGGAGAAGTGTACGGTGAGTCCTGAAACATCGAAAAAACACAGCTTAGAGAGCATAGGGCACTTCCACTCATGGGGGTATAAATTGGGAAAATGAAAAATCAGCAAGACACAAGCACCCCAAAGTTGAGGGCTGCTCTGTTGACAAGGACCTCCACTTCATTCCACCTTCAATATCCCAGGAAAGAGAAAAATGGATAAAGAAGTTGTGGTCCTTATGTACAATGGAATATCACTCAGCCATGAAATCAATGTCATAAGGTTAGTAGCAGCATGATGAGTGGATTTAGGTACGACGATTCTAAGTGAAATAAGTCACACAGAAAAGGACACTTCTCATAAGGTATCACTGATAGAGGGAATGTAAAAACCGTTACACTTGAACTGAATTACAAAACAGAACAGAGTCACACATGCAGAAAACACACTATGGCTGCTTAACGGGAAAGGTGAGGTGGGGTGATACATAAAACAAGGGTATCAAATTAGCTCAGATACCGTTCCATAAACCCAATATGTAGTAGACAAGACCTACTCCTTGCTCAGAGAACTGGACTCAACACGCCCTATTCACCGCACAAGAATATATCTGACTAGTAATAATCTTAAAACCTATGTATTGATATCTCTCTGTTAGTGTGTCAAGTGGGTGTAAAGCGGCATAAACACAGCAGTGAAAAGCAGCTAAACCCCATTATGAAAATAAATTACTTTGAAAAACCCATGAAACAACGACAGTGAAAGAGAGAGAAATTCTTACACAATGCGTTCAGGGGCTGTGATGCAACCTGGATTGACCATATCTAGACCCACAGCTGGATGAGACATAAGGGTGGACACTCTTGGGGCTGAGAGGTTTGGTGAGGTTGGGTGAGCAAACGCAGACCCTTTAAAGTAATACTGCGTGGTACCCATCACATGGGTCCCAAATCTCCAGCTTCAAGGGCATCTTCCTACATCGAAAACATGCATGAGAAACCCAGAAGATAGTACACCGTGTGATGGGGAAAGGTTTCTAAAACGCACCTCATTTCTCATCTCCTTGTGCCCGGGTTCGCCATTCCAGCCGCTTTACTAGCAATCTCCCTACTTGGAGCATCAGCAACTTTAACCTCCTGTTCCGTACAGGTTGCAATTTGTCCTGAGGATGAACGGGAAGACGGGGAACCAACGAGAGACTAGCTCTTGGTGTTGGGACAGGCACAGGTCACTCTATTTTCCCATCAGGAAGAAGAATTAACCACAGGCTCAGCCTGCCCCCCGGAACCAGAACAGGGCCTGAAGCCATCCTGCGCTTTTGCGGCCAGCTCCCAAAAAAGCGAGTTGTAAAATGGAGGTTCAGGGCACTGCAATTCACAAACCTGCAGAGTTATAAATGATAACTCTCGTCCACAAATATATTGAGGGAAGGCAAAGAAGAGGATTTGAAATCAAGGCAGAATTGCACGAAACAGATTTCAGGAGGTAGATACGAATCGCCTTTAAAGCACATGAAAAGCGGCAAAACGTTGACAATGATGCCCTTGGCCAAAAAGGGCGTATGCGTTTTTTCCTGAATATATTCAGGAAAAAACGCATACGCCCTTTTTGGCCAACCAAGCAACCTGGAAACGCAAATCAGCGCTACAGAGAAGTCTCGCTTCCCATCGGTCAAAAGGGCCATCCTGAAAAAAGTGTCAAAACCAGAAATGCAGGACAGGCCATGGAGAAATGGGAGCCTTGCTACACTGATGGGCGGGATGTAAATTGCCAACAGCCACTCTGGAGAAGTGTACGGTGTGTCCTGAAACATCTGAAAAACACAGCTTAGAGAGCATAGGGCACTTCCACTCATGGGGGTATAAATTGGGAAAATGAAAAATCAGCAAGACACAAGCACCCCAAAGTTGAGGGCTGCTCTGTTGACAAGGACCTCCACTTCATTCCACCTTCAATATCCCAGGAAAGAGAAAAATGGATAAAGAAGTTGTGGTCCTTATGTACAATGGAATATCACTCAGCCATGAAATCAATGTCATAAGGTTAGTAGCAGCATGATGAGTGGATTTAGGTACGACGATTCTAAGTGAAATAAGTCACACAGAAAAGGACACTTCTCATAAGGTATCACTGATAGAGGGAATGTAAAAACCGTTACACTTGAACTGAATTACAAAACAGAACAGAGTCACACATGCAGAAAACACACTATGGCTGCTTAACGGGAAAGGTGAGGTGGGGTGATACATAAAACAAGGGTATCAAATTAGCTCAGATACCGTTCCATAAACCCAATATGTAGTAGACAAGACCTACTCCTTGCTCAGAGAACTGGACTCAACACGCCCTATTCACCGCACAAGAATATATCTGACTAGTAATAATCTTAAAACCTATGTATTGATATCTCTCTGTTAGTGTGTCAAGTGGGTGTAAAGCGGCATAAACACAGCCGTGAAAAGCAGCTAAACCCCATTATGAAAATAAATTACTTTGAAAAACCCATGAAACAACGACAGTGAAAGAGATAGAAATTCTTACACAATGAGTTCAGGGGCTGTGATGCAACCTGGATTGACCATATCTAGACCCACAGCTGGATGAGACATAAGGGTGGACACTCTTGGGGCTGAGATGTTTGGTGAGGTTGGGTGAGCAAACGCAAACCCTTTAAAGTAATACTGCGTGGTACCCATCGCATGGGTCCCAAATCTCCAGGTTCAAGGGCATCTTCCTACATCGAAAACATGCATGAGAAACCCAGAAGATGGTACACCGTGTGATAGGGAAAGGTTTCTAAAACGCACCTCATTTCTCATCTCCTTGTGCCCGGGTTCGCCATTCCAGCCGCTTTACTAGCAATCTCCCTACTTGGAGCATCAGCACCTTTAACCTCCTGTTCCGTACAGGTTGCAATTTGTCCTGAGGATGAACGGGAAGACGGGGAACCAACGAGAGACAAGCTCTTGGTGTCGGGACAGGCACAGGTCACTCTATTTTCCCGTCAGGAAGAAGAATTAACCACAGGCTCAGCCTGCCCCCCGGAACCAGAACAGGGCCTGAAGCCATCCTGCGCTTTTGCGGCCAGCTCCCATAAAGGCGAGTTGTAAAATGGAGGTTCAGGGCACTGCAATTCACAAACCTGCAGAGTTATAAATGATAACTCTCGTCCACCAATATATTGAGGGAAGGCAAAGAAGAGGATTTGAAATCAAGGCAGAATTGCACGAAACAGATTTCAGGAGGTAGATACGAATCGCCTTTAAAGCACATGAAAAGCGGCAAAACGTTGACAATGATGCCCTTGGCCAAAAAGGGCGTATGCGTTTTTTCCTGAATATATTCAGGAAAAAACGCATACGCCCTTTTTGGCCAACCAAGCAACCTGGAAAGGGAAATCAGCGCTACAGAGAAGTCTCGCTTCCCATCGGTCAAAAGGGCCATGCTGAAAAAAGTGTCAAAACCAGAAATGCAGGACAGGCCATGGAGAAATGGGAGCCTTGCTACACTGATGGGCGGGATGTAAATTGCCAACAGCCACTCTGGAGAAGTGTACGGTGTGTCCTGAAACATCTGAAAAACACAGCTTAGAGAGCATAGGGCACTTCCACTCATGGGGGTATAAATTGGGAAAATTAAAAATCAGCAAGACACAAGCACCCCAAAGTTGAGGGCTGCTCTGTTGACAAGGACCTCCACTTCATTCCACCTTAAATATCCCAGGAAAGAGAAAAATGGATAAAGAAGTTGTGGTCCTTATGTACAATGGAATATCACTCAGCCATGAAATCAATGTCATAAGGTTAGTAGCAGCATGATGAGTGGATTTAGGTACGACGATTCTAAGTGAAATAAGTCACACAGAAAAGGACACTTCTCATAAGGTATCACTGATAGAGGGATTGTAAAAACCGTTACACTTGAACTGAATTACAAAACAGAACAGAGTCACACATGCAGAAAACACACTATGGCTGCTTAACGGGAAAGGTGAGGTGGGGTGATACATAAAACAAGGGTATCAAATTAGCTCAGATACCGTTCCATAAACCCAATATGTAGTAGACAAGACCTACTCCTTGCTCAGAGAACTGGACTCAACACGCCCTATTCACCGCACAAGAATATATCTGACTAGTAATAATCTTAAAACCTATGTATTGATATCTCTCTGTTAGTGTGTCAAGTGGGTGTAAAGCGGCATAAACACAGCCGTGAAAAGCAGCTAAACCCCATTATGAAAATAAATTACTTTGAAAAACCCATGAAACAACGACAGTGAAAGAGATAGAAATTCTTACACAATGAGTTCAGGGGCTGTGATGCAACCTGGATTGACCATATCTAGACCCACAGCTGGATGAGACATAAGGGTGGACACTCTTGGGGCTGAGATGTTTGGTGAGGTTGGGTGAGCAAACGCAAACCCTTTAAAGTAATACTGCGTGGTACCCATCGCATGGGTCCCAAATCTCCAGGTTCAAGGGCATCTTCCTACATCGAAAACATGCATGAGAAACCCAGAAGATGGTACACCGTGTGATAGGGAAAGGTTTCTAAAACGCACCTCATTTCTCATCTCCTTGTGCCCGGGTTCGCCATTCCAGCCGCTTTACTAGCAATCTCCCTACTTGGAGCATCAGCACCTTTAACCTCCTGTTCCGTACAGGTTGCAATTTGTCCTGAGGATGAACGGGAAGACGGGGAACCAACGAGAGACAAGCTCTTGGTGTCGGGACAGGCACAGGTCACTCTATTTTCCCGTCAGGAAGAAGAATTAACCACAGGCTCAGCCTGCCCCCCGGAACCAGAACAGGGCCTGAAGCCATCCTGCGCTTTTGCGGCCAGCTCCCATAAAGGCGAGTTGTAAAATGGAGGTTCAGGGCACTGCAATTCACAAACCTGCAGAGTTATAAATGATAACTCTCGTCCACCAATATATTGAGGGAAGGCAAAGAAGAGGATTTGAAATCAAGGCAGAATTGCACGAAACAGATTTCAGGAGGTAGATACGAATCGCCTTTAAAGCACATGAAAAGCGGCAAAACGTTGACAATGATGCCCTTGGCCAAAAAGGGCGTATGCGTTTTTTCCTGAATATATTCAGGAAAAAACGCATACGCCCTTTTTGGCCAACCAAGCAACCTGGAAAGGGAAATCAGCGCTACAGAGAAGTCTCGCTTCCCATCGGTCAAAAGGGCCATGCTGAAAAAAGTGTCAAAACCAGAAATGCAGGACAGGCCATGGAGAAATGGGAGCCTTGCTACACTGATGGGCGGGATGTAAATTGCCAACAGCCACTCTGGAGAAGTGTACGGTGTGTCCTGAAACATCTGAAAAACACAGCTTAGAGAGCATAGGGCACTTCCACTCATGGGGGTATAAATTGGGAAAATTAAAAATCAGCAAGACACAAGCACCCCAAAGTTGAGGGCTGCTCTGTTGACAAGGACCTCCACTTCATTCCACCTTAAATATCCCAGGAAAGAGAAAAATGGATAAAGAAGTTGTGGTCCTTATGTACAATGGAATATCACTCAGCCATGAAATCAATGTCATAAGGTTAGTAGCAGCATGATGAGTGGATTTAGGTACGACGATTCTAAGTGAAATAAGTCACACAGAAAAGGACACTTCTCATAAGGTATCACTGATAGAGGGATTGTAAAAACCGTTACACTTGAACTGAATTACAAAACAGAACAGAGTCACACATGCAGAAAACACACTATGGCTGCTTAACGGGAAAGGTGAGGTGGGGTGATACATAAAACAAGGGTATCAAATTAGCTCAGATACCGTTCCATAAACCCAATATGTAGTAGACAAGACCTACTCCTTGCTCAGAGAACTGGACTCAACACGCCCTATTCACCGCACAAGAATATATCTGACTAGTAATAATCTTAAAACCTATGTATTGATATCTCTCTGTTAGTGTGTCAAGTGGGTGTAAAGCGGCATAAACACAGCCGTGAAAAGCAGCTAAACCCCATTATGAAAATAAATTACTTTGAAAAACCCATGAAACAACGACAGTGAAAGAGATAGAAATTCTTACACAATGAGTTCAGGGGCTGTGATGCAACCTGGATTGACCATATCTAGACCCACAGCTGGATGAGACATAAGGGTGGACACTCTTGGGGCTGAGAGGTTTGGTGAGGTTGGGTGAGCAAACGCAGACCCTTTAAAGTAATACTGCGTGGTACCCATCGCTGGGGCCCAAATCTCCAGGTTCAAGGGCATCTTCCTACATCGAAAACATGCATGAGAAATCCAGAAGATGGTACACCGTGTGATGGGGAAAGGTTTCTAAAACGCACCTCATTTCTCATCTCCTTGTGCCCGGGTTCGCCATTCCAGCCGCTTTACTAGCAATCTCCCTACTTGGAGCATCAGCATCTTTAACCTCCTGTTCCGTACAGGTTGCAATTTGTCCTGAGGATGAACGGGAAGACGGGGAACCAACGAGAGACTAGCTCTTGGTGTCGGGACAGGCACAGGTCACTCTATTTTACCATCAGGAAGAAGAATTAACCACATGCTCAGCCTGCCCCCCGGAACCAGAACAGGGCCTGAAGCCATCCTGCACTTTTGCGGCCAGCTCCCAAAAAAGCGAGTTGTAAAATGGAGGTTCAGGGCACTGCAATTCACAAACCTGCAGAGTTATAAATGATAACTCTCGTCCACAAATATATTGAGGGAAGGCAAAGAAGAGGATTTTAAATCAAGGCAGAATTGCAGGAAACAGATTTCAGGAGGTAGATTCGAATCGCCTTTAAAGCACATGAAAAGCGGCAAAATGTTGACAATGATGCCCTTGGCCAAAAAGGGCGTATGCGTTTTTTCCTGAATATATTCAGGAAAAAACGCATACGCCCTTTTTGGCCAACCAAGCAACCTGGAAAGGCAAATCAGCGCTACAAAGAAGTCTCACTTCCCATCGGTCAAAAGGGCCATGCTGAAAAATGTGTCAAAACCAGAAATGCAGGACAGGCCATGGAGAAATGAGAGCCTTGCTACACTGATGGGCGGGATGTAAATTGCCAACAGCCACTCTGGAGAAGTGTACGGTGTGTCCTGAAACATCTGAAAAACACAGCTTAGAGAGCATAGGGCACTTCCACTCATGGGGGTATAAATTGGGAAAATTAAAAATCAGCAAGACACAAGCACCCCAAAGTTGAGGGCTGCTCTGTTGACAAGGACCTCCACTTCATTCCACCTTCAATATCCCAGGAAAGAGAAAAATGGATAAAGAAGTTGTGGTCCTTATGTACAATGGAATATCACTCAGCCATGAAATCAATGTCATAAGGTTAGTAGCAGCATGATGAGTGGATATAGGTACGACGATTCTAAGTGAAATAAGTCACACAGAAAAGGACACTTCTCATAAGGTATCACTGATAGAGGGAATGTAAAAACCGTTACACTTGAACTGAATTACAAAACAGAACAGAGTCACACATGCAGAAAACACACTATGGCTGCTTAACGGGAAAGGTGAGGTGGGGTGATACATAAACCAAGGGTATCAAATTAGCTCAGATACCGTTCCATAAACCCAATATGTAGTAGACAAGACCTACTCCTTGCTCAGAGAACTGGACTCAAGACGCCCTATTCACCGCACAAGAATATATCTGACTAGTAATAATCTTAAAACCTATGTATTGATATCTCTCTGTTAGTGTGTCAAGTGGGTGTAAAGCGGCATAAACACAGCCGTGAAAAGCAGCTAAACCCCATTATGAAAATAAATTACTTTGAAAAACCCATGAAACAACGACAGTGAAAGAGATGGAAATTCTTACACAATGAGTTCAGGGGCTGTGATGCAACCTGGATTGACCATATCTAGACCCACAGCTGGATGAGACATAAGGGTGGACACTCTTGGGGCTGAGAGGTTTGGTGAGGTTGGGTGAGCAAATGCAGACCCTTTAAAGTAATACTGCGTGGTACCCATCGCATGGGTCCCAAATCTCCAGGTTTAAGGGCATCTTCCTACATCGAAAACATGCATGAGAAACCCAGAAGATGGTACACCGTGTGATGGGGAAAGGTTTCTAAAATGCACCTCATTTCTCATCTCCTTGTGCCCGGGTTCGCCATTCCAGCCGCTTTACTAGCAATCTCCCTACTTGGAGCATGAGCACCTTTAACCTCCTGTTCCGTACAGGTTGCAATTTGTCCTGAGGATGAACGGGAAGACGGGGAACCAACGAGAGACTAGCTCTTGGTGTCGGGACAGGCACAGGTCACTCTATTTTCCCATCAGGAAGAAGAATTAACCACAGGCTCAGCCTGCCCCCCGGAACCAGAACAGGGCCTGAAGCCATCCTGTGCTTTTGCGGCCAGCTCCCAAAAAAGCGAGTTGTAAAATGGAGGTTCAGGGCACTGCAATTCACAAACCTGCAGAGTTATAAATGATAACTCTCGTCCACAAATATATTGAGGGAAGGCAAAGAAGAGGATTTGAATTCAAGGCAGAATTGCACGAAACAGATTTCAGGAGGTAGATACGAATCGCCTTTAAAGCACATGAAAAGCGGCAAAACGTTGACAATGATGCCCTTGGCCAAAAAGGGCGTATGCGTTTTTTCCTGACTATATTCAGGAAAAAACGCATACGCCCTTTTTGGCCAACCAAGAAACCTGGAAAGGCAAATCAGCACTACAGAGAAGTCTCGCTTCCCATCGGTCAAAAGGGCCATGCTGAAAAAAGTGTCAAAACCAGAAATGCAGGACAGGCCATGGAGAAATGGGAGCCTTGCTACACTGATGGGCGGGATGTAAATTGCCAACAGCCACTCTGGAGAAGTGTACGGTGAGTCCTGAAACATCGAAAAAACACAGCTTAGAGAGCATAGGGCACTTCCACTCATGGGGGTATAAATTGGGAAAATTAAAAATCAGCAAGACACAAGCACCCCAAAGTTGAGGGCTGCTCTGTTGACAAGGACCTCCACTTCATTCCACCTTAAATATCCCAGGAAAGAGAAAAATGGATAAAGAAGTTGTGGTCCTTATGTACAATGGAATATCACTCAGCCATGAAATCAATGTCATAAGGTTAGTAGCAGCATGATGAGTGGATTTAGGTACGACGATTCTAAGTGAAATAAGTCACAGAGAAAAGGACACTTCTCATAAGGTATCACTGATAGAGGGAATGTAAAAACCGTTACACTTGAACTGAATTACAAAACAGAACAGAGTCACACATGCAGAAAACACACTATGGCTGCTTAACGGGAAAGGTGAGGTGGGGTGATACATAAAACAAGGGTATCAAATTAGCTCAGATACCGTTCCATAAACCCAATATGTAGTAGACAAGACCTACTCCTTGCTCAGAGAACTGGACTCAACACGCCCTATTCACCGCACAAGAATATATCTGACTAGTAATAATCTTAAAACCTATGTATTGATATCTCTCTGTTAGTGTGTCAAGTGGGTGTAAAGCGGCATAAACACAGCAGTGAAAAGCAGCTAAACCCCATTATGAAAATAAATTACTTTGAAAAACCCATGAAACAACGACAGTGAAAGAGAGAGAAATTCTTACACAATGCATTCAGGGGCTGTGATGCAACCTGGATTGACCATATCTAGACCCACAGCTGGATGAGACATAAGGGTGGACACTCTTGGGGCTGAGAGGTTTGGTGAGGTTGGGTGAGCAAACGCAGACCCTTTAAAGTAATACTGCGTGGTACCCATCACATGGGTCCCAAATCTCCAGCTTCAAGGGCATCTTCCTACATCGAAAACATGCATGAGAAACCCAGAAGATAGTACACCGTGTGATGGGGAAAGGTTTCTAAAACGCACCTCATTTCTCATCTCCTTGTGCCCGGGTTCGCCATTCCAGCCGCTTTACTAGCAATCTCCCTACTTGGAGCATCAGCAACTTTAACCTCCTGTTCCGTACAGGTTGCAATTTGTCCTGAGGATGAACGGGAAGATGGGGAACCAACGAGAGACTAGCTCTTGGTGTTGGGACAGGCACAGGTCACTCTATTTTCCCATCAGGAAGAAGAATTAACCACATGCTCAGCCTGCCCCCCGGAACCAGAACAGGGCCTGAAGCCATCCTGCACTTTTGCGGCCAGCTCCCAAAAAAGCGAGTTGTAAAATGGAGGTTCAGGGCACTGAAATTCACAAACCTGCAGAGTTATAAATGATAACTCTCGTCCACAAATATATTGAGGGAAGGCAAAGAAGAGGATTTGAAATCAAGGCAGAATTGCACGAAACAGATTTCAGGAGGTAGATACGAATCGCCTTTAAAGCACATGAAAAGCGGCAAAACGTTGACAATGATGCCCTTGGCCAAAAAGGGCGTATGCGTTTTTTCCTGAATATATTCAGGAAAAAACGCATACGCCCTTTTTGGCCAACCAAGCAACCTGGAAAGGCAAATCAGCGCTACAGAGAAGTCTCGCTTCCCATCGGTCAAAAGGGCCATGCTGAAAAAAGTGTCAAAACCAGAAATGCAGGACAGGCCATGGAGAAATGGGAGCCTTGCTACACTGATGGGCGGGATGTAAATTGCCAACAGCCACTCTGGAGAAGTGTACGGTGAGTCCTGAAACATCGAAAAAACACAGCTTAGAGAGCATAGGGCACTTCCACTCATGGGGGTATAAATTGGGAAAATTAAAAATCAGCAAGACACAAGCACCCCAAAGTTTAGGGCTGCTCTGTTGACAAGGACCTCCACTTCATTCCACCTTAAATATCCCAGGAAAGAGAAAAATGGATAAAGAAGTTGTGGTCCTTATGTACAATGGAATATCACTCAGCCATGAAATCAATGTCATAAGGTTAGTAGCAGCATGATGAGTGGATATAGGTACGACGATTCTAAGTGAAATAAGTCACACAGAAAAGGACACTTCTCATAAGGTATCACTGATAGAGGGAATGTAAAAACCGTTACACTTGAACTGAATTACAAAACAGAACAGAGTCACACATGCAGAAAACACACTATGGCTGCTTAACGGGAAAGGTGAGGTGGGGTGATACATAAAACAAGGGTATCAAATTAGCTCAGATACCGTTCCATAAACCCAATATGTAGTAGACAAGACCTACTCCTTGCTCAGAGAACTGGACTCAACACGCCCTATTCACCGCACAAGAATATATCTGACTAGTAATAATCTTAAAACCTATGTATTGATATCTCTCTGTTAGTGTGTCAAGTGGGTGTAAAGCGGCATAAACACAGCAGTGAAAAGCAGCTAAACCCCATTATGAAAATAAATTACTTTGAAAAACCCATGAAACAACGACAGTGAAAGAGAGAGAAATTCTTACACAATGCATTCAGGGGCTGTGATGCAACCTGGATTGACCATATCTAGACCCACAGCTGGATGAGACATAAGGGTGGACACTCTTGGGGCTGAGAGGTTTGGTGAGGTTGGGTGAGCAAACGCAGACCCTTTAAAGTAATACTGCGTGGTACCCATCACATGGGTCCCAAATCTCCAGCTTCAAGGGCATCTTCCTACATCGAAAACATGCATGAGAAACCCAGAAGATAGTACACCGTGTGATGGGGAAAGGTTTCTAAAACGCACCTCATTTCTCATCTCCTTGTGCCCGGGTTCGCCATTCCAGCCGCTTTACTAGCAATCTCCCTACTTGGAGCATCAGCAACTTTAACCTCCTGTTCCGTACAGGTTGCAATTTGTCCTGAGGATGAACGGGAAGATGGGGAACCAACGAGAGACTAGCTCTTGGTGTTGGGACAGGCACAGGTCACTCTATTTTCCCATCAGGAAGAAGAATTAACCACATGCTCAGCCTGCCCCCCGGAACCAGAACAGGGCCTGAAGCCATCCTGCGCTTTTGCGGCCAGCTCCCAAAAAAGCGAGTTGTAAAATGGAGGTTCAGGGCACTGAAATTCACAAACCTGCAGAGTTATAAATGATAACTCTCGTCCACAAATATATTGAGGGAAGGCAAAGAAGAGGATTTGAATTCAAGGCAGAATTGCACGAAACAGATTTCAGGAGGTAGATACGAATCGCCTTTAAAGCACATGAAAAGCGGCAAAACGTTGACAATGATGCCCTTGGCCAAAAAGGGCGTATGCGTTTTTTCCTGAATATATTCAGGAAAAAACGCATACGCCCTTTTTGGCCAACCAAGCAACCTGGAAAGGCAAATCAGCACTACAGAGAAGTCTCGCTTCCCATCGGTCAAAAGGGCCATGCTGAAAAAAGTGTCAAAACCAGAAATGCAGGACAGGCCATGGAGAAATGGGAGCCTTGCTACACTGATGGGCGGGATGTAAATTGCCAACAGCCACTCTGGAGAAGTGTACGGTGAGTCCTGAAACATCGAAAAAACACAGCTTAGAGAGCATAGGGCACTTCCACTCATGGGGGTATAAATTGGGAAAATGAAAAATCAGCAAGACACAAGCACCCCAAAGTTGAGGGCTGCTCTGTTGACAAGGACCTCCACTTCATTCCACCTTCAATATCCCAGGAAAGAGAAAAATGGATAAAGAAGTTGTGGTCCTTATGTACAATGGAATATCACTCAGCCATGAAATCAATGTCATAAGGTTAGTAGCAGCATGATGAGTGGATTTAGGTACGACGATTCTAAGTGAAATAAGTCACACAGAAAAGGACACTTCTCATAAGGTATCACTGATAGAGGGAATGTAAAAACCGTTACACTTGAACTGAATTACAAAACAGAACAGAGTCACACATGCAGAAAACACACTATGGCTGCTTAACGGGAAAGGTGAGGTGGGGTGATACATAAAACAAGGGTATCAAATTAGCTCAGATACCGTTCCATAAACCCAATATGTAGTAGACAAGACCTACTCCTTGCTCAGAGAACTGGACTCAACACGCCCTATTCACCGCACAAGAATATATCTGACTAGTAATAATCTTAAAACCTATGTATTGATATCTCTCTGTTAGTGTGTCAAGTGGGTGTAAAGCGGCATAAACACAGCAGTGAAAAGCAGCTAAACCCCATTATGAAAATAAATTACTTTGAAAAACCCATGAAACAACGACAGTGAAAGAGAGAGAAATTCTTACACAATGCGTTCAGGGGCTGTGATGCAACCTGGATTGACCATATCTAGACCCACAGCTGGATGAGACATAAGGGTGGACACTCTTGGGGCTGAGAGGTTTGGTGAGGTTGGGTGAGCAAACGCAGACCCTTTAAAGTAATACTGCGTGGTACCCATCACATGGGTCCCAAATCTCCAGCTTCAAGGGCATCTTCCTACATCGAAAACATGCATGAGAAACCCAGAAGATAGTACACCGTGTGATGGGGAAAGGTTTCTAAAACGCACCTCATTTCTCATCTCCTTGTGCCCGGGTTCGCCATTCCAGCCGCTTTACTAGCAATCTCCCTACTTGGAGCATCAGCAACTTTAACCTCCTGTTCCGTACAGGTTGCAATTTGTCCTGAGGATGAACGGGAAGACGGGGAACCAACGAGAGACTAGCTCTTGGTGTTGGGACAGGCACAGGTCACTCTATTTTCCCATCAGGAAGAAGAATTAACCACAGGCTCAGCCTGCCCCCCGGAACCAGAACAGGGCCTGAAGCCATCCTGCGCTTTTGCGGCCAGCTCCCAAAAAAGCGAGTTGTAAAATGGAGGTTCAGGGCACTGCAATTCACAAACCTGCAGAGTTATAAATGATAACTCTCGTCCACAAATATATTGAGGGAAGGCAAAGAAGAGGATTTGAAATCAAGGCAGAATTGCACGAAACAGATTTCAGGAGGTAGATACGAATCGCCTTTAAAGCACATGAAAAGCGGCAAAACGTTGACAATGATGCCCTTGGCCAAAAAGGGCGTATGCGTTTTTTCCTGAATATATTCAGGAAAAAACGCATACGCCCTTTTTGGCCAACCAAGCAACCTGGAAACGCAAATCAGCGCTACAGAGAAGTCTCGCTTCCCATCGGTCAAAAGGGCCATCCTGAAAAAAGTGTCAAAACCAGAAATGCAGGACAGGCCATGGAGAAATGGGAGCCTTGCTACACTGATGGGCGGGATGTAAATTGCCAACAGCCACTCTGGAGAAGTGTACGGTGTGTCCTGAAACATCTGAAAAACACAGCTTAGAGAGCATAGGGCACTTCCACTCATGGGGGTATAAATTGGGAAAATGAAAAATCAGCAAGACACAAGCACCCCAAAGTTGAGGGCTGCTCTGTTGACAAGGACCTCCACTTCATTCCACCTTCAATATCCCAGGAAAGAGAAAAATGGATAAAGAAGTTGTGGTCCTTATGTACAATGGAATATCACTCAGCCATGAAATCAATGTCATAAGGTTAGTAGCAGCATGATGAGTGGATTTAGGTACGACGATTCTAAGTGAAATAAGTCACACAGAAAAGGACACTTCTCATAAGGTATCACTGATAGAGGGAATGTAAAAACCGTTACACTTGAACTGAATTACAAAACAGAACAGAGTCACACATGCAGAAAACACACTATGGCTGCTTAACGGGAAAGGTGAGGTGGGGTGATACATAAAACAAGGGTATCAAATTAGCTCAGATACCGTTCCATAAACCCAATATGTAGTAGACAAGACCTACTCCTTGCTCAGAGAACTGGACTCAACACGCCCTATTCACCGCACAAGAATATATCTGACTAGTAATAATCTTAAAACCTATGTATTGATATCTCTCTGTTAGTGTGTCAAGTGGGTGTAAAGCGGCATAAACACAGCCGTGAAAAGCAGCTAAACCCCATTATGAAAATAAATTACTTTGAAAAACCCATGAAACAACGACAGTGAAAGAGATAGAAATTCTTACACAATGAGTTCAGGGGCTGTGATGCAACCTGGATTGACCATATCTAGACCCACAGCTGGATGAGACATAAGGGTGGACACTCTTGGGGCTGAGATGTTTGGTGAGGTTGGGTGAGCAAACGCAAACCCTTTAAAGTAATACTGCGTGGTACCCATCGCATGGGTCCCAAATCTCCAGGTTCAAGGGCATCTTCCTACATCGAAAACATGCATGAGAAACCCAGAAGATGGTACACCGTGTGATAGGGAAAGGTTTCTAAAACGCACCTCATTTCTCATCTCCTTGTGCCCGGGTTCGCCATTCCAGCCGCTTTACTAGCAATCTCCCTACTTGGAGCATCAGCACCTTTAACCTCCTGTTCCGTACAGGTTGCAATTTGTCCTGAGGATGAACGGGAAGACGGGGAACCAACGAGAGACAAGCTCTTGGTGTCGGGACAGGCACAGGTCACTCTATTTTCCCGTCAGGAAGAAGAATTAACCACAGGCTCAGCCTGCCCCCCGGAACCAGAACAGGGCCTGAAGCCATCCTGCGCTTTTGCGGCCAGCTCCCATAAAGGCGAGTTGTAAAATGGAGGTTCAGGGCACTGCAATTCACAAACCTGCAGAGTTATAAATGATAACTCTCGTCCACCAATATATTGAGGGAAGGCAAAGAAGAGGATTTGAAATCAAGGCAGAATTGCACGAAACAGATTTCAGGAGGTAGATACGAATCGCCTTTAAAGCACATGAAAAGCGGCAAAACGTTGACAATGATGCCCTTGGCCAAAAAGGGCGTATGCGTTTTTTCCTGAATATATTCAGGAAAAAACGCATACGCCCTTTTTGGCCAACCAAGCAACCTGGAAAGGGAAATCAGCGCTACAGAGAAGTCTCGCTTCCCATCGGTCAAAAGGGCCATGCTGAAAAAAGTGTCAAAACCAGAAATGCAGGACAGGCCATGGAGAAATGGGAGCCTTGCTACACTGATGGGCGGGATGTAAATTGCCAACAGCCACTCTGGAGAAGTGTACGGTGTGTCCTGAAACATCTGAAAAACACAGCTTAGAGAGCATAGGGCACTTCCACTCATGGGGGTATAAATTGGGAAAATTAAAAATCAGCAAGACACAAGCACCCCAAAGTTGAGGGCTGCTCTGTTGACAAGGACCTCCACTTCATTCCACCTTAAATATCCCAGGAAAGAGAAAAATGGATAAAGAAGTTGTGGTCCTTATGTACAATGGAATATCACTCAGCCATGAAATCAATGTCATAAGGTTAGTAGCAGCATGATGAGTGGATTTAGGTACGACGATTCTAAGTGAAATAAGTCACACAGAAAAGGACACTTCTCATAAGGTATCACTGATAGAGGGATTGTAAAAACCGTTACACTTGAACTGAATTACAAAACAGAACAGAGTCACACATGCAGAAAACACACTATGGCTGCTTAACGGGAAAGGTGAGGTGGGGTGATACATAAAACAAGGGTATCAAATTAGCTCAGATACCGTTCCATAAACCCAATATGTAGTAGACAAGACCTACTCCTTGCTCAGAGAACTGGACTCAACACGCCCTATTCACCGCACAAGAATATATCTGACTAGTAATAATCTTAAAACCTATGTATTGATATCTCTCTGTTAGTGTGTCAAGTGGGTGTAAAGCGGCATAAACACAGCCGTGAAAAGCAGCTAAACCCCATTATGAAAATAAATTACTTTGAAAAACCCATGAAACAACGACAGTGAAAGAGATAGAAATTCTTACACAATGAGTTCAGGGGCTGTGATGCAACCTGGATTGACCATATCTAGACCCACAGCTGGATGAGACATAAGGGTGGACACTCTTGGGGCTGAGATGTTTGGTGAGGTTGGGTGAGCAAACGCAAACCCTTTAAAGTAATACTGCGTGGTACCCATCGCATGGGTCCCAAATCTCCAGGTTCAAGGGCATCTTCCTACATCGAAAACATGCATGAGAAACCCAGAAGATGGTACACCGTGTGATAGGGAAAGGTTTCTAAAACGCACCTCATTTCTCATCTCCTTGTGCCCGGGTTCGCCATTCCAGCCGCTTTACTAGCAATCTCCCTACTTGGAGCATCAGCACCTTTAACCTCCTGTTCCGTACAGGTTGCAATTTGTCCTGAGGATGAACGGGAAGACGGGGAACCAACGAGAGACAAGCTCTTGGTGTCGGGACAGGCACAGGTCACTCTATTTTCCCGTCAGGAAGAAGAATTAACCACAGGCTCAGCCTGCCCCCCGGAACCAGAACAGGGCCTGAAGCCATCCTGCGCTTTTGCGGCCAGCTCCCATAAAGGCGAGTTGTAAAATGGAGGTTCAGGGCACTGCAATTCACAAACCTGCAGAGTTATAAATGATAACTCTCGTCCACCAATATATTGAGGGAAGGCAAAGAAGAGGATTTGAAATCAAGGCAGAATTGCACGAAACAGATTTCAGGAGGTAGATACGAATCGCCTTTAAAGCACATGAAAAGCGGCAAAACGTTGACAATGATGCCCTTGGCCAAAAAGGGCGTATGCGTTTTTTCCTGAATATATTCAGGAAAAAACGCATACGCCCTTTTTGGCCAACCAAGCAACCTGGAAAGGGAAATCAGCGCTACAGAGAAGTCTCGCTTCCCATCGGTCAAAAGGGCCATGCTGAAAAAAGTGTCAAAACCAGAAATGCAGGACAGGCCATGGAGAAATGGGAGCCTTGCTACACTGATGGGCGGGATGTAAATTGCCAACAGCCACTCTGGAGAAGTGTACGGTGTGTCCTGAAACATCTGAAAAACACAGCTTAGAGAGCATAGGGCACTTCCACTCATGGGGGTATAAATTGGGAAAATTAAAAATCAGCAAGACACAAGCACCCCAAAGTTGAGGGCTGCTCTGTTGACAAGGACCTCCACTTCATTCCACCTTAAATATCCCAGGAAAGAGAAAAATGGATAAAGAAGTTGTGGTCCTTATGTACAATGGAATATCACTCAGCCATGAAATCAATGTCATAAGGTTAGTAGCAGCATGATGAGTGGATTTAGGTACGACGATTCTAAGTGAAATAAGTCACACAGAAAAGGACACTTCTCATAAGGTATCACTGATAGAGGGATTGTAAAAACCGTTACACTTGAACTGAATTACAAAACAGAACAGAGTCACACATGCAGAAAACACACTATGGCTGCTTAACGGGAAAGGTGAGGTGGGGTGATACATAAAACAAGGGTATCAAATTAGCTCAGATACCGTTCCATAAACCCAATATGTAGTAGACAAGACCTACTCCTTGCTCAGAGAACTGGACTCAACACGCCCTATTCACCGCACAAGAATATATCTGACTAGTAATAATCTTAAAACCTATGTATTGATATCTCTCTGTTAGTGTGTCAAGTGGGTGTAAAGCGGCATAAACACAGCCGTGAAAAGCAGCTAAACCCCATTATGAAAATAAATTACTTTGAAAAACCCATGAAACAACGACAGTGAAAGAGATAGAAATTCTTACACAATGAGTTCAGGGGCTGTGATGCAACCTGGATTGACCATATCTAGACCCACAGCTGGATGAGACATAAGGGTGGACACTCTTGGGGCTGAGAGGTTTGGTGAGGTTGGGTGAGCAAACGCAGACCCTTTAAAGTAATACTGCGTGGTACCCATCGCTGGGGCCCAAATCTCCAGGTTCAAGGGCATCTTCCTACATCGAAAACATGCATGAGAAATCCAGAAGATGGTACACCGTGTGATGGGGAAAGGTTTCTAAAACGCACCTCATTTCTCATCTCCTTGTGCCCGGGTTCGCCATTCCAGCCGCTTTACTAGCAATCTCCCTACTTGGAGCATCAGCATCTTTAACCTCCTGTTCCGTACAGGTTGCAATTTGTCCTGAGGATGAACGGGAAGACGGGGAACCAACGAGAGACTAGCTCTTGGTGTCGGGACAGGCACAGGTCACTCTATTTTACCATCAGGAAGAAGAATTAACCACATGCTCAGCCTGCCCCCCGGAACCAGAACAGGGCCTGAAGCCATCCTGCACTTTTGCGGCCAGCTCCCAAAAAAGCGAGTTGTAAAATGGAGGTTCAGGGCACTGCAATTCACAAACCTGCAGAGTTATAAATGATAACTCTCGTCCACAAATATATTGAGGGAAGGCAAAGAAGAGGATTTTAAATCAAGGCAGAATTGCAGGAAACAGATTTCAGGAGGTAGATTCGAATCGCCTTTAAAGCACATGAAAAGCGGCAAAATGTTGACAATGATGCCCTTGGCCAAAAAGGGCGTATGCGTTTTTTCCTGAATATATTCAGGAAAAAACGCATACGCCCTTTTTGGCCAACCAAGCAACCTGGAAAGGCAAATCAGCGCTACAAAGAAGTCTCACTTCCCATCGGTCAAAAGGGCCATGCTGAAAAATGTGTCAAAACCAGAAATGCAGGACAGGCCATGGAGAAATGAGAGCCTTGCTACACTGATGGGCGGGATGTAAATTGCCAACAGCCACTCTGGAGAAGTGTACGGTGTGTCCTGAAACATCTGAAAAACACAGCTTAGAGAGCATAGGGCACTTCCACTCATGGGGGTATAAATTGGGAAAATTAAAAATCAGCAAGACACAAGCACCCCAAAGTTGAGGGCTGCTCTGTTGACAAGGACCTCCACTTCATTCCACCTTCAATATCCCAGGAAAGAGAAAAATGGATAAAGAAGTTGTGGTCCTTATGTACAATGGAATATCACTCAGCCATGAAATCAATGTCATAAGGTTAGTAGCAGCATGATGAGTGGATATAGGTACGACGATTCTAAGTGAAATAAGTCACACAGAAAAGGACACTTCTCATAAGGTATCACTGATAGAGGGAATGTAAAAACCGTTACACTTGAACTGAATTACAAAACAGAACAGAGTCACACATGCAGAAAACACACTATGGCTGCTTAACGGGAAAGGTGAGGTGGGGTGATACATAAACCAAGGGTATCAAATTAGCTCAGATACCGTTCCATAAACCCAATATGTAGTAGACAAGACCTACTCCTTGCTCAGAGAACTGGACTCAAGACGCCCTATTCACCGCACAAGAATATATCTGACTAGTAATAATCTTAAAACCTATGTATTGATATCTCTCTGTTAGTGTGTCAAGTGGGTGTAAAGCGGCATAAACACAGCCGTGAAAAGCAGCTAAACCCCATTATGAAAATAAATTACTTTGAAAAACCCATGAAACAACGACAGTGAAAGAGATGGAAATTCTTACACAATGAGTTCAGGGGCTGTGATGCAACCTGGATTGACCATATCTAGACCCACAGCTGGATGAGACATAAGGGTGGACACTCTTGGGGCTGAGAGGTTTGGTGAGGTTGGGTGAGCAAATGCAGACCCTTTAAAGTAATACTGCGTGGTACCCATCGCATGGGTCCCAAATCTCCAGGTTTAAGGGCATCTTCCTACATCGAAAACATGCATGAGAAACCCAGAAGATGGTACACCGTGTGATGGGGAAAGGTTTCTAAAATGCACCTCATTTCTCATCTCCTTGTGCCCGGGTTCGCCATTCCAGCCGCTTTACTAGCAATCTCCCTACTTGGAGCATGAGCACCTTTAACCTCCTGTTCCGTACAGGTTGCAATTTGTCCTGAGGATGAACGGGAAGACGGGGAACCAACGAGAGACTAGCTCTTGGTGTCGGGACAGGCACAGGTCACTCTATTTTCCCATCAGGAAGAAGAATTAACCACAGGCTCAGCCTGCCCCCCGGAACCAGAACAGGGCCTGAAGCCATCCTGTGCTTTTGCGGCCAGCTCCCAAAAAAGCGAGTTGTAAAATGGAGGTTCAGGGCACTGCAATTCACAAACCTGCAGAGTTATAAATGATAACTCTCGTCCACAAATATATTGAGGGAAGGCAAAGAAGAGGATTTGAATTCAAGGCAGAATTGCACGAAACAGATTTCAGGAGGTAGATACGAATCGCCTTTAAAGCACATGAAAAGCGGCAAAACGTTGACAATGATGCCCTTGGCCAAAAAGGGCGTATGCGTTTTTTCCTGACTATATTCAGGAAAAAACGCATACGCCCTTTTTGGCCAACCAAGAAACCTGGAAAGGCAAATCAGCACTACAGAGAAGTCTCGCTTCCCATCGGTCAAAAGGGCCATGCTGAAAAAAGTGTCAAAACCAGAAATGCAGGACAGGCCATGGAGAAATGGGAGCCTTGCTACACTGATGGGCGGGATGTAAATTGCCAACAGCCACTCTGGAGAAGTGTACGGTGAGTCCTGAAACATCGAAAAAACACAGCTTAGAGAGCATAGGGCACTTCCACTCATGGGGGTATAAATTGGGAAAATTAAAAATCAGCAAGACACAAGCACCCCAAAGTTGAGGGCTGCTCTGTTGACAAGGACCTCCACTTCATTCCACCTTAAATATCCCAGGAAAGAGAAAAATGGATAAAGAAGTTGTGGTCCTTATGTACAATGGAATATCACTCAGCCATGAAATCAATGTCATAAGGTTAGTAGCAGCATGATGAGTGGATTTAGGTACGACGATTCTAAGTGAAATAAGTCACAGAGAAAAGGACACTTCTCATAAGGTATCACTGATAGAGGGAATGTAAAAACCGTTACACTTGAACTGAATTACAAAACAGAACAGAGTCACACATGCAGAAAACACACTATGGCTGCTTAACGGGAAAGGTGAGGTGGGGTGATACATAAAACAAGGGTATCAAATTAGCTCAGATACCGTTCCATAAACCCAATATGTAGTAGACAAGACCTACTCCTTGCTCAGAGAACTGGACTCAACACGCCCTATTCACCGCACAAGAATATATCTGACTAGTAATAATCTTAAAACCTATGTATTGATATCTCTCTGTTAGTGTGTCAAGTGGGTGTAAAGCGGCATAAACACAGCAGTGAAAAGCAGCTAAACCCCATTATGAAAATAAATTACTTTGAAAAACCCATGAAACAACGACAGTGAAAGAGAGAGAAATTCTTACACAATGCATTCAGGGGCTGTGATGCAACCTGGATTGACCATATCTAGACCCACAGCTGGATGAGACATAAGGGTGGACACTCTTGGGGCTGAGAGGTTTGGTGAGGTTGGGTGAGCAAACGCAGACCCTTTAAAGTAATACTGCGTGGTACCCATCACATGGGTCCCAAATCTCCAGCTTCAAGGGCATCTTCCTACATCGAAAACATGCATGAGAAACCCAGAAGATAGTACACCGTGTGATGGGGAAAGGTTTCTAAAACGCACCTCATTTCTCATCTCCTTGTGCCCGGGTTCGCCATTCCAGCCGCTTTACTAGCAATCTCCCTACTTGGAGCATCAGCAACTTTAACCTCCTGTTCCGTACAGGTTGCAATTTGTCCTGAGGATGAACGGGAAGATGGGGAACCAACGAGAGACTAGCTCTTGGTGTTGGGACAGGCACAGGTCACTCTATTTTCCCATCAGGAAGAAGAATTAACCACATGCTCAGCCTGCCCCCCGGAACCAGAACAGGGCCTGAAGCCATCCTGCACTTTTGCGGCCAGCTCCCAAAAAAGCGAGTTGTAAAATGGAGGTTCAGGGCACTGAAATTCACAAACCTGCAGAGTTATAAATGATAACTCTCGTCCACAAATATATTGAGGGAAGGCAAAGAAGAGGATTTGAAATCAAGGCAGAATTGCACGAAACAGATTTCAGGAGGTAGATACGAATCGCCTTTAAAGCACATGAAAAGCGGCAAAACGTTGACAATGATGCCCTTGGCCAAAAAGGGCGTATGCGTTTTTTCCTGAATATATTCAGGAAAAAACGCATACGCCCTTTTTGGCCAACCAAGCAACCTGGAAAGGCAAATCAGCGCTACAGAGAAGTCTCGCTTCCCATCGGTCAAAAGGGCCATGCTGAAAAAAGTGTCAAAACCAGAAATGCAGGACAGGCCATGGAGAAATGGGAGCCTTGCTACACTGATGGGCGGGATGTAAATTGCCAACAGCCACTCTGGAGAAGTGTACGGTGAGTCCTGAAACATCGAAAAAACACAGCTTAGAGAGCATAGGGCACTTCCACTCATGGGGGTATAAATTGGGAAAATTAAAAATCAGCAAGACACAAGCACCCCAAAGTTTAGGGCTGCTCTGTTGACAAGGACCTCCACTTCATTCCACCTTAAATATCCCAGGAAAGAGAAAAATGGATAAAGAAGTTGTGGTCCTTATGTACAATGGAATATCACTCAGCCATGAAATCAATGTCATAAGGTTAGTAGCAGCATGATGAGTGGATATAGGTACGACGATTCTAAGTGAAATAAGTCACACAGAAAAGGACACTTCTCATAAGGTATCACTGATAGAGGGAATGTAAAAACCGTTACACTTGAACTGAATTACAAAACAGAACAGAGTCACACATGCAGAAAACACACTATGGCTGCTTAACGGGAAAGGTGAGGTGGGGTGATACATAAAACAAGGGTATCAAATTAGCTCAGATACCGTTCCATAAACCCAATATGTAGTAGACAAGACCTACTCCTTGCTCAGAGAACTGGACTCAACACGCCCTATTCACCGCACAAGAATATATCTGACTAGTAATAATCTTAAAACCTATGTATTGATATCTCTCTGTTAGTGTGTCAAGTGGGTGTAAAGCGGCATAAACACAGCAGTGAAAAGCAGCTAAACCCCATTATGAAAATAAATTACTTTGAAAAACCCATGAAACAACGACAGTGAAAGAGAGAGAAATTCTTACACAATGCATTCAGGGGCTGTGATGCAACCTGGATTGACCATATCTAGACCCACAGCTGGATGAGACATAAGGGTGGACACTCTTGGGGCTGAGAGGTTTGGTGAGGTTGGGTGAGCAAACGCAGACCCTTTAAAGTAATACTGCGTGGTACCCATCACATGGGTCCCAAATCTCCAGCTTCAAGGGCATCTTCCTACATCGAAAACATGCATGAGAAACCCAGAAGATAGTACACCGTGTGATGGGGAAAGGTTTCTAAAACGCACCTCATTTCTCATCTCCTTGTGCCCGGGTTCGCCATTCCAGCCGCTTTACTAGCAATCTCCCTACTTGGAGCATCAGCAACTTTAACCTCCTGTTCCGTACAGGTTGCAATTTGTCCTGAGGATGAACGGGAAGATGGGGAACCAACGAGAGACTAGCTCTTGGTGTTGGGACAGGCACAGGTCACTCTATTTTCCCATCAGGAAGAAGAATTAACCACATGCTCAGCCTGCCCCCCGGAACCAGAACAGGGCCTGAAGCCATCCTGCACTTTTGCGGCCAGCTCCCAAAAAAGCGAGTTGTAAAATGGAGGTTCAGGGCACTGAAATTCACAAACCTGCAGAGTTATAAATGATAACTCTCGTCCACAAATATATTGAGGGAAGGCAAAGAAGAGGATTTGAAATCAAGGCAGAATTGCACGAAACAGATTTCAGGAGGTAGATACGAATCGCCTTTAAAGCACATGAAAAGCGGCAAAACGTTGACAATGATGCCCTTGGCCAAAAAGGGCGTATGCATTTTTTCCTGAATATATTCAGGAAAAAACGCATACGCCCTTTTTGGCCAACCAAGCAACCTGGAAAGGCAAATCAGCGCTACAGAGAAGTCTCGCTTCCCATCGGTCAAAAGGGCCATGCTGAAAAAAGTGTCAAAACCAGAAATGCAGGACAGGCCATGGAGAAATGGGAGCCTTGCTACACTGATGGGCGGGATGTAAATTGCCAACAGCCACTCTGGAGAAGTGTACGGTGAGTCCTGAAACATCGAAAAAACACAGCTTAGAGAGCATAGGGCACTTCCACTCATGGGGGTATAAATTGGGAAAATTAAAAATCAGCAAGACACAAGCACCCCAAAGTTTAGGGCTGCTCTGTTGACAAGGACCTCCACTTCATTCCACCTTAAATATCCCAGGAAAGAGAAAAATGGATAAAGAAGTTGTGGTCCTTATGTACAATGGAATATCACTCAGCCATGAAATCAATGTCATAAGGTTAGTAGCAGCATGATGAGTGGATATAGGTACGACGATTCTAAGTGAAATAAGTCACACAGAAAAGGACACTTCTCATAAGGTATCACTTTTAGAGGGAATGTAAAAACCGTTACACTTGAACTGAATTACAAAACAGAACAGAGTCACACATGCAGAAAACAGACTATGGCTGCTTAACGGGAAAGGTGAGGTGGGGTGATACATAAAACAAGGGTATCAAATTAGCTCAGATACCGTTCCATAAACCCAATATGTAGTAGACAAGACCTACTCCTTGCTCAGAGAACTGGACTCAACACGCCCTATTCACCGCACAAGAATATATCTGACTAGTAATAATCTTAAAACCTATGTATTGATATCTCTCTGTTAGTGTGTCAAGTGGGTGTAAAGCGGCATAAACACAGCCGTGAAAAGCAGCTAAACCCCATTATGAAAATAAATTACTTTGAAAAACCCATGAAACAACGACAGTGAAAGAGATAGAAATTCTTACACAATGAGTTCAGGGGCTGTGATGCAACCTGGATTGACCATATCTAGACCCACAGCTGGATGAGACATAAGGGTGGACACTCTTGGGGCTGAGAGGTTTGGTGAGGTTGGGTGAGCAAACGCAGACCCTTTAAAGTAATACTGCGTGGTACCCATCGCATGGGTCCCAAATCTCCAGGTTCAAGGGCATCTTCCTACATCAAAAACATGCATGAGAAACCCAGAAGATGGTACACCGTGTGATGGGGAATGGTTTCTAAAACGCACCTCATTTCTCATCTCCTTGTGCCCGGGTTCGCCATTCCAGCCGCTTTACTAGCAATCTCCCTACTTGGAGCATCAGCACCTTTAACCTCCTGTTCCGTACAGGTTGCAATTTGTCCTGAGGAT
Source organism: Balaenoptera borealis (assembly GCF_965194805.1). Taxonomy (NCBI): domain Eukaryota; kingdom Metazoa; phylum Chordata; class Mammalia; order Artiodactyla; family Balaenopteridae; genus Balaenoptera; species Balaenoptera borealis. Next base: position 155,471 of record NW_028123821.1, read on the forward strand.
GAACGGGAAGACGGGGAACCAACGAGAGACTAGCTCTTGGTGTCGGGACAGGCACAGGTTACTCTATTTTCCCATCAGGAAGAAGAATTAACCACAGGCTCACCCTGCCCCCCGGAAACAGAACAGGGCCTGAAGTCATCCTGCGCTTTTGCGGCCAGCTCCCAAAAAAGCGAGTTGTAAAATGGAGGTTCAGGGCACTGCAATTCACAAACCTGCAGAGTTATAAATGATAACTCTCGTCCACAAATATATTGAGGGAAGGCAAAGAAGAGGATTTGAAATCAAGACAGAATTGCACGAAACAGATTTCAGGAGGTAGATACGAATCGCCTTTAAAGCACATGAAAAGCGGCAAAACGTTGACAATGATGCCCTTGGCCAAAAAGGGCGTATGCGTTTTTTCCTGAATATATTCAGGAAAAAACGCATACGCCCTTTTTGGCCAACCAAGCAACCTGGAAAGGGAAATCAGCGCTACAGAGAAGTCTCGCTTCCCATCGGTCAAAAGGGCCATGCTGAAAAAAGTGTCAAAACCAGAAATGCAGGACAGGCCATGGAGAAATGGGAGCCTTGCTACACTGATGGGCGGGATGTAAATTGCCAACAGCCACTCTGGAGAAGTGTACGGTGTGTCCTGAAACATCTGAAAAACACAGCTTAGAGAGCATAGGGCACTTCCACTCATGGGGGTATAAATTGGGAAAATTAAAAATCAGCAAGACACAAGCACCCCAAAGTTGAGGGCTGCTCTGTTGACAAGGACCTCCACTTCATTCCACCTTAAATATCCCAGGAAAGAGAAAAATGGATAAAGAAGTTGTGGTCCTTATGTACAATGGAATATCACTCAGCCATGAAATCAATGTCATAAGGTTAGTAGCAGCATGATGAGTGGATTTAGGTACGACGATTCTAAGTGAAATAAGTCACACAGAAAAGGACACTTCTCATAAGGTATCACTGATAGAGGGAATGTAAAAACCGTTACACTTGAACTGAATTACAAAACAGAACAGAGTCACACATGCAGAAAACACAGTATGGCTGCTTAACGGGAAAGGTGAGGTGGGGTGATACATAAAACAAGGGTATCAAATTAGCTCAGATACCGTTCCATAAACCCAATATGTAGTAGACAAGACCTACTCCTTGCTCAGAGAACTGGACTCAACACGCCCTATTCACCGCACAAGAATATATCTGACTAGTAATAAACTTAAAACCTATGTATTGATATCTCTCTGTTAGTGTGTCAAGTGGGTGTAAAGCGGCATAAACACAGCAGTGAAAAGCAGCTAAACCCCATTATGAAAATAAATTACTTTGAAAAACCCATGAAACAACGACAGTGAAAGAGAGAGAAATTCTTACACAATGCGTTCAGGGGCTGTGATGCAACCTGGATTGACCATATCTAGACCCACAGCTGGATGAGACATAAGGGTGGACACTCTTGGGGCTGAGAGGTTTGGTGAGGTTGGGTGAGCAAACGCAGACCCTTTAAAGTAATACTGCGTGGTACCCATCACATGGGTCCCAAATCTCCAGCTTCAAGGGCATCTTCCTACATCGAAAACATGCATGAGAAACCCAGAAGATAGTACACCGTGTGATGGGGAAAGGTTTCTAAAACGCACCTCATTTCTCATCTCCTTGTGCCCGGGTTCGCCATTCCAGCCGCTTTACTAGCAATCTCCCTACTTGGAGCATCAGCACCTTTAACCTCCTGTTCCATACAGGTTGCAATTTGTCCTGAGGATGAATGGGAAGACGGGGAACCAACGAGAGACTAGCTCTTGGTGTTGGGACAGGCACAGGTCACTCTATTTTCCCATCAGGAAAAAGAATTAACCACAGGCTCAGCCTGCCCCCCGGAACCAGAACAGGGCCTGAAGCCATCCTGCACTTTTGCGGCCAGCTCCCAAAAAAGCGAGTTGTAAAATGGAGGTTCAGGGCACTGCAATTCACAAACCTGCAGAGTTATAAATGATAACTCTCGTCCACAAATATATTGAGGGAAGGCAAAGAAGAGGATTTGAAATCAAGGCAGAATTGCAGGAAACAGATTTCAGGAGGTAGATTCGAATCGCCTTTAAAGCACATGAAAAGCGGCAAAACGTTGACAATGATGCCCTTGGCCAAAAAGGGCGTATGCGTTTTTTCCTGAATATATTCAGGAAAAAACGCATACGCCCTTTTTGGCCAACCAAGCAACCTGGAAAGGCAAATCAGCGCCACAAAGAAGTCTCACTTCCCATCGGTCAAAAGGGCCATGCTGAAAAATGTGTCAAAACCAGAAATGCAGGACAGGCCATGGAGAAATGAGAGCCTTGCTACACTGATGGGCGGGATGTAAATTGCCAACAGCCACTCTGGAGAAGTGTATGGTGTGTCCTGAAACATCTGAAAAACACAGCTTAGAGAGCATAGGGCACTTCCACTCATGGGGGTATAAATTGGGAAAATGAAAAATCAGCAAGACACAAGCACCCCAAAGTTTAGGGCTGCTCTGTTGACAAGGACCTCCACTTCATTCCACCTTAAATATCCAAGGAAAGAGAAAAATGGATAAAGAAGTTGTGGTCCTTATGTACAATGGAATATCACTCAGCCATGAAATCAATGTCATAAGGTTAGTAGCAGCATGATGAGTGGATTTAGGTACGACGATTCTAAGTGAAATAAGTCACACAGAAAAGGACACTTCTCATAAGGTATCACTTTTAGAGGGAATGTAAAAACCGTTACACTTGAACTGAATTACAAAACAGAACAGAGTCACACATGCAGAAAACAGACTATGGCTGCTTAACGGGAAAGGTGAGGTGGGGTGATACATAAAACAAGGGTATCAAATTAGCTCAGATACCGTTCCATAAACCCAATATGTAGTAGACAAGACCTACTCCTTGCTCAGAGAACTGGACTCAACACGCCCTATTCACCGCACAAGAATATATCTGACTAGTAATAATCTTAAAACCTATGTATTGATATCTCTCTGTTAGTGTGTCAAGTGGGTGTAAAGCGGCATAAACACAGCCGTGAAAAGCAGCTAAACCCCATTATGAAAATAAATTACTTTGAAAAACCCATGAAACAACGACAGTGAAAGAGATAGAAATTCTTACACAATGAGTTCAGGGGCTGTGATGCAACCTGGATTGACCATATCTAGACCCACAGCTGGATGAGACATAAGGGTGGACACTCTTGGGGCTGAGAGGTTTGGTGAGGTTGGGTGAGCAAACGCAGACCCTTTAAAGTAATACTGCGTGGTACCCATCGCATGGGTCCCAAATCTCTAGGTTCAAGGGCATCTTCCTACATCAAAAACATGCATGAGAAACCCAGAAGATGGTACACCGTGTGATGGGGAAAGGTTTCTAAAACGCACCTCATTTCTCATCTCCTTGTGCCCGGGTTCGCCATTCCAGCCGCTTTACTAGCAATCTCCCTACTTGGAGCATCAGCACCTTTAACCTCCTGTTCCGTACAGGTTGCAATTTGTCCTGAGGATGAACGGGAAGACGGGGAACCAACGAGAGACTAGCTCTTGGTGTCGGGACAGGCACAGGTCACTCTATTTTCCCATCAGGAAGAAGAATTAACCACAGGCTCAGCCTGCCCCCCGGAACCAGAACAGGGCCTGAAGCCATCTTGCGCTTTTGCGGCCAGCTCCCAAAAAAGCGAGTTGTAAAATGGAGGTTCAGGGCACTGCAATTCACAAACCTGCAGATTTATAAATGATAACTCTCGTCCACAAATATATTGAGGGAAGGCAAAGAAGAGGATTTGAAATCAAGGCAGAATTGCACGAAACAGATTTCAGGAGGTAGATACGAATAGCCTTTAAAGCACATGAAAAGTGGCAAAACGTTGACAATGATGCCCTTGGCCAAAAAGGGCGTATGCGTTTTTTCCTGAATATATTCAGGAAAAAACGCATACGCCCTTTTTGGCCAACCAAGCAACCTGGAAAGGCAAATCAGCGCTACAGAGAAGTCCCGCTTCCCATCGGTCAAAAGGGCCATGCTGAAAAAAGTGTCAAAACCAGAAATGCAGGACAGGCCATGGAGAAATGGGAGCCTTGCTACACTGATGGGCGGGATGTAAATTGCCAACAGCCACTCTGGAGAAGTGTACGGTGTGTCCTGAAATATCTGAAAAACACAGCTTAGAGAGCATAGGGCACTTCCACTCATGGGGGTATAAATTGGGAAAATTAAAAATCAGCAAGACACAAGCACCCCAAAGTTGAGGGCTGCTCTGTTGACCAGGACCTCCACTTCATTCCACCTTCAATATCCCAGGAAAGAGAAAAATGGATAAAGAAGTTGTGGTCCTTATGTACAATGGAATATCACTCAGCCATGAAATCAATGTCATAAGGTTAGTAGCAGCATGATGAGTGGATTTAGGTACGACGATTCTAAGTGAAATAAGTCACACAGAAAAGGACACTTCTCATAAGGTATCACTGATAGAGGGAATGTAAAAACCGTTACACTTGAACTGAATTACAAAACAGAACAGAGTCACACATGCAGAAAACACACTATGGCTGCTTAACGGGAAAGGTGAGGTGGGGTGATGCATAAAACAAGGGTATCAAATTAGCTCAGATACCGTTCCATAAACCCAATATGTAGTAGACAAGACCTACTCCTTGCTCAGAGAACTGGACTCAACACGCCCTATTCACCGCACAAGAATATATCTGACTAGTAATAATCTTAAAACCTATGTATTGATATCTCTCTGTTAGTGTGTCAAGTGGGTGTAAAGCGGCATAAACACAGCAGTGAAAAGCAGCTAAACCCCATTATGAAAATAAATTACTTTGAAAAACCCATGAAACAACGACAGTGAAATAGAGAGATATTCTTACACAATGCGTTCAGGGGCTGTGATGCAACCTGGATTGACCATATCTAGACCCACAGCTGGATGAGACATAAGGGTGGACACTCTTGGGGCTGAGAGGTTTGGTGAGGTTGGGTGAGCAAACGCAGACCCTTTAAAGTAATACTGCGTGGTACCCATCGCATGGGTCCCAAATCTCCAGGTTCAAGGGCATCTTCCTACATCAAAAACATGCATGAGAAACCCAGAAGATGGTACACCGTGTGATGGGGAAAGGTTTCTAAAACGCACCTCATTTCTCATCTCCTTGTGCCCGGGTTCGCCATTCCAGCCGCTTTACTAGCAATCTCCCTACTTGGAGCATCAGCACCTTTAACCTCCTGTTCCGTACAGGTTGCAATTTGTCCTGAGGATGAACGGGAAGACGGGGAACCAACGAGAGACTAGCTCTTGGTGTCGGGACAGGCACAGGTCACTCTATTTTCCCATCAGGAAGAAGAATTAACCACAGGCTCACCCTGCCCCCCGGAACCAGAACAGGGCCTGAAGTCATCCTGCGCTTTTGCGGCCAGCTCCCAAAAAAGCGAGTTGTAAAATGGAGGTTCAGGGCACTGCAATTCACAAACCTGCAGTTATAAATGATAACTCTCGTCCACAAATATATTGAGGGAAGGCAAAGAAGAGGATTTGAAATCAAGACAGAATTGCACGAAACAGATTTCAGGAGGTAGATACGAATCGCCTTTAAAGCACATGAAAAGCGGCAAAACGTTGACAATGATGCCCTTGGCCAAAAAGGGCGTATGCGTTTTTTCCTGAATATATTCAGGAAAAAACGCATACGCCCTTTTTGGCCAACCAAGCAACCTGGAAAGGCAAATCAGCGCCACAAAGAAGTCTCACTTCCCATCGGTCAAAAGGGCCATGCTGAAAAATGTGTCAAAACCAGAAATGCAGGACAGGCCATGGAGAAATGAGAGCCTTGCTACACTGATGGGCGGGATGTAAATTGCCAACAGCCACTCTGGAGAAGTGTATGGTGTGTCCTGAAACATCTGAAAAACACAGCTTAGAGAGCATAGGGCACTTCCACTCATGGGGGTATAAATTGGGAAAATGAAAAATCAGCAAGACACAAGCACCCCAAAGTTTAGGGCTGCTCTGTTGACAAGGACCTCCACTTCATTCCACCTTAAATATCCAAGGAAAGAGAAAAATGGATAAAGAAGTTGTGGTCCTTATGTACAATGGAATATCACTCAGCCATGAAATCAATGTCATAAGGTTAGTAGCAGCATGATGAGTGGATTTAGGTACGACGATTCTAAGTGAAATAAGTCACACAGAAAAGGACACTTCTCATAAGGTATCACTTTTAGAGGGAATGTAAAAACCGTTACACTTGAACTGAATTACAAAACAGAACAGAGTCACACATGCAGAAAACACACTATGGCTGCTTAACGGGAAAGGTGAGGTGGGGTGATACATAAAACAAGGGTATCAAATTAGCTCAGATACCGTTCCATAAACCCAATATGTAGTAGACAAGACCTACTCCTTGCTCAGAGAACTGGACTCAACACGCCCTATTCACCGCACAAGAATATATCTGACTAGTAATAATCTTAAAACCTATGTATTGATATCTCTCTGTTAGTGTGTCAAGTGGGTGTAAAGCGGCATAAACACAGCCGTGAAAAGCAGCTAAACCCCATTATGAAAATAAATTACTTTGAAAAACCCATGAAACAACGACAGTGAAAGAGAGAGAAATTCTTACACAATGCGTTCAGGGGCTGTGATGCAACCTGGATTGACCATATCTAGACCCACAGCTGGATGAGACATAAGGGTGGACACTCTTGGGGCTGAGAGGTTTGGTGAGGTTGGGTGAGCAAACGCAGACCCTTTAAAGTAATACTGCGTGGTACCCATCGCATGGGTCAAAATCTCCAGGTTCAAGGGCATCTTCCTACATCAAAAACATGCATGAGAAACCCAGAAGATGGTACACCGTGTGATGGGGAAAGGTTTCTAAAACGCACCTCATTTCTCATCTCCTTGTGCCCGGGTTCGCCATTCCAGCCGCTTTACTAGCAATCTCCCTACTTGGAGCATCAGCACCTTTAACCTCCTGTTCCGTACAGGTTGCAATTTGTCCTGAGGATGAACGGGAAGACGGGGAACCAACGAGAGACTAGCTCTTGGTGTCGGGACAGGCACAGGTCACTCTATTTTCCCATCAGGAAGAAGAATTAACCACAGGCTCAGCCTGCCCCCCGGAACCAGAACAGGGCCTGAAGCCATCCTGCGCTTTTGCGGCCAGCTCCCAAAAAAGCGAGTTGTAAAATGGAGGTTCAGGGCACTGCAATTCTCAAACCTGCAGAGTTATAAATGATAACTCTCGTCCACAAATATATTGAGGGAAGGCAAAGAAGAGGATTTGAAATCAAGGCAGAATTGCACGAAACAGATTTCAGGAGGTAGATACGAATCGCCTTTAAAGCACATGAAAAGCGGCAAAACGTTGGCAATGATGCCCTTGGCCAAAAAGGGCGTATGCCTTTTTTCCTGAATATATTCAGGAAAAAACGCATACGCCCTTTTTGGCCAACCAAGCAACCTGGAAAGGGAAATCAGCGCTACAGAGAAGTCTCGCTTCCCATCGGTCAAAAGGGCCATGCTGAAAAAAGTGTCAAAACCAGAAATGCAGGACAGGCCATGGAGAAATGGGAGCCTTGCTACACTGATGGGCGGGATGTAAATTGCCAACAGCCACTCTGGAGAAGTGTACGGTGTGTCCTGAAACATCTGAAAAACACAGCTTAGAGAGCATAGGGCACTTCCACTCATGGGGGTATAAATTGGGAAAATTAAAAATCAGCAAGACACAAGCACCCCAAAGTTGAGGGCTGCTCTGTTGACAAGGACCTCCACTTCATTCCACCTTAAATATCCCAGGAAAGAGAAAAATGGATAAAGAAGTTGTGGTCCTTATGTACAATGGAATATCACTCAGCCATGAAATCAATGTCATAAGGTTAGTAGCAGCATGATGAGTGGATTTAGGTACGACGATTCTAAGTGAAATAAGTCACACAGAAAAGGACACTTCTCATAAGGTATCACTGATAGAGGGAATGTAAAAACCGTTACACTTGAACTGAATTACAAAACAGAACAGAGTCACACATGCAGAAAACAGACTATGGCTGCTTAACGGGAAAGGTGAGGTGGGGTGATGCATAAAACAAGGGTATCAAATTAGCTCAGATACCGTTCCATAAACCCAATATGTAATAGACAAGACCTACTCCTTGCTCAGAGAACTGGACTCAACACGCCCTATTCACCGCACAAGAATATATCTGACTAGTAATAATCTTAAAACCTATGTATTGATATCTCTCTGTTAGTGTGTCAAGTGGGTGTAAAGCGGCATAAACACAGCAGTGAAAAGCAGCTAAACCCCATTATGAAAATAAATTACTTTGAAAAACCCATGAAACAACGACAGTGAAATAGAGAGATATTCTTACACAATGCGTTCAGGGGCTGTGATGCAACCTGGATTGACCATATCTAGACCCACAGCTGGATGAGACATAAGGGTGGACACTCTTGGGGCTGAGAGGTTTGGTGAGGTTGGGTGAGCAAACGCAGACCCTTTAAAGTAATACTTCGTGGTACCCGTCGCATGGGTCCCAAATCTCCAGCTTCAAGGGCATCTTCCTACATCGAAAACATGCATGAGAAACCCAGAAGATGGTACACCGTGTGATGGGAAAAGGTTTCTAAAACGCACCTCATTTCTCATCTCCTTGTGCCCGGGTTCGCCTTTCCAGCCGCTTTACTAGCAATCTCCCTACTTGGAGCATCAGCACCTTTTACCTCCTGTTCTGTACAGGTTGTAATTTGTCCTGAGGATGAACGGGAAGACGGGGAACCAACGAGAGACTAGCTCTTGGTGTCGGGACAGGCACAGGTCACTCTATTTTCCCATCAGGAAGAAGAATTAACCACAGGCTCACCCTGCCCCCCGGAACCAGAACAGGGCCTGAAGCCATCTGGCGCTTTTGCGGCCAGCTCCCAAAAAAGCGAGTTGTAAAATGGAGGTTCAGGGCACTGCAATTCACAAACCTGCAGAGTTATAAATGATAACTCTCGTCCACAAATATATTGAGGGAAGGCAAAGAAGAGGATTTGAATTCAAGGCAGAATTGCACGAAACAGATTTCAGGAGGTAGATACGAATCGCCTTTAAAGCACATGAAAAGCGGCAAAACGTTGACAATGATGCCCTTGGCCAAAAAGGGCGTATGCGTTTTTTCCTGAATATATTCAGGAAAAAACGCATACGCCCTTTTTGGCCAACCAAGCAACCTGGAAAAGCAAGTCAGCGCTACAGAGAAGTCTCGCTTCCCATCGGTCAAAAGGGCCATGCTGAAAAATGTGTCAAAACCAGAAATGCAGGACAGGCCATGGAGAAATGGGAGCCTTGCTACACTGATGGGCGGGATGTAAATTGCCAACAGCCACTCTAGAGAAGTGTACGGTGTGTCCTGAAATATCTGAAAAACACAGCTTAGAGAGCATAGGGCACTTCCACTCATGGGGGTATAAATTGGGAAAATTAAAAATCAGCAAGACACAAGCACCCCAAAGTTGAGGGCTGCTCTGTTGACCAGGACCTCCACTTCATTCCACCTTCAATATCCCAGGAAAGAGAAAAATGGATAAAGAAGTTGTGGTCCTTATGTACAATGGAATATCACTCAGCCATGAAATCAATGTCATAAGGTTAGTAGCAGCATGATGAGTGGATTTAGGTACGACGATTCTAAGTGAAATAAGTCACACAGAAAAGGACACTTCTCATAAGGTATCACTGATAGAGGGAATGTAAAAACCGTTACACTTGAACTGAATTACAAAACAGAACAGAGTCACACATGCAGAAAACAGACTATGGCTGCTTAACGGGAAAGTTGAGGTGGGGTGATGCATAAAACAAGGGTATCAAATTAGCTCAGATACCGTTCCATAAACCCAATATGTAATAGACAAGACCTACTCCTTGCTCAGAGAACTGGACTCAACACGCCCTATTCACCGCACAAGAATATATCTGACTAGTAATAATCTTAAAACCTATGTATTGATATCTCTCTGTTAGTGTGTCAAGTGGGTGTAAAGCGGCATAAACACAGCAGTGAAAAGCAGCTAAACCCCATTATGAAAATAAATTACTTTGAAAAACCCATGAAACAACGACAGTGAAAGAGAGAGAAATTCTTACACAATGCGTTCAGGGGCTGTGATGCAACCTGGATTGACCATATCTAGACCCACAGCTGGATGAGACATAAGGGTGGACACTCTTGGGGCTGAGAGGTTTGGTGAGGTTGGGTGAGCAAACGCAGACCCTTTAAAGTAATACTTCGTGGTACCCGTCGCATGGGTCCCAAATCTCCAGCTTCAAGGGCATCTTCCTACATCGAAAACATGCATGAGAAACCCAGAAGATGGTACACCTTGTGATGGGGAAAGGTTTCTAAAACGCACCTCATTTCTCATCTCCTTGTGCCCGGGTTCGCCTTTCCGGCCGCTTTACTAGCAATCTCCCTACTTGGAGCATCAGCACCTTTTACCTCCTGTTCCGTACAGGTTGCAATTTGTCCTGAGGATGAACGGGAAGACGGGGAACCAACGAGAGACTAGCTCTTGGTGTCGGGACAGGCACAGGTCACTCTACTTTCCCATCAGGAAGAAGAATTAACCAGAGGCTCAGCCTGCCCCCCGGAACCAGAACAGGGCCTGAAGCCATCTGGCGCTTTTGCGGCCAGCTCCCAAAAAAGCGAGTTGTAAAATGGAGGTTCAGGGCACTGCAATTCACAAACCTGCAGAGTTATAAATGATAACTCTCGTCCACAAATATATTGAGGGAAGGCAAAGAAGAGGATTTGAATTCAAGGCAGAATTGCACGAAACAGATTTCAGGAGGTAGATACGAATCGCCTTTAAAACACATGAAAAGCGGCAAAACGTTGACAATGATGCCCTTGGCCAAAAAGGGCGTATGCGTTTTTTCCTGAATATATTCAGGAAAAAACGCATACGCCCTTTTTGGCCAACCAAGCAACCTGGAAAAGCAAGTCAGCGCTACAGAGAAGTCTCGCTTCCCATCGGTCAAAAGGGCCATGCTGAAAAATGTGTCAAAACCAGAAATGCAGGACAGGCCATGGAGAAATGGGAGCCTTGCTACACTGATGGGCGGGATGTAAATTGCCAACAGCCACTCTAGAGAAGTGTACGGTGTGTCCTGAAATATCTGAAAAACACAGCTTAGAGAGCATAGGGCACTTCCACTCATGGCGGTATAAATTGGGAAAATTAAAAATCAGCAAGACACAAGCACGCCAAAGTTGAGGGCTGCTCTGTTGACAAGGACCTCCACTTCATTCCACCTTCAATATCCCAGGAAAGAGAAAAATGGATAAAGAAGTTGTGGTCCTTATGTACAATGGAATATCACTCAGCCATGAAATCAATGTCATAAGGTTAGTAGCAGCATGATGAGTGGATTTAGGTACGACGATTCTAAGTGAAATAAGTCACACAGAAAAGGACACTTCTCATAAGGTATCACTGATAGAGGGAATGTAAAAACCGTTACACTTGAACTGAATTACAAAACAGAACAGAGTCACACATGCAGAAAACACACTATGGCTGCTTAACGGGAAAGGTGAGGTGGGGTGATACATAAAACAAGGGTATCAAATTAGCTCAGATACCATTCCATAAACCCAATATGTAGTAGACAAGACCTACTCCTTGCTCAGAGAACTGGACTCAACACGCCCTATTCACCGCACAAGAATATATCTGACTAGTAATAATCTTAAAACCTATGTATTGATATCTCTCTGTTAGTGTGTCAAGTGGGTGTAAAGCGGCATAAACACAGCAGTGAAAAGCAGCTAAACCCCATTATGAAAATAAATTACTTTGAAAAACCCATGAAACAACGACAGTGAAAGAGAGAGAAATTCGTACACAATGCGTTCAGGGGCTGTGATGCAACCTGGATTGACCATATCTAGACCCACAGCTGGATGAGACATAAGGGTGGACACTCTTGGGGCTGAGAGGTTTGGTGAGGTTGGGTGAGCAAACGCAGACCCTTTAAAGTAATACTGCGTGGTACCCATCACATGGGTCCCAAATCTCCAGCTTCAAGGGCATCTTCCTACATCGAAAACATGCATGAGAAACCCAGAAGATGGTACACCGTGTGATGGGGAAAGGTTTCTAAAACGCACCTCATTTCTCATCTCCTTGTGCCCGGGTTCGCCTTTCCAGCCGCTTTACTAGCAATCTCCCTACTTGGAGCATCAGCACCTTTAACCTCCTGTTCCATACAGGTTGCAATTTGTCCTGAGGATGAACGGGAAGACGGGGAACCAACGAGAGACTAGCTCTTGGTGTCGGGACAGGCACAGGTCACTCTATTTTCCCATCAGGAAGAAGAATTAACCACAGGCTCAGCCTGACCCCGGAACCAGAACAGGGCCTGAAGCCATCCTGCGCTTTTGCGGCCAGCTCCCAAAAAAGCGAGTTGTAAAATGGAGGTTCAGGGCACTGCAATTCACAAACCTGCAGAGTTATAAATGATAACTCTCGTCCACAAATATATTGAGGGAAGGCAAAGAAGAGGATTTGAATTCAAGGCAGAATTGCACGAAACAGATTTCAGGAGGTAGATACGAATCGCCTTTAAAGCACATGAAAAGCGGCAAAACGTTGACAATGATGCCCTTGGCCAAAAAGGGCGTATGCGTTTTTTCCTGAATATATTCAGGAAAAAACGCATACGCCCTTTTTGGCCAACCAAGCAACCTGGAAAAGCAAGTCAGCGCTACAGAGAAGTCTCGCTTCCCATCGGTCAAAAGGGCCATGCTGAAAAATGTGTCAAAACCAGAAATGCAGGACAGGCCATGGAGAAATGGGAGCCTTGCTACACTGATGGGCGGGATGTAAATTGCCAACAGCCACTCTAGAGAAGTGTACGGTGTGTCCTGAAATATCTGAAAAACACAGCTTAGAGAGCATAGGGCACTTCCACTCATGGGGGTATAAATTGGGAAAATTAAAAATCAGCAAGACACAAGCACCCCAAAGTTGAGGGCTGCTCTGTTGACCAGGACCTCCACTTCATTCCACCTTCAATATCCCAGGAAAGAGAAAAATGGATAAAGAAGTTGTGGTCCTTATGTACAATGGAATATCACTCAGCCATGAAATCAATGTCATAAGGTTAGTAGCAGCATGATGAGTGGATTTAGGTACGACGATTCTAAGTGAAATAAGTCACACAGAAAAGGACACTTCTCATAAGGTATCACTGATAGAGGGAATGTAAAAACCGTTACACTTGAACTGAATTACAAAACAGAACAGAGTCACACATGCAGAAAACAGACTATGGCTGCTTAACGGGAAAGTTGAGGTGGGGTGATGCATAAAACAAGGGTATCAAATTAGCTCAGATACCGTTCCATAAACCCAATATGTAATAGACAAGACCTACTCCTTGCTCAGAGAACTGGACTCAACACGCCCTATTCACCGCACAAGAATATATCTGACTAGTAATAATCTTAAAACCTATGTATTGATATCTCTCTGTTAGTGTGTCAAGTGGGTGTAAAGCGGCATAAACACAGCAGTGAAAAGCAGCTAAACCCCATTATGAAAATAAATTACTTTGAAAAACCCATGAAACAACGACAGTGAAAGAGAGAGAAATTCTTACACAATGCGTTCAGGGGCTGTGATGCAACCTGGATTGACCATATCTAGACCCACAGCTGGATGAGACATAAGGGTGGACACTCTTGGGGCTGAGAGGTTTGGTGAGGTTGGGTGAGCAAACGCAGACCCTTTAAAGTAATACTTCGTGGTACCCGTCGCATGGGTCCCAAATCTCCAGCTTCAAGGGCATCTTCCTACATCGAAAACATGCATGAGAAACCCAGAAGATGGTACACCTTGTGATGGGGAAAGGTTTCTAAAACGCACCTCATTTCTCATCTCCTTGTGCCCGGGTTCGCCTTTCCGGCCGCTTTACTAGCAATCTCCCTACTTGGAGCATCAGCACCTTTTACCTCCTGTTCCGTACAGGTTGCAATTTGTCCTGAGGATGAACGGGAAGACGGGGAACCAACGAGAGACTAGCTCTTGGTGTCGGGACAGGCACAGGTCACTCTACTTTCCCATCAGGAAGAAGAATTAACCAGAGGCTCAGCCTGCCCCCCGGAACCAGAACAGGGCCTGAAGCCATCTGGCGCTTTTGCGGCCAGCTCCCAAAAAAGCGAGTTGTAAAATGGAGGTTCAGGGCACTGCAATTCACAAACCTGCAGAGTTATAAATGATAACTCTCGTCCACAAATATATTGAGGGAAGGCAAAGAAGAGGATTTGAATTCAAGGCAGAATTGCACGAAACAGATTTCAGGAGGTAGATACGAATCGCCTTTAAAACACATGAAAAGCGGCAAAACGTTGACAATGATGCCCTTGGCCAAAAAGGGCGTATGCGTTTTTTCCTGAATATATTCAGGAAAAAACGCATACGCCCTTTTTGGCCAACCAAGCAACCTGGAAAAGCAAGTCAGCGCTACAGAGAAGTCTCGCTTCCCATCGGTCAAAAGGGCCATGCTGAAAAATGTGTCAAAACCAGAAATGCAGGACAGGCCATGGAGAAATGGGAGCCTTGCTACACTGATGGGCGGGATGTAAATTGCCAACAGCCACTCTAGAGAAGTGTACGGTGTGTCCTCAAATATCTGAAAAACACAGCTTAGAGAGCATAGGGCACTTCCACTCATGGCGGTATAAATTGGGAAAATTAAAAATCAGCAAGACACAAGCACGCCAAAGTTGAGGGCTGCTCTGTTGACAAGGACCTCCACTTCATTCCACCTTCAATATCCCAGGAAAGAGAAAAATGGATAAAGAAGTTGTGGTCCTTATGTACAATGGAATATCACTCAGCCATGAAATCAATGTCATAAGGTTAGTAGCAGCATGATGAGTGGATTTAGGTACGACGATTCTAAGTGAAATAAGTCACACAGAAAAGGACACTTCTCATAAGGTATCACTGATAGAGGGAATGTAAAAACCGTTACACTTGAACTGAATTACAAAACAGAACAGAGTCACACATGCAGAAAACACACTATGGCTGCTTAACGGGAAAGGTGAGGTGGGGTGATACATAAAACAAGGGTATCAAATTAGCTCAGATACCATTCCATAAACCCAATATGTAGTAGACAAGACCTACTCCTTGCTCAGAGAACTGGACTCAACACGCCCTATTCACCGCACAAGAATATATCTGACTAGTAATAATCTTAAAACCTATGTATTGATATCTCTCTGTTAGTGTGTCAAGTGGGTGTAAAGCGGCATAAACACAGCAGTGAAAAGCAGCTAAACCCCATTATGAAAATAAATTACTTTGAAAAACCCATGAAACAACGACAGTGAAAGAGAGAGAAATTCGTACACAATGCGTTCAGGGGCTGTGATGCAACCTGGATTGACCATATCTAGACCCACAGCTGGATGAGACATAAGGGTGGACACTCTTGGGGCTGAGAGGTTTGGTGAGGTTGGGTGAGCAAACGCAGACCCTTTAAAGTAATACTGCGTGGTACCCATCACATGGGTCCCAAATCTCCAGCTTCAAGGGCATCTTCCTACATCGAAAACATGCATGAGAAACCCAGAAGATGGTACACCGTGTGATGGGGAAAGGTTTCTAAAACGCACCTCATTTCTCATCTCCTTGTGCCCGGGTTCGCCTTTCCAGCCGCTTTACTAGCAATCTCCCTACTTGGAGCATCAGCACCTTTAACCTCCTGTTCCATACAGGTTGCAATTTGTCCTGAGGATGAACGGGAAGACGGGGAACCAACGAGAGACTAGCTCTTGGTGTCGGGACAGGCACAGGTCACTCTATTTTCCCATCAGGAAGAAGAATTAACCACAGGCTCAGCCTGCCCCCCGGAACCAGAACAGGGCCTGAAGCCATCCTGCGCTTTTGCGGCCAGCTCCCAAAAAAGCGAGTTGTAAAATGGAGGTTCAGGGCACTGCAATTCACAAACCTGCAGAGTTATAAATGATAACTCTCGTCCACAAATATATTGAGGGAAGGCAAAGAAGAGGATTTGAATTCAAGGCAGAATTGCACGAAATAGATTTCAGGAGGTAGATACGAATCGCCTTTAAAGCACATGAAAAGCGGCAAAACGTTGACAATGATGCCCTTGGCCAAAAAGGGCGTATGCGTTTTTTCCTGAATATATTCAGGAAAAAACGCATACGCCCTTTTTGGCCAACCAAGCAACCTGGAAAAGCAAGTCAGCGCTACAGAGAAGTCTCGCTTCCCATCGGTCAAAAGGGCCATGCTGAAAAATGTGTCAAAACCAGAAATGCAGGACAGGCCATGGAGAAATGGGAGCCTTGCTACACTGATGGGCGGGATGTAAATTGCCAACAGCCACTCTAGAGAAGTGTACGGTATGTCCTGAAATATCTGAAAAACACAGCTTAGAGAGCATAGGGCACTTCCACTCATGGGGGTATAAATTGGGAAAATTAAAAATCAGCAAGACACAAGCACGCCAAAGTTGAGGGCTGCTCTGTTGACCAGGACCTCCACTTCATTCCACCTTCAATATCCCAGGAAAGAGAAAAATGGATAAAGAAGTTGTGGTCCTTATGTACAATGGAATATCACTCAGCCATGAAATCAATGTCATAAGGTTAGTAGCAGCATGATGAGTGGATTTAGGTACGACGATTTTAAGTGAAATAAGTCACACAGAAAAGGACACTTCTCATAAGGTATCACTGATAGAGGGAATGTAAAAACCGTTACACTTGAACTGAATTACAAAACAGAACAGAGTCACACATGCAGAAAACAGACTATGGCTGCTTAACGGGAAAGTTGAGGTGGGGTGATGCATAAAACAAGGGTATCAAATTAGCTCAGATACCGTTCCATAAACCCAATATGTAATAGACAAGACCTACTCCTTGCTCAGAGAACTGGACTCAACACGCCCTATTCACCGCACAAGAATATATCTGACTAGTAATAATCTTAAAACCTATGTATTGATATCTCTCTGTTAGTGTGTCAAGTGGGTGTAAAGCGGCATAAACACAGCAGTGAAAAGCAGCTAAACCCCATTATGAAAATAAATTACTTTGAAAAACCCATGAAACAACGACAGTGAAAGAGAGAGAAATTCTTACACAATGCGTTCAGGGGCTGTGATGCAACCTGGATTGACCATATCTAGACCCACAGCTGGATGAGACATAAGGGTGGACACTCTTGGGGCTGAGAGGTTTGGTGAGGTTGGGTGAGCAAACGCAGACCCTTTAAAGTAATACTTCGTGGTACCCGTCGCATGGGTCCCAAATCTCCAGCTTCAAGGGCATCTTCCTACATCGAAAACATGCATGAGAAACCCAGAAGATGGTACACCTTGTGATGGGGAAAGGTTTCTAAAACGCACCTCATTTCTCATCTCCTTGTGCCCGGGTTCGCCTTTCCGGCCGCTTTACTAGCAATCTCCCTACTTGGAGCATCAGCACCTTTTACCTCCTGTTCCGTACAGGTTGCAATTTGTCCTGAGGATGAACGGGAAGACGGGGAACCAACGAGAGACTAGCTCTTGGTGTCGGGACAGGCACAGGTCACTCTACTTTCCCATCAGGAAGAAGAATTAACCAGAGGCTCAGCCTGCCCCCCGGAACCAGAACAGGGCCTGAAGCCATCTGGCGCTTTTGCGGCCAGCTCCCAAAAAAGCGAGTTGTAAAATGGAGGTTCAGGGCACTGCAATTCACAAACCTGCAGAGTTATAAATGATAACTCTCGTCCACAAATATATTGAGGGAAGGCAAAGAAGAGGATTTGAATTCAAGGCAGAATTGCACGAAACAGATTTCAGGAGGTAGATACGAATCGCCTTTAAAACACATGAAAAGCGGCAAAACGTTGACAATGATGCCCTTGGCCAAAAAGGGCGTATGCGTTTTTTCCTGAATATATTCAGGAAAAAACGCATACGCCCTTTTTGGCCAACCAAGCAACCTGGAAAAGCAAGTCAGCGCTACAGAGAAGTCTCGCTTCCCATCGGTCAAAAGGGCCATGCTGAAAAATGTGTCAAAACCAGAAATGCAGGACAGGCCATGGAGAAATGGGAGCCTTGCTACACTGATGGGCGGGATGTAAATTGCCAACAGCCACTCTAGAGAAGTGTACGGTGTGTCCTGAAATATCTGAAAAACACAGCTTAGAGAGCATAGGGCACTTCCACTCATGGCGGTATAAATTGGGAAAATTAAAAATCAGCAAGACACAAGCACGCCAAAGTTGAGGGCTGCTCTGTTGACAAGGACCTCCACTTCATTCCACCTTCAATATCCCAGGAAAGAGAAAAATGGATAAAGAAGTTGTGGTCCTTATGTACAATGGAATATCACTCAGCCATGAAATCAATGTCATAAGGTTAGTAGCAGCATGATGAGTGGATTTAGGTACGACGATTCTAAGTGAAATAAGTCACACAGAAAAGGACACTTCTCATAAGGTATCACTGATAGAGGGAATGTAAAAACCGTTACACTTGAACTGAATTACAAAACAGAACAGAGTCACACATGCAGAAAACACACTATGGCTGCTTAACGGGAAAGGTGAGGTGGGGTGATACATAAAACAAGGGTATCAAATTAGCTCAGATACCATTCCATAAACCCAATATGTAGTAGACAAGACCTACTCCTTGCTCAGAGAACTGGACTCAACACGCCCTATTCACCGCACAAGAATATATCTGACTAGTAATAATCTTAAAACCTATGTATTGATATCTCTCTGTTAGTGTGTCAAGTGGGTGTAAAGCGGCATAAACACAGCAGTGAAAAGCAGCTAAACCCCATTATGAAAATAAATTACTTTGAAAAACCCATGAAACAACGACAGTGAAAGAGAGAGAAATTCGTACACAATGCGTTCAGGGGCTGTGATGCAACCTGGATTGACCATATCTAGACCCACAGCTGGATGAGACATAAGGGTGGACACTCTTGGGGCTGAGAGGTTTGGTGAGGTTGGGTGAGCAAACGCAGACCCTTTAAAGTAATACTGCGTGGTACCCATCACATGGGTCCCAAATCTCCAGCTTCAAGGGCATCTTCCTACATCGAAAACATGCATGAGAAACCCAGAAGATGGTACACCGTGTGATGGGGAAAGGTTTCTAAAACGCACCTCATTTCTCATCTCCTTGTGCCCGGGTTCGCCTTTCCAGCCGCTTTACTAGCAATCTCCCTACTTGGAGCATCAGCACCTTTAACCTCCTGTTCCGTACAGGTTGCAATTTGTCCTGAGGATGAACGGGAAGACGGGGAACCAACGAGAGACTAGCTCTTGGTGTCGGGACAGGCACAGGTCACTCTATTTTCCCATCAGGAAGAAGAATTAACCACAGGCTCAGCCTGCCCCCCGGAACCAGAACAGGGCCTGAAGCCATCCTGCGCTTTTGCGGCCAGCTCCCAAAAAAGCGAGTTGTAAAATGGAGGTTCAGGGCACTGCAATTCACAAACCTGCAGAGTTATAAATGATAACTCTCGTCCACAAATATATTGAGGGAAGGCAAAGAAGAGGATTTGAATTCAAGGCAGAATTGCACGAAACAGATTTCAGGAGGTAGATACGAATCGCCTTTAAAGCACATGAAAAGCGGCAAAACGTTGACAATGATGCCCTTGGCCAAAAAGGGCGTATGCGTTTTTTCCTGAATATATTCAGGAAAAAACGCATACGCCCTTTTTGGCCAACCAAGCAACCTGGAAAAGCAAGTCAGCGCTACAGAGAAGTCTCGCTTCCCATCGGTCAAAAGGGCCATGCTGAAAAATGTGTCAAAACCAGAAATGCAGGACAGGCCATGGAGAAATGGGAGCCTTGCTACACTGATGGGCGGGATGTAAATTGCCAACAGCCACTCTAGAGAAGTGTACGGTGTGTCCTGAAATATCTGAAAAACACAGCTTAGAGAGCATAGGGCACTTCCACTCATGGGGGTATAAATTGGGAAAATTAAAAATCAGCAAGACACAAGCACCCCAAAGTTGAGGGCTGCTCTGTTGACCAGGACCTCCACTTCATTCCACCTTCAATATCCCAGGAAAGAGAAAAATGGATAAAGAAGTTGTGGTCCTTATGTACAATGGAATATCACTCAGCCATGAAATCAATGTCATAAGGTTAGTAGCAGCATGATGAGTGGATTTAGGTACGACGATTCTAAGTGAAATAAGTCACACAGAAAAGGACACTTCTCATAAGGTATCACTGATAGAGGGAATGTAAAAACCGTTACACTTGAACTGAATTACAAAACAGAACAGAGTCACACATGCAGAAAACAGACTATGGCTGCTTAACGGGAAAGTTGAGGTGGGGTGATGCATAAAACAAGGGTATCAAATTAGCTCAGATACCGTTCCATAAACCCAATATGTAATAGACAAGACCTACTCCTTGCTCAGAGAACTGGACTCAACACGCCCTATTCACCGCACAAGAATATATCTGACTAGTAATAATCTTAAAACCTATGTATTGATATCTCTCTGTTAGTGTGTCAAGTGGGTGTAAAGCGGCATAAACACAGCAGTGAAAAGCAGCTAAACCCCATTATGAAAATAAATTACTTTGAAAAACCCATGAAACAACGACAGTGAAAGAGAGAGAAATTCTTACACAATGCGTTCAGGGGCTGTGATGCAACCTGGATTGACCATATCTAGACCCACAGCTGGATGAGACATAAGGGTGGACACTCTTGGGGCTGAGAGGTTTGGTGAGGTTGGGTGAGCAAACGCAGACCCTTTAAAGTAATACTTCGTGGTACCCGTCGCATGGGTCCCAAATCTCCAGCTTCAAGGGCATCTTCCTACATCGAAAACATGCATGAGAAACCCAGAAGATGGTACACCTTGTGATGGGGAAAGGTTTCTAAAACGCACCTCATTTCTCATCTCCTTGTGCCCGGGTTCGCCTTTCCGGCCGCTTTACTAGCAATCTCCCTACTTGGAGCATCAGCACCTTTTACCTCCTGTTCCGTACAGGTTGCAATTTGTCCTGAGGATGAACGGGAAGACGGGGAACCAACGAGAGACTAGCTCTTGGTGTCGGGACAGGCACAGGTCACTCTACTTTCCCATCAGGAAGAAGAATTAACCAGAGGCTCAGCCTGCCCCCCGGAACCAGAACAGGGCCTGAAGCCATCTGGCGCTTTTGCGGCCAGCTCCCAAAAAAGCGAGTTGTAAAATGGAGGTTCAGGGCACTGCAATTCACAAACCTGCAGAGTTATAAATGATAACTCTCGTCCACAAATATATTGAGGGAAGGCAAAGAAGAGGATTTGAATTCAAGGCAGAATTGCACGAAACAGATTTCAGGAGGTAGATACGAATCGCCTTTAAAACACATGAAAAGCGGCAAAACGTTGACAATGATGCCCTTGGCCAAAAAGGGCGTATGCGTTTTTTCCTGAATATATTCAGGAAAAAACGCATACGCCCTTTTTGGCCAACCAAGCAACCTGGAAAAGCAAGTCAGCGCTACAGAGAAGTCTCGCTTCCCATCGGTCAAAAGGGCCATGCTGAAAAATGTGTCAAAACCAGAAATGCAGGACAGGCCATGGAGAAATGGGAGCCTTGCTACACTGATGGGCGGGATGTAAATTGCCAACAGCCACTCTAGAGAAGTGTACGGTGTGTCCTGAAATATCTGAAAAACACAGCTTAGAGAGCATAGGGCACTTCCACTCATGGCGGTATAAATTGGGAAAATTAAAAATCAGCAAGACACAAGCACGCCAAAGTTGAGGGCTGCTCTGTTGACAAGGACCTCCACTTCATTCCACCTTCAATATCCCAGGAAAGAGAAAAATGGATAAAGAAGTTGTGGTCCTTATGTACAATGGAATATCACTCAGCCATGAAATCAATGTCATAAGGTTAGTAGCAGCATGATGAGTGGATTTAGGTACGACGATTCTAAGTGAAATAAGTCACACAGAAAAGGACACTTCTCATAAGGTATCACTGATAGAGGGAATGTAAAAACCGTTACACTTGAACTGAATTACAAAACAGAACAGAGTCACACATGCAGAAAACACACTATGGCTGCTTAACGGGAAAGGTGAGGTGGGGTGATACATAAAACAAGGGTATCAAATTAGCTCAGATACCATTCCATAAACCCAATATGTAGTAGACAAGACCTACTCCTTGCTCAGAGAACTGGACTCAACACGCCCTATTCACCGCACAAGAATATATCTGACTAGTAATAATCTTAAAACCTATGTATTGATATCTCTCTGTTAGTGTGTCAAGTGGGTGTAAAGCGGCATAAACACAGCAGTGAAAAGCAGCTAAACCCCATTATGAAAATAAATTACTTTGAAAAACCCATGAAACAACGACAGTGAAAGAGAGAGAAATTCGTACACAATGCGTTCAGGGGCTGTGATGCAACCTGGATTGACCATATCTAGACCCACAGCTGGATGAGACATAAGGGTGGACACTCTTGGGGCTGAGAGGTTTGGTGAGGTTGGGTGAGCAAACGCAGACCCTTTAAAGTAATACTGCGTGGTACCCATCACATGGGTCCCAAATCTCCAGCTTCAAGGGCATCTTCCTACATCGAAAACATGCATGAGAAACCCAGAAGATGGTACACCGTGTGATGGGGAAAGGTTTCTAAAACGCACCTCATTTCTCATCTCCTTGTGCCCGGGTTCGCCTTTCCAGCCGCTTTACTAGCAATCTCCCTACTTGGAGCATCAGCACCTTTAACCTCCTGTTCCGTACAGGTTGCAATTTGTCCTGAGGATGAACGGGAAGACGGGGAACCAACGAGAGACTAGCTCTTGGTGTCGGGACAGGCACAGGTCACTCTATTTTCCCATCAGGAAGAAGAATTAACCACAGGCTCAGCCTGCCCCCCGGAACCAGAACAGGGCCTGAAGCCATCCTGCGCTTTTGCGGCCAGCTCCCAAAAAAGCGAGTTGTAAAATGGAGGTTCAGGGCACTGCAATTCACAAACCTGCAGAGTTATAAATGATAACTCTCGTCCACAAATATATTGAGGGAAGGCAAAGAAGAGGATTTGAATTCAAGGCAGAATTGCACGAAACAGATTTCAGGAGGTAGATACGAATCGCCTTTAAAGCACATGAAAAGCGGCAAAACGTTGACAATGATGCCCTTGGCCAAAAAGGGCGTATGCGTTTTTTCCTGAATATATTCAGGAAAAAACGCATACGCCCTTTTTGGCCAACCAAGCAACCTGGAAAAGCAAGTCAGCGCTACAGAGAAGTCTCGCTTCCCATCGGTCAAAAGGGCCATGCTGAAAAATGTGTCAAAACCAGAAATGCAGGACAGGCCATGGAGAAATGGGAGCCTTGCTACACTGATGGGCGGGATGTAAATTGCCAACAGCCACTCTAGAGAAGTGTACGGTGTGTCCTGAAATATCTGAAAAACACAGCTTAGAGAGCATAGGGCACTTCCACTCATGGGGGTATAAATTGGGAAAATTAAAAATCAGCAAGACACAAGCACGCCAAAGTTGAGGGCTGCTCTGTTGACCAGGACCTCCACTTCATTCCACCTTCAATATCCCAGGAAAGAGAAAAATGGATAAAGAAGTTGTGGTCCTTATGTACAATGGAATATCACTCAGCCATGAAATCAATGTCATAAGGTTAGTAGCAGCATGATGAGTGGATTTAGGTACGACGATTCTAAGTGAAATAAGTCACACAGAAAAGGACACTTCTCATAAGGTATCACTGATAGAGGGAATGTAAAAACCGTTACACTTGAACTGAATTACAAAACAGAACAGAGTCACACATGCAGAAAACAGACTATGGCTGCTTAACGGGAAAGTTGAGGTGGGGTGATGCATAAAACAAGGGTATCAAATTAGCTCAGATACCGTTCCATAAACCCAATATGTAATAGACAAGACCTACTCCTTGCTCAGAGAACTGGACTCAACACGCCCTATTCACCGCACAAGAATATATCTGACTAGTAATAATCTTAAAACCTATGTATTGATATCTCTCTGTTAGTGTGTCAAGTGGGTGTAAAGCGGCATAAACACAGCAGTGAAAAGCAGCTAAACCCCATTATGAAAATAAATTACTTTGAAAAACCCATGAAACAACGACAGTGAAAGAGAGAGAAATTCTTACACAATGCGTTCAGGGGCTGTGATGCAACCTGGATTGACCATATCTAGACCCACAGCTGGATGAGACATAAGGGTGGACACTCTTGGGGCTGAGAGGTTTGGTGAGGTTGGGTGAGCAAACGCAGACCCTTTAAAGTAATACTTCGTGGTACCCGTCGCATGGGTCCCAAATCTCCAGCTTCAAGGGCATCTTCCTACATCGAAAACATGCATGAGAAACCCAGAAGATGGTACACCTTGTGATGGGGAAAGGTTTCTAAAACGCACCTCATTTCTCATCTCCTTGTGCCCGGGTTCGCCTTTCCGGCCGCTTTACTAGCAATCTCCCTACTTGGAGCATCAGCACCTTTTACCTCCTGTTCCGTACAGGTTGCAATTTGTCCTGAGGATGAACGGGAAGACGGGGAACCAACGAGAGACTAGCTCTTGGTGTCGGGACAGGCACAGGTCACTCTACTTTCCCATCAGGAAGAAGAATTAACCAGAGGCTCAGCCTGCCCCCCGGAACCAGAACAGGGCCTGAAGCCATCTGGCGCTTTTGCGGCCAGCTCCCAAAAAAGCGAGTTGTAAAATGGAGGTTCAGGGCACTGCAATTCACAAACCTGCAGAGTTATAAATGATAACTCTCGTCCACAAATATATTGAGGGAAGGCAAAGAAGAGGATTTGAATTCAAGGCAGAATTGCACGAAACAGATTTCAGGAGGTAGATACGAATCGCCTTTAAAACACATGAAAAGCGGCAAAACGTTGACAATGATGCCCTTGGCCAAAAAGGGCGTATGCGTTTTTTCCTGAATATATTCAGGAAAAAACGCATACGCCCTTTTTGGCCAACCAAGCAACCTGGAAAAGCAAGTCAGCGCTACAGAGAAGTCTCGCTTCCCATCGGTCAAAAGGGCCATGCTGAAAAATGTGTCAAAACCAGAAATGCAGGACAGGCCATGGAGAAATGGGAGCCTTGCTACACTGATGGGCGGGATGTAAATTGCCAACAGCCACTCTAGAGAAGTGTACGGTGTGTCCTGAAATATCTGAAAAACACAGCTTAGAGAGCATAGGGCACTTCCACTCATGGGGGTATAAATTGGGAAAATTAAAAATCAGCAAGACACAAGCACCCCAAAGTTTAGGGCTGCTCTGTTGACCAGGACCTCCACTTCATTCCACCTTCAATATCCCAGGAAAGAGAAAAATGGATAAAGAAGTTGTGGTCCTTATGTACAATGGAATATCACTCAGCCATGAAATCAATGTCATAAGGTTAGTAGCAGCATGATGAGTGGATTTAGGTACGACGATTCTAAGTGAAATAAGTCACACAGAAAAGGACACTTCTCATAAGGTATCACTGATAGAGGGAATGTAAAAACCGTTACACTTGAACTGAATTACAAAACAGAACAGAGTCACACATGCAGAAAACAGACTATGGCTGCTTAACGGGAAAGTTGAGGTGGGGTGATGCATAAAACAAGGGTATCAAATTAGCTCAGATACCGTTCCATAAACCCAATATGTAATAGACAAGACCTACTCCTTGCTCAGAGAACTGGACTCAACACGCCCTATTCACCGCACAAGAATATATCTGACTAGTAATAATCTTAAAACCTATGTATTGATATCTCTCTGTTAGTGTGTCAAGTGGGTGTAAAGCGGCATAAACACAGCAGTGAAAAGCAGCTAAACCCCATTATGAAAATAAATTACTTTGAAAAACCCATGAAACAACGACAGTGAAAGAGAGAGAAATTCGTACACAATGCGTTCAGGGGCTGTGATGCAACCTGGATTGACCATATCTAGACCCACAGCTGGATGAGACATAAGGGTGGACACTCTTGGGGCTGAGAGGTTTGGTGAGGTTGGGTGAGCAAACGCAGACCCTTTAAAGTAATACTGCGTGGTACCCGTCGCATGGGTCCCAAATCTCCAGCTTCAAGGGCATCTTCCTACATCGAAAACATGCATGAGAAACCCAGAAGATGGTACACCTTGTGATGGGGAAAGGTTTCTAAAACGCACCTCATTTCTCATCTCCTTGTGCCCGGGTTCGCCTTTCCGGCCGCTTTACTAGCAATCTCCCTACTTGGAGCATCAGCACCTTTTACCTCCTGTTCCGTACAGGTTGCAATTTGTCCTGAGGATGAACGGGAAGACGGGGAACCAACGAGAGACTAGCTCTTGGTGTCGGGACAGGCACAGGTCACTCTACTTTCCCATCAGGAAGAAGAATTAACCAGAGGCTCAGCCTGCCCCCCGGAACCAGAACAGGGCCTGAAGCCATCTGGCGCTTTTGCGGCCAGCTCCCAAAAAAGCGAGTTGTAAAATGGAGGTTCAGGGCACTGCAATTCACAAACCTGCAGAGTTATAAATGATAACTCTCGTCCACAAATATATTGAGGGAAGGCAAAGAAGAGGATTTGAATTCAAGGCAGAATTGCACGAAACAGATTTCAGGAGGTAGATACGAATCGCCTTTAAAACACATGAAAAGCGGCAAAACGTTGACAATGATGCCCTTGGCCAAAAAGGGCGTATGCGTTTTTTCCTGAATATATTCAGGAAAAAACGCATACGCCCTTTTTGGCCAACCAAGCAACCTGGAAAAGCAAGTCAGCGCTACAGAGAAGTCTCGCTTCCCATCGGTCAAAAGGGCCATGCTGAAAAATGTGTCAAAACCAGAAATGCAGGACAGGCCATGGAGAA
Organism: Balaenoptera borealis; assembly: GCF_965194805.1. Lineage (NCBI taxonomy): Eukaryota > Metazoa > Chordata > Mammalia > Artiodactyla > Balaenopteridae > Balaenoptera > Balaenoptera borealis. The sequence goes on from NW_028123821.1 coordinate 182,428, forward strand.
ATGGGAGCCTTGCTACACTGATGGGCGGGATGTAAATTGCCAACAGCCACTCTAGAGAAGTGTACGGTGTGTCCTGAAATATCTGAAAAACACAGCTTAGAGAGCATAGGGCACTTCCACTCATGGCGGTATAAATTGGGAAAATTAAAAATCAGCAAGACACAAGCACGCCAAAGTTGAGGGCTGCTCTGTTGACAAGGACCTCCACTTCATTCCACCTTCAATATCCCAGGAAAGAGAAAAATGGATAAAGAAGTTGTGGTCCTTATGTACAATGGAATATCACTCAGCCATGAAATCAATGTCATAAGGTTAGTAGCAGCATGATGAGTGGATTTAGGTACGACGATTCTAAGTGAAATAAGTCACACAGAAAAGGACACTTCTCATAAGGTATCACTGATAGAGGGAATGTAAAAACCGTTACACTTGAACTGAATTACAAAACAGAACAGAGTCACACATGCAGAAAACACACTATGGCTGCTTAACGGGAAAGGTGAGGTGGGGTGATACATAAAACAAGGGTATCAAATTAGCTCAGATACCATTCCATAAACCCAATATGTAGTAGACAAGACCTACTCCTTGCTCAGAGAACTGGACTCAACACGCCCTATTCACCGCACAAGAATATATCTGACTAGTAATAATCTTAAAACCTATGTATTGATATCTCTCTGTTAGTGTGTCAAGTGGGTGTAAAGCGGCATAAACACAGCAGTGAAAAGCAGCTAAACCCCATTATGAAAATAAATTACTTTGAAAAACCCATGAAACAACGACAGTGAAAGAGAGAGAAATTCGTACACAATGCGTTCAGGGGCTGTGATGCAACCTGGATTGACCATATCTAGACCCACAGCTGGATGAGACATAAGGGTGGACACTCTTGGGGCTGAGAGGTTTGGTGAGGTTGGGTGAGCAAACGCAGACCCTTTAAAGTAATACTGCGTGGTACCCATCACATGGGTCCCAAATCTCCAGCTTCAAGGGCATCTTCCTACATCGAAAACATGCATGAGAAACCCAGAAGATGGTACACCGTGTGATGGGGAAAGGTTTCTAAAACGCACCTCATTTCTCATCTCCTTGTGCCCGGGTTCGCCTTTCCAGCCGCTTTACTAGCAATCTCCCTACTTGGAGCATCAGCACCTTTAACCTCCTGTTCCGTACAGGTTGCAATTTGTCCTGAGGATGAACGGGAAGACGGGGAACCAACGAGAGACTAGCTCTTGGTGTCGGGACAGGCACAGGTCACTCTATTTTCCCATCAGGAAGAAGAATTAACCACAGGCTCAGCCTGCCCCCCGGAACCAGAACAGGGCCTGAAGCCATCCTGCGCTTTTGCGGCCAGCTCCCAAAAAAGCGAGTTGTAAAATGGAGGTTCAGGGCACTGCAATTCACAAACCTGCAGAGTTATAAATGATAACTCTCGTCCACAAATATATTGAGGGAAGGCAAAGAAGAGGATTTGAATTCAAGGCAGAATTGCACGAAACAGATTTCAGGAGGTAGATACGAATCGCCTTTAAAGCACATGAAAAGCGGCAAAACGTTGACAATGATGCCCTTGGCCAAAAAGGGCGTATGCGTTTTTTCCTGAATATATTCAGGAAAAAACGCATACGCCCTTTTTGGCCAACCAAGCAACCTGGAAAAGCAAGTCAGCGCTACAGAGAAGTCTCGCTTCCCATCGGTCAAAAGGGCCATGCTGAAAAATGTGTCAAAACCAGAAATGCAGGACAGGCCATGGAGAAATGGGAGCCTTGCTACACTGATGGGCGGGATGTAAATTGCCAACAGCCACTCTAGAGAAGTGTACGGTGTGTCCTGAAATATCTGAAAAACACAGCTTAGAGAGCATAGGGCACTTCCACTCATGGGGGTATAAATTGGGAAAATTAAAAATCAGCAAGACACAAGCACCCCAAAGTTGAGGGCTGCTCTGTTGACCAGGACCTCCACTTCATTCCACCTTCAATATCCCAGGAAAGAGAAAAATGGATAAAGAAGTTGTGGTCCTTATGTACAATGGAATATCACTCAGCCATGAAATCAATGTCATAAGGTTAGTAGCAGCATGATGAGTGGATTTAGGTACGACGATTCTAAGTGAAATAAGTCACACAGAAAAGGACACTTCTCATAAGGTATCACTGATAGAGGGAATGTAAAAACCGTTACACTTGAACTGAATTACAAAACAGAACAGAGTCACACATGCAGAAAACAGACTATGGCTGCTTAACGGGAAAGTTGAGGTGGGGTGATGCATAAAACAAGGGTATCAAATTAGCTCAGATACCGTTCCATAAACCCAATATGTAATAGACAAGACCTACTCCTTGCTCAGAGAACTGGACTCAACACGCCCTATTCACCGCACAAGAATATATCTGACTAGTAATAATCTTAAAACCTATGTATTGATATCTCTCTGTTAGTGTGTCAAGTGGGTGTAAAGCGGCATAAACACAGCAGTGAAAAGCAGCTAAACCCCATTATGAAAATAAATTACTTTGAAAAACCCATGAAACAACGACAGTGAAAGAGAGAGAAATTCTTACACAATGCGTTCAGGGGCTGTGATGCAACCTGGATTGACCATATCTAGACCCACAGCTGGATGAGACATAAGGGTGGACACTCTTGGGGCTGAGAGGTTTGGTGAGGTTGGGTGAGCAAACGCAGACCCTTTAAAGTAATACTTCGTGGTACCCGTCGCATGGGTCCCAAATCTCCAGCTTCAAGGGCATCTTCCTACATCGAAAACATGCATGAGAAACCCAGAAGATGGTACACCTTGTGATGGGGAAAGGTTTCTAAAACGCACCTCATTTCTCATCTCCTTGTGCCCGGGTTCGCCTTTCCGGCCGCTTTACTAGCAATCTCCCTACTTGGAGCATCAGCACCTTTTACCTCCTGTTCCGTACAGGTTGCAATTTGTCCTGAGGATGAACGGGAAGACGGGGAACCAACGAGAGACTAGCTCTTGGTGTCGGGACAGGCACAGGTCACTCTACTTTCCCATCAGGAAGAAGAATTAACCAGAGGCTCAGCCTGCCCCCCGGAACCAGAACAGGGCCTGAAGCCATCTGGCGCTTTTGCGGCCAGCTCCCAAAAAAGCGAGTTGTAAAATGGAGGTTCAGGGCACTGCAATTCACAAACCTGCAGAGTTATAAATGATAACTCTCGTCCACAAATATATTGAGGGAAGGCAAAGAAGAGGATTTGAATTCAAGGCAGAATTGCACGAAACAGATTTCAGGAGGTAGATACGAATCGCCTTTAAAACACATGAAAAGTGGCAAAACGTTGACAATGATGCCCTTGGCCAAAAAGGGCGTATGCGTTTTTTCCTGAATATATTCAGGAAAAAACGCATACGCCCTTTTTGGCCAACCAAGCAACCTGGAAAAGCAAGTCAGCGCTACAGAGAAGTCTCGCTTCCCATCGGTCAAAAGGGCCATGCTGAAAAATGTGTCAAAACCAGAAATGCAGGACAGGCCATGGAGAAATGGGAGCCTTGCTACACTGATGGGCGGGATGTAAATTGCCAACAGCCACTCTAGAGAAGTGTACGGTGTGTCCTGAAATATCTGAAAAACACAGCTTAGAGAGCATAGGGCACTTCCACTCATGGGGGTATAAATTGGGAAAATTAAAAATCAGCAAGACACAAGCACGCCAAAGTTGAGGGCTGCTCTGTTGACAAGGACCTCCACTTCATTCCACCTTCAATATCCCAGGAAAGAGAAAAATGGATAAAGAAGTTGTGGTCCTTATGTACAATGGAATATCACTCAGCCATGAAATCAATGTCATAAGGTTAGTAGCAGCATGATGAGTGGATTTAGGTACGACGATTCTAAGTGAAATAAGTCACACAGAAAAGGACACTTCTCATAAGGTATCACTGATAGAGGGAATGTAAAAACCGTTACACTTGAACTGAATTACAAAACAGAACAGAGTCACACATGCAGAAAACACACTATGGCTGCTTAACGGGAAAGGTGAGGTGGGGTGATACATAAAACAAGGGTATCAAATTAGCTCAGATACCATTCCATAAACCCAATATGTAGTAGACAAGACCTACTCCTTGCTCAGAGAACTGGACTCAACACGCCCTATTCACCGCACAAGAATATATCTGACTAGTAATAATCTTAAAACCTATGTATTGATATCTCTCTGTTAGTGTGTCAAGTGGGTGTAAAGCGGCATAAACACAGCAGTGAAAAGCAGCTAAACCCCATTATGAAAATAAATTACTTTGAAAAACCCATGAAACAACGACAGTGAAAGAGAGAGAAATTCGTACACAATGCGTTCAGGGGCTGTGATGCAACCTGGATTGACCATATCTAGACCCACAGCTGGATGAGACATAAGGGTGGACACTCTTGGGGCTGAGAGGTTTGGTGAGGTTGGGTGAGCAAACGCAGACCCTTTAAAGTAATACTGCGTGGTACCCATCACATGGGTCCCAAATCTCCAGCTTCAAGGGCATCTTCCTACATCGAAAACATGCATGAGAAACCCAGAAGATGGTACACCGTGTGATGGGGAAAGGTTTCTAAAACGCACCTCATTTCTCATCTCCTTGTGCCCGGGTTCGCCTTTCCAGCCGCTTTACTAGCAATCTCCCTACTTGGAGCATCAGCACCTTTAACCTCCTGTTCCATACAGGTTGCAATTTGTCCTGAGGATGAACGGGAAGACGGGGAACCAACGAGAGACTAGCTCTTGGTGTCGGGACAGGCACAGGTCACTCTATTTTCCCATCAGGAAGAAGAATTAACCACAGGCTCAGCCTGCCCCCCGGAACCAGAACAGGGCCTGAAGCCATCCTGCGCTTTTGCGGCCAGCTCCCAAAAAAGCGAGTTGTAAAATGGAGGTTCAGGGCACTGCAATTCACAAACCTGCAGAGTTATAAATGATAACTCTCGTCCACAAATATATTGAGGGAAGGCAAAGAAGAGGATTTGAATTCAAGGCAGAATTGCACGAAACAGATTTCAGGAGGTAGATACGAATCGCCTTTAAAGCACATGAAAAGCGGCAAAACGTTGACAATGATGCCCTTGGCCAAAAAGGGCGTATGCGTTTTTTCCTGAATATATTCAGGAAAAAACGCATACGCCCTTTTTGGCCAACCAAGCAACCTGGAAAAGCAAGTCAGCGCTACAGAGAAGTCTCGCTTCCCATCGGTCAAAAGGGCCATGCTGAAAAATGTGTCAAAACCAGAAATGCAGGACAGGCCATGGAGAAATGGGAGCCTTGCTACACTGATGGGCGGGATGTAAATTGCCAACAGCCACTCTAGAGAAGTGTACAGTGTGTCCTGAAATATCTGAAAAACACAGCTTAGAGAGCATAGGGCACTTCCACTCATGGGGGTATAAATTGGGAAAATTAAAAATCAGCAAGACACAAGCACGCCAAAGTTGAGGGCTGCTCTGTTGACCAGGACCTCCACTTCATTCCACCTTCAATATCCCAGGAAAGAGAAAAATGGATAAAGAAGTTGTGGTCCTTATGTACAATGGAATATCACTCAGCCATGAAATCAATGTCATAAGGTTAGTAGCAGCATGATGAGTGGATTTAGGTACGACGATTCTAAGTGAAATAAGTCACACAGAAAAGGACACTTCTCATAAGGTATCACTGATAGAGGGAATGTAAAAACCGTTACACTTGAACTGAATTACAAAACAGAACAGAGTCACACATGCAGAAAACAGACTATGGCTGCTTAACGGGAAAGTTGAGGTGGGGTGATGCATAAAACAAGGGTATCAAATTAGCTCAGATACCGTTCCATAAACCCAATATGTAATAGACAAGACCTACTCCTTGCTCAGAGAACTGGACTCAACACGCCCTATTCACCGCACAAGAATATATCTGACTAGTAATAATCTTAAAACCTATGTATTGATATCTCTCTGTTAGTGTGTCAAGTGGGTGTAAAGCGGCATAAACACAGCAGTGAAAAGCAGCTAAACCCCATTATGAAAATAAATTACTTTGAAAAACCCATGAAACAACGACAGTGAAAGAGAGAGAAATTCTTACACAATGCGTTCAGGGGCTGTGATGCAACCTGGATTGACCATATCTAGACCCACAGCTGGATGAGACATAAGGGTGGACACTCTTGGGGCTGAGAGGTTTGGTGAGGTTGGGTGAGCAAACGCAGACCCTTTAAAGTAATACTTCGTGGTACCCGTCGCATGGGTCCCAAATCTCCAGCTTCAAGGGCATCTTCCTACATCGAAAACATGCATGAGAAACCCAGAAGATGGTACACCTTGTGATGGGGAAAGGTTTCTAAAACGCACCTCATTTCTCATCTCCTTGTGCCCGGGTTCGCCTTTCCGGCCGCTTTACTAGCAATCTCCCTACTTGGAGCATCAGCACCTTTTACCTCCTGTTCCGTACAGGTTGCAATTTGTCCTGAGGATGAACGGGAAGACGGGGAACCAACGAGAGACTAGCTCTTGGTGTCGGGACAGGCACAGGTCACTCTACTTTCCCATCAGGAAGAAGAATTAACCAGAGGCTCAGCCTGCCCCCCGGAACCAGAACAGGGCCTGAAGCCATCTGGCGCTTTTGCGGCCAGCTCCCAAAAAAGCGAGTTGTAAAATGGAGGTTCAGGGCACTGCAATTCACAAACCTGCAGAGTTATAAATGATAACTCTCGTCCACAAATATATTGAGGGAAGGCAAAGAAGAGGATTTGAATTCAAGGCAGAATTGCACGAAACAGATTTCAGGAGGTAGATACGAATCGCCTTTAAAACACATGAAAAGCGGCAAAACGTTGACAATGATGCCCTTGGCCAAAAAGGGCGTATGCGTTTTTTCCTGAATATATTCAGGAAAAAACGCATACGCCCTTTTTGGCCAACCAAGCAACCTGGAAAAGCAAGTCAGCGCTACAGAGAAGTCTCGCTTCCCATCGGTCAAAAGGGCCATGCTGAAAAATGTGTCAAAACCAGAAATGCAGGACAGGCCATGGAGAAATGGGAGCCTTGCTACACTGATGGGCGGGATGTAAATTGCCAACAGCCACTCTAGAGAAGTGTACGGTGTGTCCTGAAATATCTGAAAAACACAGCTTAGAGAGCATAGGGCACTTCCACTCATGGCGGTATAAATTGGGAAAATTAAAAATCAGCAAGACACAAGCACGCCAAAGTTGAGGGCTGCTCTGTTGACAAGGACCTCCACTTCATTCCACCTTCAATATCCCAGGAAAGAGAAAAATGGATAAAGAAGTTGTGGTCCTTATGTACAATGGAATATCACTCAGCCATGAAATCAATGTCATAAGGTTAGTAGCAGCATGATGAGTGGATTTAGGTACGACGATTCTAAGTGAAATAAGTCACACAGAAAAGGACACTTCTCATAAGGTATCACTGATAGAGGGAATGTAAAAACCGTTACACTTGAACTGAATTACAAAACAGAACAGAGTCACACATGCAGAAAACACACTATGGCTGCTTAACGGGAAAGGTGAGGTGGGGTGATACATAAAACAAGGGTATCAAATTAGCTCAGATACCATTCCATAAACCCAATATGTAGTAGACAAGACCTACTCCTTGCTCAGAGAACTGGACTCAACACGCCCTATTCACCGCACAAGAATATATCTGACTAGTAATAATCTTAAAACCTATGTATTGATATCTCTCTGTTAGTGTGTCAAGTGGGTGTAAAGCGGCATAAACACAGCAGTGAAAAGCAGCTAAACCCCATTATGAAAATAAATTACTTTGAAAAACCCATGAAACAACGACAGTGAAAGAGAGAGAAATTCGTACACAATGCGTTCAGGGGCTGTGATGCAACCTGGATTGACCATATCTAGACCCACAGCTGGATGAGACATAAGGGTGGACACTCTTGGGGCTGAGAGGTTTGGTGAGGTTGGGTGAGCAAACGCAGACCCTTTAAAGTAATACTGCGTGGTACCCATCACATGGGTCCCAAATCTCCAGCTTCAAGGGCATCTTCCTACATCGAAAACATGCATGAGAAACCCAGAAGATGGTACACCGTGTGATGGGGAAAGGTTTCTAAAACGCACCTCATTTCTCATCTCCTTGTGCCCGGGTTCGCCTTTCCAGCCGCTTTACTAGCAATCTCCCTACTTGGAGCATCAGCACCTTTAACCTCCTGTTCCATACAGGTTGCAATTTGTCCTGAGGATGAACGGGAAGACGGGGAACCAACGAGAGACTAGCTCTTGGTGTCGGGACAGGCACAGGTCACTCTATTTTCCCATCAGGAAGAAGAATTAACCACAGGCTCAGCCTGCCCCCCGGAACCAGAACAGGGCCTGAAGCCATCCTGCGCTTTTGCGGCCAGCTCCCAAAAAAGCGAGTTGTAAAATGGAGGTTCAGGGCACTGCAATTCACAAACCTGCAGAGTTATAAATGATAACTCTCGTCCACAAATATATTGAGGGAAGGCAAAGAAGAGGATTTGAATTCAAGGCAGAATTGCACGAAACAGATTTCAGGAGGTAGATACGAATCGCCTTTAAAGCACATGAAAAGCGGCAAAACGTTGACAATGATGCCCTTGGCCAAAAAGGGCGTATGCGTTTTTTCCTGAATATATTCAGGAAAAAACGCATACGCCCTTTTTGGCCAACCAAGCAACCTGGAAAAGCAAGTCAGCGCTACAGAGAAGTCTCGCTTCCCATCGGTCAAAAGGGCCATGCTGAAAAATGTGTCAAAACCAGAAATGCAGGACAGGCCATGGAGAAATGGGAGCCTTGCTACACTGATGGGCGGGATGTAAATTGCCAACAGCCACTCTAGAGAAGTGTACAGTGTGTCCTGAAATATCTGAAAAACACAGCTTAGAGAGCATAGGGCACTTCCACTCATGGGGGTATAAATTGGGAAAATTAAAAATCAGCAAGACACAAGCACGCCAAAGTTGAGGGCTGCTCTGTTGACCAGGACCTCCACTTCATTCCACCTTCAATATCCCAGGAAAGAGAAAAATGGATAAAGAAGTTGTGGTCCTTATGTACAATGGAATATCACTCAGCCATGAAATCAATGTCATAAGGTTAGTAGCAGCATGATGAGTGGATTTAGGTACGACGATTCTAAGTGAAATAAGTCACACAGAAAAGGACACTTCTCATAAGGTATCACTGATAGAGGGAATGTAAAAACCGTTACACTTGAACTGAATTACAAAACAGAACAGAGTCACACATGCAGAAAACAGACTATGGCTGCTTAACGGGAAAGTTGAGGTGGGGTGATGCATAAAACAAGGGTATCAAATTAGCTCAGATACCGTTCCATAAACCCAATATGTAATAGACAAGACCTACTCCTTGCTCAGAGAACTGGACTCAACACGCCCTATTCACCGCACAAGAATATATCTGACTAGTAATAATCTTAAAACCTATGTATTGATATCTCTCTGTTAGTGTGTCAAGTGGGTGTAAAGCGGCATAAACACAGCAGTGAAAAGCAGCTAAACCCCATTATGAAAATAAATTACTTTGAAAAACCCATGAAACAACGACAGTGAAAGAGAGAGAAATTCTTACACAATGCGTTCAGGGGCTGTGATGCAACCTGGATTGACCATATCTAGACCCACAGCTGGATGAGACATAAGGGTGGACACTCTTGGGGCTGAGAGGTTTGGTGAGGTTGGGTGAGCAAACGCAGACCCTTTAAAGTAATACTTCGTGGTACCCGTCGCATGGGTCCCAAATCTCCAGCTTCAAGGGCATCTTCCTACATCGAAAACATGCATGAGAAACCCAGAAGATGGTACACCTTGTGATGGGGAAAGGTTTCTAAAACGCACCTCATTTCTCATCTCCTTGTGCCCGGGTTCGCCTTTCCGGCCGCTTTACTAGCAATCTCCCTACTTGGAGCATCAGCACCTTTTACCTCCTGTTCCGTACAGGTTGCAATTTGTCCTGAGGATGAACGGGAAGACGGGGAACCAACGAGAGACTAGCTCTTGGTGTCGGGACAGGCACAGGTCACTCTACTTTCCCATCAGGAAGAAGAATTAACCAGAGGCTCAGCCTGCCCCCCGGAACCAGAACAGGGCCTGAAGCCATCTGGCGCTTTTGCGGCCAGCTCCCAAAAAAGCGAGTTGTAAAATGGAGGTTCAGGGCACTGCAATTCACAAACCTGCAGAGTTATAAATGATAACTCTCGTCCACAAATATATTGAGGGAAGGCAAAGAAGAGGATTTGAATTCAAGGCAGAATTGCACGAAACAGATTTCAGGAGGTAGATACGAATCGCCTTTAAAACACATGAAAAGCGGCAAAACGTTGACAATGATGCCCTTGGCCAAAAAGGGCGTATGCGTTTTTTCCTGAATATATTCAGGAAAAAACGCATACGCCCTTTTTGGCCAACCAAGCAACCTGGAAAAGCAAGTCAGCGCTACAGAGAAGTCTCGCTTCCCATCGGTCAAAAGGGCCATGCTGAAAAATGTGTCAAAACCAGAAATGCAGGACAGGCCATGGAGAAATGGGAGCCTTGCTACACTGATGGGCGGGATGTAAATTGCCAACAGCCACTCTAGAGAAGTGTACGGTGTGTCCTGAAATATCTGAAAAACACAGCTTAGAGAGCATAGGGCACTTCCACTCATGGCGGTATAAATTGGGAAAATTAAAAATCAGCAAGACACAAGCACGCCAAAGTTGAGGGCTGCTCTGTTGACAAGGACCTCCACTTCATTCCACCTTCAATATCCCAGGAAAGAGAAAAATGGATAAAGAAGTTGTGGTCCTTATGTACAATGGAATATCACTCAGCCATGAAATCAATGTCATAAGGTTAGTAGCAGCATGATGAGTGGATTTAGGTACGACGATTCTAAGTGAAATAAGTCACACAGAAAAGGACACTTCTCATAAGGTATCACTGATAGAGGGAATGTAAAAACCGTTACACTTGAACTGAATTACAAAACAGAACAGAGTCACACATGCAGAAAACACACTATGGCTGCTTAACGGGAAAGGTGAGGTGGGGTGATACATAAAACAAGGGTATCAAATTAGCTCAGATACCATTCCATAAACCCAATATGTAGTAGACAAGACCTACTCCTTGCTCAGAGAACTGGACTCAACACGCCCTATTCACCGCACAAGAATATATCTGACTAGTAATAATCTTAAAACCTATGTATTGATATCTCTCTGTTAGTGTGTCAAGTGGGTGTAAAGCGGCATAAACACAGCAGTGAAAAGCAGCTAAACCCCATTATGAAAATAAATTACTTTGAAAAACCCATGAAACAACGACAGTGAAAGAGAGAGAAATTCGTACACAATGCGTTCAGGGGCTGTGATGCAACCTGGATTGACCATATCTAGACCCACAGCTGGATGAGACATAAGGGTGGACACTCTTGGGGCTGAGAGGTTTGGTGAGGTTGGGTGAGCAAACGCAGACCCTTTAAAGTAATACTGCGTGGTACCCATCACATGGGTCCCAAATCTCCAGCTTCAAGGGCATCTTCCTACATCGAAAACATGCATGAGAAACCCAGAAGATGGTACACCGTGTGATGGGGAAAGGTTTCTAAAACGCACCTCATTTCTCATCTCCTTGTGCCCGGGTTCGCCTTTCCAGCCGCTTTACTAGCAATCTCCCTACTTGGAGCATCAGCACCTTTAACCTCCTGTTCCGTACAGGTTGCAATTTGTCCTGAGGATGAACGGGAAGACGGGGAACCAACGAGAGACTAGCTCTTGGTGTCGGGACAGGCACAGGTCACTCTATTTTCCCATCAGGAAGAAGAATTAACCACAGGCTCAGCCTGCCCCCCGGAACCAGAACAGGGCCTGAAGCCATCCTGCGCTTTTGCGGCCAGCTCCCAAAAAAGCGAGTTGTAAAATGGAGGTTCAGGGCACTGCAATTCACAAACCTGCAGAGTTATAAATGATAACTCTCGTCCACAAATATATTGAGGGAAGGCAAAGAAGAGGATTTGAATTCAAGGCAGAATTGCACGAAACAGATTTCAGGAGGTAGATACGAATCGCCTTTAAAGCACATGAAAAGCGGCAAAACGTTGACAATGATGCCCTTGGCCAAAAAGGGCGTATGCGTTTTTTCCTGAATATATTCAGGAAAAAACGCATACGCCCTTTTTGGCCAACCAAGCAACCTGGAAAAGCAAGTCAGCGCTACAGAGAAGTCTCGCTTCCCATCGGTCAAAAGGGCCATGCTGAAAAATGTGTCAAAACCAGAAATGCAGGACAGGCCATGGAGAAATGGGAGCCTTGCTACACTGATGGGCGGGATGTAAATTGCCAACAGCCACTCTAGAGAAGTGTACGGTGTGTCCTGAAATATCTGAAAAACACAGCTTAGAGAGCATAGGGCACTTCCACTCATGGGGGTATAAATTGGGAAAATTAAAAATCAGCAAGACACAAGCACGCCAAAGTTGAGGGCTGCTCTGTTGACCAGGACCTCCACTTCATTCCACCTTCAATATCCCAGGAAAGAGAAAAATGGATAAAGAAGTTGTGGTCCTTATGTACAATGGAATATCACTCAGCCATGAAATCAATGTCATAAGGTTAGTAGCAGCATGATGAGTGGATTTAGGTACGACGATTCTAAGTGAAATAAGTCACACAGAAAAGGACACTTCTCATAAGGTATCACTGATAGAGGGAATGTAAAAACCGTTACACTTGAACTGAATTACAAAACAGAACAGAGTCACACATGCAGAAAACAGACTATGGCTGCTTAACGGGAAAGTTGAGGTGGGGTGATGCATAAAACAAGGGTATCAAATTAGCTCAGATACCGTTCCATAAACCCAATATGTAATAGACAAGACCTACTCCTTGCTCAGAGAACTGGACTCAACACGCCCTATTCACCGCACAAGAATATATCTGACTAGTAATAATCTTAAAACCTATGTATTGATATCTCTCTGTTAGTGTGTCAAGTGGGTGTAAAGCGGCATAAACACAGCAGTGAAAAGCAGCTAAACCCCATTATGAAAATAAATTACTTTGAAAAACCCATGAAACAACGACAGTGAAAGAGAGAGAAATTCTTACACAATGCGTTCAGGGGCTGTGATGCAACCTGGATTGACCATATCTAGACCCACAGCTGGATGAGACATAAGGGTGGACACTCTTGGGGCTGAGAGGTTTGGTGAGGTTGGGTGAGCAAACGCAGACCCTTTAAAGTAATACTTCGTGGTACCCGTCGCATGGGTCCCAAATCTCCAGCTTCAAGGGCATCTTCCTACATCGAAAACATGCATGAGAAACCCAGAAGATGGTACACCTTGTGATGGGGAAAGGTTTCTAAAACGCACCTCATTTCTCATCTCCTTGTGCCCGGGTTCGCCTTTCCGGCCGCTTTACTAGCAATCTCCCTACTTGGAGCATCAGCACCTTTTACCTCCTGTTCCGTACAGGTTGCAATTTGTCCTGAGGATGAACGGGAAGACGGGGAACCAACGAGAGACTAGCTCTTGGTGTCGGGACAGGCACAGGTCACTCTACTTTCCCATCAGGAAGAAGAATTAACCAGAGGCTCAGCCTGCCCCCCGGAACCAGAACAGGGCCTGAAGCCATCTGGCGCTTTTGCGGCCAGCTCCCAAAAAAGCGAGTTGTAAAATGGAGGTTCAGGGCACTGCAATTCACAAACCTGCAGAGTTATAAATGATAACTCTCGTCCACAAATATATTGAGGGAAGGCAAAGAAGAGGATTTGAATTCAAGGCAGAATTGCACGAAACAGATTTCAGGAGGTAGATACGAATCGCCTTTAAAACACATGAAAAGCGGCAAAACGTTGACAATGATGCCCTTGGCCAAAAAGGGCGTATGCGTTTTTTCCTGAATATATTCAGGAAAAAACGCATACGCCCTTTTTGGCCAACCAAGCAACCTGGAAAAGCAAGTCAGCGCTACAGAGAAGTCTCGCTTCCCATCGGTCAAAAGGGCCATGCTGAAAAATGTGTCAAAACCAGAAATGCAGGACAGGCCATGGAGAAATGGGAGCCTTGCTACACTGATGGGCGGGATGTAAATTGCCAACAGCCACTCTAGAGAAGTGTACGGTGTGTCCTGAAATATCTGAAAAACACAGCTTAGAGAGCATAGGGCACTTCCACTCATGGCGGTATAAATTGGGAAAATTAAAAATCAGCAAGACACAAGCACGCCAAAGTTGAGGGCTGCTCTGTTGACAAGGACCTCCACTTCATTCCACCTTCAATATCCCAGGAAAGAGAAAAATGGATAAAGAAGTTGTGGTCCTTATGTACAATGGAATATCACTCAGCCATGAAATCAATGTCATAAGGTTAGTAGCAGCATGATGAGTGGATTTAGGTACGACGATTCTAAGTGAAATAAGTCACACAGAAAAGGACACTTCTCATAAGGTATCACTGATAGAGGGAATGTAAAAACCGTTACACTTGAACTGAATTACAAAACAGAACAGAGTCACACATGCAGAAAACACACTATGGCTGCTTAACGGGAAAGGTGAGGTGGGGTGATACATAAAACAAGGGTATCAAATTAGCTCAGATACCATTCCATAAACCCAATATGTAGTAGACAAGACCTACTCCTTGCTCAGAGAACTGGACTCAACACGCCCTATTCACCGCACAAGAATATATCTGACTAGTAATAATCTTAAAACCTATGTATTGATATCTCTCTGTTAGTGTGTCAAGTGGGTGTAAAGCGGCATAAACACAGCAGTGAAAAGCAGCTAAACCCCATTATGAAAATAAATTACTTTGAAAAACCCATGAAACAACGACAGTGAAAGAGAGAGAAATTCGTACACAATGCGTTCAGGGGCTGTGATGCAACCTGGATTGACCATATCTAGACCCACAGCTGGATGAGACATAAGGGTGGACACTCTTGGGGCTGAGAGGTTTGGTGAGGTTGGGTGAGCAAACGCAGACCCTTTAAAGTAATACTGCGTGGTACCCATCACATGGGTCCCAAATCTCCAGCTTCAAGGGCATCTTCCTACATCGAAAACATGCATGAGAAACCCAGAAGATGGTACACCGTGTGATGGGGAAAGGTTTCTAAAACGCACCTCATTTCTCATCTCCTTGTGCCCGGGTTCGCCTTTCCAGCCGCTTTACTAGCAATCTCCCTACTTGGAGCATCAGCACCTTTAACCTCCTGTTCCATACAGGTTGCAATTTGTCCTGAGGATGAACGGGAAGACGGGGAACCAACGAGAGACTAGCTCTTGGTGTCGGGACAGGCACAGGTCACTCTATTTTCCCATCAGGAAGAAGAATTAACCACAGGCTCGGCCTGCCCCCCGGAACCAGAACAGGGCCTGAAGCCATCCTGCGCTTTTGCGGCCAGCTCCCAAAAAAGCGAGTTGTAAAATGGAGGTTCAGGGCACTGCAATTCACAAACCTGCAGAGTTATAAATGATAACTCTCGTCCACAAATATATTGAGGGAAGGCAAAGAAGAGGATTTGAATTCAAGGCAGAATTGCACGAAACAGATTTCAGGAGGTAGATACGAATCGCCTTTAAAGCACATGAAAAGCGGCAAAACGTTGACAATGATGCCCTTGGCCAAAAAGGGCGTATGCGTTTTTTCCTGAATATATTCAGGAAAAAACGCATACGCCCTTTTTGGCCAACCAAGCAACCTGGAAAAGCAAGTCAGCGCTACAGAGAAGTCTCGCTTCCCATCGGTCAAAAGGGCCATGCTGAAAAATGTGTCAAAACCAGAAATGCAGGACAGGCCATGGAGAAATGGGAGCCTTGCTACACTGATGGGCGGGATGTAAATTGCCAACAGCCACTCTAGAGAAGTGTACGGTGTGTCCTGAAATATCTGAAAAACACAGCTTAGAGAGCATAGGGCACTTCCACTCATGGGGGTATAAATTGGGAAAATTAAAAATCAGCAAGACACAAGCACGCCAAAGTTGAGGGCTGCTCTGTTGACCAGGACCTCCACTTCATTCCACCTTCAATATCCCAGGAAAGAGAAAAATGGATAAAGAAGTTGTGGTCCTTATGTACAATGGAATATCACTCAGCCATGAAATCAATGTCATAAGGTTAGTAGCAGCATGATGAGTGGATTTAGGTACGACGATTCTAAGTGAAATAAGTCACACAGAAAAGGACACTTCTCATAAGGTATCACTGATAGAGGGAATGTAAAAACCGTTACACTTGAACTGAATTACAAAACAGAACAGAGTCACACATGCAGAAAACAGACTATGGCTGCTTAACGGGAAAGTTGAGGTGGGGTGATGCATAAAACAAGGGTATCAAATTAGCTCAGATACCGTTCCATAAACCCAATATGTAATAGACAAGACCTACTCCTTGCTCAGAGAACTGGACTCAACACGCCCTATTCACCGCACAAGAATATATCTGACTAGTAATAATCTTAAAACCTATGTATTGATATCTCTCTGTTAGTGTGTCAAGTGGGTGTAAAGCGGCATAAACACAGCAGTGAAAAGCAGCTAAACCCCATTATGAAAATAAATTACTTTGAAAAACCCATGAAACAACGACAGTGAAAGAGAGAGAAATTCTTACACAATGCGTTCAGGGGCTGTGATGCAACCTGGATTGACCATATCTAGACCCACAGCTGGATGAGACATAAGGGTGGACACTCTTGGGGCTGAGAGGTTTGGTGAGGTTGGGTGAGCAAACGCAGACCCTTTAAAGTAATACTTCGTGGTACCCGTCGCATGGGTCCCAAATCTCCAGCTTCAAGGGCATCTTCCTACATCGAAAACATGCATGAGAAACCCAGAAGATGGTACACCTTGTGATGGGGAAAGGTTTCTAAAACGCACCTCATTTCTCATCTCCTTGTGCCCGGGTTCGCCTTTCCGGCCGCTTTACTAGCAATCTCCCTACTTGGAGCATCAGCACCTTTTACCTCCTGTTCCGTACAGGTTGCAATTTGTCCTGAGGATGAACGGGAAGACGGGGAACCAACGAGAGACTAGCTCTTGGTGTCGGGACAGGCACAGGTCACTCTACTTTCCCATCAGGAAGAAGAATTAACCAGAGGCTCAGCCTGCCCCCCGGAACCAGAACAGGGCCTGAAGCCATCTGGCGCTTTTGCGGCCAGCTCCCAAAAAAGCGAGTTGTAAAATGGAGGTTCAGGGCACTGCAATTCACAAACCTGCAGAGTTATAAATGATAACTCTCGTCCACAAATATATTGAGGGAAGGCAAAGAAGAGGATTTGAATTCAAGGCAGAATTGCACGAAACAGATTTCAGGAGGTAGATACGAATCGCCTTTAAAACACATGAAAAGCGGCAAAACGTTGACAATGATGCCCTTGGCCAAAAAGGGCGTATGCGTTTTTTCCTGAATATATTCAGGAAAAAACGCATACGCCCTTTTTGGCCAACCAAGCAACCTGGAAAAGCAAGTCAGCGCTACAGAGAAGTCTCGCTTCCCATCGGTCAAAAGGGCCATGCTGAAAAATGTGTCAAAACCAGAAATGCAGGACAGGCCATGGAGAAATGGGAGCCTTGCTACACTGATGGGCGGGATGTAAATTGCCAACAGCCACTCTAGAGAAGTGTACGGTGTGTCCTGAAATATCTGAAAAACACAGCTTAGAGAGCATAGGGCACTTCCACTCATGGCGGTATAAATTGGGAAAATTAAAAATCAGCAAGACACAAGCACGCCAAAGTTGAGGGCTGCTCTGTTGACAAGGACCTCCACTTCATTCCACCTTCAATATCCCAGGAAAGAGAAAAATGGATAAAGAAGTTGTGGTCCTTATGTACAATGGAATATCACTCAGCCATGAAATCAATGTCATAAGGTTAGTAGCAGCATGATGAGTGGATTTAGGTACGACGATTCTAAGTGAAATAAGTCACACAGAAAAGGACACTTCTCATAAGGTATCACTGATAGAGGGAATGTAAAAACCGTTACACTTGAACTGAATTACAAAACAGAACAGAGTCACACATGCAGAAAACACACTATGGCTGCTTAACGGGAAAGGTGAGGTGGGGTGATACATAAAACAAGGGTATCAAATTAGCTCAGATACCATTCCATAAACCCAATATGTAGTAGAGAAGACCTACTCTTTGCTCAGAGAACTGGACTCAACACGCCCTATTCACCGCACAAGAATATATCTGACTAGTAATAATCTTAAAACCTATGTATTGATATCTCTCTGTTAGTGTGTCAAGTGGGTGTAAAGCGGCATAAACACAGCAGTGAAAAGCAGCTAAACCCCATTATGAAAATAAATTACTTTGAAAAACCCATGAAACAACGACAGTGAAAGAGAGAGAAATTCGTACACAATGCGTTCAGGGGCTGTGATGCAACCTGGATTGACCATATCTAGACCCACAGCTGGATGAGACATAAGGGTGGACACTCTTGGGGCTGAGAGGTTTGGTGAGGTTGGGTGAGCAAACGCAGACCCTTTAAAGTAATACTGCGTGGTACCCATCACATGGGTCCCAAATCTCCAGCTTCAAGGGCATCTTCCTACATCGAAAACATGCATGAGAAACCCAGAAGATGGTACACCGTGTGATGGGGAAAGGTTTCTAAAACGCACCTCATTTCTCATCTCCTTGTGCCTGGGTTCGCCTTTCCAGCCGCTTTACTAGCAATCTCCCTACTTGGAGCATCAGCACCTTTAACCTCCTGTTCCGTACAGGTTGCAATTTGTCCTGAGGATGAACGGGAAGACGGGGAACCAACGAGAGACTAGCTCTTGGTGTCGGGACAGGCACAGGTCACTCTATTTTCCCATCAGGAAGAAGAATTAACCACAGGCTCAGCCTGCCCCCCGGAACCAGAACAGGGCCTGAAGCCATCCTGCGCTTTTGCGGCCAGCTCCCAAAAAAGCGAGTTGTAAAATGGAGGTTCAGGGCACTGCAATTCACAAACCTGCAGAGTTATAAATGATAACTCTCGTCCACAAATATATTGAGGGAAGGCAATGAAGAGGATTTGAATTCAAGGCAGAATTGCATGAAACAGATTTCAGAAGGTAGATACGAATCGCCTTTAAAGCACATGAAAAGCGGCAAAACGTTGACAATGATGCCCTTGGCCAAAAAGGGCGTATGCGTTTTTTCCTGAATATATTCAGGAAAAAACGCATACGCCCTTTTTGGCCAACCAAGCAACCTGGAAAAGCAAGTCAGCGCTACAGAGAAGTCTCGCTTCCCATCGGTCAAAAGGGCCATGCTGAAAAATGTGTCAAAACCAGAAATGCAGGACAGGCCATGGAGAAATGGGAGCCTTGCTACACTGATGGGCGGGATGTAAATTGCCAACAGCCACTCTAGAGAAGTGTACGGTGTGTCCTGAAATATCTGAAAAACACAGCTTAGAGAGCATAGGGCACTTCCACTCATGGGGGTATAAATTGGGAAAATTAAAAATCAGCAAGACACAAGCACGCCAAAGTTGAGGGCTGCTCTGTTGACCAGGACCTCCACTTCATTCCACCTTCAATATCCCAGGAAAGAGAAAAATGGATAAAGAAGTTGTGGTCCTTATGTACAATGGAATATCACTCAGCCATGAAATCAATGTCATAAGGTTAGTAGCAGCATGATGAGTGGATTTAGGTACGACGATTCTAAGTGAAATAAGTCACACAGAAAAGGACACTTCTCATAAGGTATCACTGATAGAGGGAATGTAAAAACCGTTACACTTGAACTGAATTACAAAACAGAACAGAGTCACACATGCAGAAAACAGACTATGGCTGCTTAACGGGAAAGTTGAGGTGGGGTGATGCATAAAACAAGGGTATCAAATTAGCTCAGATACCGTTCCATAAACCCAATATGTAATAGACAAGACCTACTCCTTGCTCAGAGAACTGGACTCAACACGCCCTATTCACCGCACAAGAATATATCTGACTAGTAATAATCTTAAAACCTATGTATTGATATCTCTCTGTTAGTGTGTCAAGTGGGTGTAAAGCGGCATAAACACAGCAGTGAAAAGCAGCTAAACCCCATTATGAAAATAAATTACTTTGAAAAACCCATGAAACAACGACAGTGAAAGAGAGAGAAATTCTTACACAATGCGTTCAGGGGCTGTGATGCAACCTGGATTGACCATATCTAGACCCACAGCTGGATGAGACATAAGGGTGGACACTCTTGGGGCTGAGAGGTTTGGTGAGGTTGGGTGAGCAAACGCAGACCCTTTAAAGTAATACTTCGTGGTACCCGTCGCATGGGTCCCAAATCTCCAGCTTCAAGGGCATCTTCCTACATCGAAAACATGCATGAGAAACCCAGAAGATGGTACACCTTGTGATGGGGAAAGGTTTCTAAAACGCACCTCATTTCTCATCTCCTTGTGCCCGGGTTCGCCTTTCCGGCCGCTTTACTAGCAATCTCCCTACTTGGAGCATCAGCACCTTTTACCTCCTGTTCCGTACAGGTTGCAATTTGTCCTGAGGATGAACGGGAAGACGGGGAACCAACGAGAGACTAGCTCTTGGTGTCGGGACAGGCACAGGTCACTCTACTTTCCCATCAGGAAGAAGAATTAACCAGAGGCTCAGCCTGCCCCCCGGAACCAGAACAGGGCCTGAAGCCATCTGGCGCTTTTGCGGCCAGCTCCCAAAAAAGCGAGTTGTAAAATGGAGGTTCAGGGCACTGCAATTCACAAACCTGCAGAGTTATAAATGATAACTCTCGTCCACAAATATATTGAGGGAAGGCAAAGAAGAGGATTTGAATTCAAGGCAGAATTGCACGAAACAGATTTCAGGAGGTAGATACGAATCGCCTTTAAAACACATGAAAAGCGGCAAAACGTTGACAATGATGCCCTTGGCCAAAAAGGGCGTATGCGTTTTTTCCTGAATATATTCAGGAAAAAACGCATACGCCCTTTTTGGCCAACCAAGCAACCTGGAAAAGCAAGTCAGCGCTACAGAGAAGTCTCGCTTCCCATCGGTCAAAAGGGCCATGCTGAAAAATGTGTCAAAACCAGAAATGCAGGACAGGCCATGGAGAAATGGGAGCCTTGCTACACTGATGGGCGGGATGTAAATTGCCAACAGCCACTCTAGAGAAGTGTACGGTGTGTCCTGAAATATCTGAAAAACACAGCTTAGAGAGCATAGGGCACTTCCACTCATGGCGGTATAAATTGGGAAAATTAAAAATCAGCAAGACACAAGCACGCCAAAGTTGAGGGCTGCTCTGTTGACAAGGACCTCCACTTCATTCCACCTTCAATATCCCAGGAAAGAGAAAAATGGATAAAGAAGTTGTGGTCCTTATGTACAATGGAATATCACTCAGCCATGAAATCAATGTCATAAGGTTAGTAGCAGCATGATGAGTGGATTTAGGTACGACGATTCTAAGTGAAATAAGTCACACAGAAAAGGACACTTCTCATAAGGTATCACTGATAGAGGGAATGTAAAAACCGTTACACTTGAACTGAATTACAAAACAGAACAGAGTCACACATGCAGAAAACACACTATGGCTGCTTAACGGGAAAGGTGAGGTGGGGTGATACATAAAACAAGGGTATCAAATTAGCTCAGATACCATTCCATAAACCCAATATGTAGTAGACAAGACCTACTCCTTGCTCAGAGAACTGGACTCAACACGCCCTATTCACCGCACAAGAATATATCTGACTAGTAATAATCTTAAAACCTATGTATTGATATCTCTCTGTTAGTGTGTCAAGTGGGTGTAAAGCGGCATAAACACAGCAGTGAAAAGCAGCTAAACCCCATTATGAAAATAAATTACTTTGAAAAACCCATGAAACAACGACAGTGAAAGAGAGAGAAATTCGTACACAATGCGTTCAGGGGCTGTGATGCAACCTGGATTGACCATATCTAGACCCACAGCTGGATGAGACATAAGGGTGGACACTCTTGGGGCTGAGAGGTTTGGTGAGGTTGGGTGAGCAAACGCAGACCCTTTAAAGTAATACTGCGTGGTACCCATCACATGGGTCCCAAATCTCCAGCTTCAAGGGCATCTTCCTACATCGAAAACATGCATGAGAAACCCAGAAGATGGTACACCGTGTGATGGGGAAAGGTTTCTAAAACGCACCTCATTTCTCACCTCCTTGTGCCCGGGTTCGCCTTTCCAGCCGCTTTACTAGCAATCTCCCTACTTGGAGCATCAGCACCTTTAACCTCCTGTTCCATACAGGTTGCAATTTGTCCTGAGGATGAACGGGAAGACGGGGAACCAACGAGAGACTAGCTCTTGGTGTCGGGACAGGCACAGGTCACTCTATTTTCCCATCAGGAAGAAGAATTAACCACAGGCTCAGCCTGCCCCCCGGAACCAGAACAGGGCCTGAAGCCATCCTGCGCTTTTGCGGCCAGCTCCCAAAAAAGCGAGTTGTAAAATGGAGGTTCAGGGCACTGCAATTCACAAACCTGCAGAGTTATAAATGATAACTCTCGTCCACAAATATATTGAGGGAAGGCAAAGAAGAGGATTTGAATTCAAGGCAGAATTGCACGAAACAGATTTCAGGAGGTAGATACGAATCGCCTTTAAAGCACATGAAAAGCGGCAAAACGTTGACAATGATGCCCTTGGCCAAAAAGGGCGTATGCGTTTTTTCCTGAATATATTCAGGAAAAAACGCATACGCCCTTTTTGGCCAACCAAGCAACCTGGAAAAGCAAGTCAGCGCTACAGAGAAGTCTCGCTTCCCATCGGTCAAAAGGGCCATGCTGAAAAATGTGTCAAAACCAGAAATGCAGGACAGGCCATGGAGAAATGGGAGCCTTGCTACACTGATGGGCGGGATGTAAATTGCCAACAGCCACTCTAGAGAAGTGTACGGTGTGTCCTGAAATATCTGAAAAACACAGCTTAGAGAGCATAGGGCACTTCCACTCATGGGGGTATAAATTGGGAAAATTAAAAATCAGCAAGACACAAGCACGCCAAAGTTGAGGGCTGCTCTGTTGACCAGGACCTCCACTTCATTCCACCTTCAATATCCCAGGAAAGAGAAAAATGGATAAAGAAGTTGTGGTCCTTATGTACAATGGAATATCACTCAGCCATGAAATCAATGTCATAAGGTTAGTAGCAGCATGATGAGTGGATTTAGGTACGACGATTCTAAGTGAAATAAGTCACACAGAAAAGGACACTTCTCATAAGGTATCACTGATAGAGGGAATGTAAAAACCGTTACACTTGAACTGAATTACAAAACAGAACAGAGTCACACATGCAGAAAACAGACTATGGCTGCTTAACGGGAAAGTTGAGGTGGGGTGATGCATAAAACAAGGGTATCAAATTAGCTCAGATACCGTTCCATAAACCCAATATGTAATAGACAAGACCTACTCCTTGCTCAGAGAACTGGACTCAACACGCCCTATTCACCGCACAAGAATATATCTGACTAGTAATAATCTTAAAACCTATGTATTGATATCTCTCTGTTAGTGTGTCAAGTGGGTGTAAAGCGGCATAAACACAGCAGTGAAAAGCAGCTAAACCCCATTATGAAAATAAATTACTTTGAAAAACCCATGAAACAACGACAGTGAAAGAGAGAGAAATTCTTACACAATGCGTTCAGGGGCTGTGATGCAACCTGGATTGACCATATCTAGACCCACAGCTGGATGAGACATAAGGGTGGACACTCTTGGGGCTGAGAGGTTTGGTGAGGTTGGGTGAGCAAACGCAGACCCTTTAAAGTAATACTTCGTGGTACCCGTCGCATGGGTCCCAAATCTCCAGCTTCAAGGGCATCTTCCTACATCGAAAACATGCATGAGAAACCCAGAAGATGGTACACCTTGTGATGGGGAAAGGTTTCTAAAACGCACCTCATTTCTCATCTCCTTGTGCCCGGGTTCGCCTTTCCGGCCGCTTTACTAGCAATCTCCCTACTTGGAGCATCAGCACCTTTTACCTCCTGTTCCGTACAGGTTGCAATTTGTCCTGAGGATGAACGGGAAGACGGGGAACCAACGAGAGACTAGCTCTTGGTGTCGGGACAGGCACAGGTCACTCTACTTTCCCATCAGGAAGAAGAATTAACCAGAGGCTCAGCCTGCCCCCCGGAACCAGAACAGGGCCTGAAGCCATCTGGCGCTTTTGCGGCCAGCTCCCAAAAAAGCGAGTTGTAAAATGGAGGTTCAGGGCACTGCAATTCACAAACCTGCAGAGTTATAAATGATAACTCTCGTCCACAAATATATTGAGGGAAGGCAAAGAAGAGGATTTGAATTCAAGGCAGAATTGCACGAAACAGATTTCAGGAGGTAGATACGAATCGCCTTTAAAACACATGAAAAGCGGCAAAACGTTGACAATGATGCCCTTGGCCAAAAAGGGCGTATGCGTTTTTTCCTGAATATATTCAGGAAAAAACGCATACGCCCTTTTTGGCCAACCAAGCAACCTGGAAAAGCAAGTCAGCGCTACAGAGAAGTCTCGCTTCCCATCGGTCAAAAGGGCCATGCTGAAAAATGTGTCAAAACCAGAAATGCAGGACAGGCCATGGAGAAATGGGAGCCTTGCTACACTGATGGGCGGGATGTAAATTGCCAACAGCCACTCTAGAGAAGTGTACGGTGTGTCCTGAAATATCTGAAAAACACAGCTTAGAGAGCATAGGGCACTTCCACTCATGGCGGTATAAATTGGGAAAATTAAAAATCAGCAAGACACAAGCACGCCAAAGTTGAGGGCTGCTCTGTTGACAAGGACCTCCACTTCATTCCACCTTCAATATCCCAGGAAAGAGAAAAATGGATAAAGAAGTTGTGGTCCTTATGTACAATGGAATATCACTCAGCCATGAAATCAATGTCATAAGGTTAGTAGCAGCATGATGAGTGGATTTAGGTACGACGATTCTAAGTGAAATAAGTCACACAGAAAAGGACACTTCTCATAAGGTATCACTGATAGAGGGAATGTAAAAACCGTTACACTTGAACTGAATTACAAAACAGAACAGAGTCACACATGCAGAAAACACACTATGGCTGCTTAACGGGAAAGGTGAGGTGGGGTGATACATAAAACAAGGGTATCAAATTAGCTCAGATACCATTCCATAAACCCAATATGTAGTAGACAAGACCTACTCCTTGCTCAGAGAACTGGACTCAACACGCCCTATTCACCGCACAAGAATATATCTGACTAGTAATAATCTTAAAACCTATGTATTGATATCTCTCTGTTAGTGTGTCAAGTGGGTGTAAAGCGGCATAAACACAGCAGTGAAAAGCAGCTAAACCCCATTATGAAAATAAATTACTTTGAAAAACCCATGAAACAACGACAGTGAAAGAGAGAGAAATTCGTACACAATGCGTTCAGGGGCTGTGATGCAACCTGGATTGACCATATCTAGACCCACAGCTGGATGAGACATAAGGGTGGACACTCTTGGGGCTGAGAGGTTTGGTGAGGTTGGGTGAGCAAACGCAGACCCTTTAAAGTAATACTGCGTGGTACCCATCACATGGGTCCCAAATCTCCAGCTTCAAGGGCATCTTCCTACATCGAAAACATGCATGAGAAACCCAGAAGATGGTACACCGTGTGATGGGGAAAGGTTTCTAAAACGCACCTCATTTCTCATCTCCTTGTGCCCGGGTTCGCCTTTCCAGCCGCTTTGCTAGCAATCTCCCTACTTGGAGCATCAGCACCTTTAACCTCCTGTTCCGTACAGGTTGCAATTTGTCCTGAGGATGAACGGGAAGACGGGGAACCAACGAGAGACTAGCTCTTGGTGTCGGGACAGGCACAGGTCACTCTATTTTCCCATCAGGAAGAAGAATTAACCACAGGCTCAGCCTGCCCCCCGGAACCAGAACAGGGCCTGAAGCCATCCTGCGCTTTTGCGGCCAGCTCCCAAAAAAGCGAGTTGTAAAATGGAGGTTCAGGGCACTGCAATTCACAAACCTGCAGAGTTATAAATGATAACTCTCGTCCACAAATATATTGAGGGAAGGCAAAGAAGAGGATTTGAATTCAAGGCAGAATTGCACGAAACAGATTTCAGGAGGTAGATACGAATCGCCTTTAAAGCACATGAAAAGCGGCAAAACGTTGACAATGATGCCCTTGGCCAAAAAGGGCGTATGCGTTTTTTCCTGAATATATTCAGGAAAAAACGCATACGCCCTTTTTGGCCAACCAAGCAACCTGGAAAAGCAAGTCAGCGCTACAGAGAAGTCTCGCTTCCCATCGGTCAAAAGGGCCATGCTGAAAAATGTGTCAAAACCAGAAATGCAGGACAGGCCATGGAGAAATGGGAGCCTTGCTACACTGATGGGCGGGATGTAAATTGCCAACAGCCACTCTAGAGAAGTGTACGGTGTGTCCTGAAATATCTGAAAAACACAGCTTAGAGAGCATAGGGCACTTCCACTCATGGGGGTATAAATTGGGAAAATTAAAAATCAGCAAGACACAAGCACGCCAAAGTTGAGGGCTGCTCTGTTGACCAGGACCTCCACTTCATTCCACCTTCAATATCCCAGGAAAGAGAAAAATGGATAAAGAAGTTGTGGTCCTTATGTACAATGGAATATCACTCAGCCATGAAATCAATGTCATAAGGTTAGTAGCAGCATGATGAGTGGATTTAGGTACGACGATTCTAAGTGAAATAAGTCACACAGAAAAGGACACTTCTCATAAGGTATCACTGATAGAGGGAATGTAAAAACCGTTACACTTGAACTGAATTACAAAACAGAACAGAGTCACACATGCAGAAAACAGACTATGGCTGCTTAACGGGAAAGTTGAGGTGGGGTGATGCATAAAACAAGGGTATCAAATTAGCTCAGATACCGTTCCATAAACCCAATATGTAATAGACAAGACCTACTCCTTGCTCAGAGAACTGGACTCAACACGCCCTATTCACCGCACAAGAATATATCTGACTAGTAATAATCTTAAAACCTATGTATTGATATCTCTCTGTTAGTGTGTCAAGTGGGTGTAAAGCGGCATAAACACAGCAGTGAAAAGCAGCTAAACCCCATTATGAAAATAAATTACTTTGAAAAACCCATGAAACAACGACAGTGAAAGAGAGAGAAATTCTTACACAATGCGTTCAGGGGCTGTGATGCAACCTGGATTGACCATATCTAGACCCACAGCTGGATGAGACATAAGGGTGGACACTCTTGGGGCTGAGAGGTTTGGTGAGGTTGGGTGAGCAAACGCAGACCCTTTAAAGTAATACTTCGTGGTACCCGTCGCATGGGTCCCAAATCTCCAGCTTCAAGGGCATCTTCCTACATCGAAAACATGCATGAGAAACCCAGAAGATGGTACACCTTGTGATGGGGAAAGGTTTCTAAAACGCACCTCATTTCTCATCTCCTTGTGCCCGGGTTCGCCTTTCCGGCCGCTTTACTAGCAATCTCCCTACTTGGAGCATCAGCACCTTTTACCTCCTGTTCCGTACAGGTTGCAATTTGTCCTGAGGATGAACGGGAAGACGGGGAACCAAAGAGAGACTAGCTCTTGGTGTCGGGACAGGCACAGGTCACTCTACTTTCCCATCAGGAAGAAGAATTAACCAGAGGCTCAGCCTGCCCCCCGGAACCAGAACAGGGCCTGAAGCCATCTGGCGCTTTTGCGGCCAGCTCCCAAAAAAGCGAGTTGTAAAATGGAGGTTCAGGGCACTGCAATTCACAAACCTGCAGAGTTATAAATGATAACTCTCGTCCACAAATATATTGAGGGAAGGCAAAGAAGAGGATTTGAATTCAAGGCAGAATTGCACGAAACAGATTTCAGGAGGTAGATACGAATCGCCTTTAAAACACATGAAAAGCGGCAAAACGTTGACAATGATGCCCTTGGCCAAAAAGGGCGTATGCGTTTTTTCCTGAATATATTCAGGAAAAAACGCATACGCCCTTTTTGGCCAACCAAGCAACCTGGAAAAGCAAGTCAGCGCTACAGAGAAGTCTCGCTTCCCATCGGTCAAAAGGGCCATGCTGAAAAATGTGTCAAAACCAGAAATGCAGGACAGGCCATGGAGAAATGGGAGCCTTGCTACACTGATGGGCGGGATGTAAATTGCCAACAGCCACTCTAGAGAAGTGTACGGTGTGTCCTGAAATATCTGAAAAACACAGCTTAGAGAGCATAGGGCACTTCCACTCATGGCGGTATAAATTGGGAAAATTAAAAATCAGCAAGACACAAGCACGCCAAAGTTGAGGGCTGCTCTGTTGACAAGGACCTCCACTTCATTCCACCTTCAATATCCCAGGAAAGAGAAAAATGGATAAAGAAGTTGTGGTCCTTATGTACAATGGAATATCACTCAGCCATGAAATCAATGTCATAAGGTTAGTAGCAGCATGATGAGTGGATTTAGGTACGACGATTCTAAGTGAAATAAGTCACACAGAAAAGGACACTTCTCATAAGGTATCACTGATAGAGGGAATGTAAAAACCGTTACACTTGAACTGAATTACAAAACAGAACAGAGTCACACATGCAGAAAACACACTATGGCTGCTTAACGGGAAAGGTGAGGTGGGGTGATACATAAAACAAGGGTATCAAATTAGCTCAGATACCATTCCATAAACCCAATATGTAGTAGACAAGACCTACTCCTTGCTCAGAGAACTGGACTCAACACGCCCTATTCACCGCACAAGAATATATCTGACTAGTAATAATCTTAAAACCTATGTATTGATATCTCTCTGTTAGTGTGTCAAGTGGGTGTAAAGCGGCATAAACACAGCAGTGAAAAGCAGCTAAACCCCATTATGAAAATAAATTACTTTGAAAAACCCATGAAACAACGACAGTGAAAGAGAGAGAAATTCGTACACAATGCGTTCAGGGGCTGTGATGCAACCTGGATTGACCATATCTAGACCCACAGCTGGATGAGACATAAGGGTGGACACTCTTGGGGCTGAGAGGTTTGGTGAGGTTGGGTGAGCAAACGCAGACCCTTTAAAGTAATACTGCGTGGTACCCATCACATGGGTCCCAAATCTCCAGCTTCAAGGGCATCTTCCTACATCGAAAACATGCATGAGAAACCCAGAAGATGGTACACCGTGTGATGGGGAAAGGTTTCTAAAACGCACCTCATTTCTCATCTCCTTGTGCCCGGGTTCGCCTTTCCAGCCGCTTTACTAGCAATCTCCCTACTTGGAGCATCAGCACCTTTAACCTCCTGTTCCGTACAGGTTGCAATTTGTCCTGAGGATGAACGGGAAGACGGGGAACCAACGAGAGACTAGCTCTTGGTGTCGGGACAGGCACAGGTCACTCTATTTTCCCATCAGGAAGAAGAATTAACCACAGGCTCAGCCTGCCCCCCGGAACCAGAACAGGGCCTGAAGCCATCCTGCGCTTTTGCGGCCAGCTCCCAAAAAAGCGAGTTGTAAAATGGAGGTTCAGGGCACTGCAATTCACAAACCTGCAGAGTTATAAATGATAACTCTCGTCCACAAATATATTGAGGGAAGGCAAAGAAGAGGATTTGAATTCAAGGCAGAATTGCACGAAACAGATTTCAGGAGGTAGATACGAATCGCCTTTAAAGCACATGAAAAGCGGCAAAACGTTGACAATGATGCCCTTGGCCAAAAAGGGCGTATGCGTTTTTTCCTGAATATATTCAGGAAAAAACGCATACGCCCTTTTTGGCCAACCAAGCAACCTGGAAAAGCAAGTCAGCGCTACAGAGAAGTCTCGCTTCCCATCGGTCAAAAGGGCCATGCTGAAAAATGTGTCAAAACCAGAAATGCAGGACAGGCCATGGAGAAATGGGAGCCTTGCTACACTGATGGGCGGGATGTAAATTGCCAACAGCCACTCTAGAGAAGTGTACGGTGTGTCCTGAAATATCTGAAAAACACAGCTTAGAGAGCATAGGGCACTTCCACTCATGGCGGTATAAATTGGGAAAATTAAAAATCAGCAAGACACAAGCACGCCAAAGTTGAGGGCTGCTCTGTTGACAAGGACCTCCACTTCATTCCACCTTCAATATCCCAGGAAAGAGAAAAATGGATAAAGAAGTTGTGGTCCTTATGTACAATGGAATATCACTCAGCCATGAAATCAATGTCATAAGGTTAGTAGCAGCATGATGAGTGGATTTAGGTACGACGATTCTAAGTGAAATAAGTCACACAGAAAAGGACACTTCTCATAAGGTATCACTGATAGAGGGAATGTAAAAACCGTTACACTTGAACTGAATTACAAAACAGAACAGAGTCACACATGCAGAAAACACACTATGGCTGCTTAACGGGAAAGGTGAGGTGGGGTGATACATAAAACAAGGGTATCAAATTAGCTCAGATACCATTCCATAAACCCAATATGTAGTAGACAAGACCTACTCCTTGCTCAGAGAACTGGACTCAACACGCCCTATTCACCGCACAAGAATATATCTGACTAGTAATAATCTTAAAACCTATGTATTGATATCTCTCTGTTAGTGTGTCAAGTGGGTGTAAAGCGGCATAAACACAGCAGTGAAAAGCAGCTAAACCCCATTATGAAAATAAATTACTTTGAAAAACCCATGAAACAACGACAGTGAAAGAGAGAGAAATTCGTACACAATGCGTTCAGGGGCTGTGATGCAACCTGGATTGACCATATCTAGACCCACAGCTGGATGAGACATAAGGGTGGACACTCTTGGGGCTGAGAGGTTTGGTGAGGTTGGGTGAGCAAACGCAGACCCTTTAAAGTAATACTGCATGGTACCCATCACATGGGTCCCAAATCTCCAGCTTCAAGGGCATCTTCCTACATCGAAAACATGCATGAGAAACCCAGAAGATGGTACACCGTGTGATGGGGAAAGGTTTCTAAAACGCACCTCATTTCTCATCTCCTTGTGCCCGGGTTCGCCTTTCCAGCCGCTTTACTAGCAATCTCCCTACTTGGAGCATCAGCACCTTTAACCTCCTGTTCCGTACAGGTTGCAATTTGTCCTGAGGATGAACGGGAAGACGGGGAACCAACGAGAGACTAGCTCTTGGTGTCGGGACAGGCACAGGTCACTCTATTTTCCCATCAGGAAGAAGAATTAACCACAGGCTCAGCCTGCCCCCCGGAACCAGAACAGGGCCTGAAGCCATCCTGCGCTTTTGCGGCCAGCTCCCAAAAAAGCGAGTTGTAAAATGGAGGTTCAGGGCACTGCAATTCACAAACCTGCAGAGTTATAAATGATAACTCTCGTCCACAAATATATTGAGGGAAGGCAAAGAAGAGGATTTGAATTCAAGGCAGAATTGCACGAAACAGATTTCAGGAGGTAGATACGAATCGCCTTTAAAGCACATGAAAAGCGGCAAAACGTTGACAATGATGCCCTTGGCCAAAAAGGGCGTATGCGTTTTTTCCTGAATATATTCAGGAAAAAACGCATACGCCCTTTTTGGCCAACCAAGCAACCTGGAAAAGCAAGTCAGCGCTACAGAGAAGTCTCGCTTCCCATCGGTCAAAAGGGCCATGCTGAAAAATGTGTCAAAACCAGAAATGCAGGACAGGCCATGGAGAAATGGGAGCCTTGCTACACTGATGGGCGGGATGTAAATTGCCAACAGCCACTCTAGAGAAGTGTACGGTGTGTCCTGAAATATCTGAAAAACACAGCTTAGAGAGCATAGGGCACTTCCACTCATGGGGGTATAAATTGGGAAAATTAAAAATCAGCAAGACACAAGCACCCCAAAGTTTAGGGCTGCTCTGTTGACCAGGACCTCCACTTCATTCCACCTTCAATATCCCAGGAAAGAGAAAAATGGATAAAGAAGTTGTGGTCCTTATGTACAATGGAATATCACTCAGCCATGAAATCAATGTCATAAGGTTAGTAGCAACATGATGAGTGGATTTAGGTACGACGATTCTAAGTGAAATAAGTCACACAGAAAAGGACACTTCTCATAAGGTATCACTGATAGAGGGAATGTAAAAACCGTTACACTTGAACTGAATTACAAAACAGAACAGAGTCACACATGCAGAAAACAGACTATGGCTGCTTAACGGGAAAGTTGAGGTGGGGTGATGCATAAAACAAGGGTATCAAATTAGCTCAGATACCGTTCCATAAACCCAATATGTAGTAGACAAGACCTACTCCTTGCTCAGAGAACTGGACTCAACACGCCCTATTCACCGCACAAGAATATATCTGACTAGTAATAATCTTAAAACCTATGTATTGATATCTCTCTGTTAGTGTGTCAAGTGGGTGTAAAGCGGCATAAACACAGCAGTGAAAAGCAGCTAAACCCCATTATGAAAATAAATTACTTTGAAAAACCCATGAAACAACGACAGTGAAAGAGAGAGAAATTCTTACACAATGCGTTCAGGGGCTGTGATGCAACCTGGATTGACCATATCTAGACCCACAGCTGGATGAGACATAAGGGTGGACACTCTTGGGGCTGAGAGGTTTGGTGAGGTTGGGTGAGCAAACGCAGACCCTTTAAAGTAATACTTCGTGGTACCCGTCGCATGGGTCCCAAATCTCCAGCTTCAAGGGCATCTTCCTACATCGAAAACATGCATGAGAAACCCAGAAGATGGTACACCTTGTGATGGGGAAAGGTTTCTAAAACGCACCTCATTTCTCATCTCCTTGTGCCCGGGTTCGCCTTTCCGGCCGCTTTACTAGCAATCTCCCTACTTGGAGCATCAGCACCTTTTACCTCCTGTTCCGTACAGGTTGCAATTTGTCCTGAGGATGAACGGGAAGACGGGGAACCAACGAGAGACTAGCTCTTGGTGTCGGGACAGGCACAGGTCACTCTACTTTCCCATCAGGAAGAAGAATTAACCAGAGGCTCAGCCTGCCCCCCGGAACCAGAACAGGGCCTGAAGCCATCTGGCGCTTTTGCGGCCAGCTCCCAAAAAAGCGAGTTGTAAAATGGAGGTTCAGGGCACTGCAATTCACAAACCTGCAGAGTTATAAATGATAACTCTCGTCCACAAATATATTGAGGGAAGGCAAAGAAGAGGATTTGAATTCAAGGCAGAATTGCACGAAACAGATTTCAGGAGGTAGATACGAATCGCCTTTAAAACACATGAAAAGCGGCAAAACGTTGACAATGATGCCCTTGGCCAAAAAGGGCGTATGCGTTTTTTCCTGAATATATTCAGGAAAAAACGCATACGCCCTTTTTGGCCAACCAAGCAACCTGGAAAAGCAAGTCAGCGCTACAGAGAAGTCTCGCTTCCCATCGGTCAAAAGGGCCATGCTGAAAAATGTGTCAAAACCAGAAATGCAGGACAGGCCATGGAGAAATGGGAGCCTTGCTACACTGATGGGCGGGATGTAAATTGCCAACAGCCACTCTAGAGAAGTGTACGGTGTGTCCTGAAATATCTGAAAAACACAGCTTAGAGAGCATAGGGCACTTCCACTCATGGCGGTATAAATTGGGAAAATTAAAAATCAGCAAGACACAAGCACGCCAAAGTTGAGGGCTGCTCTGTTGACAAGGACCTCCACTTCATTCCACCTTCAATATCCCAGGAAAGAGAAAAATGGATAAAGAAGTTGTGGTCCTTATGTACAATGGAATATCACTCAGCCATGAAATCAATGTCATAAGGTTAGTAGCAGCATGATGAGTGGATTTAGGTACGACGATTCTAAGTGAAATAAGTCACACAGAAAAGGACACTTCTCATAAGGTATCACTGATAGAGGGAATGTAAAAACCGTTACACTTGAACTGAATTACAAAACAGAACAGAGTCACACATGCAGAAAACACACTATGGCTGCTTAACGGGAAAGGTGAGGTGGGGTGATACATAAAACAAGGGTATCAAATTAGCTCAGATACCATTCCATAAACCCAATATGTAGTAGACAAGACCTACTCCTTGCTCAGAGAACTGGACTCAACACGCCCTATTCACCGCACAAGAATATATCTGACTAGTAATAATCTTAAAACCTATGTATTGATATCTCTCTGTTAGTGTGTCAAGTGGGTGTAAAGCGGCATAAACACAGCAGTGAAAAGCAGCTAAACCCCATTATGAAAATAAATTACTTTGAAAAACCCATGAAACAAAGACAGTGAAAGAGAGAGAAATTCGTACACAATGCGTTCAGGGGCTGTGATGCAACCTGGATTGACCATATCTAGACCCACAGCTGGATGAGACATAAGGGTGGACACTCTTGGGGCTGAGAGGTTTGGTGAGGTTGGGTGAGCAAACGCAGACCCTTTAAAGTAATACTGCGTGGTACCCATCACATGGGTCCCAAATCTCCAGCTTCAAGGGCATCTTCCTACATCGAAAACATGCATGAGAAACCCAGAAGATGGTACACCGTGTGATGGGGAAAGGTTTCTAAAACGCACCTCATTTCTCATCTCCTTGTGCCCGGGTTCGCCTTTCCAGCCGCTTTACTAGCAATCTCCCTACTTGGAGCATCAGCACCTTTAACCTCCTGTTCCGTACAGGTTGCAATTTGTCCTGAGGATGAACGGGAAGACGGGGAACCAACGAGAGACTAGCTCTTGGTGTCGGGACAGGCACAGGTCACTCTATTTTCCCATCAGGAAGAAGAATTAACCACAGGCTCAGCCTGCCCCCCGGAACCAGAACAGGGCCTGAAGCCATCCTGCGCTTTTGCGGCCAGCTCCCAAAAAAGCGAGTTGTAAAATGGAGGTTCAGGGCACTGCAATTCACAAACCTGCAGAGTTATAAATGATAACTCTCGTCCACAAATATAATGAGGGAAGGCAAAGAAGAGGATTTGAATTCAAGGCAGAATTGCACGAAACAGATTTCAGGAGGTAGATACGAATCGCCTTTAAAGCACATGAAAAGCGGCAAAACGTTGACAATGATGCCCTTGGCCAAAAAGGGCGTATGCGTTTTTTCCTGAATATATTCAGGAAAAAACGCATACGCCCTTTTTGGCCAACCAAGCAACCTGGAAAAGCAAGTCAGCGCTACAGAGAAGTCTCGCTTCCCATCGGTCAAAAGGGCCATGCTGAAAAATGTGTCAAAACCAGAAATGCAGGACAGGCCATGGAGAAATGGGAGCCTTGCTACACTGATGGGCGGGATGTAAATTGCCAACAGCCACTCTAGAGAAGTGTACGGTGTGTCCTGAAATATCTGAAAAACACAGCTTAGAGAGCATAGGGCACTTCCACTCATGGGGGTATAAATTGGGAAAATTAAAAATCAGCAAGACACAAGCACGCCAAAGTTGAGGGCTGCTCTGTTGACCAGGACCTCCACTTCATTCCACCTTCAATATCCCAGGAAAGAGAAAAATGGATAAAGAAGTTGTGGTCCTTATGTACAATGGAATATCACTCAGCCATGAAATCAATGTCATAAGGTTAGTAGCAGCATGATGAGTGGATTTAGGTACGACGATTCTAAGTGAAATAAGTCACACAGAAAAGGACACTTCTCATAAGGTATCACTGATAGAGGGAATGTAAAAACCGTTACACTTGAACTGAATTACAAAACAGAACAGAGTCACACATGCAGAAAACAGACTATGGCTGCTTAACGGGAAAGTTGAGGTGGGGTGATGCATAAAACAAGGGTATCAAATTAGCTCAGATACCGTTCCATAAACCCAATATGTAATAGACAAGACCTACTCCTTGCTCAGAGAACTGGACTCAACACGCCCTATTCACCGCACAAGAATATATCTGACTAGTAATAATCTTAAAACCTATGTATTGATATCTCTCTGTTAGTGTGTCAAGTGGGTGTAAAGCGGCATAAACACAGCAGTGAAAAGCAGCTAAACCCCATTATGAAAATAAATTACTTTGAAAAACCCATGAAACAACGACAGTGAAAGAGAGAGAAATTCTTACACAATGCGTTCAGGGGCTGTGATGCAACCTGGATTGACCATATCTAGACCCACAGCTGGATGAGACATAAGGGTGGACACTCTTGGGGCTGAGAGGTTTGGTGAGGTTGGGTGAGCAAACGCAGACCCTTTAAAGTAATACTTCGTGGTACCCGTCGCATGGGTCCCAAATCTCCAGCTTCAAGGGCATCTTCCTACATCGAAAACATGCATGAGAAACCCAGAAGATGGTACACCTTGTGATGGGGAAAGGTTTCTAAAACGCACCTCATTTCTCATCTCCTTGTGCCCGGGTTCGCCTTTCCGGCCGCTTTACTAGCAATCTCCCTACTTGGAGCATCAGCACCTTTTACCTCCTGTTCCGTACAGGTTGCAATTTGTCCTGAGGATGAACGGGAAGACGGGGAACCAACGAGAGACTAGCTCTTGGTGTCGGGACAGGCACAGGTCACTCTACTTTCCCATCAGGAAGAAGAATTAACCAGAGGCTCAGCCTGCCCCCCGGAACCAGAACAGGGCCTGAAGCCATCTGGCGCTTTTGCGGCCAGCTCCCAAAAAAGCGAGTTGTAAAATGGAGGTTCAGGGCACTGCAATTCACAAACCTGCAGAGTTATAAATGATAACTCTCGTCCACAAATATATTGAGGGAAGGCAAAGAAGAGGATTTGAATTCAAGGCAGAATTGCACGAAACAGATTTCAGGAGGTAGATACGAATCGCCTTTAAAACACATGAAAAGCGGCAAAACGTTGACAATGATGCCCTTGGCCAAAAAGGGCGTATGCGTTTTTTCCTGAATATATTCAGGAAAAAACGCATACGCCCTTTTTGGCCAACCAAGCAACCTGGAAAAGCAAGTCAGCGCTACAGAGAAGTCTCGCTTCCCATCGGTCAAAAGGGCCATGCTGAAAAATGTGTCAAAACCAGAAATGCAGGACAGGCCATGGAGAAATGGGAGCCTTGCTACACTGATGGGCGGGATGTAAATTGCCAACAGCCACTCTAGAGAAGTGTACGGTGTGTCCTGAAATATCTGAAAAACACAGCTTAGAGAGCATAGGGCACTTCCACTCATGGCGGTATAAATTGGGAAAATTAAAAATCAGCAAGACACAAGCACGCCAAAGTTGAGGGCTGCTCTGTTGACAAGGACCTCCACTTCATTCCACCTTCAATATCCCAGGAAAGAGAAAAATGGATAAAGAAGTTGTGGTCCTTATGTACAATGGAATATCACTCAGCCATGAAATCAATGTCATAAGGTTAGTAGCAGCATGATGAGTGGATTTAGGTACGACGATTCTAAGTGAAATAAGTCACACAGAAAAGGACACTTCTCATAAGGTATCACTGATAGAGGGAATGTAAAAACCGTTACACTTGAACTGAATTACAAAACAGAACAGAGTCACACATGCAGAAAACACACTATGGCTGCTTAACGGGAAAGGTGAGGTGGGGTGATAAATAAAACAAGGGTATCAAATTAGCTCAGATACCATTCCATAAACCCAATATGTAGTAGACAAGACCTACTCCTTGCTCAGAGAACTGGACTCAACACGCCCTATTCACCGCACAAGAATATATCTGACTAGTAATAATCTTAAAACCTATGTATTGATATCTCTCTGTTAGTGTGTCAAGTGGGTGTAAAGCGGCATAAACACAGCAGTGAAAAGCAGCTAAACCCCATTATGAAAATAAATTACTTTGAAAAACCCATGAAACAACGACAGTGAAAGAGAGAGAAATTCGTACACAATGCGTTCAGGGGCTGTGATGCAACCTGGATTGACCATATCTAGACCCACAGCTGGATGAGACATAAGGGTGGACACTCTTGGGGCTGAGAGGTTTGGTGAGGTTGGGTGAGCAAACGCAGACCCTTTAAAGTAATACTGCGTGGTACCCATCACATGGGTCCCAAATCTCCAGCTTCAAGGGCATCTTCCTACATCGAAAACATGCATGAGAAACCCAGAAGATGGTACACCGTGTGATGGGGAAAGGTTTCTAAAACGCACCTCATTTCTCATCTCCTTGTGCCCGGGTTCGCCTTTCCAGCCGCTTTACTAGCAATCTCCCTACTTGGAGCATCAGCACCTTTAACCTCCTGTTCCGTACAGGTTGCAATTTGTCCTGAGGATGAACGGGAAGACGGGGAACCAACGAGAGACTAGCTCTTGGTGTCGGGACAGGCACAGGTCACTCTATTTTCCCATCAGGAAGAAGAATTAACCACAGGCTCAGCCTGCCCCCCGGAACCAGAACAGGGCCTGAAGCCATCCTGCGCTTTTGCGGCCAGCTCCCAAAAAAGCGAGTTGTAAAATGGAGGTTCAGGGCACTGCAATTCACAAACCTGCAGAGTTATAAATGATAACTCTCGTCCACAAATATATTGAGGGAAGGCAAAGAAGAGGATTTGAATTCAAGGCAGAATTGCACGAAACAGATTTCAGGAGGTAGATACGAATCGCCTTTAAAACACATGAAAAGCGGCAAAACGTTGACAATGATGCCCTTGGCCAAAAAGGGCGTATGCGTTTTTTCCTGAATATATTCAGGAAAAAACGCATACGCCCTTTTTGGCCAACCAAGCAACCTGGAAAAGCAAGTCAGCGCTACAGAGAAGTCTCGCTTCCCATCGGTCAAAAGGGCCATGCTGAAAAATGTGTCAAAACCAGAAATGCAGGACAGGCCATGGAGAAATGGGAGCCTTGCTACACTGATGGGCGGGATGTAAATTGCCAACAGCCACTCTAGAGAAGTGTACGGTGTGTCCTGAAATATCTGAAAAACACAGCTTAGAGAGCATAGGGCACTTCCACTCATGGCGGTATAAATTGGGAAAATTAAAAATCAGCAAGACACAAGCACGCCAAAGTTGAGGGCTGCTCTGTTGACAAGGACCTCCACTTCATTCCACCTTCAATATCCCAGGAAAGAGAAAAATGGATAAAGAAGTTGTGGTCCTTATGTACAATGGAATATCACTCAGCCATGAAATCAATGTCATAAGGTTAGTAGCAGCATGATGAGTGGATTTAGGTACGACGATTCTAAGTGAAATAAGTCACACAGAAAAGGACACTTCTCATAAGGTATCACTGATAGAGGGAATGTAAAAACCGTTACACTTGAACTGAATTACAAAACAGAACAGAGTCACACATGCAGAAAACACACTATGGCTGCTTAACGGGAAAGTTGAGGTGGGGTGATGCATAAAACAAGGGTATCAAATTAGCTCAGATACCGTTCCATAAACCCAATATGTAATAGACAAGACCTACTCCTTGCTCAGAGAACTGGACTCAACACGCCCTATTCACCGCACAAGAATATATCTGACTAGTAATAATCTTAAAACCTATGTATTGATATCTCTCTGTTAGTGTGTCAAGTGGGTGTAAAGCGGCATAAACACAGCAGTGAAAAGCAGCTAAACCCCATTATGAAAATAAATTACTTTGAAAAACCCATGAAACAACGACAGTGAAAGAGAGAGAAATTCTTACACAATGCGTTCAGGGGCTGTGATGCAACCTGGATTGACCATATCTAGACCCACAGCTGGATGAGACATAAGGGTGGACACTCTTGGGGCTGAGAGGTTTGGTGAGGTTGGGTGAGCAAACGCAGACCCTTTAAAGTAATACTTCGTGGTACCCGTCGCATGGGTCCCAAATCTCCAGCTTCAAGGGCATCTTCCTACATCGAAAACATGCATGAGAAACCCAGAAGATGGTACACCGTGTGATGGGGAAAGGTTTCTAAAACGCACCTCATTTCTCATCTCCTTGTGCCCGGGTTCGCCTTTCCAGCCGCTTTACTAGCAATCTCCCTACTTGGAGCATCAGCACCTTTTACCTCCTGTTCCGTACAGGTTGCAATTTGTCCTGAGGATGAACGGGAAGACGGGGAACCAACGAGAGAGTAGCTCTTGGTGTCGGGACAGGCACAGGTCACTCTATTTTCCCATCAGGAAGAAGAATTAACCACAGGCTCAGCCTGCCCCCCGGAACCAGAACAGGGCCTGAAGCCATCTGGCGCTTTTGCGGCCAGCTCCCAAAAAAGCGAGTTGTAAAATGGAGGTTCACGGCACTGCAATTCACAAACCTGCAGAGTTATAAATGATAACTCTCGTCCACAAATATATTGAGGGAAGGCAAAGAAGAGGATTTGAAATCAAGGCAGAATTGCACGAAACAGATTTCAGGAGGTAGATACGAATCGCCTTTAAAGCACATGAAAAGCGGCAAAACGTTGACAATGATGCCCTTGGCCAAAAAGGGCGTATGCCTTTTTTCCTGAATATATTCAGGAAAAAACGCATACGCCCTTTTTGGCCAACCAAGCAACCTGGAAAGGCAAATCAGTGCTACAGAGAAGTCTCGCTTCCCATCGGTCAAAAGGGCCATGCTGAAAAAAGTGTCAAAACCAGAAATGCAGGACAGGCCATGGAGAAATGGGAGCCTTGCTACACTGATGGGCGGGATGTAAATTGCCAACAGCCACTCTGGAGAAGTGTACGGTGTGTCCTGAAACATCTGAAAAACACAGCTTAGAGAGCATAGGGCACTTCCACTCATGGGGGTATAAATTGGGAAAATTAAAAATCAGCAAGACACAAGCACGCCAAAGTTGAGGGCTGCTCTGTTGACAAGGACCTCCACTTCATTCCACCTTCAATATCCCAGGAAAGAGAAAAATGGATAAAGAAGTTGTGGTCCTTATGTACAATGGAATATCACTCAGCCATGAAATCAATGTCATAAGGTTAGTAGCAGCATGATGAGTGGATTTAGGTACGACGATTCTAAGTGAAATAAGTCACACAGAAAAGAACACTTCTCATAAGATATCACTTTTAGAGGGAATGTAAAAACCGTTACACTTGAACTGAATTACAAAACAGAACAGAGTCACACATGCAGAAAACACACTATGGCTGCTTAACGGGAAAGGTGAGGTGGGGTGATACATAAAACAAGGGTATCAAATTAGCTCAGATACCGTTCCATAAACCCAATATGTAGTAGACAAGACCTACTCCTTGCTCAGAGAACTGGACTCAACACGCCCTATTCACCGCACAAGAATATATCTGACTAGTAATAATCTTAAAACCTATGTAATGATATCTCTCTGTTAGTGTGTCAAGTGGGTGTAAAGCGGCATAAACACAGCCGTGAAAAGCAGCTAAACCCCATTATGAAAATAAATTACTTTGAAAAACCCATGAAACAACGACAGTGAAAGAGATAGAAATTCTTACACAATGAGTTCAGGGGCTGTGATGCAACCTGGATTGACCATATCTAGACCCACAGCTAGATGAGACATAAGGGTGGACACTCTTGGGGCTGAGAGGTTTGGTGAGATTGGGTGAGCAAACGCAGACCCTTTAAAGTAATACTGCGTGGTACCCATCGCATGGGTCCCAAATCTCCAGGTTCAAGGGCATCTTCCTACATCGAAAACATGCATGAGAAACCCAGAAGATGGTACACCGTGTGATGGGGAAAGGTTTCTAAAACGCACCTCATTTCTCATCTCCTTGTGCCCGGGTTCGCCATTCCAGCCGCTTTACTAGCAAGCTCCCTACTTGGAGCATCAGCACCTTTAACCTCCTGTTCCGTACAGGTTGCAATTTGTCCTGAGGATGAACGGGAAGACGGGGAACCGACGAGAGACTACCTCTTGGTGTCGGGACAGGCACAGGTCACTCTATTTTCCCATCAGGAAGAAGAATTAACCACAGGCTCAGCCTGCCCCCCGGAACCAGAACAGGGCCTGAAGCCATCCTGCGCTTTTGTGGCCAGCTCCCAAAAAAGCGAGTTGTAAAATGGAGGTTCAGGGCACTGCAATTCACAAACCTGCAGAGTTATAAATGATAACTCTCGTCCACAAATATATTGAGGGAAGGCAAAGAAGAGGATTTGAAATCAAGGCAGAATTGCACGAAACAGATTTCAGGAGGTAGATACGAATCGCCTTTAAAGCACATGAAAAGCGGCAAAACGTTGACAATGATGCCCTTGGCCAAAAAGGGCGTATGCGTTTTTTCCTGAATATATTCAGGAAAAAACGCATACGCCCTTTTTGGCCAACCAAGCAACCTGGAAAGGCAAATCAGCGCTACAGAGAAGTCTCGCTTCCCATCGGTCAAAAGGGCCATGCTGAAAAAAGTGTCAAAACCAGAAATGCAGGACAGGCCATGGAGAAATGGGAGCCTTGCTACACTGATGGGCGGGATGTAAATTGCCAACAGCCACTCTGGAGAAGTGTACGGTGTGTCCTGAAACATCTGAAAAACACAGCTTAGAGAGCATAGGGCACTTCCACTCATGGGGGTATAAATTGGGAAAATTAAAAATCAGCAAGACACAAGCACCCCAAAGTTGAGGGCTGCTCTGTTGACAAGGACCTCCACTTCATTCCACCTTCAATATCCCAGGAAAGAGAAAAATGGATAAAGAAGTTGTGGTCCTTATGTACAATGGAATATCACTCAGCCATGAAATCAATGTCATAAGGTTAGTAGCAGCATGATGAGTGGATTTAGGTACGACGATTCTAAGTGAAATAAGT
Source organism: Balaenoptera borealis (assembly GCF_965194805.1). NCBI lineage: Eukaryota > Metazoa > Chordata > Mammalia > Artiodactyla > Balaenopteridae > Balaenoptera > Balaenoptera borealis. The sequence continues at coordinate 225,034 of NW_028123821.1, forward strand.
CACACAGAAAAGGACACTTCTCATAAGGTATCACTGATAGAGGGAATGTAAAAACCGTTACACTTGAACTGAATTACAAAACAGAACAGAGTCACACATGCAGAAAACACACTATGGCTGCTTAACGGGAAAGGTGAGGTGGGGTGATACATAAAACAAGGGTATCAAATTAGCTCAGACACCGTTCCATAAACCCAATATGTAGTAGACAAGACCTACTCCTTGCTCAGAGAACTGGACTCAACACGCCCTATTCACCGCACAAGACTATATCTGACTACTAATAATCCTAAAACCTATGTATTGATATCTCTCTGTTAGTGTGTCAAGTGGGTGTAAAGCGGCATAAACACAGCCGTGAAAAGCAGCTAAACCCCATTATGAAAATAAATTACTTTGAAAAACCCATGAAACAACGACAGTGAAAGAGATAGAAATTCTTACACAATGAGTTCAGGGGCTGTGATGCAACCTGGATTGACCATATCTAGACCCACAGCTGGATGAGACATAAGGGTGGACACTCTTGGGGCTGAGAGGTTTGGTAAGGTTGGGTGAGCAAACGCAGACCCTTTAAAGTAATACTGCGTGGTACCCATCGCATGGGTCCCAAATCTCCAGGTTCAAGGGCATCTTCCTACATCGAAAACATGCATGAGAAACCCAGAAGATGGTACACCGTGTGATAGGGAAAGGTTTCTAAAACGCACCTCATTTCTCATCTCCTTGTGCCCGTGTTCGCCATTCCAGCCGCTTTACTAGCAATCTCCCTACTTGGAGCATCAGCACCTTTAACCTCCTGTTCCGTACAGGTTGCAATTTGTCCTGAGGATGAACGGGAAGACGGGGAACCAACGAGAGACTAGCTCTTGGTGTCGGGACAGGCACAGGTCACTCTATTTTCCCATCAGGAAGAAGAATTAACCACAGGCTCAGCCTGCCCCCCGGAACCAGAACAGGGCCTGAAGCCATCCTGCGCTTTTGCGGCCAGCTCCCAAAAAAGCGAGTTGTAAAATGGAGCTTCAGGGCACTGCAATTCACAAACCTGCAGAGTTATAAATGATAACTCTCGTCCACAAATATATTGAGGGAAGGCAAAGAAGAGGATTTGAAATCAAGGCAGAATTGCACGAAACAGATTTCAGGAGGTAGATACGAATCGCCTTTAAAGCACATGAAAAGCGGCAAAACGTTGACAATGATGCCCTTGGCCAAAAAGGGCGTATGCGCTTTTTCCTGAATATATTCAGGAAAAAACGCATACGCCCTTTTTGGCCAACCAAGCAACCTGGAAAGGCAAATCAGCGCTACAGAGAAGTCTCGCTTCCCATCGGTCAAAAGGGCCATGCTGAAAAAAGTGTCAAAACCAGAAATGCAGGACAGGCCATGGAGAAATGGGAGCCTTGCTACACTGATGGGCGGGATGTAAATTGCCAACAGCCACTCTGGAGAAGTGTACGGTGTGTCCTGAAACATCTGAAAAACACAGCTTAGAGAGCATAGGGCACTTCCACTCATGGGGGTATAAATTGGGAAAATTAAAAATCAGCCAGACACAAGCACCCCAAAGTTGAGGGCTGCTCTGTTGACAAGGACCTCCACTTCATTCCACCTTAAATATCCCAGGAAAGAGAAAAATGGATAAAGAAGTTGTGGTCCTTATGTACAATGGAATATCACTCAGCCATGAAATCAATGTCATAAGGTTAGTAGCAGCATGATGAGTGGATTTAGGTACGACGATTCTAAGTGAAATAAGTCACACAGAAAAGGACACTTCTCATAAGGTATCACTGATAGAGGGAATGTAAAAAGCGTTACACTTGAACTGAATTACAAAACAGAACAGAGTCACACATGCAGAAAACACACTATGGCTGCTTAACGGGAAAGGTGAGGTGGGGTGATACATGAAACAAGGGTATCAAATTAGCTCAGATACCGTTCCATAAACCCAATATGTAGTAGACAAGACCTACTCCTTGCTCAGAGAACTGTACTCAACACGCCCTATTCACCGCACAAGAATATATCTGACTAGTAATAATCCTAAAACCTATGTATTGATATCTCTCTGTTAGTGTGTCAAGTGGGTGTAAAGCGACATAAACACAGCAGTGAAAAGCAGCTAAACCCCATTATGAAAATAAATTACTTTGAAAAACCCATGAAACAACGACAGTGAAAGAGAGAGAAATTCTTACACAATGCGTTCAGGGGCTGTGATGCAACCTGGATTGACCATATCTAGACCCACAGCTGGATGAGACATAAGGGTGGACAGTCTTGGGGCTGAGAGGTTTGGTGAGGTTGGGTGAGCAAACGCAGACCCTTTAAAGTAATACTGCGTGGTACCCATCGCATGGGTCCCAAATCTCCAGGTTCAAGGGCATCTTCCTACATCGAAAACATGCATGAGAAACCCAGAAGATGGTACACCGTGTGATGGGGAAAGGTTTCTAAAACGCACCTAATTTCTCATCTCCTTGTGCCCGGGTTTGCCTTTCCAGCTGCTTTACTAGCAATCTCCCTACTTGGAGCATCAGCACCTTTAACCTCCTGTTCCGTACAGGTTGCAATTTGTCCTGAGGATGAACGGGAAGACGGGGAACCAACGAGAGACTAGCTCTTGGTGTCGGGACAGGCACAGGTCACTCTATTTTCCCATCAGGAAGAAGAATTAACCACAGGCTCAGTCTGCCCCCCGGAACCAGAACAGGGCCTGAAGCCATCCTGCGCTTTTGCGGCCAGCTCCCAAAAAAGCGAGTTGTAAAATGGAGCTTCAGGGCACTGCAATTCACAAACCTGCAGAGTTATAAATGATAACTCTCGTCCACAAATATATTGAGGGAAGGCAAAGAAGAGGATTTGAAATTAAGGCAGAATTGCACGAAACAGATTTCAGGAGGTAGATTCGAATCGCCTTTAAAGCACATGAAAAGCGGCAAAACGTTGACAATGATGCCCTTGGCCAAAAAGGGCGTATGCGTTTTTTCCTGAATATATTCAGGAAAAAACGCATACGCCCTTTTTGGCCAACCAAGCAACCTGGAAAGGCAAATCAGCGCTACAGAGAAGTCTCGCTTCCCATCGGTCAAAAGGGCCATGCTGAAAAAAGTGTCAAAACCAGAAATGCAGGACAGGCCATGGAGAAATGGGAGCCTTGCTACACTGATGGGCGGGATGTAAATTGCCAACAGCCACTCTGGAGAAGTGTACGGTGTGTCCTGAAACATCTGAAAAACACAGCTTAGAGAGCATAGGGCACTTCCACTCATGGGGGTATAAATTGGGAAAATTAAAAATCAGCAAGACACAAGCACCCCAACGTTGAGGGCTGCTCTGTTGACAAGGACCTCCACTTCATTCCACCTTAAATATCCCAGGAAAGAGAAAAATGGATAAAGAAGTTGTGGTCCTTATGTACAATGGAATATCACTCAGCCATGAAATCAATGTCATAAGGTTAGTAGCAGCATGATGAGTGGATGTAGGTACGACGATTCTAAGTGAAATAAGTCACACAGAAAAGGACACTTCTCATAAGGTATCACTTATAGAGGGAATGTAAAAACCGTTACACTTGAACTGAATTACAAAACAGAACAGAGTCACACATGCAGAAAACAGACTATGGCTGCTTAACGGGAAAGGTGAGGTGGGGTGATACATAAAACAAGGGTATCAAATTAGCTCAGATACCGTTCCATAAACCCAATATGTAGTAGACAAGACCTACTCCTTGCTCAGAGAACTGGACTCAACACGCCCTATTCACCGCACAAGAATATATCTGACTAGTAATAATCTTAAAACCTATGTATTGATATCTCTCTGTTAGTGTGTCAAGTGGGTGTAAAGCGGCATAAACACAGCCGTGAAAAGCAGCTAAACCCCATTATGAAAATAAATTACTTTGAAAAACCCATGAAACAACGACAGTGAAAGAGATAGAAATTCTTACACAATGAGTTCAGGGGCTGTGATGCAACCTGGATTGACCATATCTAGACCCACAGATGGATGAGACATAAGGGTGGACACTCTTGGGGCTGAGAGGTTTGGTGAGGTTGGGTGAGCAAACGCAGACCCTTTAAAGTAATACGGCGTGGTACCCATCGCATGGGTCCCAAATCTCCAGGTTCAAGGGCATCTTCCTACATCGAAAACATGCATGAGAAACCCAGAAGATGGTACACCGTGTGATGGGGAAAGGTTTCTAAAACGCACCTCATTTCTCATCTCCTTGTGCCCGGGTTCGCCATTCCAGCCGCTTTACTAGCAATCTCCCTACTTGGAGCATCAGCACCTTTAACCTCCTGTTCCGTACAGGTTGCAATTTGTCCTGAGGATGAATGGGAAGACGGGGAACCAACGAGAGACTAGCTCTTGGTGTTGGGACAGGCACAGGTCACTCTATTTTCCCATCAGGAAGAAGAATTAACCACAGGCTCAGCCTGCCCCCCGGAACCAGAACAGGGCCTGAAGCCATCCTGCGCTTTTGCGGCCAGCTCCCAAAAAAGCGAGTTGTAAAATGGAGGTTCAGGGCACTGCAATTCACAAACCTGCAGAGTTATAAATGATAACTCTCGTCCACAAATATATTGAGGGAAGGCAAAGAAGAGGATTTGAAATCAAGGCAGAATTGCACGAAACAGATTTCAGGAGGTAGATACGAATCGCCTTTAAAGCACATGAAAAGCGGCAAAACGTTGACAATGATGCCCTTGGCCAAAAAGGGCGTATGCGTTTTTTCCTGAATATATTCAGGAAAAAACGCATACGCCCTTTTTGGCCAACCAAGCAACCTGGAAAGGCAAATCAGTGCTACAGAGAAGTCTCGCTTCCCATCGGTCAAAAGGGCCATGCTGAAAAAAGTGTCAAAACCAGAAATGCAGGACAGGCCATGGAGAAATGGGAGCCTTGCTACACTGATGGGCGGGATGTAAATTGCCAACAGCCACTCTGGAGAAGTGTACGGTGTGTCCTGAAACATCTGAAAAACACAGCTTAGAGAGCATAGGGCACTTCCACTCATGGGGGTATAAATTGGGAAAATTAAAAATCAGCAAGACACAAGCACCCCAAAGTTGAGGGCTGCTCTGTTGACAAGGACCTCCACTTCATTCCACCTTCAATATCCCAGGAAAGAGAAAAATGGATAAAGAAGTTGTGGTCCTTATGTACAATGGAATATCACTCAGCCATGAAATCAATGTCATAAGGTTAGTAGCAGCATGATGAGTGGATTTAGGTACGACGATTCTAACTGAAATAAGTCACACAGAAAAGGACACTTCTCATAAGGTATCACTGATAGAGGGAATGTAAAAACCGTTACACTTGAACTGAATTACAAAACAGAACAGAGTCACACATGCAGAAAACAGACTATGGCTGCTTAACGGGAAAGGTGAGGTGGGGTGATACATAAAACAAGGGTATCAAATTAGCTCAGATACCGTTCCATAAACCCAATATGTAGTAGACAAGACCTACTCCTTGCTCAGAGAACTGTACTCAACACGCCCTATTCACCGCACAAGAATATATCTGACTAGTAATAATCTTAAAACCTATGTATTGATATCTCTCTGTTAGTGTGTCAAGTGGGTGTAAAGCGGCATAAACACAGCAGTGAAAAGCAGCTAAACCCCATTATGAAAATAAATTACTTTGAAAAACCCATGAAACAACGACAGTGAAAGAGATAGAAATTCTTACACAATGAGTTCAGGGGCTGTGATGCAACCTGGATTGACCATATCTAGACCCACAGCTGGATGAGACATAAGGGTGGACACTCTTGGGGCTGAGAGGTTTGGTGAGGTTGGGTGAGCAAATGCATACCCTTTAAAGTAATACGGCGTGGTACCCATCGCATGGGTCCCAAATCTCCAGCTTCAAGGGCATCTTCCTACATCGAAAACATGCATGAGAAACCCAGAAGATGGTACACCGTGTGATGGGGAAAGGTTTCTAAAACGCACCTCATTTCTCATCTCCTTGTGCCCGGGTTCGCCATTCCAGCCGCTTTACTAGCAATCTCCCTACTTGGAGCATCAGCACCTTTAACCTCCTGTTCCGTACAGGTTGCAATTTGTCCTGAGGATGAACGGGAAGACGGGGAACCAACGAGAGACTAGCTCTTGGTGTCGGGACAGGCACAGGTCACTCTATTTTCCCATCAGGAAGAAGAATTAACCACAGGCTCAGCCTGCCCCCCGGAACCAGAACAGGGCCTGAAGCCATCCTGCGCTTTTGCGGCCAGCTCCCAAAAAAGCGAGTTGTAAAATGGAGGTTCAGGGCACTGCAATTCACAAACCTGCAGAGTTATAAATGATAACTTTCGTCCACAAATATATTGAGGGAAGGCAAAGAAGAGGATTTGAAATCAAGGCAGAATTGCACGAAACAGATTTCAGGAGGTAGATACGAATCGCCTTTAAAGCACATGAAAAGCGGCAAAACGTTGACAATGATGCCCTTGGCCAAAAAGGGCGTATGCGTTTTTTCCTGAATATATTCAGGAAAAAACGCATACGCCCTTTTTGGCCAACCAAGCAACCTGGAAAGGCAAATCAGTGCTACAGAGAAGTCTCGCTTCCCATCGGTCAAAAGGGCCATGCTGAAAAAAGTGTCAAAACCAGAAATGCAGTACAGGCCATGGAGAAATGGGAGCCTTGCTACACTGATGGGCGGGATGTAAATTGCCAACAGCCACTCTGGAGAAGTGTACGGTGTGTCCTGAAACATCTGAAAAACACATCTTAGAGAGCATAGGGCACTTCCACTCATGGGGGTATAAATTGGAAACATGAAAAATCAGCAAGACACAAGCACCCCAAAGTTGAGGGCTGCTCTGTTGACAAGGACCTCCACTTCATTCCACCTTAAATATCCCAGGAAAGAGAAAAATGGATAAAGAAGTTGTGGTCCTTATGTACAATGGAATATCACTCAGCCATGAAATCAATGTCATAAGGTTAGTAGCAGCATGATGAGTGGATTTAGGTACGACGATTCTAAGTGAAATAAGTCACACAGAAAAGGACACTTCTCATAAGGTATCACTGATAGAGGGAATGTAAAAACCGTTACACTTGAACTGAATTACAAAACAGAACAGAGTCACACATGCAGAAAACACACTATGGCTGCTTAACGGGAAAGGTGAGGTGGGGTGATACATAAAACAAGCGTTTCAAATTAGCTCAGATACCGTTCCATAAACCCAATATGTAATAGACAAGACTTACTCCTTGCTCAGAGAACTGGACTCAACACGCCCTATTCACCGCACAAGAATATATCTGACTAGTAATAATCTTAAAACCTATGTATTGATATCTCTCTGTTAGTGTGTCAAGTGGGTGTAAAGCGGCATAAACACAGCAGTGAAAAGCAGCTAAACCCCATTATGAAAATAAATTACTTTGAAAAACCCATGAAACAACGACAGTGAAAGAGAGAGAAATTCTTACACAATGCGTTCAGGGGCTGTGATGCAACCTGGATTGACCATATCTAGACCCACAGCTGGATGAGACATAAGGGTGGACACTCTTGGGGCTGAGAGGTTTGGTGAGGTTGGGTGAGCAAACGCAGACCCTTTAAAGTAATACTGCATGGTACCCATCGCATGGGTCCCAAATCTCCAGCTTCAAGGGCATCTTCCTACATCGAAAACATGCATGAGAAACCCAGAAGATGGTACACCGTGTGATGGGGAAAGGTTTCTAAAACGAACCTCATTTGTCATCTCCTTGTGCCCGTGTTCGCCATTCCAGCCGCTTTACTAGCAAGCCCCTACTTGGAGCATCAGCACCTTTAACCTCCTGTTCCGTACAGGTTGCAATTTGCCCTGAGGATGAACGGGAAGACGGGGAACCAAAGAGAGACTAGCTCTTGGTGTTGGGACAGGCACAGGTCACTCTATTTTCCCATCAGGAAGAAGAATTAACCACAGGCTCAGCCTGCCCCCCGGAACCAGAACAGGGCCTGAAGCCATCCTGCGCTTTTGCGGCCAGCTCCCAAAAAAGCGAGTTGTAAAATGGAGGTTCAGGGCACTGCAATTCACAAACCTGCAGAGTTATAAATGATAACTCTCGTCCACAAATATATTGAGGGAAGGCAAAGAAGAGGATTTGAAATCAAGGCAGAATTGCAGGAAACAGATTTCAGGAGGTAGATTCGAATCGCCTTTAAAGCACATGAAAAGCGGCAAAATGTTGACAATGATGCCCTTGGCCAAAAAGGGCGTATGCGTTTTTTCCTGAATATATTCAGGAAAAAACGCATACGCCCTTTTTGGCCAACCAAGCAACCTGGAAAGGCAAATCAGCGCTACAAAGAAGTCTCGCTTCCCATCGGTCAAAAGGGCCATGCTGAAAAAAGTGTCAAAACCAGAAATACAGGACAGGCCATGGAGAAATGAGAGCCTTGCTACACTGATGGGCAGGATGTAAATTGCCAACAGCCACTCTGGAGAAGTGTACGGTGTGTCCTGAAACATCTGAAAAACACATCTTAGAGAGCATAGGGCACTTCCACTCATGGGGGTATAAATTGGAAAAATGAAAAATCAGCAAGACACAAGCACCCCAAAGTTGAGGGCTGCTCTGTTGACAAGGACCTCCACTTCATTCCACCTTAAATATCCCAGGAAAGAGAAAAATGGATAAAGAAGTTGTGGTCCTTATGTACAATGGAATATCACTCAGCCATGAAATCAATGTCATAAGGTTAGTAGCAGCATGATGAGTGGATTTAGGTACGACGATTCTAAGTGAAATAAGTCACACAGAAAAGGACACTTCTCATAAGGTATCACTGATAGAGGGAATGTAAAAACCGTTACACTTGAACTGAATTACAAAACAGAACAGAGTCACACATGCAGAAAACACACTATGGCTGCTTAACGGGAAAGGTGAGGTGGGGTGATACATAAAACAAGCGTTTCAAATTAGCTCAGATACCGTTCCATAAACCCAATATGTAATAGACAAGACTTACTCCTTGCTCAGAGAACTGGACTCAACACGCCCTATTCACCGCACAAGAATATATCTGACTAGTAATAATCTTAAAACCTATGTATTGATATCTCTCTGTTAGTGTGTCAAGTGGGTGTAAAGCGGCATAAACACAGCAGTGAAAAGCAGCTAAACCCCATTATGAAAATAAATTACTTTGAAAAACCCATGAAACAACGACAGTGAAAGAGAGAGAAATTCTTACACAATGCGTTCAGGGGCTGTGATGCAACCTGGATTGACCATATCTAGACCCACAGCTGGATGAGACATAAGGGTGGACACTCTTGGGGCTGAGAGGTTTGGTGAGGTTGGGTGAGCAAACGCAGACCCTTTAAAGTAATACTGCATGGTACCCATCGCATGGGTCCCAAATCTCCAGCTTCAAGGGCATCTTCCTACATCGAAAACATGCATGAGAAACCCAGAAGATGGTACACCGTGTGATGGGGAAAGGTTTCTAAAACGAACCTCATTTGTCATCTCCTTGTGCCCGTGTTCGCCATTCCAGCCGCTTTACTAGCAAGCCCCTACTTGGAGCATCAGCACCTTTAACCTCCTGTTCCGTACAGGTTGCAATTTGCCCTGAGGATGAACGGGAAGACGGGGAACCAAAGAGAGACTAGCTCTTGGTGTTGGGACAGGCACAGGTCACTCTATTTTCCCATCAGGAAGAAGAATTAACCACAGGCTCAGCCTGCCCCCCGGAACCAGAACAGGGCCTGAAGCCATCCTGCGCTTTTGCGGCCAGCTCCCAAAAAAGCGAGTTGTAAAATGGAGGTTCAGGGCACTGCAATTCACAAACCTGCAGAGTTATAAATGATAACTCTCGTCCACAAATATATTGAGGGAAGGCAAAGAAGAGGATTTGAAATCAAGGCAGAATTGCAGGAAACAGATTTCAGGAGGTAGATTCGAATCGCCTTTAAAGCACATGAAAAGCGGCAAAATGTTGACAATGATGCCCTTGGCCAAAAAGGGCGTATGCGTTTTTTCCTGAATATATTCAGGAAAAAACGCATACGCCCTTTTTGGCCAACCAAGCAACCTGGAAAGGCAAATCAGCGCTACAAAGAAGTCTCGCTTCCCATCGGTCAAAAGGGCCATGCTGAAAAAAGTGTCAAAACCAGAAATACAGGACAGGCCATGGAGAAATGAGAGCCTTGCTACACTGATGGGCAGGATGTAAATTGCCAACAGCCACTCTGGAGAAGTGTACGGTGTGTCCTGAAACATCTGAAAAACACAGCTTAGAGAGCATAGGGCACTTCCACTCATGGGGGTATAAATTGGGAAAATGAAAAATCAGCAAGACACAAGCACCCCAAAGTTTACGGCTGCTCTGTTGACAAGGACCTCCACTTCATTCCACCTTAAATATCCAAGGAAAGAGAAAAATGGATAAAGAAGTTGTGGTCCTTATGTACAATGGAATATCACTCAGCAATGAAATCAATGTCATAAGGTTAGTAGCAGCAAGATGAGTGGATTTAGGTACGACGATTCTAAGTGAAATAAGTCACACAGAAAAGGACACTTCTCATAAGGTATCACTTTTAGAGGGAATGTAAAAACCGTTACACTTGAACTGAATTACAAAACAGAACAGAGTCACACATGCAGAAAACAGACTATGGCTGCTTAACGGGAAAGGTGAGGTGGGGTGATACATAAAACAAGGGTATCAAATTAGCTCAGATACCGTTCCATAAACCCAATATGTAGTAGACAAGACCTACTCCTTGCTCAGAGAACTGGACTCAACACGCCCTATTCACCGCACAAGAATATATCTGACTAGTAATAATCTTAAAACCTATGTATTGATATCTCTCTGTTAGTGTGTCAAGTGGGTGTAAAGCGGCATAAACACAGCCGTGAAAAGCAGCTAAACCCCATTATGAAAATAAATTACTTTGAAAAACCCATGAAACAACGACAGTGAAAGAGATAGAAATTCTTACACAATGAGTTCAGGGGCTGTGATGCAACCTGGATTGACCATATCTAGACCCACAGCTGGATGAGACATAAGGGTGGACACTCTTGGGGCTGAGAGGTTTGGTGAGGTTGGGTGAGCAAACGCAGACCGTTTAAAGTAATACTGCGTGGTACCCGTCGCATGGGTCCCAAATCTCCAGGTTCAAGGGCATCTTCCTACATCGAAAACATGCATGAGAAACCCAGAAGATGGTACACCGTGTGATGGGGAAAGGTTTCTAAAACGCACCTCATTTCTCATCTCCTTGTGCCCGGGTTCGCCATTCCAGCCGCTTTACTAGCAATCTCCCTACTTGGAGCATCAGCACCTTTAACCTCCTGTTCCGTACAGGTTGCAATTTGTCCTGAGGATGAACGGGAAGACGGGGAACCAACGAGAGACAAGCTCTTGGTGTCGGGACAGGCACAGGTCACTCTATTTTCCCATCAGGAAGAAGAATTAACCACAGGCTCAGCCTGCCCCCCGGAACCAGAACAGGGCCTGAAGCCATCCTGCGCTTTTGCGGCCAGCTCCCTAAAAAGCGAGTTGTAAAATGGAGGTTCAGGGCACTGCAATTCACAAACCTGCAGAGTTATAAATGATAACTCTCGTCCACAAATATATTGAGGGAAGGCAAAGAAGAGGATTTGAAATCAAGGCAGAATTGCACGAAACAGATTTCAGGAGGTAGATACGAATCGCCTTTAAAGCACATGAAAAGCGGCAAAACGTTGACAATGATGCCCTTGGCCAAAAAGGGCGTATGCGTTTTTTCCTGAATATATTCAGGAAAAAACGCATACGCCCTTTTTGGCCAACCAAGCAACCTGGAAAGGCAAATCAGCGCTACAAAGAAGTCTCGCTTCCCATCGGTCAAAAGGGCCATGCTGAAAAAAGTGTCAAAACCAGAAATGCAGGACAGGCCATGGAGAAATGGGAGCCTTGCTACACTGATGGGCGGGATGTAAATTGCCAAGAGCCACTCTGGAGAAGTGTCCGGTGAGTCCTGAAACATCTGAAAAACACAGCTTAGAGAGCATAGGGCACTTCCACTCATGGGGGTATAAATTGGGAAAATTAAAAATCAGCAAGACACAAGCACCCCAAAGTTTAGGGCTGCTCTGTTGACCAGGACCTCCACTTCATTCCACCTTCAATATCCCAGGAAAGAGAAAAATGGATAAAGAAGTTGTGGTCCTTATGTACAATGGAATATCACTCAGCCATGAAATCAATGCCGTAAGGTTAGTAGCAGCATGATGAGTGGATTTAGGTACGACGATTCTAAGTGAAATAAGTCACACAGAAAAGGACACTTCTCATAAGGTATCACTGATAGAGGGAATGTAAAAACCGTTACACTTGAACTGAATTACAAAACAGAACAGAGTCACACATGCAGAAAACACACTATGGCTGCTTAACGGGAAAGGTGAGGTGGGGTGATACATAAAACAAGGGTATCAAATTAGCTCAGATACCATTCCATAAACCCAATATGTAATAGACAAGACCTACTCCTTGCTCAGAGAACTGGACTCAACACGCCCTATTCACCGCACAAGAATATATCTGACTAATAATAATCGTAAAACCTATGTATTGATATCTCTCTGTTAGTGTGTCAAGTGGGTGTAAAGCGGCATAAACACAGCAGTGAAAAGCAGCTAAAACCAATGATAAAAATAAATTACTTTGGAACACCCATGAAACAAAGACAGTGAAAGAGAGAGAAATTCTTACACAATGCGTTCAGGGGCTGTGATGCAACCTGGATTGACCATATCTAGACACACAGCTGGATGAGACATAAGGGTGGACACTCTTGGGGCTGAGAGGTTTGGTGAGGTTGGGTGAGCAAACGCAGACCCTTTAAAGTAATACTGCGTGGTACCCATCGCATGGGTCCCAAATCTCCAGGTTCAAGGGCATCTTCCTACATCCAAAACATGCATGAGAAACCCAGAAGATGGTACACCGTGTGATGGGGAAAGGCTTCTAAAACGCACCTCATTTCTCATCTCCTTGTGCCCGGGTTCGCCATTCCAGCCGCTTTACTAGCAAGCTCCCTACTTGGAGCATCAGCACCTTTAACCTCCTGTTCCGTACAGGATGCAATTTGTCCTGAGGATAAACGGGAAGACGTGGAACCAATGAGAGACTAGCTCTTGGTGTTGGGACAGGCACAGGTCACTCTATTTTCCCATCAGAAAGAAGAATTAACCACAGGCTCAGCCTGCCCCCCGGAACCATAACAGGGCCTGAAGCCATTCTGCGATTTTGCGGCCAGCTCCCATAAAAACGAGTTGTAAAACGGAGGTTCAGGGCACTGCAATTCACAAACCTGCAGAGTTATAAATGATAACTCTCGTCCACAAATATATTGAGGGAAGGCAAAGAAGAGGATTTGAAATCAAGGCAGAATTGCAGGAAACAGATTTCAGGAGGTAGATACGAATCGCCTTTAAAGCACATGAAAAGCGGCAAAACGTTGACAATGATGCCCTTGGCCAAAAAGGGCGTATGCGTTTTTTCCTGAATATATTCAGGAAAAAACGCATACGCCCTTTTTGGCCAACCAAGCAACCTGGAAAGGCAAATCAGCGTTACAAAGAAGTCTCGCTTCCCATCGGTCAAAAGGGCCATGCTGAAAAAAGTGTCAAAACCAGAAATGCAGGACAGGCCATGGAGAAATGGGAGCCTTGCTACACTGATGGGCGGGATGTAAATTGCCAAGAGCCACTCTGGAGAAGTGTCCGGTGAGTCCTGAAACATCTGAAAAACACAGCTTAGAGAGCATAGGGCACTTCCACTCATGGGGGTATAAACTGGGAAAATGAAAATCAGCAAGACACAAGCACCCCAAAGTTTAGGGCTGCTCTGTTGACAAGGACCTCCACTTCATTCCTCCTTCAATATCCCAGGAAAGGGAAAAATGGATAAAGAAGTTGTGGTCCTTATGTACAATGGAATATCACTCGCCATGAAATCAATGTCATAAGGCTAGTAGCAGCATGATGAGTGGATTTAGGTACGACGATTCTAAGTGAAATAAGTCACACAGAAAAGGACACTTCTCATAAGGTATCACTTATAGAGGGAATGTAAAAACCGTTACACTTGAACTGAATTACAAAACAGAACAGAGTCACACATGCAGAAAACACACTATGGCTGCTTAACGGGAAAGGTGAGGTGGGGTGATACATAAAACAAGGGTTTCAAATTAGCTCAGATACCGTTCCATAAACCCAATATGTAATAGACAAGACCTACTCCTTGCTCAGAGAACTGGACTCAACACGCCCTATTCACCGCACAAGAATATATCTGACTAGTAATAATCTTAAAACCTATGTATTGATATCTCTCTGTTAGTGTGTCAAGTGGGTGTAAAGCGGCATAAACACAGCAGTGAAAAGCAGCTAAACCCCATTATAAAAATAAATTACTTCGAAAAACCCATGAAACAAAGACAGTGAAAGAGAGAGAAATTCTTACACAATGCGTTCAGGGGCTGTGATGCAACCTGGATTGAACATATCTAGACCCACAGCTGGATGAGACATAAGGGTGGACACTCTTGTGGCTGAGACGTTTGGTGAGGTTGGGTGAGCAAACGCAGACCCTTTAAAGTAATACTGCGTGGTACCCATCGCATGGGTCCCAAATCTCCAGGTTCAAGGGCATCTTCCTACATCGAAAACATGCATGAGAAAACAAAAAGATGGTACACCATGTGATGGGGAAAGGTTTCTAAAACGCACCTCATTTCTCTTCTCCTTGTGCCCGGGTTCGCCATTCCAGCCGCTTTACTAACAATCTCCCTACTTGCAGCATCAGCACCTTTAACCTCCTGTTCCGTACAGGTTGCAATTTGTCCTGAGGATGAACGGGTAGACGGGGAACCAGTGAGAGACTAGCTCTTGTTGTTGGCACAGGCACAGGTCACTCTATTTTCCCATCAGGAAGAAGAATTCAACACAGGCTCATCATCCCCCCCGGAACCAGAACAGGGCCTGAAGCCATCCAGCGCTTTTGCGGCCAGCTCCCAAAAAAGCGAGTTGTAAAATGGAGCTTCAGGGCACTGCAATTCACAAACCTGCAGAGTTATAAATGATAACTCTCGTCCACAAATATATTGAGGGAAGGCAAAGAAGAGGATTTGAAATCAAGGCAGAATTGCAGGAAACAGATTTCAGGAGGTAGATTCGAATCGCCTTTAAAGCACATGAAAAGCGGCAAAACGTTGACAATGATGCCCTTGGCCAAAAAGGGCGTATGCGTTTTTTCCTGAATATATTCAGGAAAAAACGCATACGCCCTTTTTGGCCAACCAAGCAACCTGGAAAGGCAAATCAGTGCTACAGAGAAGTCTCGCTTCCCATCGGTCAAAAGGGCCATGCTGAAAAAAGTGTCAAAACCAGAAATGCAGTACAGGCCATGGAGAAATGGGAGCCTTGCTACACTGATGGGCGGGATGTAAATTGCCAACAGCCACTCTGGAGAAGTGTACGGTGTGTCCTGAAACATCTGAAAAACACAGCTTAGAGAGCATAGGGCACTTCCACTCATGGGGGTATAAATTGGAAAAATTAAAAATCAGCAAGACACAAGCACCCCAAAGTTGAGGGCTGCTCTGTTGACAAGGACCTCCACTTCATTCCACCTTAAATATCCCAGGAAAGAGAAAAATGGATAAAGAAGTTGTGGTCCTTATGTACAATGGAATATCACTCAGCCATGAAATCAATGTCATAAGGTTAGTAGCAGCATGATGAGTGGATTTAGGTACGACGATTCTAACTGAAATAAGTCACACAGAAAAGGACACTTCTCATAAGGTATCACTGATAGAGGGAATGTAAAAACCGTTACACTTGAACTGAATTACAAAACAGAACAGAGTCACACATACAGAAAACACACTATGGCTGCTTAACGGGAAAGGTGAGGTGGGGTGATACATAAAACAAGGGTATCAAATTAGCTCAGATACCGTTCCATAAACCCAATATGTAATAGACAAGACCTACTCCTTGCTCAGAGAACTGGACTCAACACGCCCTATTCACCGCACAAGAATATATCTGACTAATAATAATCGTAAAACCTATGTATTGATATCTCTCTGTTAGTGTGTCAAGTGGGTGTAAAGCGGCATAAACACAGCAGTGAAAAGCAGCTAAAACCAATGATAAAAATAAATTACTTTGGAACACCCATGAAACAAAGACAGTGAAAGAGAGAGAAATTCTTACACAATGCGTTCAGGGGCTGTGATGCAACCTGGATTGACCATATCTAGACACACAGCTGGATGAGACATAAGGGTGGACACTCTTGGGGCTGAGAGGTTTGGTGAGGTTGGGTGAGCAAACGCAGACCCTTTAAAGTAATACTGCGTGGTACCCATCGCATGGGTCCCAAATCTCCAGGTTCAAGGGCATCTTCCTACATCCAAAACATGCATGAGAACCCCAGAAGATGGTACACCGTGTGATGGGGAAAGGTTTCTAAAACGCACCTCATTTCTCATCGCCTTGTGCCCGGGTTCGCCATTCCAGGCGCTTTACTAGCAAGCTCCCTACTTGGAGCATCAGCACCTTTAACCTCCTGTTCCGTACAGGTGGCAATTTGTCCTGAGGATGAACGGGAAGACGTGAAACCAATGAGAGACTATCTCTTGGTGTTGGGACAGGCACAGGTCACTCTATTTTCCCATCAGGAAGAAGAATTAACCACAGGCTCAGCCTGCCCCCGGAACAAGAACAGGGCCTGAAGCCATCGTGCGCTTTTGCGGCCATCTCCCAAAAACGCGAGTTGTAAAATGGAGGTTCAGGGCACTGCAATTCACAAACCTGCAGAGTTATAAATGATAACTCTCGTCCACAAATATATTGAGGGAAGGCAAAGAAGAGGATTTGAAATCAAGGCAGAATTGCAGGAAACAGATTTCAGGAGGTAGATTCGAATCGCCTTTAAAGCACATGAAAAGCGGCAAAACGTTGACAATGATGCCCTTGGCCAAAAAGGGCGTATGCGTTTTTTCCTGAATATATTCAGGAAAAAACGCATACGCCCTTTTTGGCCAACCAAGCAACCTGGAAAGGCAAATCAGCGCTACAAAGATGTCTCGCTTCCCATCGGTCAAAAGGGCCATGCTGAAAAAAGTGTCAAAACCAGAAATGCAGGACAGGCCATGGAGAAATGGGAGCCTTGCTACACTGATGGGCGGGATGTAAATTGTCAACAGCCACTCTGGAGAAGCGTACGGTGAGTCCTGAAACGTCTAAAAAGCAAAGCTTAGAGAGCATAGGGCACTTCCACTCATGGGGGTATAAATTGGGAAAATTAAAAATCAGCAAGACACAAGTACCCCAACGTTTAGGGCTGCTCTGTTGACAAGGACCTCCACTTCATTCCACCTTCAATATCCCAGGAAAGAGAAAAATGGATAAAGAAGTTGTGGTCCTTATGTACAATGGAATATCACTGAGCCATGAAATCAATGTCATAAGGCTAATAGCAGCATAATGAGTGGATTTAGGTACGACGATTCTAAGTGAAATAAGTCACACAGAAAAGGACACTTCTCAGAAGGTATCACTGATAGAGGGAATGTAAAAACCGTTACACTTGAACTGAATTACAAAACAGAACAGAGTCACACATGCAGAAAACACACTATGGCTGCTTCACGGGAAAGGTGAGGTGGGGTGATACATAAAACAAGGGTTTCAAATTAGCTCAGATACCGTTCCATAAACCCAATATGTAATAGACAAGACCTACTCCTTGCTCAGAGAACTGGACTCAACACGCCCTATTCACCGCACAAGAATATATCTGACTAGTAATAATCTTAAAACCTATGTATAGATATTTCTCTGTCAGTGTGTCAAGTGGGTGTAAAGCGGCATAAACACAGAAGTGAAAAGCAGCTAAACCCCATTATAAAAATAAATTACTTTGAATAACCCATGAAACAAAGACAGTGAAAGAGAGCGAAATTCTTACACAATTCGTTCAGGGGCTGTGATGCAACCTGGATTGACCATATCTAGACCCACAGCTGGATGAGACATAAGGGTGGACACTCTTGGGGCTGAGAGGTTTGGTGAGGTTGGGTGAGCAAACGCAGACCCTTTACAGTAATACTGCATGGTACCCATCGCATGGGTCACAAATTTCCAGGTTCAAGGGCATCTTCCTACATCGAAAACATGCATGAGAAACCCAGAAGATGGTACACCGTGTGATGTGGAAAGGTTTCTAAAACGCACCTCATTTCTCATCTCCTTGTGGCCGGGTTCGCTATTCCAGCCGCTTTACTAGCAATCTCCCTACTTGGAGCATCAGCACCTTTAACCTCCTGTTCTGTACAGGTTGCAATTTGTCCTGAGGATGAACTGGAAGACGTGGAACCAATGAGAGACTAGCTCTTGGTGTTGGGACAGGCACAGGTCACTCTATTTTCCCATCAGGAAGAAGAATTAACCACAGGCTCAGCCTGCCACCCGGAACCAAAACAGGGCCTGAAGCCATCCTGCGCTACTGCGGCCAGCTCTCTAAAAAGCGAGTTGTAAAATGGAGGTTCAGGGCACTACAATTCACAAACCTGCAGACTTATAAATGATAACTCTCATCCACAAATATATTGAGGGAAGGCAAAGAAGAGGATTTGAAATCAAGGCAGAATTGCAGGAAACAGATTTCAGGAGGTAGATTCGAATCGCCTTTAAAGCACATGAAAAGCGGCAAAACGTTGACAATGATGCCCTTGGCCAAAAAGGGCGTATGCGTTTTTTCCTGAATATATTCAGGAAAAAACGCATACGCCCTTTTTGGCCAACCAAGCAACCTGGAAAGGCAAATCAGCGCTACAAAGATGTCTCGCTTCCCATCGGTCAAAAGGGCCATGCTGAAAAAAGTGTCAACACCAGAAATGCAGGACAGGCCATGGAGAAATGGGAGCCTTGCTACACTGATGGGCGGGATGTAAATTGTCAACAGCCACTCTGGAGAAGTGTACGGTGAGTCCTGAAACGTCTAAAAAGCAAAGCTTAGAGAGCATAGGGCACTTCCACTCATGGGGGTATAAATTGGGAAAATGAAAAATCAGCAAGACACAAGCACCCCAAAGTTTAGGGCTGCTCTGTTGACAAGGACCTCCACTTCATTCCACCTTCAATATCCCAGGAAAGAGAAAAATGGATAAAGAAGTTGTGGTCCTTATGTACAATGGAATATCACTCAGCCATGAAATCAATGTCATAAGGCTAGTAGCAGCATGATGAGTGGATTTAGGTACGACGATTCTAAGTGAAATAAGTCACACAGAAAAGGACACTTCTCATAAGGTATCACTGATAGAGGGAATGTAAAAACCGTTACACTTGAACTGAATTACAAAACAGAACAGAGTCACACATGCAGAAAACACACTATGGCTGCTTAACGGGAAAGGTGAGGTGGGGTGATACATAAAACAAGGGTTTCAAATTAGCTCAGATACCATTCCATAAAACCAATATGTAATAGACAAGACCTACTCCTTGCTCAGGGAACTGGACTCAACACGCCCTATTCACCGCACAAGAATATATCTGACTAGTAATAATCTTAAAACCTATGTATTGATATATCTCTGTTAGTGTGTCAAGTGGGTAAAAAGCGGCATAAACACAGCAGTGAAAAGCAGCTAAACCCCATTATAAAAATAAATTACTTTGAAAAACCCATGAAACAAAGACAGTGAAAGAGATAGAAATTCTTACACAATGCGTTCACGGGCTGTGATGCAACCTGGATTGACCATATCTAGACCCACAGCTGGATGAGACATAAGGGTGGACACTCTTGGGGCTGAGAGGTTTGGTGAGGTTGGGTGAGCAAACACAGACCCTTTACAGTAATACTGCATGGTACCCATCACATGGGTCACAAATCTCCAGGTTCAAGGGCATCTTCCTACATCGAAAACATGCATGAGAAACCCAGAAGATGGTACACCGTGTGATGTGGAAAGGTTTCTAAAACGCACCTCATTTCTCATCTCCTTGTGGCCGGGTTCGCTATTCCAGCCGCTTTACTAGCAATCTCCCTACTTGGAGCATCAGCACCTTTAACCTCCTGTTCCGTACAGGTTGCAATTTGTCCTGAGGATGAACTGGAAGACGTGGAACCAATGAGAGACTAGCTCTTGGTGTTGGGACAGGCACAGGTCACTCTATTTTCCCATCAGGAAGAAGAATTAACCACAGGCTCAGCCTGCCCCCGGAACCAGAACAGGGCCTGAAGGCATCCTGCGCTTTTGCGGCCAGCTCCCTAAAAAGCGAGTTGTAAAATGGAGGTTCAGGGCACTGCAATTCACAAACCTGCAGAGTTATAAATGATAACTCTCGTCCACAAATATATTGAGGGAAGGCAAAGAAGAGGATTTGAAATCAAGGCAGAATTGCACGAAACAGATTTCAGGAGGTAGATTCGAATCGCCTTTAAAGCACATGAAAAGCGGCAAAACGTTGACAATGATGCCCTTGGCCAAAAAGGGCGTATGCGTTTTTTCCTGAATATATTCAGGAAAAAACGCATACGCCCTTTTTGGCCAACCAAGCAACCTGGAAAGGCAAATCAGCGGTACAAAGATGTCTCGCTTCCCATCGGTCAAAAGGGCCATGCTGAAAAAAGTGTCAAAACCAGAAATGCAGGACAGGCCATGGAGAAATGGGAGCCTTGCTACACTGATGGGCGGGATGTAAATTGTCAACAGCCACTCTGGAGAAGTGTACGGTGAGTCCTGAAACGTCTAAAAAGCAAAGCTTAGAGAGCATAGGGCACTTCCACTCATGGGGGTATAAATTGGGAAAATTAAAAATCAGCAAGACACAAGCACCCCAAAGTTTAGGGCTGCTCTGTTGACAAGGACCTCCACTTCATTCCACCTTCAATATCCCAGGAAAGAGAAAAATGGATAAAGAAGTTGTGGTCCTTATGTACAATGGAATATCACTCAGCCGTGAAATCAATGTCATAAGGCTAGTAGCAGGATGATGAGTGGATTTAGGTACGACGACTCTAAGTGAAATAAGTCACACAGAAAAGGACACTTCTCAGAAGGTATCACTTATAGAGGGAATGTAAAAACCGTTACACTTGAACTGAATTACAAAACAGAACAGAGTCACACATGCAGAAAACACACTATGGCTGCTTAACGGGAAAGGTGAGGTGGGGTGATACATAAAACAAGGGTTTCAAATTAGCTCAGATACCGTTCCATAAACCCAATATGTAATAGACAAGACCTACTCCTTGCTCAGAGAACTGGACTCAACACGCCCTATTCACCGCACAAGAATATATCTGACTAGTAATAATCTTAAAAGCTATGTATTGATATCTCTCTGTTAGTGTGTCAAGTGAGTGTAAAGCGGCATAAACACAGCAGTGAAAAGCAGCTAAACCCCATTATAAAAATAAATTACTTTGAAAAACCCATGAAACAAAGACAGTGAAAGAGAGCGAAATTCTTACACAATGCGTTCAGGGGCTGTGATGCAACCTGGATTGACCATATCTAGACCCACAGCTGGATGAGACATAAGGGTGGACACTGTTGCGGCTGAGAGGTTTGGTGAGGTTGGGTGAGCAAACGCAGCCCCTTTAAAGTAATACTGCGTGGTACCCATCGCATGGGTCCCAAATCTCCAGGTTCAAGGGAATCTTCCTACATCGAAAATATGCATGAGAAACCCAGAAGATGGTACACCGTGTGATGGGGAAAGGTTTCTAAAACGCACCTCATTTCTCATCTCCTTGTGCTCGGGTTCGCCATTCCAGCCACTTTACTAGCAATCTCCCTCCTTGGAGCATCATCACCTTTAACCTCCTGTTCCGTACAGGTTGCAATTTGTCCTGAGGATGAACGGGAAGACGTGAAACCAATGAGAGACTATCTCTTGCTGTTGGGACAGGCACAGGTCACTCTATTTTCCCATCAGGAAGAAGAATTAAACACAGGCTCAGCCTGCCCCCGGAACAAGAACAGGGCCTGAAGCCATCGTGCGCTTTTGCGGCCAGCTCCCAAAAACGCGAGTTGTAAAATGGAGGTTCAGGGCACTGCAATTCACAAACCTGCAGAGTTATAAATGATAACTCTCGTCCACAAATATATTGAGGGAAGGCAAAGAAGAGGATTTGAAATCAAGGCAGAATTGCAGGAAACAGATTTCAGGAGGTAGATTCGAATCGCCTTTAAAGCACATGAAAAGCGGCAAAACGTTGACAATGATGCCCTTGGCCAAAAAGGGCGTATGCGTTTTTTCCTGAATATATTCAGGAAAAAACGCATACGCCCTTTTTGGCCAACCAAGCAACCTGGAAAGGCAAATCAGCGCTACAAAGATGTCTCGCTTCCCATCGGTCAAAAGGGCCATGCTGAAAAAAGTGTCAAAACCAGAAATGCAGGACAGGCCATGGAGAAATGGGAGCATTGCTACACTGATGGGCGGGATGTAAATTGTCAACAGCCACTCTGCAGAAGCGTACGGTGAGTCCTGAAACGTCTAAAAAGCAAAGCTTAGAGAGCATAGGGCACTTCCACTCATGGGGGTATAAATTGGGAAAATTAAAAATCAGCAAGACACAAGCACCCCAAAGTTTAGGGCTGCTCTGTTGACAAAGACCTCCACTTCATTCCACCTTCAATATCCCAGGAAAGAGAAAAATGGATAAAGAAGTTGTGGTCCTTATGTACAATGGAATATCACTCAGCCATGAAATCAATGTCATAAGGCTAGTAGCAGCATGATGAGTGGATTTAGGTACGACGATTCTAAGTGAAATAAGTCACACAGAAAAGGACACTTCTCATAAGGTATCACTTATAGAGGGAATGTAAAAACCGTTACACTTGAACTGAATTACAAAACAGAACAGAGTCACACATGCAGAAAACACACTATGGCTGCTTAACGGGAAAGGTGAGGTGGGGTGATACATAAAACAAGGGTTTCAAATTAGCTCAGATACCGTTCCATAAAACAAATATGTAATAGACAAGACCTACTCCTTGCTCAGAGAACTGGACTCAACACGCCCTATTCACCGCACAAGAATATATCTGACTAGTAATAATCTTAAAACCTATGTATTGATATCTCTCTGTTAGTGTGTCAAGTGGGTGTAAAGCGGCATAAACACAGCAGTGAAAAGCAGCTAAACCCCATTACAAAAATAAATTACTTTGAAAAACCCGTGAAACAAAGACAGTGAAAGAGAGCGAAATTCTTACACAATGCGTTCAGGGGCTGTGATGCAACCTGGATTGACCATATCTAGACCCACAGCTGGATGAGACCTAAGGGTGGACACTGTTTCGGCTGAGAGGTTTGGTGAGGTTGGGTGAGCAAACGCAGACCCTTTAAAGTAATACTGCGTGGTACCGATCGCATGGGTCCCAAATCTCCAGGTTCAAGGGCATCTTCCTACATCGAAAACATGCATGAGATACCCAGAAGATGGTACACCGTGTGATGGGGAAAGGTTTCTAAAACGCACCTCATTTCTCATCTGCTTGTGCCCGGGTTCGTCATTCCAGCCACTTTACTAGCAATCTCCCTCCTTGGAGCATCAGCACCTTTAACCTCCTGTTCCGTACAGGTTGCAATTTGTACTGAGGATGAACGGGAAGACGTGGAACCAATGAAAGACTAGCTCTTGGTGTTGGGACAGGCACAGGTCACTCTATTTTCCCATCAGGAAGAATAATTAACCACAGGCTCAGCCTGCCCCCCGGAACCAGAACAGGGCCTGAAGCCATCCTGCGCTTTTGCGGCCAGCTCCCTAAAAAGCGAGTTGTAAATTCGAGGTTCAGGGCACTGCAATTCACAAACCTGCAGAGTTATAAATGATAACTCTCATCCACAAATATATTGAGGGAAGGCAAAGAAGAGGATTTGAAATCAAGGCAGAATTGGAGGAAACAGATTTCAGGAGGTAGATTCGAATCGCCTTTAAAGCACATGAAAAGCGGCAAAACGTTGACAATGATGCCCTTGGCCAAAAAGGGCGTATGCGTTTTTTCCTGAATATATTCAGGAAAAAACGCATACGCCCTTTTTGGCCAACCAAGCAACCTGGAAAGGCAAATCAGCGCTACAAAGATGTCTCGCTTCCCATTGGTCAAAAGGGCCATGCTGAAAAAAGTGTCAAAACCAGAAATGCAGGACAGGCCATGGAGAAATGGGAGCCTTGCTACACTGATGGGCGGGATGTAAATTGTCAACAGCCACTCTGGAGAAGTGTACGGTGAGTCCTGAAACGTCTAAAAAGCAAAGCTTAGAGAGCATAGGGCACTTCCACTCATGGGGGTATAAATTGGGAAAATTAAAAATCAGCAAGACACAAGCACCCCAAAGTTTAGGGCTGCTCTGTTGACAAGGACCTCCACTTCATTCCACCTTCAATATCCCAGGAAAGAGAAAAATGGATAAAGAAGTTGTGGTCCTTATGTACAATGGAATATCACTCAGCCGTGAAATCAATGTCATAAGGCTAGTAGCAGCATGATGAGTGGATTTAGGTACGACGACTCTAAGTGAAATAAGTCACACAGAAAAGGACACTTCTCATAAGGTATCACTTATAGAGGGAATGTAAAAACCGTTACACTTGAACTGAATTACAAAACAGAACAGAGTCACACATGCAGAAAACACACTATGGCTGCTTAACGGGAAAGGTGAGGTGGGGTGATACATAAAACAAGGGTTTCAAATTAGCTCAGATACCGTTCCATAAAACAAATATGTAATAGACAAGACCTACTCCTTGCTCAGAGAACTGGACTCAACACGCCCTATTCACCGCACAAGAATATATCTGACTAGTAATAATCTTAAAACCTATGTATTGATATCTCTCTGTTAGTGTGTCAAGTGGGTGTAAAGCGGCATAAACACAGCAGTGAAAAGCAGCTAAACCCCATTACAAAAATAAATTACTTTGAAAAACCCGTGAAACAAAGACAGTGAAAGAGAGCGAAATTCTTACACAATGCGTTCAGGGGCTGTGATGCAACCTGGATTGACCATATCTAGACCCACAGCTGGATGAGACCTAAGGGTGGACACTGTTTCGGCTGAGAGGTTTGGTGAGGTTGGGTGAGCAAACGCAGACCCTTTAAAGTAATACTGCGTGGTACCGATCGCATGGGTCCCAAATCTCCAGGTTCAAGGGCATCTTCCTACATCGAAAACATGCATGAGATACCCAGAAGATGGTACACCGTGTGATGGGGAAAGGTTTCTAAAACGCACCTCATTTCTCATCTGCTTGTGCCCGGGTTCGTCATTCCAGCCACTTTACTAGCAATCTCCCTCCTTGGAGCATCAGCACCTTTAACCTCCTGTTCCGTACAGGTTGCAATTTGTACTGAGGATGAACGGGAAGACGTGGAACCAATGAAAGACTAGCTCTTGGTGTTGGGACAGGCACAGGTCACTCTATTTTCCCATCAGGAAGAAGAATTAACCACAGGCTCAGCCTGCCCCCCGGAACCAGAACAGGGCCTGAAGCCATCCTGCGCTTTTGCGGCCAGCTCCCTAAAAAGCGAGTTGTAAATTCGAGGTTCAGGGCACTGCAATTCACAAACCTGCAGAGTTATAAATGATAACTCTCATCCACAAATATATTGAGGGAAGGCAAAGAAGAGGATTTGAAATCAAGGCAGAATTGGAGGAAACAGATTTCAGGAGGTAGATTCGAATCGCCTTTAAAGCACATGAAAAGCGGCAAAACGTTGACAATGATGCCCTTGGCCAAAAAGGGCGTATGCGTTTTTTCCTGAATATATTCAGGAAAAAACGCATACGCCCTTTTTGGCCAACCAAGCAACCTGGAAAGGCAAATCAGCGCTACAAAGATGTCTCGCTTCCCATTGGTCAAAAGGGCCATGCTGAAAAAAGTGTCAAAACCAGAAATGCAGGACAGGCCATGGAGAAATGGGAGCCTTGCTACACTGATGGGCGGGATGTAAATTGTCAACAGCCACTCTGGAGAAGTGTACGGTGAGTCCTGAAACGTCTAAAAAGCAAAGCTTAGAGAGCATAGGGCACTTCCACTCATGGGGGTATAAATTGGGAAAATTAAAAATCAGCAAGACACAAGCACCCCAAAGTTTAGGGCTGCTCTGTTGACAAGGACCTCCACTTCATTCCACCTTCAATATCCCAGGAAAGAGAAAAATGGATAAAGAAGTTGTGGTCCTTATGTACAATGGAATATCACTCAGCCGTGAAATCAATGTCATAAGGCTAGTAGCAGCATGATGAGTGGATTTAGGTACGACGACTCTAAGTGAAATAAGTCACAAAGAAAAGGACACTTCTCATAAGGTATCACTTATAGAGGGAATGTAAAAACCGTTACACTTGAACTGAATTACAAAACAGAACAGAGTCACACATGCAGAAAACACACTATGGCTGCTTAACGGGAAAGGTGAGGTGGGGTGATACATAAAACAAGGGTTTCAAATTAGCTCAGATACCGTTCCATAAACCCAATATGTAATAGACAAGACCTACTCCTTGCTCAGAGAACTGGACTCAACACGCCCTATTCACCGCACAAGAATATATCTGACTAGTAATAATCTTAAAACCTATGTATTGATATCTCTCTGTTAGTGTGTCAAGTGGGTAAAAAGCGGCATAAACACAGCAGTGAAAAGCAGTTAAACCCCATTATAAAAATAAATTACTTTGAAAAACCCATGAAACAAAGACAGTGAAAGAGATAGAAATTCTTACACAATGCGTTCACGGGCTGTGATGCAACCTGGATTGACCATATCTAGACCCACAGCTGGATGAGACATAAGGGTGGACACTCTTGGGGCTGAGAGGTTTGGTGAGGTTGGGTGAGCAAACGCAGACCCTTTAAAGTAATACTGCATGGTACCCATCGCATGGGTCCCAAATCTCCAGGTTCAAGGGCATCTTCCTACATCGAAAACATGCATGAGAAACCCAGAAGATGGTACACCGTGTGATGTGGAAAGGTTTCTAAAACGCACCTCATTTCTCATCTCCTTGTGCCCGGGTTCGCTATTCCAGCCGCTTTACTAGCAATCTCCCTACTTGGAGCATCAGCACCTTTAACCTCCTGCTCCGTACAGGTTGCAATTTGTCCTGAGGGTGAACGGGAAGACGTGGAACCAATGAGAGACTAGCTCTTGGTGTTGGGACAGGCACAGGTCACTCTATTTTCCCATCAGGAAGAAGAATTAACCACAGGCTCAGCCTGCCCCCGGAACCAGAACAGGGCCTGAAGGCATCCTGCACTTTTGCGGCCAGCTCCCTAAAAAGCGAGTTGCAAAATGGAGGTTCAGGGCACTGCAATTCACAAACCTGCAGAGTTATAAATGATAACACTCGTCCACAAATATATTGAGGGAAGGCAAAGAAGAGGATTTGAAATCAAGGCAGAATTGCAGGAAACAGATTTCAGGAGGTAGATTCGAATCGCCTTTAAAGCACATGAAAAGCGGCAAAACGTTGACAATGATGCCCTTGGCCAAAAAGGGCGTATGCGTTTTTTCCTGAATATATTCAGGAAAAAACGCATACGCCCTTTTTGGCCAACCAAGCAACCTGGAAAGGCAAATCAGCGCTACAAAGATGTCTCGCTTCCCATCGGTTAAAAAGGCCATGCTGAAAAAAGTGTCAAAACCAGAAATGCAGGACAGGCCATGGAGAAATGGGAGCCTTGCTACACTGATGGGCGGGATGTAAATTGCCAACAGCCACTCTGGAGAAGCGTACGGTGAGTCCTGAAACATCTAAAAAACAAAGCTTAGAGAGCATAGGGCACTTCCACTCATGGGGTTATAAATTGGGAAAATTAAAAATCAGCAAGACACAAGCACCCCAA
The DNA here is from genome assembly GCF_965194805.1 of Balaenoptera borealis. NCBI lineage: Eukaryota > Metazoa > Chordata > Mammalia > Artiodactyla > Balaenopteridae > Balaenoptera > Balaenoptera borealis. Next base: position 252,994 of record NW_028123821.1, read on the forward strand.
AGTTTAGGGCTGCTCTGTTGACAAGGACCTCCACTTCATTCCACCTTCAATATCCCAGGAAAGAGAAAAATGGATAAAGAAGTTGTGGTCCTTATGTACAATGGAATATCACTCAGCCGTGAAATCAATGTCATAAGGCTAGTAGCAGCATGATGAGTGGATTTAGGTACGACGACTCTAAGTGAAATAAGTCACACAGAAAAGGACACTTCTCATAAGGTATCACTTATAGAGGGAATGTAAAAACCGTTACACTTGAACTGAATTACAAAACAGAACAGAGTCACACATGCAGAAAACACACTATGGCTGCTTAACGGGAAAGGTGAGGTGGGGTGATACATAAAACAAGGGTTTCAAATTAGCTCAGATACCGTTCCATAAACCCAATATGTAATAGACAAGACCTACTCCTTGCTCAGAGAACTGGACTCAACACGCCCTATTCACCGCACAAGAATATATCTGACTAGTAATAATCTTAAAACCTATGTACTGATATCTCTCTGTTAGTGTGTCAAGTGGGTAAAAAGCGGCATGAACACAGCAGTGAAAAGCAGCTAAACCCCATTATAAAAATAAATTACTTTGAAAAACCCATGAAACAAAGACAGTGAAAGAGAGAGAAATTCTTACACAATGCGTTCAGGGGCTGTGATGCAACCTGGATTGACCATATCTAGACCCACAGCTGGAAGAGACATAAGGGTGGACACTGTTGCGGCTGAGAGGTTTGGTGAGGTTGGGTGAGCAAACGCAGACCCTTTAAAGTAATACTGCGTGGTACCCATCGCATGGGTCCCAAATCTCCAGGTTCCAGGGCATCTTCCTACATCGAAAACATGCATGAGATACCCAGAAGATGGTACACTGTGTGATGGGGAAAGGTTTCTAAAACGCACCTCATTTCTCATCTGCTTGTGCCCGGGTTCGCCATTCCAGCCACTTAACTAGCAATCTCCCTCCTTGGAGCATCAGCACCTTTAACCTCCTGTTCAGTACAGGTTGCAATTTGTACTGAGGATGAACGGGAAGACGTGGAACCAATGACAGACTAGCTCTTGGTGTTGGGACAGGCACAGGTCACTCTATTTTCCCATCAGGAAGAAGAATTAACCACAGGCTCAGCCTGCCCCCCGGAACCAGAACAGGGCCTGAAGCCATCCTGCGCTTTTGCGGCCAGCTCCCTAAAAAGCGAGTTGTAAAATGGAGGTTCAGGGCACTGCAATTCACAAACCTGCAGAGTTATAAATGATAACTCTCATCCACAAATATATTGAGGGAAGGCAAAGAAGAGGATTTTAAATCAAGGCAGAATTGCAGGAAACAGATTTCAGGAGGTAGATTCGAATCGCCTTTAAAGCACATGAAAAGCGGCAAAACGTTGACAATGATGCCCTTGGCCAAAAAGGGCGTATGCGTTTTTTCCTGAATATATTCAGGAAAAAACGCATACGCCCTTTTTGGCCAACCAAGCAACCTGGAAAGGCAAATCAGCGCTACAAAGATGTCTCGCTTCCCATCGGTCAAAAGGGCCATGCTGAAAAAAGTGTCAAAACCAGAAATGCAGGACAGGCCATGGAGAAATGGGAGCCTTGCTACACTGATGGGCGGGATGTAAATTGTCAACAGCCACTCTGGAGAAGTGTACGGTGAGTCCTGAAACGTCTAAAAAGCAAAGCTTAGGGAGCATAGGGCACTTCCACTCATGGGGGTATAAATTGGGAAAATTAAAAATCAGCAAGACACAAGCACCCCAAAGTTTAGGGCTGCTCTGTTGACAAGGACCTCCACTTCATTCCACCTTCAATATCCCAGGAAAGAGAAAAATGGATAAAGAAGTTGTGGTCCTTATGTACAATGGAATATCACTCAGCCATGAAATCAATGTCATAAGGCTAGTAGCAGCATGATGAGTGGATTTAGGTACGACGACTCTAAGTGAAATAAGTCACACAGAAAAGGACACTTCTCATAAGGTATCACTTATAGAGGGAATGTAAAAACCGTTACACTTGAACTGAATTACAAAACAGAACAGAGTCACACATGCAGAAAACACACTATGGCTGCTTAACGGGAAAGGTGAGGTGGGGTGATACATAAAACAAGGGTTTCAAATTAGCTCAGATACCGTTCCATAAAACCAATATGTAATAGACAAGACCTACTCCTTGCTCAGAGAACTGGACTCAACACGCCCTATTCACCGCACAAGAATATATCTGACTAGTAATAATCTTAAAACCTATGTATTGATATCTCTCTGTTAGTGTGTCAAGTGGGTGTAAAGCGGCATAAACACAGCAGTGAAAAGCAGCTAAACCCCATTATAAAAATAAATTACTTTGAAAAACCCATGAAACAAAGACAGTGAAAGAGAGCGAAATTCTTACACAATGCGTTCAGGGGCTGTGATGCAACCTGGATTGACCATATCTAGACCCACAGCTGGATGAGACATAAGGGTGGACACTCTTGGGGCTGAGAGGTTTGGTGAGGTTGGGTGAGCAAACGCAGACCCTTTAAAGTAATACTGCGTGGTACCCATCGCATGGGTCCCAAATCTCCAGGTTCAAGGGCATCTTCCTACATCGAAAACATGCATGAGATACCCAGAAGATGGTACACCGTGTGATGGGGAAAGGTTTCTAAAACGCACCTCATTTCTCATCTGCTTGTGCCCGGGTTCGCCATTCCAGCCACTTTACTAGAAATCTCCCTCCTTGGAGCATCAGCACCTTTAACCTCCTTTTCCGTACAGGTTGCAATTTGTACTGAGGATGAACGGGAAGACGTGGAACCAATGAAAGACTAGCTCTTGGTGTTGGCACAGGCACACGTCACTCTATTTTCCCATCAGGAAGAAGAATTAACCACAGGCTCAGCCTGCCCCCCGGAACCAGAACAGGGCCTGAAGCCATCCTGCGCTTTTGCGGGCAGCTCCCTAAAAAGCGACTTGTAAAATGGAGGTTCAGGGCACTGCAATTCACAAACCTGCAGACTTATAAATGATAACTCTCATCCACAAATATATTGAGGGAAGGCAAAGAAGAGGATTTGAAATCAAGGCAGAATTGCAGGAAACAGATTTCAGGAGGTAGATTCGAATCGCCTTTAAAGCACATGAAAAGCGGCAAAACGTTGACAATGATGCCCTTGCCAAAAAGGGTGTATGCGTTTTTTCCTGAATATATTCAGGAAAAAACGCATACGCCCTTTTTGGCCAACCAAGCAACCTGGAAAGGCAAATCAGCGCTACAAAGATGTCTCGCTTCCCATCGGTCAAAAGGGCCATGCTGAAAAAAGTGTCAAAACCAGAAATGCAGGACAGGCCATGGAGAAATGGGAGCCTTGCTACACTGATGGGCGGGATGTAAATTGTCAACAGCCACTCTGGAGAAGTGTACGGTGAGTCCTGAAACGTCTAAAAAGCAAAGCTTAGGGAGCATAGGGCACTTCCACTCATGGGGGTATAAATTGGGAAAATTAAAAATCAGCAAGACACAAGCACCCCAAAGTTTAGGGCTGCTCTGTTGACAAGGACCTCCACTTCATTCCACCTTCAATATCCCAGGAAAGAGAAAAATGGATAAAGAAGTTGTGGTCCTTATGTACAATGGAATATCACTCAGCCATGAAATCAATGTCATAAGGCTAGTAGCAGCATGATGAGTGGATTTAGGTATGACGATTCTAAGTGAAATAAGTCACACAGAAAAGGACACTTCTCATAAGGTATCACTTATAGAGGGAATGTAAAAACCGTTACACTTGAACTGAATTACAAAACAGAACAGAGTCACACATGCAGAAAACACACTATGGCTGCTTAACGGGAAAGGTGAGGTGGGGTGATACATAAAACAAGGGTTTCAAATTAGCTCAGATACCGTTCCATAAAACAAATATGTAATAGACAAGACCTACTCCTTGCTCAGAGAACTGGACTCAACACGCCCTATTCACCGCACAAGAATATATCTGACTAGTAATAATCTTAAAACCTATGTATTGATATCTCTCTGTTAGTGTGTCAAGTGGGTGTAAAGCGGCATAAACACAGCAGTGAAAAGCAGCTAAACCCCATTACAAAAATAAATTACTTTGAAAAACCCGTGAAACAAAGACAGTGAAAGAGAGCGAAATTCTTACACAATGCGTTCAGGGGCTGTGATGCAACCTGGATTGACCATATCTAGACCCACAGCTGGATGAGACCTAAGGGTGGACACTGTTTCGGCTGAGAGGTTTGGTGAGGTTGGGTGAGCAAACGCAGACCCTTTAAAGTAATACTGCGTGGTACCGATCGCATGGGTCCCAAATCTCCAGGTTCAAGGGCATCTTCCTACATCGAAAACATGCATGAGATACCCAGAAGATGGTACACCGTGTGATGGGGAAAGGTTTCTAAAACGCACCTCATTTCTCATCTGCTTGTGCCCGAGTTCGTCATTCCAGCCACTTTACTAGCAATCTCCCTCCTTGGAGCATCAGCACCTTTAACCTCCTGTTCCGTACAGGTTGCAATTTGTACTGAGGATGAACGGGAAGACGTGGAACCAATGAAAGACTAGCTCTTGGTGTTGGGACAGGCACAGGTCACTCTATTTTCCCATCAGGAAGAAGAATTAACCACAGGCTCAGCCTGCCCCCCGGAACCAGAACAGGGCCTGAAGCCATCCTGCGCTTTTGCGGCCAGCTCCCTAAAAAGCGAGTTGTAAATTCGAGGTTCAGGGCACTGCAATTCACAAACCTGCAGAGTTATAAATGATAACTCTCATCCACAAATATATTGAGGGAAGGCAAAGAAGAGGATTTGAAATCAAGGCAGAATTGGAGGAAACAGATTTCAGGAGGTAGATTCGAATCGCCTTTAAAGCACATGAAAAGCGGCAAAACGTTGACAATGATGCCCTTGGCCAAAAAGGGCGTATGCGTTTTTTCCTGAATATATTCAGGAAAAAACGCATACGCCCTTTTTGGCCAACCAAGCAACCTGGAAAGGCAAATCAGCGCTACAAAGATGTCTCGCTTCCCATTGGTCAAAAGGGCCATGCTGAAAAAAGTGTCAAAACCAGAAATGCAGGACAGGCCATGGAGAAATGGGAGCCTTGCTACACTGATGGGCGGGATGTAAATTGTCAACAGCCACTCTGGAGAAGTGTACGGTGAGTCCTGAAACGTCTAAAAAGCAAAGCTTAGAGAGCATAGGGCACTTCCACTCATGGGGGTATAAATTGGGAAAATGAAAAATCAGCAAGACACAAGCACCCCAAAGTTTAGGGCTGCTCTGTTGACAAGGACCTCCACTTCATTCCACCTTCAATATCCCAGGAAAGAGAAAAATGGATAAAGAAGTTGTGGTCCTTATGTACAATGGAATATCACTCAGCCGTGAAATCAATGTCATAAGGCTAGTAGCAGCATGATGAGTGGATTTAGGTACGACGACTCTAAGTGAAATAAGTCACACAGAAAAGGACACTTCTCATAAGGTATCACTTATAGAGGGAATGTAAAAACCGTTACACTTGAACTGAATTACAAAACAGAACAGAGTCACACATGCAGAAAACACACTATGGCTGCTTAACGGGAAAGGTGAGGTGGGGTGATACATAAAACAAGGGTTTCAAATTAGCTCAGATACCGTTCCATAAACCCAATATGTAATAGACAAGACCTACTCCTTGCTCAGAGAACTGGACTCAACACGCCCTATTCACCGCACAAGAATATATCTGACTAGTAATAATCTTAAAACCTATGTATTGATATCTCTCTGTTAGTGTGTCAAGTGGGTAAAAAGCGGCATAAACACAGCAGTGAAAAGCAGTTAAACCCCATTATAAAAATAAATTACTTTGAAAAACCCATGAAACAAAGACAGTGAAAGAGATAGAAATTCTTACACAATGCGTTCACGGGCTGTGATGCAACCTGGATTGACCATATCTAGACCCACAGCTGGATGAGACATAAGGGTGGACACTCTTGGGGCTGAGAGGTTTGGTGAGGTTGGGTGAGCAAACGCAGACCCTTTAAAGTAATACTGCATGGTACCCATCGCATGGGTCCCAAATCTCCAGGTTCAAGGGCATCTTCCTACATCGAAAACATGCATGAGAAACCCAGAAGATGGTACACCGTGTGATGTGGAAAGGTTTCTAAAACGCACCTCATTTCTCATCTCCTTGTGCCCGGGTTCGCTATTCCAGCCGCTTTACTAGCAATCTCCCTACTTGGAGCATCAGCACCTTTAACCTCCTGCTCCGTACAGGTTGCAATTTGTCCTGAGGGTGAACGGGAAGACGTGGAACCAATGAGAGACTAGCTCTTGGTGTTGGGACAGGCACAGGTCACTCTATTTTCCCATCAGGAAGAAGAATTAACCACAGGCTCAGCCTGCCCCCGGAACCAGAACAGGGCCTGAAGGCATCCTGCACTTTTGCGGCCAGCTCCCTAAAAAGCGAGTTGCAAAATGGAGGTTCAGGGCACTGCAATTCACAAACCTGCAGAGTTATAAATGATAACACTCGTCCACAAATATATTGAGGGAAGGCAAAGAAGAGGATTTGAAATCAAGGCAGAATTGCAGGAAACAGATTTCAGGAGGTAGATTCGAATCGCCTTTAAAGCACATGAAAAGCGGCAAAACGTTGACAATGATGCCCTTGGCCAAAAAGGGCGTATGCGTTTTTTCCTGAATATATTCAGGAAAAAACGCATACGCCCTTTTTGGCCAACCAAGCAACCTGGAAAGGCAAATCAGCGCTACAAAGATGTCTCGCTTCCCATCGGTTAAAAAGGCCATGCTGAAAAAAGTGTCAAAACCAGAAATGCAGGACAGGCCATGGAGAAATGGGAGCCTTGCTACACTGATGGGCGGGATGTAAATTGCCAACAGCCACTCTGGAGAAGCGTACGGTGAGTCCTGAAACATCTAAAAAACAAAGCTTAGAGAGCATAGGGCACTTCCACTCATGGGGTTATAAATTGGGAAAATTAAAAATCAGCAAGACACAAGCACCCCAAAGTTTAGGGCTGCTCTGTTGACAAGGACCTCCACTTCATTCCACCTTCAATATCCCAGGAAAGAGAAAAATGGATAAAGAAGTTGTGGTCCTTATGTACAATGGAATATCACTCAGCCGTGAAATCAATGTCATAAGGCTAGTAGCAGCATGATGAGTGGATTTAGGTACGACGACTCTAAGTGAAATAAGTCACACAGAAAAGGACACTTCTCATAAGGTATCACTTATAGAGGGAATGTAAAAACCGTTACACTTGAACTGAATTACAAAACAGAACAGAGTCACACATGCAGAAAACACACTATGGCTGCTTAACGGGAAAGGTGAGGTGGGGTGATACATAAAACAAGGGTTTCAAATTAGCTCAGATACCGTTCCATAAACCCAATATGTAATAGACAAGACCTACTCCTTGCTCAGAGAACTGGACTCAACACGCCCTATTCACCGCACAAGAATATATCTGACTAGTAATAATCTTAAAACCTATGTACTGATATCTCTCTGTTAGTGTGTCAAGTGGGTAAAAAGCGGCATGAACACAGCAGTGAAAAGCAGCTAAACCCCATTATAAAAATAAATTACTTTGAAAAACCCATGAAACAAAGACAGTGAAAGAGAGAGAAATTCTTACACAATGCGTTCAGGGGCTGTGATGCAACCTGGATTGACCATATCTAGACCCACAGCTGGAAGAGACATAAGGGTGGACACTGTTGCGGCTGAGAGGTTTGGTGAGGTTGGGTGAGCAAACGCAGACCCTTTAAAGTAATACTGCGTGGTACCCATCGCATGGGTCCCAAATCTCCAGGTTCAAGGGCATCTTCCTACATCGAAAACATGCATGAGATACCCAGAAGATGGTACACCGTGTGATGGGGAAAGGTTTCTAAAATGCACCTCATTTCTCATCTGCTTGTGCCCGGGTTCGCCATTCCAGCCACTTAACTAGCAATCTCCCTCCTTGGAGCATCAGCACCTTTAACCTCCTGTTCAGTACAGGTTGCAATTTGTACTGAGGATGAACGGGAAGACGTGGAACCAATGACAGACTAGCTCTTGGTGTTGGGACAGGCACAGGTCACTCTATTTTCCCATCAGGAAGAAGAATTAACCACAGGCTCAGCCTGCCCCCCGGAACCAGAACAGGGCCTGAAGCCATCCTGCGCTTTTGCGGCCAGCTCCCTAAAAAGCGAGTTGTAAAATGGAGGTTCAGGGCACTGCAATTCACAAACCTGCAGAGTTATAAATGATAACTCTCATCCACAAATATATTGAGGGAAGGCAAAGAAGAGGATTTGAAATCAAGGCAGAATTGCAGGAAACAGATTTCAGGAGGTAGATTCGAATCGCCTTTAAAGCACATGAAAAGCGGCAAAACGTTGACAATGATGCCCTTGGCCAAAAAGGGCGTATGCGTTTTTTCCTGAATATATTCAGGAAAAAACGCATACGCCCTTTTTGGCCAACCAAGCAACCTGGAAAGGCAAATCAGCGCTACAAAGATGTCTCGCTTCCCATCGGTCAAAAGGGCCATGCTGAAAAAAGTGTCAAAACCAGAAATGCAGGACAGGCCATGGAGAAATGGGAGCCTTGCTACACTGATGGGCGGGATGTAAATTGTCAACAGCCACTCTGGAGAAGTGTACGGTGAGTCCTGAAACGTCTAAAAAGCAAAGCTTAGGGAGCATAGGGCACTTCCACTCATGGGGGTATAAATTGGGAAAATTAAAAATCAGCAAGACACAAGCACCCCAAAGTTTAGGGCTGCTCTGTTGACAAGGACCTCCACTTCATTCCACCTTCAATATCCCAGGAAAGAGAAAAATGGATAAAGAAGTTGTGGTCCTTATGTACAATGGAATATCACTCAGCCATGAAATCAATGTCATAAGGCTAGTAGCAGCATGATGAGTGGATTTAGGTACGACGACTCTAAGTGAAATAAGTCACACAGAAAAGGACACTTCTCATAAGGTATCACTTATAGAGGGAATGTAAAAACCGTTACACTTGAACTGAATTACAAAACAGAACAGAGTCACACATGCAGAAAACACACTATGGCTGCTTAACGGGAAAGGTGAGGTGGGGTGATACATAAAACAAGGGTTTCAAATTAGCTCAGATACCGTTCCATAAAACCAATATGTAATAGACAAGACCTACTCCTTGCTCAGAGAACTGGACTCAACACGCCCTATTCACCGCACAAGAATATATCTGACTAGTAATAATCTTAAAACCTATGTATTGATATCTCTCTGTTAGTGTGTCAAGTGGGTGTAAAGCGGCATAAACACAGCAGTGAAAAGCAGCTAAACCCCATTATAAAAATAAATTACTTTGAAAAACCCATGAAACAAAGACAGTGAAAGAGAGCGAAATTCTTACACAATGCGTTCAGGGGCTGTGATGCAACCTGGATTGACCATATCTAGACCCACAGCTGGATGAGACATAAGGGTGGACACTCTTGGGGCTGAGAGGTTTGGTGAGGTTGGGTGAGCAAACGCAGACCCTTTAAAGTAATACTGCGTGGTACCGATCGCATGGGTCCCAAATCTCCAGGTTCAAGGGCATCTTCCTACATCGAAAACATGCATGAGATACCCAGAAGATGGTACACCGTGTGATGGGGAAAGGTTTCTAAAACGCACCTCATTTCTCATCTGCTTGTGCCCGGGTTCGCCATTCCAGCCACTTTACTAGAAATCGCCCTCCTTGGAGCATCAGCACCTTTAACCTCCTTTTCCGTACAGGTTGCAATTTGTACTGAGGATGAACGGGAAGACGTGGAACCAATGAAAGACTAGCTCTTGGTGTTGGCACAGGCACAGGTCACTCTATTTTCCCATCAGGAAGAAGAATTAACCACAGGCTCAGCCTGCCCCCCGGAACCAGAACAGGGCCTGAAGCCATCCTGCGCTTTTGCGGCCAGCTCCCTAAAAAGCGACTTGTAAAATGGAGGTTCAGGGCACTGCAATTCACAAACCTGCAGAGTTATAAATGATAACTCTCATCCACAAATATATTGAGGGAAGGCAAAGAAGAGGATTTGAAATCAAGGCAGAATTGCAGGAAACAGATTTCAGGAGGTAGATTCGAATCGCCTTTAAAGCACATGAAAAGCGGCAAAACGTTGACAATGATGCCCTTGCCAAAAAGGGCGTATGCGTTTTTTCCTGAATATATTCAGGAAAAAACGCATACGCCCTTTTTGGCCAACCAAGCAACCTGGAAAGGCAAATCAGCGCTACAAAGATGTCTCGCTTCCCATCGGTCAAAAGGGCCATGCTGAAAAAAGTGTCAAAACCAGAAATGCAGGACAGGCCATGGAGAAATGGGAGCCTTGCTACACTGATGGGCGGGATGTAAATTGTCAACAGCCACTCTGGAGAAGTGTACGGTGAGTCCTGAAACGTCTAAAAAGCAAAGCTTAGGGAGCATAGGGCACTTCCACTCATGGGGGTATAAATTGGGAAAATTAAAAATCAGCAAGACACAAGCACCCCAAAGTTTAGGGCTGCTCTGTTGACAAGGACCTCCACTTCATTCCACCTTCAATATCCCAGGAAAGAGAAAAATGGATAAAGAAGTTGTGGTCCTTATGTACAATGGAATATCACTCAGCCATGAAATCAATGTCATAAGGCTAGTAGCAGCATGATGAGTGGATTTAGGTACGACGATTCTAAGTGAAATAAGTCACACAGAAAAGGACACTTCTCATAAGGTATCACTTATAGAGGGAATGTAAAAACCGTTACACTTGAACTGAATTACAAAACAGAACAGAGTCACACATGCAGAAAACACACTATGGCTGCTTAACGGGAAAGGTGAGGTGGGGTGATACATAAAACAAGGGTTTCAAATTAGCTCAGATACCGTTCCATAAAACAAATATGTAATAGACAAGACCTACTCCTTGCTCAGAGAACTGGACTCAACACGCCCTATTCACCGCACAAGAATATATCTGACTAGTAATAATCTTAAAACCTATGTATTGATATCTCTCTGTTAGTGTGTCAAGTGGGTGTAAAGCGGCATAAACACAGCAGTGAAAAGCAGCTAAACCCCATTACAAAAATAAATTACTTTGAAAAACCCGTGAAACAAAGACAGTGAAAGAGAGCGAAATTCTTACACAATGCGTTCAGGGGCTGTGATGCAACCTGGATTGACCATATCTAGACCCACAGCTGGATGAGACCTAAGGGTGGACACTGTTTCGGCTGAGAGGTTTGGTGAGGTTGGGTGAGCAAACGCAGACCCTTTAAAGTAATACTGCGTGGTACCGATCGCATGGGTCCCAAATCTCCAGGTTCAAGGGCATCTTCCTACATCGAAAACATGCATGAGATACCCAGAAGATGGTACACCGTGTGATGGGGAAAGGTTTCTAAAACGCACCTCATTTCTCATCTGCTTGTGCCCGGGTTCGTCATTCCAGCCACTTTACTAGCAATCTCCCTCCTTGGAGCATCAGCACCTTTAACCTCCTGTTCCGTACAGGTTGCAATTTGTACTGAGGATGAACGGGAAGACGTGGAACCAATGAAAGACTAGCTCTTGGTGTTGGGACAGGCACAGGTCACTCTATTTTCCCATCAGGAAGAATAATTAACCACAGGCTCAGCCTGCCCCCCGGAACCAGAACAGGGCCTGAAGCCATCCTGCGCTTTTGCGGCCAGCTCCCTAAAAAGCGAGTTGTAAATTCGAGGTTCAGGGCACTGCAATTCACAAACCTGCAGAGTTATAAATGATAACTCTCATCCACAAATATATTGAGGGAAGGCAAAGAAGAGGATTTGAAATCAAGGCAGAATTGGAGGAAACAGATTTCAGGAGGTAGATTCGAATCGCCTTTAAAGCACATGAAAAGCGGCAAAACGTTGACAATGATGCCCTTGGCCAAAAAGGGCGTATGCGTTTTTTCCTGAATATATTCAGGAAAAAACGCATACGCCCTTTTTGGCCAACCAAGCAACCTGGAAAGGCAAATCAGCGCTACAAAGATGTCTCGCTTCCCATTGGTCAAAAGGGCCATGCTGAAAAAAGTGTCAAAACCAGAAATGCAGGACAGGCCATGGAGAAATGGGAGCCTTGCTACACTGATGGGCGGGATGTAAATTGTCAACAGCCACTCTGGAGAAGTGTACGGTGAGTCCTGAAACGTCTAAAAAGCAAAGCTTAGAGAGCATAGGGCACTTCCACTCATGGGGGTATAAATTGGGAAAATGAAAAATCAGCAAGACACAAGCACCCCAAAGTTTAGGGCTGCTCTGTTGACAAGGACCTCCACTTCATTCCACCTTCAATATCCCAGGAAAGAGAAAAATGGATAAAGAAGTTGTGGTCCTTATGTACAATGGAATATCACTCAGCCATGAAATCAATGTCATAAGGCTAGTAGCAGCATGATGAGTGGATTTAGGTACGACGATTCTAAGTGAAATAAGTCACACAGAAAAGGACACTTCTCATAAGGTATCACTGATAGAGGGAATGTAAAAACCGTTACACTTGAACTGAATTACAAAACAGAACAGAGTCACACATGCAGAAAACACACTATGGCTGCTTAACGGGAAAGGTGAGGTGGGGTGATACATAAAACAAGGGTTTCAAATTAGCTCAGATACCGTTCCATAAAACCAATATGTAATAGACAAGACCTACTCGTTGCTCAGAGAACTGGACTCAACATGCCCTATTCACCACACAAGAATATATCTGACTAGTAATAATCTTAAAACTTATGTATTGATATCTCTCTGTTAGTGTGTCAAGTGGTTGTAAAGCGGCATAAACACAGCAGTGAAAAGCAGCTAAACCCCATTATAAAAATAAATTACTTTGAAAAACCCATGAAACAAAGACAGTGAAAGAGAGAGAAATTCTTACACAATGCGTTCACGGGCTGTGATGCAACCTGGATTGACCATATCTAGACCCACAGCTGGATGAGACATAAGGGTGGACACTGTTGCGGCTGAGAGGTTTGGTGAGGTTGGGTGAGCAAACGCAGACCCTTTAAAGTAATACTGCGTGGTACCCATCGCATGGGTCCCAAATCTCCAGGTTCAAGGGCATCTTCCTACATCGAAAACATGCATGAGAAACCCAGAAGATGGTACACCGTGTGATGTGGAAAGGTTTCTAAAACGCACCTCATTTCTCATCTCCTTGTGCCCGGGTTCGCTATTCCAGCCGCTTTACTAGCAATCTCCCTACTTGGAGCATCAGCACCTTTAACCTCCTGCTCCGTACAGGTTGCAATTTGTCCTGAGGGTGAACGGGAAGACGTGGAACCAATGAGAGACTAGCTCTTGGTGTTGGGACAGGCACAGGTCACTCTATTTTCCCATCAGGAAGAAGAATTAACCACAGGCTCAGCCTGCCCCCGGAACCAGAACAGGGCCTGAAGGCATCCTGCGCTTTTGCGGCCAGCTCCCTAAAAAGCGAGTTGCAAAATGGAGGTTCAGGGCACTGCAATTCACAAACCTGCAGAGTTATAAATGATAACTCTCGTCCACAAATATATTGAGGGAAGGCAAAGAAGAGGATTTGAAATCAAGGCAGAATTGCAGGAAACAGATTTCAGGAGGTAGATTCGAATCGCCTTTAAAGCACATGAAAAGCGGCAAAACGTTGACAATGATGCCCTTGGCCAAAAAGGGCGTATGCGTTTTTTCCTGAATATATTCAGGAAAAAACGCATACGCCCTTTTTGGCCAACCAAGCAACCTGGAAAGGCAAATCAGCGCTACAAAGATGTCTCGCTTCCCATCGGTCAAAAGGGCCATGCTGAAAAAAGTGTCAAAACCAGAAATGCAGGACAGGCCATGGAGAAATGGGAGCATTGCTACACTGATGGGCGGGATGTAAATTGTCAACAGCCACTCTGCAGAAGCGTACGGTGAGTCCTGAAACGTCTAAAAAGCAAAGCTTAGAGAGCATAGGGCACTTCCACTCATGGGGGTATAAATTGGGAAAATTAAAAATCAGCAAGACACAAGCACCCCAAAGTTTAGGGCTGCTCTGTTGACAAAGACCTCCACTTCATTCCACCTTCAATATCCCAGGAAAGAGAAAAATGGATAAAGAAGTTGTGGTCCTTATGTACAATGGAATATCACTCAGCCATGAAATCAATGTCATAAGGCTAGTAGCAGCATGATGAGTGGATTTAGGTACGACGATTCTAAGTGAAATAAGTCACACAGAAAAGGACACTTCTCATAAGGTATCACTTATAGAGGGAATGTAAAAACCGTTACACTTGAACTGAATTACAAAACAGAACAGAGTCACACATGCAGAAAACACACTATGGCTGCTTAACGGGAAAGGTGAGGTGGGGTGATACATAAAACAAGGGTTTCAAATTAGCTCAGATACCGTTCCATAAAACAAATATGTAATAGACAAGACCTACTCCTTGCTCAGAGAACTGGACTCAACACGCCCTATTCACCGCACAAGAATATATCTGACTAGTAATAATCTTAAAACCTATGTATTGATATCTCTCTGTTAGTGTGTCAAGTGGGTGTAAAGCGGCATAAACACAGCAGTGAAAAGCAGCTAAACCCCATTACAAAAATAAATTACTTTGAAAAACCCGTGAAACAAAGACAGTGAAAGAGAGCGAAATTCTTACACAATGCGTTCAGGGGCTGTGATGCAACCTGGATTGACCATATCTAGACCCACAGCTGGATGAGACCTAAGGGTGGACACTGTTTCGGCTGAGAGGTTTGGTGAGGTTGGGTGAGCAAACGCAGACCCTTTAAAGTAATACTGCGTGGTACCGATCGCATGGGTCCCAAATCTCCAGGTTCAAGGGCATCTTCCTACATCGAAAACATGCATGAGATACCCAGAAGATGGTACACCGTGTGATGGGGAAAGGTTTCTAAAACGCACCTCATTTCTCATCTGCTTGTGCCCGGGTTCGTCATTCCAGCCACTTTACTAGCAATCTCCCTCCTTGGAGCATCAGCACCTTTAACCTCCTGTTCCGTACAGGTTGCAATTTGTACTGAGGATGAACGGGAAGACGTGGAACCAATGAAAGACTAGCTCTTGGTGTTGGGACAGGCACAGGTCACTCTATTTTCCCATCAGGAAGAATAATTAACCACAGGCTCAGCCTGCCCCCCGGAACCAGAACAGGGCCTGAAGCCATCCTGCGCTTTTGCGGCCAGCTCCCTAAAAAGCGAGTTGTAAATTCGAGGTTCAGGGCACTGCAATTCACAAACCTGCAGAGTTATAAATGATAACTCTCATCCACAAATATATTGAGGGAAGGCAAAGAAGAGGATTTGAAATCAAGGCAGAATTGGAGGAAACAGATTTCAGGAGGTAGATTCGAATCGCCTTTAAAGCACATGAAAAGCGGCAAAACGTTGACAATGATGCCCTTGGCCAAAAAGGGCGTATGCGTTTTTTCCTGAATATATTCAGGAAAAAACGCATACGCCCTTTTTGGCCAACCAAGCAACCTGGAAAGGCAAATCAGCGCTACAAAGATGTCTCGCTTCCCATTGGTCAAAAGGGCCATGCTGAAAAAAGTGTCAAAACCAGAAATGCAGGACAGGCCATGGAGAAATGGGAGCCTTGCTACACTGATGGGCGGGATGTAAATTGTCAACAGCCACTCTGGAGAAGTGTACGGTGAGTCCTGAAACGTCTAAAAAGCAAAGCTTAGAGAGCATAGGGCACTTCCACTCATGGGGGTATAAATTGGGAAAATGAAAAATCAGCAAGACACAAGCACCCCAAAGTTTAGGGCTGCTCTGTTGACAAGGACCTCCACTTCATTCCACCTTCAATATCCCAGGAAAGAGAAAAATGGATAAAGAAGTTGTGGTCCTTATGTACAATGGAATATCACTCAGCCGTGAAATCAATGTCATAAGGCTAGTAGCAGCATGATGAGTGGATTTAGGTACGACGACTCTAAGTGAAATAAGTCACACAGAAAAGGACACTTCTCATAAGGTATCACTTATAGAGGGAATGTAAAAACCGTTACACTTGAACTGAATTACAAAACAGAACAGAGTCACACATGCAGAAAACAGACTATGGCTGCTTAACGGGAAAGGTGAGGTGGGGTGATACATAAAACAAGGGTTTCAAATTAGCTCAGATACCGTTCCATAAACCCAATATGTAATAGACAAGACCTACTCCTTGCTCAGAGAACTGGACTCAACACGCCCTATTCACCGCACAAGAATATATCTGACTAGTAATAATCTTAAAACCTATGTATTGATATCTCTCTGTTAGTGTGTCAAGTGGGTAAAAAGCGGCATAAACACAGCAGTGAAAAGCAGTTAAACCCCATTATAAAAATAAATTACTTTGAAAAACCCATGAAACAAAGACAGTGAAAGAGATAGAAATTCTTACACAATGCGTTCACGGGCTGTGATGCAACCTGGATTGACCATATCTAGACCCACAGCTGGATGAGACATAAGGGTGGACACTCTTGGGGCTGAGAGGTTTGGTGAGGTTGGGTGAGCAAACGCAGACCCTTTAAAGTAATACTGCATGGTACCCATCGCATGGGTCCCAAATCTCCAGGTTCAAGGGCATCTTCCTACATCGAAAACATGCATGAGAAACCCAGAAGATGGTACACCGTGTGATGTGGAAAGGTTTCTAAAACGCACCTCATTTCTCATCTCCTTGTGCCCGGGTTCGCTATTCCAGCCGCTTTACTAGCAATCTCCCTACTTGGAGCATCAGCACCTTTAACCTCCTGCTCCGTACAGGTTGCAATTTGTCCTGAGGGTGAACGGGAAGACGTGGAACCAATGAGAGACTAGCTCTTGGTGTTGGGACAGGCACAGGTCACTCTATTTTCCCATCAGGAAGAAGAATTAACCACAGGCTCAGCCTGCCCCCGGAACCAGAACAGGGCCTGAAGGCATCCTGCACTTTTGCGGCCAGCTCCCTAAAAAGCGAGTTGCAAAATGGAGGTTCAGGGCACTGCAATTCACAAACCTGCAGAGTTATAAATGATAACACTCGTCCACAAATATATTGAGGGAAGGCAAAGAAGAGGATTTGAAATCAAGGCAGAATTGCAGGAAACAGATTTCAGGAGGTAGATTCGAATCGCCTTTAAAGCACATGAAAAGCGGCAAAACGTTGACAATGATGCCCTTGGCCAAAAAGGGCGTATGCGTTTTTTCCTGAATATATTCAGGAAAAAACGCATACGCCCTTTTTGGCCAACCAAGCAACCTGGAAAGGCAAATCAGCGCTACAAAGATGTCTCGCTTCCCATCGGTTAAAAAGGCCATGCTGAAAAAAGTGTCAAAACCAGAAATGCAGGACAGGCCATGGAGAAATGGGAGCCTTGCTACACTGATGGGCGGGATGTAAATTGCCAACAGCCACTCTGGAGAAGCGTACGGTGAGTCCTGAAACATCTAAAAAACAAAGCTTAGAGAGCATAGGGCACTTCCACTCATGGGGTTATAAATTGGGAAAATTAAAAATCAGCAAGACACAAGCACCCCAAAGTTTAGGGCTGCTCTGTTGACAAGGACCTCCACTTCATTCCACCTTCAATATCCCAGGAAAGAGAAAAATGGATAAAGAAGTTGTGGTCCTTATGTACAATGGAATATCACTCAGCCGTGAAATCAATGTCATAAGGCTAGTAGCAGCATGATGAGTGGATTTAGGTACGACGACTCTAAGTGAAATAAGTCACACAGAAAAGGACACTTCTCATAAGGTATCACTTATAGAGGGAATGTAAAAACCGTTACACTTGAACTGAATTACAAAACAGAACAGAGTCACACATGCAGAAAACACACTATGGCTGCTTAACGGGAAAGGTGAGGTGGGGTGATACATAAAACAAGGGTTTCAAATTAGCTCAGATACCGTTCCATAAACCCAATATGTAATAGACAAGACCTACTCGTTGCTCAGAGAACTGGACTCAACACGCCCTATTCACCGCACAAGAATATATCTGACTAGTAATAATCTTAAAACCTATGTACTGATATCTCTCTGTTAGTGTGTCAAGTGGGTAAAAAGCGGCATGAACACAGCAGTGAAAAGCAGCTAAACCCCATTATAAAAATAAATTACTTTGAAAAACCCATGAAACAAAGACAGTGAAAGAGAGAGAAATTCTTACACAATGCGTTCAGGGGCTGTGATGCAACCTGGATTGACCATATCTAGACCCACAGCTGGAAGAGACATAAGGGTGGACACTGTTGCGGCTGAGAGGTTTGGTGAGGTTGGGTGAGCAAACGCAGACCCTTTAAAGTAATACTGCGTGGTACCCATCGCATGGGTCCCAAATCTCCAGGTTCCAGGGCATCTTCCTACATCGAAAACATGCATGAGATACCCAGAAGATGGTACACCGTGTGATGGGGAAAGGTTTCTAAAACGCACCTCATTTCTCATCTGCTTGTGCCCGGGTTCGCCATTCCAGCCACTTAACTAGCAATCTCCCTCCTTGGAGCATCAGCACCTTTAACCTCCTGTTCAGTACAGGTTGCAATTTGTACTGAGGATGAACGGGAAGACGTGGAACCAATGACAGACTAGCTCTTGGTGTTGGGACAGGCACAGGTCACTCTATTTTCCCACCAGGAAGAAGAATTAACCACAGGCTCAGCCTGCCCCCCGGAACCAGAACAGGGCCTGAAGCCATCCTGCGCTTTTGCGGCCAGCTCCCTAAAAAGCGAGTTGTAAAATGGAGGTTCAGGGCACTGCAATTCACAAACCTGCAGAGTTATAAATGATAACTCTCATCCACAAATATATTGAGGGAAGGCAAAGAAGAGGATTTGAAATCAAGGCAGAATTGCAGGAAACAGATTTCAGGAGGTAGATTCGAATCGCCTTTAAAGCACATGAAAAGCGGCAAAACGTTGACAATGATGCCCTTGGCCAAAAAGGGCGTATGCGTTTTTTCCTGAATATATTCAGGAAAAAACGCATACGCCCTTTTTGGCCAACCAAGCAACCTGGAAAGGCAAATCAGCGCTACAAAGATGTCTCGCTTCCCATCGGTCAAAAGGGCCATGCTGAAAAAAGTGTCAAAACCAGAAATGCAGGACAGGCCATGGAGAAATGGGAGCCTTGCTACACTGATGGGCGGGATGTAAATTGTCAACAGCCACTCTGGAGAAGTGTACGGTGAGTCCTGAAACGTCTAAAAAGCAAAGCTTAGGGAGCATAGGGCACTTCCACTCATGGGGGTATAAATTGGGAAAATTAAAAATCAGCAAGACACAAGCACCCCAAAGTTTAGGGCTGCTCTGTTGACAAGGACCTCCACTTCATTCCACCTTCAATATCCCAGGAAAGAGAAAAATGGATAAAGAAGTTGTGGTCCTTATGTACAATGGAATATCACTCAGCCATGAAATCAATGTCATAAGGCTAGTAGCAGCATGATGAGTGGATTTAGGTACGACGACTCTAAGTGAAATAAGTCACACAGAAAAGGACACTTCTCATAAGGTATCACTTATAGAGGGAATGTAAAAACCGTTACACTTGAACTGAATTACAAAACAGAACAGAGTCACACATGCAGAAAACACACTATGGCTGCTTAACGGGAAAGGTGAGGTGGGGTGATACATAAAACAAGGGTTTCAAATTAGCTCAGATACCGTTCCATAAAACCAATATGTAATAGACAAGACCTACTCCTTGCTCAGAGAACTGGACTCAACACGCCCTATTCACCGCACAAGAATATATCTGACTAGTAATAATCTTAAAACCTATGTATTGATATCTCTCTGTTAGTGTGTCAAGTGGGTGTAAAGCGGCATAAACACAGCAGTGAAAAGCAGCTAAACCCCATTACAAAAATAAATTACTTTGAAAAACCCGTGAAACAAAGACAGTGAAAGAGAGCGAAATTCTTACACAATGCGTTCAGGGGCTGTGATGCAACCTGGATTGACCATATCTAGACCCACAGCTGGATGAGACCTAAGGGTGGACACTGTTTCGGCTGAGAGGTTTGGTGAGGTTGGGTGAGCAAACGCAGACCCTTTAAAGTAATACTGCGTGGTACCGATCGCATGGGTCCCAAATCTCCAGGTTCAAGGGCATCTTCCTACATCGAAAAC
Organism: Balaenoptera borealis; assembly: GCF_965194805.1. Taxonomy (NCBI): domain Eukaryota; kingdom Metazoa; phylum Chordata; class Mammalia; order Artiodactyla; family Balaenopteridae; genus Balaenoptera; species Balaenoptera borealis. Next base: position 273,191 of record NW_028123821.1, read on the forward strand.
ATGCATGAGATACCCAGAAGATGGTACACCGTGTGATGGGGAAAGGTTTCTAAAACGCACCTCATTTCTCATCTGCTTGTGCCCGGGTTCGTCATTCCAGCCACTTTACTAGCAATCTCCCTCCTTGGAGCATCAGCACCTTTAACCTCCTGTTCCGTACAGGTTGCAATTTGTACTGAGGATGAACGGGAAGACGTGGAACCAATGAAAGACTAGCTCTTGGTGTTGGGACAGGCACAGGTCACTCTATTTTCCCATCAGGAAGAATAATTAACCACAGGCTCAGCCTGCCCCCCGGAACCAGAACAGGGCCTGAAGCCATCCTGCGCTTTTGCGGCCAGCTCCCTAAAAAGCGAGTTGTAAATTCGAGGTTCAGGGCACTGCAATTCACAAACCTGCAGAGTTATAAATGATAACTCTCATCCACAAATATATTGAGGGAAGGCAAAGAAGAGGATTTGAAATCAAGGCAGAATTGGAGGAAACAGATTTCAGGAGGTAGATTCGAATCGCCTTTAAAGCACATGAAAAGCGGCAAAACGTTGACAATGATGCCCTTGGCCAAAAAGGGCGTATGCGTTTTTTCCTGAATATATTCAGGAAAAAACGCATACGCCCTTTTTGGCCAACCAAGCAACCTGGAAAGGCAAATCAGCGCTACAAAGATGTCTCGCTTCCCATTGGTCAAAAGGGCCATGCTGAAAAAAGTGTCAAAACCAGAAATTCAGGACAGGCCATGGAGAAATGGGAGCCTTGCTACACTGATGGGCGGGATGTAAATTGTCAACAGCCACTCTGGAGAAGTGTACGGTGAGTCCTGAAACGTCTAAAAAGCAAAGCTTAGAGAGCATAGGGCACTTCCACTCATGGGGGTATAAATTGGGAAAATTAAAAATCAGCAAGACACAAGCACCCCAAAGTTTAGGGCTGCTCTGTTGACAAGGACCTCCACTTCATTCCACCTTCAATATCCCAGGAAAGAGAAAAATGGATAAAGAAGTTGTGGTCCTTATGTACAATGGAATATCACTCAGCCATGAAATCAATGTCATAAGGCTAGTAGCAGCATGATGAGTGGATTTAGGTACGACGATTCTAAGTGAAATAAGTCACACAGAAAAGGACACTTCTCATAAGGTATCACTGATAGAGGGAATGTAAAAACCGTTACACTTGAACTGAATTACAAAACAGAACAGAGTCACACATGCAGAAAACACACTATGGCTGCTTAACGGGAAAGGTGAGGTGGGGTGATACATAAAACAAGGGTTTCAAATTAGCTCAGATACCGTTCCATAAAACCAATATGTAATAGACAAGACCTACTCGTTGCTCAGAGAACTGGACTCAACATGCCCTATTCACCACACAAGAATATATCTGACTAGTAATAATCTTAAAACTTATGTATTGATATCTCTCTGTTAGTGTGTCAAGTGGTTGTAAAGCGGCATAAACACAGCAGTGAAAAGCAGCTAAACCCCATTATAAAAATAAATTACTTTGAAAAACCCATGAAACAAAGACAGTGAAAGAGAGAGAAATTCTTACACAATGCGTTCACGGGCTGTGATGCAACCTGGATTGACCATATCTAGACCCACAGCTGGATGAGACATAAGGGTGGACACTGTTGCGGCTGAGAGGTTTGGTGAGGTTGGGTGAGCAAACGCAGACCCTTTAAAGTAATACTGCGTGGTACCCATCGCATGGGTCCCAAATCTCCAGGTTCAAGGGCATCTTCCTACATCGAAAACATGCATGAGAAACCCAGAAGATGGTACACCGTGTGATGTGGAAAGGTTTCTAAAACGCACCTCATTTCTCATCTCCTTGTGCCCGGGTTCGCTATTCCAGCCGCTTTACTAGCAATCTCCCTACTTGGAGCATCAGCACCTTTAACCTCCTGCTCCGTACAGGTTGCAATTTGTCCTGAGGGTGAACGGGAAGACGTGGAACCAATGAGAGACTAGCTCTTGGTGTTGGAACAGGCACAGGTCACTCTATTTTCCCATCAGGAAGAAGAATTAACCACAGGCTCAGCCTGCCCCCGGAACCAGAACAGGGCCTGAAGGCATCCTGCGCTTTTGCGGCCAGCTCCCTAAAAAGCGAGTTGCAAAATGGAGGTTCAGGGCACTGCAATTCACAAACCTGCAGAGTTATAAATGATAACTCTCGTCCACAAATATATTGAGGGAAGGCAAAGAAGAGGATTTGAAATCAAGGCAGAATTGCAGGAAACAGATTTCAGGAGGTAGATTCGAATCGCCTTTAAAGCACATGAAAAGCGGCAAAACGTTGACAATGATGCCCTTGGCCAAAAAGGGCGTATGCGTTTTTTCCTGAATATATTCAGGAAAAAACGCATACGCCCTTTTTGGCCAACCAAGCAACCTGGAAAGGCAAATCAGCGCTACAAAGATGTCTCGCTTCCCATCGGTCAAAAGGGCCATGCTGAAAAAAGTGTCAAAACCAGAAATGCAGGACAGGCCATGGAGAAATGGGAGCCTTGCTACACTGATGGGCGGGATGTAAATTGTCAACAGCCACTCTGGAGAAGTGTACGGTGAGTCCTGAAACGTCTGAAAAGCAAAGCTTAGAGAGCATAGGGCACTTCCACTCATGTGGGTATAAATTGGGAAAATTAAAATTCAGCAAGACACAAGCACCCCAAAGTTTAGGACTGCTCTGTTGACAAGTACCTCCACTTGATTCCACCTTCAATATCCCAGGAAAGAGAAAAATGGATAAAGAAGTTGTGGTCCTTATGTACAATGGAATATCACTCAGCCGTGAAATCAATGTCATAAGGCTAGTAGCAGCATGATGAGTGGATTTAGGTACGACGACTCTAAGTGAAATAAGTCACACAGAAAAGGACACTTCTCATAAGGTATCACTTATAGAGGGAATGTAAAAACCGTTACACTTGAACTGAATTACAAAACAGAACAGAGTCACACATGCAGAAAACAGACTATGGCTGCTTAACGGGAAAGGTGAGGTGGGGTGATACATAAAACAAGGGTTTCAAATTAGCTCAGATACCGTTCCATAAACCCAATATGTAATAGACAAGACCTACTCCTTGCTCAGAGAACTGGACTCAACACGCCCTATTCACCGCACAAGAATATATCTGACTAGTAATAATCTTAAAACTTATGTATTGATATCTCTCTGTTAGTGTGTCAAGTGGGTGTAAAGCGGCATAAACACAGCAGTGAAAAGCAGCTAAACCCCATTATAAAAATAAATTACTTTGAAAAACCCATGAAACAAAGACAGTGAAAGAGAGCGAAATTCTTACACAATGCGTTCAGGGGCTGTGATGCAACCTGGATTGACCATATCTAGACCCACAGCTGGATGAGACATAAGGGTGGACACTGTTGCGGCTGAGAGGTTTGGTGAGGTTGGGTGAGCAAACGCAGCCCCTTTAAAGTAATACTGCGTGGTACCCATCGCATGGGTCCCAAATCTCCAGGTTCAAGGGCATCTTCCTACATCGAAAACATGCATGAGAAACCCAGAAGATGGTACACCGTGTGATGGGGAAAGGTTTCTAAAACGCACCTCATTTCTCATCTCCTTGTGCTCGGGTTCACCATTCCAGCCACTTTACTAGCAATCTCCCTCCTTGGAGCATCATCACCTTTAACCTCCTGTTCCGTACAGGTTGCAATTTGTCCTGAGGATGAACGGGAAGACGTGGAACCAATGAGAGACTAGCTCTTGGTGTTGGCACAGGCACAGGTCACTCTATTTTCCCATCAGGAAGAAGAATTAACCACAGGCTTAGCCTGCCCCCCGGAACAAGAACAGGGCCTGAAGCCATCCTGCGCTTTTGCGGCCATCTCCCAAAAACGCGAGTTGTAAAATGGAGGTTCAGGGCACTGCAATTCACAAACCTGCAGAGTTATAAATGATAACTCTCGTCCACAAATATATTGAGGGAAGGCAAAGAAGAGGATTTGAAATCAAGGCAGAATTGCAGGAAACAGATTTCAGGAGGTAGATTCGAATCGCCTTTAAAGCACATGAAAAGCGGCAAAACGTTGACAATGATGCCCTTGGCCAAAAAGGGCGTATGCGTTTTTTCCTGAATATATTCAGGAAAAAACGCATACGCCCTTTTTGGCCAACCAAGCAACCTGGAAAGGCAAATCAGCGCTACAAAGATGTCTCGCTTCCCATCGGTTAAAAAGGCCATGCTGAAAAAAGTGTCAAAACCAGAAATGCAGGACAGGCCATGGAGAAATGGGAGCCTTGCTACACTGATGGGCGGGATGTAAATTGCCAACAGCCACTCTGGAGAAGCGTACGGTGAGTCCTGAAACATCTAAAAAACAAAGCTTAGAGAGCATAGGGCACTTCCACTCATGGGGGTATAAATTGGGAAAATTAAAAATCAGCAAGACACAAGCACCCCAAAGTTTAGGGCTGCTCTGTTGACAAGGACCTCCACTTCATTCCACCTTCAATATCCCAGGAAAGAGAAAAATGGATAAAGAAGTTGTGGTCCTTATGTACAATGGAATATCACTCAGCCGTGAAATCAATGTCATAAGGCTAGTAGCAGCATGATGAGTGGATTTAGGTACGACGACTCTAAGTGAAATAAGTCACACAGAAAAGGACACTTCTCATAAGGTATCACTTATAGAGGGAATGTAAAAACCGTTACACTTGAACTGAATTACAAAACAGAACAGAGTCACACATGCAGAAAACACACTATGGCTGCTTAACGGGAAAGGTGAGGTGGGGTGATACATAAAACAAGGGTTTCAAATTAGCTCAGATACCGTTCCATAAACCCAATATGTAATAGACAAGACCTACTCGTTGCTCAGAGAACTGGACTCAACACGCCCTATTCACCGCACAAGAATATATCTGACTAGTAATAATCTTAAAACCTATGTACTGATATCTCTCTGTTAGTGTGTCAAGTGGGTAAAAAGCGGCATGAACACAGCAGTGAAAAGCAGCTAAACCCCATTATAAAAATAAATTACTTTGAAAAACCCATGAAACAAAGACAGTGAAAGAGAGAGAAATTCTTACACAATGCGTTCAGGGGCTGTGATGCAACCTGGATTGACCATATCTAGACCCACAGCTGGAAGAGACATAAGGGTGGACACTGTTGCGGCTGAGAGGTTTGGTGAGGTTGGGTGAGCAAACGCAGACCCTTTAAAGTAATACTGCGTGGTACCCATCGCATGGGTCCCAAATCTCCAGGTTCCAGGGCATCTTCCTACATCGAAAACATGCATGAGATACCCAGAAGATGGTACACCGTGTGATGGGGAAAGGTTTCTAAAACGCACCTCATTTCTCATCTGCTTGTGCCCGGGTTCGCCATTCCAGCCACTTAACTAGCAATCTCCCTCCTTGGAGCATCAGCACCTTTAACCTCCTGTTCAGTACAGGTTGCAATTTGTACTGAGGATGAACGGGAAGACGTGGAACCAATGACAGACTAGCTCTTGGTGTTGGGACAGGCACAGGTCACTCTATTTTCCCATCAGGAAGAAGAATTAACCACAGGCTCAGCCTGCCCCCCGGAACCAGAACAGGGCCTGAAGCCATCCTGCGCTTTTGCGGCCAGCTCCCTAAAAAGCGACTTGTAAAATGGAGGTTCAGGGCACTGCAATTCACAAACCTGCAGAGTTATAAATGATAACTCTCATCCACAAATATATTGAGGGAAGGCAAAGAAGAGGATTTGAAATCAAGGCAGAATTGCAGGAAACAGATTTCAGGAGGTAGATTCGAATCGCCTTTAAAGCACATGAAAAGCGGCAAAACGTTGACAATGATGCCCTTGGCCAAAAAGGGCGTATGCGTTTTTTCCTGAATATATTCAGGAAAAAACGCATACGCCCTTTTTGGCCAACCAAGCAACCTGGAAAGGCAAATCAGCGCTACAAAGATGTCTCGCTTCCCATCGGTCAAAAGGGCCATGCTGAAAAAAGTGTCAAAACCAGAAATGCAGGACAGGCCATGGAGAAATGGGAGCCTTGCTACACTGATGGGCGGGATGTAAATTGTCAACAGCCACTCTGGAGAAGTGTACGGTGAGTCCTGAAACGTCTAAAAAGCAAAGCTTAGGGAGCATAGGGCACTTCCACTCATGGGGGTATAAATTGGGAAAATTAAAAATCAGCAAGACACAAGCACCCCAAAGTTTAGGGCTGCTCTGTTGACAAGGACCTCCACTTCATTCCACCTTCAATATCCCAGGAAAGAGAAAAATGGATAAAGAAGTTGTGGTCCTTATGTACAATGGAATATCACTCAGCCATGAAATCAATGTCATAAGGCTAGTAGCAGCATGATGAGTGGATTTAGGTACGACGACTCTAAGTGAAATAAGTCACACAGAAAAGGACACTTCTCATAAGGTATCACTTATAGAGGGAATGTAAAAACCGTTACACTTGAACTGAATTACAAAACAGAACAGAGTCACACATGCAGAAAACACACTATGGCTGCTTAACGGGAAAGGTGAGGTGGGGTGATACATAAAACAAGGGTTTCAAATTAGCTCAGATACCGTTCCATAAAACCAATATGTAATAGAGAAGACCTACTCCTTGCTCAGAGAACTGGACTCAACACGCCCTATTCACCGCACAAGAATATATCTGACTAGTAATAATCTTAAAACCTATGTATTGATATCTCTCTGTTAGTGTGTCAAGTGGGTGTAAAGCGGCATAAACACAGCAGTGAAAAGCAGCTAAACCCCATTATAAAAATAAATTACTTTGAAAAACCCATGAAACAAAGACAGTGAAAGAGAGCGAAATTCTTACACAATGCGTTCAGGGGCTGTGATGCAACCTGGATTGACCATATCTAGACCCACAGCTGGATGAGACATAAGGGTGGACACTCTTGGGGCTGAGAGGTTTGGTGAGGTTGGGTGAGCAAACGCAGACCCTTTAAAGTAATACTGCGTGGTACCCATCGCATGGGTCCCAAATCTCCAGGTTCAAGGGCATCTTCCTACATCGAAAACATGCATGAGATACCCAGAAGATGGTACACCGTGTGATGGGGAAAGGTTTCTAAAACGCACCTCATTTCTCATCTGCTTGTGCCCGGGTTCGCCATTCCAGCCACTTTACTAGAAATCTCCCTCCTTGGAGCATCAGCACCTTTAACCTCCTTTTCCGTACAGGTTGCAATTTGTACTGAGGATGAACGGGAAGACGTGGAACCAATGAAAGACTAGCTCTTGGTGTTGGCACAGGCACAGGTCACTCTATTTTCCCATCAGGAAGAAGAATTAACCACAGGCTCAGCCTGCCCCCCGGAACCAGAACAGGGCCTGAAGCCATCCTGCGCTTTTGCGGCCAGCTCCCTAAAAAGCGACTTGTAAAATGGAGGTTCAGGGCACTGCAATTCACAAACCTGCAGAGTTATAAATGATAACTCTCATCCACAAATATATTGAGGGAAGGCAAAGAAGAGGATTTGAAATCAAGGCAGAATTGCAGGAAACAGATTTCAGGAGGTAGATTCGAATCGCCTTTAAAGCACATGAAAAGCGGCAAAACGTTGACAATGATGCCCTTGCCAAAAAGGGTGTATGCGTTTTTTCCTGAATATATTCAGGAAAAAACGCATACGCCCTTTTTGGCCAACCAAGCAACCTGGAAAGGCAAATCAGCGCTACAAAGATGTCTCGCTTCCCATCGGTCAAAAGGGCCATGCTGAAAAAAGTGTCAAAACCAGAAATGCAGGACAGGCCATGGAGAAATGGGAGCCTTGCTACACTGATGGGCGGGATGTAAATTGTCAACAGCCACTCTGGAGAAGTGTACGGTGAGTCCTGAAACGTCTAAAAAGCAAAGCTTAGGGAGCATAGGGCACTTCCACTCATGGGGGTATAAATTGGGAAAATTAAAAATCAGCAAGACACAAGCACCCCAAAGTTTAGGGCTGCTCTGTTGACAAGGACCTCCACTTCATTCCACCTTCAATATCCCAGGAAAGAGAAAAATGGATAAAGAAGTTGTGGTCCTTATGTACAATGGAATATCACTCAGCCATGAAATCAATGTCATAAGGCTAGTAGCAGCATGATGAGTGGATTTAGGTACGACGATTCTAAGTGAAATAAGTCACACAGAAAAGGACACTTCTCATAAGGTATCACTTATAGAGGGAATGTAAAAACCGTTACACTTGAACTGAATTACAAAACAGAACAGAGTCACACATGCAGAAAACACACTATGGCTGCTTAACGGGAAAGGTGAGGTGGGGTGATACATAAAACAAGGGTTTCAAATTAGCTCAGATACCGTTCCATAAAACAAATATGTAATAGACAAGACCTACTCCTTGCTCAGAGAACTGGACTCAACACGCCCTATTCACCGCACAAGAATATATCTGACTAGTAATAATCTTAAAACCTATGTATTGATATCTCTCTGTTAGTGTGTCAAGTGGGTGTAAAGCGGCATAAACACAGCAGTGAAAAGCAGCTAAACCCCATTACAAAAATAAATTACTTTGAAAAACCCGTGAAACAAAGACAGTAAAAGAGAGCGAAATTCTTACACAATGCGTTCAGGGGCTGTGATGCAACCTGGATTGACCATATCTAGACCCACAGCTGGATGAGACCTAAGGGTGGACACTGTTTCGGCTGAGAGGTTTGGTGAGGTTGGGTGAGCAAACGCAGACCCTTTAAAGTAATACTGCGTGGTACCGATCGCATGGGTCCCAAATCTCCAGGTTCAAGGGCATCTTCCTACATCGAAAACATGCATGAGATACCCAGAAGATGGTACACCGTGTGATGGGGAAAGGTTTCTAAAACGCACCTCATTTCTCATCTGCTTGTGCCCGGGTTCGTCATTCCAGCCACTTTACTAGCAATCTCCCTCCTTGGAGCATCAGCACCTTTAACCTCCTGTTCCGTACAGGTTGCAATTTGTACTGAGGATGAACGGGAAGACGTGGAACCAATGAAAGACTAGCTCTTGGTGTTGGGACAGGCACAGGTCACTCTATTTTCCCATCAGGAAGAATAATTAACCACAGGCTCAGCCTGCCCCCCGGAACCAGAACAGGGCCTGAAGCCATCCTGCGCTTTTGCGGCCAGCTCCCTAAAAAGCGAGTTGTAAATTCGAGGTTCAGGGCACTGCAATTCACAAACCTGCAGAGTTATAAATGATAACTCTCATCCACAAATATATTGAGGGAAGGCAAAGAAGAGGATTTGAAATCAAGGCAGAATTGGAGGAAACAGATTTCAGGAGGTAGATTCGAATCGCCTTTAAAGCACATGAAAAGCGGCAAAACGTTGACAATGATGCCCTTGGCCAAAAAGGGCGTATGCGTTTTTTCCTGAATATATTCAGGAAAAAACGCATACGCCCTTTTTGGCCAACCAAGCAACCTGGAAAGGCAAATCAGCGCTACAAAGATGTCTCGCTTCCCATTGGTCAAAAGGGCCATGCTGAAAAAAGTGTCAAAACCAGAAATGCAGGACAGGCCATGGAGAAATGGGAGCCTTGCTACACTGATGGGCGGGATGTAAATTGTCAACAGCCACTCTGGAGAAGTGTACGGTGAGTCCTGAAACGTCTAAAAAGCAAAGCTTAGAGAGCATAGGGCACTTCCACTCATGGGGGTATAAATTGGGAAAATGAAAAATCAGCAAGACACAAGCACCCCAAAGTTTAGGGCTGCTCTGTTGACAAGGACCTCCACTTCATTCCACCTTCAATATCCCAGGAAAGAGAAAAATGGATAAAGAAGTTGTGGTCCTTATGTACAATGGAATATCACTCAGCCATGAAATCAATGTCATAAGGCTAGTAGCAGCATGATGAGTGGATTTAGGTACGACGATTCTAAGTGAAATAAGTCACACAGAAAAGGACACTTCTCATAAGGTATCACTGATAGAGGGAATGTAAAAACCGTTACACTTGAACTGAATTACAAAACAGAACAGAGTCACACATGCAGAAAACACACTATGGCTGCTTAACGGGAAAGGTGAGGTGGGGTGATACATAAAACAAGGGTTTCAAATTAGCTCAGATACCGTTCCATAAAACCAATATGTAATAGACAAGACCTACTCGTTGCTCAGAGAACTGGACTCAACATGCCCTATTCACCACACAAGAATATATCTGACTAGTAATAATCTTAAAACTTATGTATTGATATCTCTCTGTTAGTGTGTCAAGTGGTTGTAAAGCGGCATAAACACAGCAGTGAAAAGCAGCTAAACCCCATTATAAAAATAAATTACTTTGAAAAACCCATGAAACAAAGACAGTGAAAGAGAGAGAAATTCTTACACAATGCGTTCACGGGCTGTGATGCAACCTGGATTGACCATATCTAGACCCACAGCTGGATGAGACATAAGGGTGGACACTGTTGCGGCTGAGAGGTTTGGTGAGGTTGGGTGAGCAAACGCAGACCCTTTAAAGTAATACTGCGTGGTACCCATCGCATGGGTCCCAAATCTCCAGGTTCAAGGGCATCTTCCTACATCGAAAACATGCATGAGAAACCCAGAAGATGGTACACCGTGTGATGTGGAAAGGTTTCTAAAACGCACCTCATTTCTCATCTCCTTGTGCCCGGGTTCGCTATTCCAGCCGCTTTACTAGCAATCTCCCTACTTGGAGCATCAGCACCTTTAACCTCCTGCTCCGTACAGGTTGCAATTTGTCCTGAGGGTGAACGGGAAGACGTGGAACCAATGAGAGACTAGCTCTTGGTGTTGGGACAGGCACAGGTCACTCTATTTTCCCATCAGGAAGAAGAATTAACCACAGGCTCAGCCTGCCCCCGGAACCAGAACAGGGCCTGAAGGCATCCTGCGCTTTTGCGGCCAGCTCCCTAAAAAGCGAGTTGCAAAATGGAGGTTCAGGGCACTGCAATTCACAAACCTGCAGAGTTATAAATGATAACTCTCGTCCACAAATATATTGAGGGAAGGCAAAGAAGAGGATTTGAAATCAAGGCAGAATTGCAGGAAACAGATTTCAGGAGGTAGATTCGAATCGCCTTTAAAGCACATGAAAAGCGGCAAAACGTTGACAATGATGCCCTTGGCCAAAAAGGGCGTATGCGTTTTTTCCTGAATATATTCAGGAAAAAACGCATACGCCCTTTTTGGCCAACCAAGCAACCTGGAAAGGCAAATCAGCGCTACAAAGATGTCTCGCTTCCCATCGGTCAAAAGGGCCATGCTGAAAAAAGTGTCAAAACCAGAAATGCAGGACAGGCCATGGAGAAATGGGAGCCTTGCTACACTGATGGGCGGGATGTAAATTGTCAACAGCCACTCTGGAGAAGTGTACGGTGAGTCCTGAAACGTCTGAAAAGCAAAGCTTAGAGAGCATAGGGCACTTCCACTCATGTGGGTATAAATTGGGAAAATTAAAATTCAGCAAGACACAAGCACCCCAAAGTTTAGGACTGCTCTGTTGACAAGTACCTCCACTTGATTCCACCTTCAATATCCCAGGAAAGAGAAAAATGGATAAAGAAGTTGTGGTCCTTATGTACAATGGAATATCACTCAGCCATGAAATCAATGTCATAAGGCTAGTAGCAGCATGATGAGTGGATTTAGGTACGACGATTCTAAGTGAAATAAGTCACACAGAAAAGGACACTTCTCATAAGGTATCACTTATAGAGGGAATGTAAAAACCGTTACACTTGAACTGAATTACAAAACAGAACAGAGTCACACATGCAGAAAACACACTATGGCTGCTTAACGGGAAAGGTGAGGTGGGGTGATACATAAAACAAGGGTTTCAAATTAGCTCAGATACCGTTCCATAAACCCAATATGTAATAGACAAGACCTACTCCTTGCTCAGAGAACTGGACTCAACACGCCCTATTCACCGCACAAGAATATATCTGACTAGTAATAATCTTAAAACTTATGTATTGATATCTCTCTGTTAGTGTGTCAAGTGGGTGTAAAGCGGCATAAACACAGCAGTGAAAAGCAGCTAAACCCCATTATAAAAATAAATTACTTTGAAAAACCCATGAAACAAAGACAGTGAAAGAGAGCGAAATTCTTACACAATGCGTTCAGGGGCTGTGATGCAACCTGGATTGACCATATCTAGACCCACAGCTGGATGAGACATAAGGGTGGACACTGTTGCGGCTGAGAGGTTTGGTGAGGTTGGGTGAGCAAACGCAGCCCCTTTAAAGTAATACTGCGTGGTACCCATCGCATGGGTCCCAAATCTCCAGGTTCAAGGGCATCTTCCTACATCGAAAACATGCATGAGAAACCCAGAAGATGGTACACCGTGTGATGGGGAAAGGTTTCTAAAACGCACCTCATTTCTCATCTCCTTGTGCTCGGGTTCACCATTCCAGCCACTTTACTAGCAATCTCCCTCCTTGGAGCATCATCACCTTTAACCTCCTGTTCCGTACAGGTTGCAATTTGTCCTGAGGATGAACGGGAAGACGTGGAACCAATGAGAGACTAGCTCTTGGTGTTGGGACAGGCACAGGTCACTCTATTTTCCCATCAGGAAGAAGAATTAACCACAGGCTCAGCCTGCCCCCGGAACAAGAACAGGGCCTTAAGCCATCCTGCGCTTTTGCGGCCATCTCCCAAAAACGCGAGTTGTAAAATGGAGGTTCAGGGCACTGCAATTCACAAACCTGCAGAGTTATAAATGATAACTCTCGTCCACAAATATATTGAGGGAAGGCAAAGAAGAGGATTTGAAATCAAGGCAGAATTGCAGGAAACAGATTTCAGGAGGTAGATTCGAATCGCCTTTAAAGCACATGAAAAGCGGCAAAACGTTGACAATGATGCCCTTGGCCAAAAAGGGCGTATGCGTTTTTTCCTGAATATATTCAGGAAAAAACGCATACGCCCTTTTTGGCCAACCAAGCAACCTGGAAAGGCAAATCAGCGCTACAAAGATGTCTCGCTTCCCATCGGTTAAAAAGGCCATGCTGAAAAAAGTGTCAAAACCAGAAATGCAGGACAGGCCATGGAGAAATGGGAGCCTTGCTACACTGATGGGCGGGATGTAAATTGCCAACAGCCACTCTGGAGAAGCGTACGGTGAGTCCTGAAACATCTACAAAACAAAGCTTAGAGAGCATAGGGCACTTCCACTCATGGGGGTATAAATTGGGAAAATTAAAAATCAGCAAGACACAAGCACCCCAAAGTTTAGGGCTGCTCTGTTGACAAGGACCTCCACTTCATTCCACCTTCAATATCCCAGGAAAGAGAAAAATGGATAAAGAAGTTGTGGTCCTTATGTACAATGGAATATCACTCAGCCGTGAAATCAATGTCATAAGGCTAGTAGCAGCATGATGAGTGGATTTAGGTACGACGACTCTAAGTGAAATAAGTCACACAGAAAAGGACACTTCTCATAAGGTATCACTGATAGAGGGAATGTAAAAACCGTTACACTTGAACTGAATTACAAAACAGAACAGAGTCACACATGCAGAAAACACACTATGGCTGCTTAACGGGAAAGGTGAGGTGGGGTGATACATAAAACAAGGGTTTCAAATTAGCTCAGATACCTTTCCATAAAACCAATATGTAATAGACAAGACCTACTCCTTGCTCAGAGAACTGGACTCAACATGCCCTATTCACCGCACAAGAATATATCTGACTAGTAATAATCTTAAAACTTATGTATTGATATCTCTCTGTTAGTGTGTCAAGTGGGTGTAAAGCGGCATAAACACAGCAGTGAAAAGCAGCTAAACCCCATTATAAAAATAAATTACTTTGAAAAACCCATGAAACAAAGACAGTGAAAGAGAGAGAAATTCTTACACAATGCGTTCACGGGCTGTGATGCAACCTGGATTGACCATATCTAGACCCACAGCTGGATGAGACATAAGGGTGGACACTGTTGCGGCTGAGAGGTTTGGTGAGGTTGGGTGAGCAAACGCAGACCCTTTAAAGTAATACTGCGTGGTACCCATCGCATGGGTCCCAAATCTCCAGGTTCAAGGGCATCTTCCTACATCGAAAACATGCATGAGAAACCCAGAAGATGGTACACCGTGTGAGGGGGAAAGGTTTCTAAAACGCACCTCATTTCTCATCTCCTTGTGCTCGGGTTCACCATTCCAGCCACTTTACTAGCAATCTCCCTCCTTGGAGCATCATCACCTTTAACCTCCTGTTCCGTACAGGTTGCAATTTGTCCTGAGGATGAACGGGAAGACGTGGAACCAATGAGAGACTAGCTCTTGGTGTTGGCACAGGCACAGGTCACTCTATTTTCCCATCAGGAAGAAGAATTAACCACAGGCTCAGGCTGCCCCCCGGAACAAGAACAGGGCCTTAAGCCATCCTGCGCTTTTGCGGCCATCTCCCAAAAACGCGAGTTGTAAAATGGAGGTTCAGGGCACTGCAATTCACAAACCTGCAGAGTTATAAATGATAACTCTCGTCCACAAATATATTGAGGGAAGGCAAAGAAGAGGATTTGAAATCAAGGCAGAATTGCAGGAAACAGATTTCAGGAGGTAGATTCGAATCGCCTTTAAAGCACATGAAAAGCGGCAAAACGTTGACAATGATGCCCTTGGCCAAAAAGGGCGTATGCGTTTTTTCCTGAATATATTCAGGAAAAAACGCATACGCCCTTTTTGGCCAACCAAGCAACCTGGAAAGGCAAATCAGCGCTACAAAGATGTCTCGCTTCCCATCGGTTAAAAAGGCCATGCTGAAAAAAGTGTCAAAACCAGAAATGCAGGACAGGCCATGGAGAAATGGGAGCCTTGCTACACTGATGGGCGGGATGTAAATTGCCAACAGCCACTCTGGAGAAGCGTACGGTGAGTCCTGAAACATCTACAAAACAAAGCTTAGAGAGCATAGGGCACTTCCACTCATGGGGTTATATATTGGGAAAATTAAAAATCAGCAAGACACAAGCACCCCAAAGTTTAGGGCTGCTCTGTTGACAAGGACCTCCACTTCATTCCACCTTCAATATCCCAGGAAAGAGAAAAATGGATAAAGAAGTTGTGGTCCTTATGTACAATGGAATATCACTCAGCCGTGAAATCAATGTCATAAGGCTAGTAGCAGCATGATGAGTGGATTTAGGTACGACGACTCTAAGTGAAATAAGTCACACAGAAAAGGACACTTCTCATAAGGTATCACTGATAGAGGGAATGTAAAAACCGTTACACTTGAACTGAATTACAAAACAGAACAGAGTCACACATGCAGAAAACACACTATGGCTGCTTAACGGGAAAGGTGAGGTGGGGTGATACATAAAACAAGGGTTTCAAATTAGCTCAGATACCGTTCCATAAACCCAATATGTAATAGACAAGACCTACTCCTTGCTCAGAGAACTGCACTCAACACGCCCTATTCACCGCACAAGAATACATCTGACTAGTAATAATCTTAAAACCTATGTACTGATATCTCTCTGTTAGTGTGTCAAGTGGGTAAAAAGCGGCATAAACACAGCAGTGAAAAGCAGCTAAACCCCATTATAAAAATAAATTACTTTGAAAAACCCATGAAACAAAGACAGTGAAAGAGAGAGAAATTCTTACACAATGCGTTCAGGGGCTGTGATGCAACCTGGATTGACCATATCTAGACCCACAGCTGGATGAGACATAAGGGTGGACACTGTTGCGGCTGAGAGGTTTGGTGAGGTTGGGTGAGCAAACGCAGACCATTTAAAGTAATACTGCGTGGTACCCATCGCATGGGTCCCAAATCTCCAGGTTCAAGGGCATCTTCCTACATCGAAAACATGCATGAGATACCCAGAAGATGGTACACCGTGTGATGGGGAAAGGTTTCTAAAACGCAACTCATTTCTCATTTGCTTGTGCCCGGGTTCGCCATTCCAGCCACTTTACTAGCAATCTCCCTCCTTGGAGCATCAGCACCTTTAACCTCCTGTTCCGTACAGGTTGCAATTTGTACTGAGGATGAACGGGAAGACGTGGAACCAATGAAAGACTAGCTCTTGGTGTTGGGACAGGCACAGGTCACTCTATTTTCCCATCAGGAAGAAGAATTAACCACAGGCTCAGCCTGCCCCCCGGAACCAGAACAGGGCCTGAAGCCATCCTGCGCTTTTGCGGCCAGCTCCCTAAAAAGCGAGTTGTAAAATGGAGGTTCAGGGCACTGCAATTCACAAACCTGCAGAGTTATAAATGATAACTCTCATCCACAAATATATTGAGGGAAGGCAAAGAAGAGGATTTGAAATCAAGGCAGAATTGCAGGAAATAGATTTCAGGAGGTAGATTCGAATCGCCTTTAAAGCACATGAAAAGCGGCAAAACGTTGACAATGATGCCCTTGGCCAAAAAGGGCGTATGCGTTTTTTCCTGAATATATTCAGGAAAAAACGCATACGCCCTTTTTGGCCAACCAAGCAACCTGGAAAGGCAAATCAGCGCTACAAAGATGTCTCGCTTCCCATTAGTCAAAAGGGCCATGCTGAAAAAAGTGTCAAAACCAGAAATGCAGGACAGGCCATGGAGAAATGGGAGCCTTGCTACACTGATGGGCGGGATGTAAATTGTCAACAGCCACTCTGGAGAAGTGTACGGTGAGTCCTGAAACGTCTAAAAAGCAAAGCTTAGAGAGCATAGGGCACTTCCACTCATGGGGGTATAAATTGGGAAAATGAAAAATCAGCAAGACACAAGCACCCCAAAGTTTAGGGCTGCTCTGTTGACAAGGACCTCCACTTCATTCCACCTTCAATATCCCAGGAAAGAGAAAAATGGATAAAGAAGTTGTGGTCCTTATGTACAATGGAATATCACTCAGCCATGAAATCAATGTCATAAGGCTAGTAGCAGCATGATGAGTGGATTTAGGTACGACGACTCTAAGTGAAATAAGTCACACAGCAAAGGACACTTCTCATAAGGTATCACTTATAGAGGGAATGTAAAAACCGTTACACTTGAACTGAATTACAAAACAGAACAGAGTCACACATGCAGAAAACACACTATGGCTGCTTAACGGGAAAGGTGAGGTGGGGTGATACATAAAACAAGGGTTTCAAATTAGCTCAGATACCGTTCCATAAACCCAATATGTAATAGACAAGACCTACTCCTTGCTCAGAGAACTGGACTCAACACGCCCTATTCACCCCACAAGAATATATCTGACTAGTAATAATCTTAAAACCTATGTATTGATATCTCTCTGTTAGTGTGTCAAGTGGGTAAAAAGCCGCATAAACACAGCAGTGAAAAGCAGCTAAACCCCATTATAAAAATAAATTACTTTGAAAAACCCATGAAACAAAGACAGTGAAAGAGAGAGAAATTCTTACACAATGCGTTCAGGGGCTGTGATGCAACCTGGATTGACCATATCTAGACCCACAGCTGGATGAGACCTAAGGGTGGACACTGTTGCGGCTGAGAGGTTTGGTGAGGTTGGGTGAGCAAACGCAGACCCTTTAAAGTAATACTGCGTGGTACCCATCGCATGGGTCCCAAATCTCCAGGTTCAAGGGCATCTTCCTACATCGAAAACATGCATGAGATACCCAGAAGATGGTACACTGTGTGATGGGGAAAGGTTTCTAAAACGCACCTCATTTCTCATCTGCTTGTGCCCGGGTTCACCATTCCAGCCACTTTACTAGCAATCTCCCTCCTTGGAGCATCAGCACCTTTAACCTCCTGTTCCGTACAGGTTGCAATTTGTACTGAGGATGAACGGGAAGACGTGGAACCAATGAAAGACTAGCTCTTGGTGTTGGGACAGGCACAGGTCACTCTATTTTCCCATCAGGAAGAAGAATTAACCACAGCCTCAGCCTGCCCCCCGGAACCAGAACAGGGCCTGAAGCCATCCTGCGCTTTTGCGGCCAGCTCCCTAAAAAGCGAGTTGTAAAATGGAGGTTCAGGGCACTGCAATTCACAAACCTGCAGAGTTATAAATGATAACTCTCATCCACAAATATATTGAGGGAAGGCAAAGAAGAGGATTTGAAATCAAGGCAGAATTGCAGGAAACAGATTTCAGGAGGTAGATTCGAATCGCCTTTAAAGCACATGAAAAGCGGCAAAACGTTGACAATGATGCCCTTGGCCAAAAAGGGCGTATGCGTTTTTTCCTGAATATATTCAGGAAAAAACGCATACGCCCTTTTTGGCCAACCAAGCAACCTGGAAAGGCAAATCAGCGCTACAAAGAAGTCTCGCTTCCCATCGGTTAAAAGGGCCATGCTGAAAAAAGTGTCAAAACCAGAAATGCAGGACAGGCCATGGAGAAATGGGAGCCTTGCTACACTGATGGGCGGGATGTAAATTGTCAACAGCCACTCTGGAGAAGTGTACGGTGAGTCCTGAAACGTCTAAAAAGCAAAGCTTAGAGAGCATAGGGCACTTCCACTCATGGGGGTATAAATTGGGAAAATTAAAAATCAGCAAGACACAAGCACCCCAAAGTTTAGGGCTGCTCTGTTGACAAGGACCTCCACTTCATTCCACCTTCAATATCCCAGGAAAGAGAAAAATGGATAAAGAAGTTGTGGTCCTTATGTACAATGGAATATCACTCAGCCATGAAATCAATGTCATAAGGCTAGTAGCAGCATGATGAGTGGATTTAGGTACGACGACTCTAAGTGAAATAAGTCACACAGCAAAGGACACTTCTCATAAGGTATCACTTATAGAGGGAATGTAAAAACCGTTACACTTGAACTGAATTACAAAACAGAACAGAGTCACACATGCAGAAAACACACTATGGCTGCTTAACGGGAAAGGTGAGGTGGGGTGATACATAAAACAAGGGTTTCAAATTAGCTCAGATACCGTTCCATAAACCCAATATGTAATAGACAAGACCTACTCCTTGCTCAGAGAACTGGACTCAACACGCCCTATTCACCCCACAAGAATATATCTGACTAGTAATAATCTTAAAACCTATGTATTGATATCTCTCTGTTAGTGTGTCAAGTGGGTAAAAAGCCGCATAAACACAGCAGTGAAAAGCAGCTAAACCCCATTATAAAAATAAATTACTTTGAAAAACCCATGAAACAAAGACAGTGAAAGAGAGAGAAATTCTTACACAATGCGTTCAGGGGCTGTGATGCAACCTGGATTGACCATATCTAGACCCACAGCTGGATGAGACCTAAGGGTGGACACTGTTGCGGCTGAGAGGTTTGGTGAGGTTGGGTGAGCAAACGCAGACCCTTTAAAGTAATACTGCGTGGTACCCATCGCATGGGTCCCAAATCTCCAGGTTCAAGGGCATCTTCCTACATCGAAAACATGCATGAGATACCCAGAAGATGGTACACTGTGTGATGGGGAAAGGTTTCTAAAACGCACCTCATTTCTCATCTGCTTGTGCCCGGGTTCGCCATTCCAGCCACTTTACTAGCAATCTCCCTCCTTGGAGCATCAGCACCTTTAACCTCCTGTTCCGTACAGGTTGCAATTTGTACTGAGGATGAACGGGAAGACGTGGAACCAATGAAAGACTAGCTCTTGGTGTTGGGACAGGCACAGGTCACTCTATTTTCCCATCAGGAAGAAGAATTAACCACAGCCTCAGCCTGCCCCCCGGAACCAGAACAGGGCCTGAAGCCATCCTGCGCTTTTGCGGCCAGCTCCCTAAAAAGCGAGTTGTAAAATGGAGGTTCAGGGCACTGCAATTCACAAACCTGCAGAGTTATAAATGATAACTCTCATCCACAAATATATTGAGGGAAGGCAAAGAAGAGGATTTGAAATCAAGGCAGAATTGCAGGAAACAGATTTCAGGAGGTAGATTCGAATCGCCTTTAAAGCACATGAAAAGCGGCAAAACGTTGACAATGATGCCCTTGGCCAAAAAGGGCGTATGCGTTTTTTCCTGAATATATTCAGGAAAAAACGCATACGCCCTTTTTGGCCAACCAAGCAACCTGGAAAGGCAAATCAGCGCTACAAAGAAGTCTCGCTTCCCATCGGTTAAAAGGGCCATGCTGAAAAAAGTGTCAAAACCAGAAATGCAGGACAGGCCATGGAGAAATGGGAGCCTTGCTACACTGATGGGCGGGATGTAAATTGTCAACAGCCACTCTGGAGAAGTGTACGGTGAGTCCTGAAACGTCTAAAAAGCAAAGCTTAGAGAGCATAGGGCACTTCCACTCATGGGGGTATAAATTGGGAAAATGAAAAATCAGCAAGACACAAGCACCCCAAAGTTTAGGGCTGCTCTGTTGACAAGGACCTCCACTTCATTCCACCTTCAATATCCCAGGAAAGAGAAAAATGGATAAAGAAGTTGTGGTCCTTATGTACAATGGAATATCACTCAGCCATGAAATCAATGTCCTAAGGCTAGTAGCAGCATGATGAGTGGATTTAGGTATGACGATTCTAAGTGAAATAAGTCACACAGAAAAGGACACTTCTCATAAGGTATCACTGATAGAGGGAATGTAAAAACCGTTACACTTGAACTGAATTACAAAACAGAACAGAGTCACACATGCAGAAAACACACTATGGCTGCTTCACGGGAAAGGTGAGGTGGGGTGATACATAAAACAAGGGTTTCAAATTAGCTCAGATACCGTTCCATAAACCCAATATGTAATAGACAAGACCTACTCCTTGCTCAGAGAACTGGACTCAACACGCCCTATTCACCGCACAAGAATATATCTGACTAGTAATAATCTTAAAACCTATGTATAGATATCTCTCTGTTAGTGTGTCAAGTGGGTGTAAAGCGGCATAAACACAGCAGTGAAAAGCAGCTAAACCCCATTATAAAAATAAATTACTTTGAAAAACCCGTGAAACAAAGACAGTGAAAGAGAGCGAAATTCTTACACAATGCGTTCAGGGGCTGTGATGCAACCTGGATTGACCATATCTAGACCCACAGCTGGATGAGACCTAAGGGTGGACACTGTTGCGGCTGAGAGGTTTGGTGAGGTTGGGTGAGCAAACGCAGACCCTTTAAAGTAATACTGCGTGGTACCCATCGCATGGGTCCCAAATCTCCAGCTTCAAGGGCATCTTCCTACATCGAAAACATGCATGAGATACCCAGAAGATTGTACACCGTGTGATGGGGAAAGGTTTCTAAAACGCAACTCATTTCTCATTTGCTTGTGCCCGGGTTCGCCATTCCAGCCACTTTACTAGCAATCTCCCTCCTTGGAGCATCAGCACCTTTAACCTCCTGTTCCGTACAGGTTGCAATTTGTACTGAGGATGAACGGGAAGACGTGGAACCAATGAAAGACTAGCTCTTGGTGTTGGGACAGGCACAGGTCACTCTATTTTCCCATCAGGAAGAAGAATTAACCACAGGCTCAGCCTGCCCCCCGGAACCAGAACAGGGGCTGAAGCCATCCTGCGCTTTTGTGGCCAGCTCCCTAAAAAGCGAGTTGTAAAATGTAGGTTCAGGGCACTGCAATTCACAAACCTGCAGAGTTATAAATGATAACTCTCATCCACAAATATATTGAGGGAAGGCAAACAAGAGGATTTGAAATCAAGGCAGAATTGCAGGAAACAGATTTCAGGAGGTAGATTCGAATCGCCTTTAAAGCACATGAAAAGCGGCAAAACGTTGACAATGATGCCCTTGGCCAGAAAGGGCGTATGCGTTTTTTCCTGAATATATTCAGGAAAAAACGCATACGCCCTTTTTGGCCAACCAAGCAACCTGGAAAGGCAAATCAGCGCTACAAAGAAGTCTCGCTTCCCATCGGTCAAAAGGGCCATGCTGAAAGAAGTGTCAAAACAAGAAATGCAGGACAGGCCATGGAGAAATGGGAGCCTTGCTACACTGATGGGCGGGATGTAAATTGTCAACAGCCACTCTGGAGAAGTGTACGGTGAGTCCTGAAACGTCTAAAAAGCAAAGCTTAGAGAGCATAGGGCACTTCCACTCATGGGGGTATAAATTGGGAAAATGAAAAATCAGCAAGACACAAGCACCCCAAAGTTTAGGGCTGCTCTGCTGACAAGGACCTCCACTTCATTCCACCTTCAATATCCCAGGAAAGAGAAAAATGGATAAAGAAGTTGTGGTCCTTATGTACAATGGAATATCACTCAGCCATGAAATCAATGTCATAAGGCTAGTAGCAGCATGATGAGTGGATTTAGGTACGACGATTCTAAGTGAAATAAGTCACACAGAAAAGGACACTTCTCATAAGGTATCACTGATAGAGGGAATGTAAAAACCGTTACACTTGAACTGAATTACAAAACAGAACAGAGTCACACATGCAGATAACACACTATGGCTGCTTAACGGGAAAGGTGAGGTGGGGTGATACATAAAACAAGGGTTTCAAATTAGCTCAGATACCGTTCCATAAAACCAATATGTAATAGACAAGACCTACTCCTTGCTCAGAGAACTGGACTCAACACGCCCTATTCACCGCACAAGAATATATCTGACTACTAATAATCTTAAAACCTATGTATTGATATCTCTCTGTTAGTGTGTCAAGTGGGTGTAAAGCGGCATAAACACAGCAGTGAAAAGCAGCTAAACCCCATTATAAAAATAAATTACTTTGAAAAACCCATGAAACAAAGACAGTGAAAGAGAGAGAAATTCTTACACAATGCGTTCAGGGGCTGTGATGCAACCTGGATTGACCATATCTAGACCCACAGCTGGATGAGACCTAAGGGTGGACACTGTTGCGGCTGAGAGGTTTGGTGAGGTTGGGTGAGCAAACGCAGACCCTTTAAAGTAATACTGCGTGGTACCCATCGCATGGGTCCCAAATCTCCAGGTTCAAGGGCATCTTCCTACATCGAAAACATGCATGAGATACCCAGAAGATGGTACACTGTGTGATGGGGAAAGGTTTCTAAAACGCACCTCATTTCTCATCTGCTTGTGCCCGGGTTCGCCATTCCAGCCACTTTACTAGCAATCTCCCTCCTTGGAGCATCAGCACCTTTAACCTCCTGTTCCGTACAGGTTGCAATTTGTACTGAGGATGAACGGGAAGACGTGGAACCAATGAAAGACTAGCTCTTGGTGTTGGGACAGGCACAGGTCACTCTATTTTCCCATCAGGAAGAAGAATTAACCACAGGCTCAGCCTGCCCCCCGGAACCAGAACAGGGCCTGAAGCCATCCTGCGCTTTTGCGGCCAGCTCCCTAAAAAGCGAGTTGTAAAATGGAGGTTCAGGGCACTGCAATTCACAAACCTGCAGAGTTATAAATGATAACTCTCATCCACAAATATATTGAGGGAAGGCAAAGAAGAGGATTTGAAATCAAGGCAGAATTGCAGGAAACAGATTTCAGGAGGTAGATTCGAATCGCCTTTAAAGCACATGAAAAGCGGCAAAACGTTGACAATGATGCCCTTGGCCAAAAAGGGCGTATGCGTTTTTTCCTGAATATATTCAGGGAAAAAAGCATACGCGCTTTTTGGCCAACCAAGCAACCTGGAAAGGCAAATCAGCGCTACAAAGATGTCTCGCTTCCCATCGGTCAAAAGGGCCATGCTGAAAAAAGTGTCAAAACCAGAAATGCAGGACAGGCCATGGAGAAATGGGAGCCTTGCTACACTGATGGGCGGGATGTAAATTGTCAACAGCCACTCTGGAGAAGTGTACGGTGAGTCCTGAAACGTCTAAAAAGCAAAGCTTAGAGAGCATAGGGCACTTCCACTCATGGGGGTATAAATTGGGAAAATGAAAAATCAGCAAGACACAAGCACCCCAAAGTTTAGGGCTGCTCTGTTGACAAGGACCTCCACTTCATTCCACCTTCAATATCCCAGGAAAGAGAAAAATGGATAAAGAAGTTGTGGTCCTTATGTACAATGGAATATCACTCAGCCGTGAAATCAATGTCATAAGGCTAGTAGCAGCATGATGAGTGGATTTAGGTACGACGACTCTAAGTGAAATAAGTCACACAGAAAAGGACACTTCTCATAAGGTATCACTGATAGAGGGAATGTAAAAACCGTTACACTTGAACTGAATTACAAAACAGAACAGAGTCACACATGCAGAAAACACACTATGGCTGCTTAACGGGAAAGGTGAGGTGGGGTGATACATAAAACAAGGGTTTCAAATTAGCTCAGATACCGTTCCATAAACCCAATATGTAATAGGCAAGACCTACTCCTTGCTCAGAGAACTGGACTCAACACGCCCTATTCACCGCACAAGAATATATCTGACTAGTAATAATCTTAAAACCTATGTATTGATATCTCTCTGTTAGTGTGTCAAGTGGGTAAAAAGCGGCATAAACACAGCAGTGAAAAGCAGCTAAACCCCATTATAAAAATAAATTACTTTGAAAAACCCATGAAACAAAGACAGTGAAAGAGAGAGAAATTCTTACACAATGCGTTCAGGGGCTGTGATGCAACCTGGATTGACCATATCTAGACCCACAGCTGGATGAGACATAAGGGTGGACACTGTTGCGGCTGAGAGGTTTGGTGAGGTTGGGTGAGCAAACGCAGACCCTTTAAAGTAATACTGCGTGGTACCCATCGCATGGGTCCCAAATCTCCAGGTTCAAGGGCATCTTCCTACATCGAAAACATGCATGAGATACCCAGAAGATGGTACACTGTGTGATGGGGAAAGGTTTCTAAAACGCACCTCATTTCTCATCTGCTTGTGCCCGGGTTCGCCATTCCAGCCACTTTACTAGCAATCTCCCTCCTTGGAGCATCAGCACCTTTAACCTCCTGTTCCGTACAGGTTGCAATTTGTACTGAGGATGAACGGGAAGACGTGGAACCAATGAAAGACTAGCTCTTGGTGTTGGGACAGGCACAGGTCACTCTATTTTCCCATCAGGAAGAAGAATTAACCACAGGCTCAGCCTGCCCCCCGGAACCAGAACAGGGCCTGAAGCCATCCTGCGCTTTTGCGGCCAGCTCCCTAAAAAGCGAGTTGTAAAATGGAGGTTCAGGGCACTGCAATTCACAAACCTGCAGAGTTATAAATGATAACTCTCATCCACAAATATATTGAGGGAAGGCAAAGAAGAGGATTTGAAATCAAGGCAGAATTGCAGGAAACAGATTTCAGGAGGTAGATTCGAATCGCCTTTAAAGCACATGAAAAGCGGCAAAACGTTGACAATGATGCCCTTGGCCAAAAAGGGCGTATGCGTTTTTTCCTGAATATATTCAGGAAAAAACGCATACGCCCTTTTTGGCCAACCAAGCAACCTGGAAAGGCAAATCAGCGCTACAAAGAAGTCTCGCTTCCCATCGGTTAAAAGGGCCATGCTGAAAAAAGTGTCAAAACCAGAAATGCAGGACAGGCCATGGAGAAATGGGAGCCTTGCTACACTGATGGGCGGGATGTAAATTGTCAACAGCCACTCTGGAGAAGTGTACGGTGAGTCCTGAAACGTCTAAAAAGCAAAGCTTAGAGAGCATAGGGCACTTCCACTCATGGGGGTATAAATTGGGAAAATGAAAAATCAGCAAGACACAAGCACCCCAAAGTTTAGGGCTGCTCTGTTGACAAGGACCTCCACTTCATTCCACCTTCAATATCCCAGGAAAGAGAAAAATGGATAAAGAAGTTGTGGTCCTTATGTACAATGGAATATCACTCAGCCATGAAATCAATGTCCTAAGGCTAGTAGCAGCATGATGAGTGGATTTAGGTACGACGATTCTAATTGAAATAAGTCACACAGAAAAGGACACTTCTCATAAGGTATCACTGATAGAGGGAATGTAAAAACCGTTACACTTGAACTGAATTACAAAACAGAACAGAGTCACACATGCAGAAAACACACTATGGCTGCTTAACGGGAAAGGTGAGGTGGGGTGATACATAAAACAAGGGTTTCAAATTAGCTCAGATACCGTTCCATAAACCCAATATGTAATAGACAAGACCTACTCCTTGCTCAGAGAACTGGACTCAACACGCCCTATTCACCGCACAAGAATATATCTGACTAGTAATAATCTTAAAACCTATGTATTGATATCTCTCTGTTAGTGTGTCAAGTGGGTGTAAAGCGGCATAAACACAGCAGTGAAAAGCAGCTAAACCCCATTATAAAAATAAATTACTTTGAAAAACCCGTGAAACAAAGACAGTGAAAGAGAGCGAAATTCTTACACAATGCGTTCAGGGGCTGTGATGCAACCTGGATTGACCATATCTAGACCCACAGCTGGATGAGACATAAGGGTGGACACTGTTGCGGCTGAGAGGTTTGGTGAGGTTGGGTGAGCAAACGCAGACCCTTTAAAGTAATACTGCGTGGTACCCATCGCATGGGTCCCAAATCTCCAGGTTCAAGGGCATCTTCCTACATCGAAAACATGCATGAGATACCCAGAAGATGGTACACCGTGTGATGGGGAAAGGTTTCTAAAACGCACCTCATTTCTCATCTGCTTGTGCCCGGGTTCGCCATTCCAGCCACTTTACTAGCAATCTCCCTCCTTGGAGCATCAGCACCTTTAACCTCCTGTTCCGTACAGGTTGCAATTTGTACTGAGGATGAACGGGAAGACGTGGAACCAATGAAAGACTAGCTCTTGGTGTTGGGACAGGCACAGGTCACTCTATTTTCCCATCAGGAAGAAGAATTAACCACAGGCTCAGCCTGCCCCCCGGAACCAGAACAGGGCCTGAAGCCATCCTGCGCTTTTGCGGCCAGCTCCCTAAAAAGCGAGTTGTAAAATGGAGGTTCAGGGCACTGCAATTCACAAACCTGCAGAGTTATAAATGATAACTCTCATCCACAAATATATTGAGGGAAGGCAAAGAAGAGGATTTGAAATCAAGGCAGAATTGCAGGAAACAGATTTCAGGAGGTAGATTCGAATCGCCTTTAAAGCACATGAAAAGCGGCAAAACGTTGACAATGATGCCCTTGGCCAAAAAGGGCGTATGCGTTTTTTCCTGAATATATTCAGGAAAAAAAGCATACGCGCTTTTTGGCCAACCAAGCAACCTGGAAAGGCAAATCAGCGCTACAAAGATGTCTCGCTTCCCATCGGTCAAAAGGGCCATGCTGAAAAAAGTGTCAAAACCAGAAATGCAGGACAGGCCATGGAGAAATGGGAGCCTTGCTACACTGATGGGCGGGATGTAAATTGTCAACAGCCACTCTGGAGAAGTGTACGGTGAGTCCTGAAACGTCTAAAAAGCAAAGCTTAGAGAGCATAGGGCACTTCCACTCATGGGGGTATAAATTGGGAAAATGAAAAATCAGCAAGACACAAGCACCCCAAAGTTTAGGGCTGCTCTGTTGACAAGGACCTCCACTTCATTCCACCTTCAATATCCCAGGAAAGAGAAAAATGGATAAAGAAGTTGTGGTCCTTATGTACAATGGAATATCACTCAGCCGTGAAATCAATGTCATAAGGCTAGTAGCAGCATGATGAGTGGATTTAGGTACGACGACTCTAAGTGAAATAAGTCACACAGAAAAGGACACTTCTCATAAGGTATCACTGATAGAGGGAATGTAAAAACCGTTACACTTGAACTGAATTACAAAACAGAACAGAGTCACACATGCAGAAAACACACTATGGCTGCTTAACGGGAAAGGTGAGGTGGGGTGATACATAAAACAAGGGTTTCAAATTAGCTCAGATACCGTTCCATAAACCCAATATGTAATAGGCAAGACCTACTCCTTGCTCAGAGAACTGGACTCAACACGCCCTATTCACCGCACAAGAATATATCTGACTAGTAATAATCTTAAAACCTATGTATTGATATCTCTCTGTTAGTGTGTCAAGTGGGTAAAAAGCGGCATAAACACAGCAGTGAAAAGCAGCTAAACCCCATTATAAAAATAAATTACTTTGAAAAACCCATGAAACAAAGACAGTGAAAGAGAGAGAAATTCTTACACAATGCGTTCAGGGGCTGTGATGCAACCTGGATTGACCATATCTAGACCCACAGCTGGATGAGACATAAGGGTGGACACTGTTGCGGCTGAGAGGTTTGGTGAGGTTGGGTGAGCAAACGCAGACCCTTTAAAGTAATACTGCGTGGTACCCATCGCATGGGTCCCAAATCTCCAGGTTCAAGGGCATCTTCCTACATCGAAAACATGCATGAGATACCCAGAAGATGGTACACTGTGTGATGGGGAAAGGTTTCTAAAACGCACCTCATTTCTCATCTGCTTGTGCCCGGGTTCGCCATTCCAGCCACTTTACTAGCAATCTCCCTCCTTGGAGCATCAGCACCTTTAACCTCCTGTTCCGTACAGGTTGCAATTTGTACTGAGGATGAACGGGAAGACGTGGAACCAATGAAAGACTAGCTCTTGGTGTTGGGACAGGCACAGGTCACTCTATTTTCCCATCAGGAAGAAGAATTAACCACAGCCTCAGCCTGCCCCCCGGAACCAGAACAGGGCCTGAAGCCATCCTGCGCTTTTGCGGCCAGCTCCCTAAAAAGCGAGTTGTAAAATGGAGGTTCAGGGCACTGCAATTCACAAACCTGCAGAGTTATAAATGATAACTCTCATCCACAAATATATTGAGGGAAGGCAAAGAAGAGGATTTGAAATCAAGGCAGAATTGCAGGAAACAGATTTCAGGAGGTAGATTCGAATCGCCTTTAAAGCACATGAAAAGCGGCAAAACGTTGACAATGATGCCCTTGGCCAAAAAGGGCATATGCGTTTTTTCCTGAATATATTCAGGAAAAAACGCATACGCCCTTTTTGGCCAACCAAGCAACCTGGAAAGGCAAATCAGCGCTACAAAGAAGTCTCGCTTCCCATCGGTTAAAAGGGCCATGCTGAAAAAAGTGTCAAAACCAGAAATGCAGGACAGGCCATGGAGAAATGGGAGCCTTGCTACACTGATGGGCGGGATGTAAATTGTCAACAGCCACTCTGGAGAAGTGTACGGTGAGTCCTGAAACGTCTAAAAAGCAAAGCTTAGAGAGCATAGGGCACTTCCACTCATGGGGGTATAAATTGGGAAAATGAAAAATCAGCAAGACACAAGCACCCCAAAGTTGAGGGCTGCTCTGTTGACAAGGACCTCCACTTCATTCCACCTTCAATATCCCAGGAAAGAGAAAAATGGATAAAGAAGTTGTGGTCCTTATGTACAATGGAATATCACTCAGCCATGAAATCAATGTCCTAAGGCTAGTAGCAGCATGATGAGTGGATTTAGGTACTACGATTCTAATTGAAATAAGTCACACAGAAAAGGACACTTCTCATAAGGTATCACTGATAGAGGGAATGTAAAAACCGTTACACTTGAACTGAATTACAAAACAGAACAGAGTCACACATGCAGAAAACACACTATGGCTGCTTAACGGGAAAGGTGAGGTGGGGTGATACATAAAACAAGGGTTTCAAATTAGCTCAGATACCGTTCCATAAACCCAATATGTAATAGACAAGACCTACTCCTTGCTCAGAGAACTGGACTCAACACGCCCTATTCACCGCACAAGAATATATCTGACTAGTAATAATCTTAAAACCTATGTATTGATATCTCTCTGTTAGTGTGTCAAGTGGGTGTAAAGCGGCATAAACACAGCAGTGAAAAGCAGCTAAACCCCATTATAAAAATAAATTACTTTGAAAAACCCGTGAAACAAAGACAGTGAAAGAGAGCGAAATTCTTACACAATGCGTTCAGGGGCTGTGATGCAACCTGGATTGACCATATCTAGACCCACAGCTGGATGAGACATAAGGGTGGTCACTGTTGCGGCTGAGAGGTTTGGTGAGGTTGGGTGAGCAAACGCAGACCCTTTAAAGTAATACTGCGTGGTACCCATCGCATGGGTCCCAAATCTCCAGGTTCAAGGGCATCTTCCTACATCGAAAACATGCATGAGATACCCAGAAGATGGTACACCGTGTGATGGGGAAAGGTTTCTAAAACGCACCTCATTTCTCATCTGCTTGTGCCCGGGTTCGCCATTCCAGCCACTTTACTAGCAATCTCCCTCCTTGGAGCATCAGCACCTTTAACCTCCTGTTCCGTACAGGTTGCAATTTGTACTGAGGATGAACGGGAAGACGTGGAACCAATGAAAGACTAGCTCTTGGTGTTGGGACAGGCACAGGTCATTCTATTTTCCCATCAGGAAGAAGAATTAACCACAGGCTCAGCCTGCCCCCCGGAACCAGAACAGGGCCTGAAGCCATCCTGCGCTTTTGCGGCCAGCTCCCTAAAAAGCGAGTTGTAAAATGGAGGTTCAGGGCACTGCAATTCACAAACCTGCAGAGTTATAAATGATAACTCTCATCCACAAATATATTGAGGGAAGGCAAAGAAGAGGATTTGAAATCAAGGCAGAATTGCAGGAAACAGATTTCAGGAGGTAGATTCGAATCACCTTTAAAGCACATGAAAAGCGGCAAAACGTTGACAATGATGCCCTTGGCCAAAAAGGGCGTATGCGTTTTTTCCTGAATATATTCAGCAAAAAAAGCATACGCACTTTTTGGCCAACCAAGCAACCTGGAAAGGCAAATCAGCGCTACAAAGATGTCTCGCTTCCCATCGGTCAAAAGGGCCATGCTGAAAAAAGTGTCAAAACCAGAAATGCAGGACAGGCCATGGAGAAATGGGAGCCTTGCTACACTGATGGGCGGGATGTAAATTGTCAACAGCCACTCTGGAGAAGTGTACGGTGAGTCCTGAAACGTCTAAAAAGCAAAGCTTAGAGAGCATAGGGCACTTCCACTCATGGGGGTATAAATTGGGAAAATGAAAAATCAGCAAGACACAAGCACCCCAAAGTTTAGGGCTGCTCTGTTGACAAGGACCTCCACTTCATTCCACCTTCAATATCCCAGGAAAGAGAAAAATGGATAAAGAAGTTGTGGTCCTTATGTACAATGGAATATCACTCAGCCGTGAAATCAATGTCATAAGGCTAGTAGCAGCATGATGAGTGGATTTAGGTACGACGATTCTAATTGAAATAAGTCACACAGAAAAGGACACTTCTCATAAGGTATCACTGATAGAGGGAATGTAAAAACCGTTACACTTGAACTGAATTACAAAACAGAACAGAGTCACACATGCAGAAAACACACTATGGCTGCTTAACGGGAAAGGTGAGGTGGGGTGATACATAAAACAAGGGTTTCAAATTAGCTCAGATACCGTTCCATAAACCCAATATGTAATAGGCAAGACCTACTCCTTGCTCAGAGAACTGGACTCAACACGCCCTATTCACCGCACAAGAATATATCTGACTAGTAATAATCGTAAAACCTATGTATTGATATCTCTCTGTTAGTGTGTCAAGTGGGTAAAAAGCGGCATAAACACAGCAGTGAAAAGCAGCTAAACCCCATTATAAAAATAAATTACTTTGAAAAACCCATGAAACAAAGACAGTGAAAGAGAGAGAAATTCTTACACAATGCGTTCAGGGGCTGTGATGCAACCTGGATTGACCATATCTAGACCCACAGCTGGATGAGACATAAGGGTGGACACTGTTGCGGCTGAGAGGTTTGGTGAGGTTGGGTGAGCAAACGCAGACCCTTTAAAGTAATACTGCGTGGTACCCATCGCATGGGTCCCAAATCTCCAGGTTCAAGGGCATCTTCCTACATCGAAAACATGCATGAGATACCCAGAAGATGGTACACTGTGTGATGGGGAAAGGTTTCTAAAACGCACCTCATTTCTCATCTGCTTGTGCCCGGGTTCGCCATTCCAGCCACTTTACTAGCAATCTCCCTCCTTGGAGCATCAGCACCTTTAACCTCCTGTTCCGTACAGGTTGCAATTTGTACTGAGGATGAACGGGAAGACGTGGAACCAATGAAAGACTAGCTCTTGGTGTTGGGACAGGCACAGGTCACTCTATTTTCCCATCAGGAAGAAGAATTAACCACAGCCTCAGCCTGCCCCCCGGAACCAGAACAGGGCCTGAAGCCATCCTGCGCTTTTGCGGCCAGCTCCCTAAAAAGCGAGTTGTAAAATGGAGGTTCAGGGCACTGCAATTCACAAACCTGCAGAGTTATAAATGATAACTCTCATCCACAAATATATTGAGGGAAGGCAAAGAAGAGGATTTGAAATCAAGGCAGAATTGCAGGAAACAGATTTCAGGAGGTAGATTCGAATCGCCTTTAAAGCACATGAAAAGCGGCAAAACGTTGACAATGATGCCCTTGGCCAAAAAGGGCGTATGCGTTTTTTCCTGAATATATTCAGGAAAAAACGCATACGCCCTTTTTGGCCAACCAAGCAACCTGGAAAGGCAAATCAGCGCTACAAAGAAGTCTCGCTTCCCATCGGTTAAAAGGGCCATGCTGAAAAAAGTGTCAAAACCAGAAATGCAGGACAGGCCATGGAGAAATGGGAGCCTTGCTACACTGATGGGCGGGATGTAAATTGTCAACAGCCACTCTGGAGAAGTGTACGGTGAGTCCTGAAACGTCTAAAAAGCAAAGCTTAGAGAGCATAGGGCACTTCCACTCATGGGGGTATAAATTGGGAAAATTAAAAATCAGCAAGACACAAGCACCCCAAAGTTTAGGGCTGCTCTGTTGACAAGGACCTCCACTTCATTCCACCTTCAATATCCCAGGAAAGAGAAAAATGGATAAAGAAGTTGTGGTCCTTATGTACAATGGAATATCACTCAGCCATGAAATCAATGTCCTAAGGCTAGTAGCAGCATGATGAGTGGATTTAGGTACCACGATTCTAAGTGAAATAAGTCACACAGAAAAGGACACTTCTCATAAGGTATCACTGATAGAGGGAATGTAAAAACCGTTACACTTGAACTGAATTACAAAACAGAACAGAGTCACACATGCAGAAAACACACTATGGCTGCTTAACGGGAAAGGTGAGGTGGGGTGATACATAAAACAAGGGTTTCAAATTAGCTCAGATACCGTTCCATAAACCCAATATGTAATAGGCAAGACCTACTCCTTGCTCAGAGAACTGGACTCAACACGCCCTATTCACCGCACAAGAATATATCTGACTAGTAATAATCTTAAAACCTATGTATTGATATCTCTCTGTTAGTGTGTCAAGTGGGTAAAAAGCGGCATAAACACAGCAGTGAAAAGCAGCTAAACCCCATTATAAAAATAAATTACTTTGAAAAACCCGTGAAACAAAGACAGTGAAAGAGAGAGAAATTCTTACACAATGCGTTCAGGGGCTGTGATGCAACCTGGATTGACCATATCTAGACCCACAGCTGGATGAGACCTAAGGGTGGACACTGTTGCGGCTGAGAGGTTTGGTGAGGTTGGGTGAGCAAACGCAGACCCTTTAAAGTAATACTGCGTGGTACCCATCGCATGGGTCCCAAATCTCCAGGTTCAAGGGCATCTTCCTACATCGAAAACATGCATGAGATACCCAGAAGATGGTACACCGTGTGATGGGGAAAGGTTTCTAAAACGCACCTCATTTCTCATCTGCTTGTGCCCGGGTTCGCCATTCCAGCCACTTTACTAGCAATCTCCCTCCTTGGAGCATCAGCACCTTTAACCTCCTGTTCCGTACAGGTTGCAATTTGTACTGAGGATGAACGGGAAGACGTGGAACCAATGAAAGACTAGCTCTTGGTGTTGGGACAGGCACAGGTCACTCTATTTTCCCATCAGGAAGAAGAATTAACCACAGGCTCAGCCTGCCCCCCGGAACCAGAACAGGGCCTGAAGCCATCCTGCGCTTTTGCGGCCAGCTCCCTAAAAAGCGAGTTGTAAAATGGAGGTTCAGGGCACTGCAATTCACAAACCTGCAGAGTTATAAATGATAACTCTCATCCACAAATATATTGAGGGAAGGCAAAGAAGAGGATTTGAAATCAAGGCAGAATTGCAGGAAACAGATTTCAGGAGGTAGATTCGAATCGCCTTTAAAGCACATGAAAAGCGGCAAAACGTTGACAATGATGCCCTTGGCCAAAAAGGGCGTATGCGTTTTTTCCTGAATATATTCAGGAAAAAAAGCATACGCACTTTTTGGCCAACCAAGCAACCTGGAAAGGCAAATCAGCGCTACAAAGATGTCTCGCTTCCCATCGGTCAAAAGGGCCATGCTGAAAAAAGTGTCAAAACCAGAAATGCAGGACAGGCCATGGAGAAATGGGAGCCTTGCTACACTGATGGGCGGGATGTAAATTGTCAACAGCCACTCTGGAGAAGTGTACGGTGAGTCCTGAAACGTCTAAAAAGCAAAGCTTAGAGAGCATAGGGCACTTCCACTCATGGGGGTATAAATTGGGAAAATGAAAAATCAGCAAGACACAAGCACCCCAAAGTTTAGGGCTGCTCTGTTGACAAGGACCTCCACTTCATTCCACCTTCAATATCCCAGGAAAGAGAAAAATGGATAAAGAAGTTGTGGTCCTTATGTACAATGGAATATCACTCAGCCATGAAATCAATGTCCTAAGGCTAGTAGCAGCATGATGAGTGGATTTAGGTACGACGACTCTAAGTGAAATAAGTCACACAGCAAAGGACACTTCTCATAAGGTAGCACTTATAGAGGGAATGTAAAAACCGTTACACTTGAACTGAATTACAAAACAGAACAGAGTCACACATGCAGAAAACACACTATGGCTGCTTAACGGGAAAGGTGAGGTGGGGTGATACATAAAACAAGGGTTTCAAATTAGCTCAGATACCGTTCCATAAACCCAATATGTAATAGACAAGACCTACTCCTTGCTCAGAGAACTGGACTCAACACGCCCTATTCACCCCACAAGAATATATCTGACTAGTAATAATCTTAAAACTTATGTATTGATATCTCTCTGTTAGTGTGTCAAGTGGGTGTAAAGCGGCATAAACACAGCAGTGAAAAGCAGCTAAACCCCATTATAAAAATAAATTACTTTGAAAAACCCATGAAACAAAGACAGTGAAAGAGAGCGAAATTCTTACACAATGCGTTCAGGGGCTGTGATGCAACCTGGATTGACCATATCTAGACCCACAGCTGGATGAGACATAAGGGTGGACACTCTCGGGGCTGAGAGGTTTGGTGAGGTTGGGTGAGCAAACGCAGACCCTTTAAAGTAATACTGCATGGTACCCATCGCATGGGTCCCAAATCGCCAGGTTCAAGGGCATCTTCCTACATCGAAAACATGCATGAGATACCCAGAAGATGGTACACCGTGTGATGGGGAAAGGTTTCTAAAACGCACCTCATTTCTCATCTGCTTGTGCCCGGGTTCGCCATTCCAGCCACTTTACTAGCAATCTCCCTCCTTGGAGCATCAGCACCTTTAACCTCCTGTTCCGTACAGGTTGCAATTTGTACTGAGGATGAACGGGAAGACGTGGAACCAATGAAAGACTAGCTCTTGGTGTTGGGACAGGCACAGGTCACTCTATTTTCCCATCAGGAAGAAGAATTAACCACAGGCTCAGCCTGCCCCCGGAACCAGAACAGGGCCTGAAGGCATCCTGCGCTTTTGCGGCCAGCTCCCTAAAAAGCGAGTTGTAAAATGGAGGTTCAGGGCACTGCAATTCACAAACCTGCAGAGTTATAAATGATAACTCTCATCCACAAATATATTGAGGGAAGGCAAAGAAGAGGATTTGAAATCAAGGCAGAATTGCAGGAAACAGATTTCAGGAGGTAGATTCGAATCGCCTTTAAAGCACATGAAAAGCGGCAAAACGTTGACAATGATGCCCTTGGCCAAAAAGGGCGTATGCGTTTTTTCCTGAATATATTCAGGAAAAAACGCATACGCCCTTTTTGGCCAACCAAGCAACCTGGAAAGGCAAATCAGCGCTACAAAGATGTCTCGCTTCCCATTGGTCAAAAGGGCCATGCTGAAAAAAGTGTCAAAACCAGAAATGCAGGACAGGCCATGGAGAAATGGGAGCCTTGCTACACTGATGGGCGGGATGTAAATTGTCAACAGCCACTCTGGAGAAGTGTACGGTGAGTCCTGAAACGTCTAAAAAGCAAAGCTTAGAGAGCATAGGGCCCATCCACTCATGGGGGTATAAATTGGGAAAATGAAAAATCAGCAAGACACAAGCACCCCAAAGTTTAGGGCTGCTCTGTTGACAAGGACCTCCACTTCATTCCACCTTCAATATCCCAGGAAAGAGAAAAATGGATAAAGAAGTTGTGGTCCTTATGTACAATGGAATATCACTCAGCCGTGAAATCAATGTCATAAGGCTAGTAGCAGCATGATGAGTGGATTTAGGTACGACGACTCTAAGTGAAATAAGTCACACAGCAAAGGACACTTCTCATAAGGTATCACTTATAGAGGGAATGTAAAAACCGTTACACTTGAACTGAATTACAAAACAGAACAGAGTCACACATGCAGAAAACACACTATGGCTGCTTAACGGGAAAGGTGAGGTGGGGTGATACATAAAACAAGGGTATCAAATTAGCTCAGATACCGTTCCATAAACCCAATATGTAATAGGCAAGACCTACTCCTTGCTCAGAGAACTGGACTCAACACGCCCTATTCACCGCACAAGAATATATCTGACTAGTAATAATCTTAAAACCTATGTATTGATATCTCTCTGTTAGTGTGTCAAGTGGGTAAAAAGCGGCATAAACACAGCAGTGAAAAGCAGCTAAACCCCATTATAAAAATAAATTACTTTGAAAAACCCATGAAACAAAGACAGTGAAAGAGAGAGGAATTCTTACACAATGCGTTCAGAGGCTGTGATGCAACCTGGATTGACCATATCTAGACCCACAGCTGGATGAGACAAAAGGGTGGACACTGTTGCGGCTGAGAGGTTTGGTGAGGTTGGGTGAGCAAACGCAGACCCTTTAAAGTATTACTGCGTGGTACCCATCGCATGGGTCCCAAATCTCCAGGTTCAAGGGCATCTTCCTACATCGAAAACATGCATGAGAAACCCAGAAGATGGTACACCGTGTGATGGGGAAAGGTTTCTAAAACGCACCTCATTTCTCATCTGCTTGTGCCCGGGTTCCCCATTCCAGCCACTTTACTAGCAATCTCCCTCCTTGGAGCATCAACACCTTTAACCTCCTGTTCCGTACAGGTTGCAATTTGTCCTGAGGATGAACGGGAAGACGTGGAACCAATGAAAGACTAGCTCTTGGTGTTGGGACAGGCACAGGTCACTCTATTTTCCCATCAGGAAGAAGAATTAACCACAGGCTCAGCCTGCCCCCTGGAACCAGAACAGGGCCTGAAGCCATCCTGCGCTTTTGCGGCCAGCTCCCTAAAAAGCAAGTTGTAAAATGGAGGTTCAGGGCACTGCAATTCACAAACCTGCAGAGTTATAAATGATAACTCTCATCCACAAATATATTGAGGGAAGGCAAAGAAGAGGATTTGAAATCAAGGCAGAATTGCAGGAAACAGATTTCAGGAGGTAGATACGAATCGCCTTTAAAGCACATGAAAAGCGGCAAAACGTTGACAATGATGCCCTTGGCCAAAAAGGGCGTATGCGTTTTTTCCTGAATATATTCAGGAAAAAACGCATACGCCCTTTTTGGCCAACCAAGCAACCTGGAAAGGCAAATCAGCGCTACAAAGATGTCTCGCTTCCCATTGGTCAAAAGGGCCATGCTGAAAAAAGTGTCAAAACCAGAAATGCAGGACAGGCCATGGAGAAATGGGAGCCTTGCTACACTGATGGGCGGGATGTAAATTGTCAACAGCCACTCTGGAGAAGTGTACGGTGAGTCCTGAAACGTCTAAAAAGCAAAGCTTAGAGAGCATAGGGCACTTCCATTCATGGGGGTATAAATTGGGAAAATGAAAAATCAGCAAGACACAAGCACCCCAAAGTTTAGGGCTGCTCTGTTGACAAGGACCTCCACTTCATTCCACCTTCAATATCCCAGGAAAGAGAAAAATGGATAAAGAAGTTGTGGTCCTTATGTACAATGGAATATCACTCAGCCGTGAAATCAATGTCATAAGGCTAGTAGCAGCATGATGAGTGGATTTAGGTATGACGCCTCTAAGTGAAATAAGTCACACAGAAAAGGACACTTCTCAAAAGGTATCACTGATAGAGGGAATGTAAAAACCGTTACACTTGAACTGAATTACAAAACAGAACAGAGTCACACATGCAGAAAACACACTATGGCTGCTTCACGGGAAAGGTGAGGTGGGGTGATACATAAAACAAGGGTTTCAAATTAGCTCAGATACCGTTCCATAAAACCAATATGTAATAGACAAGACCTACTCCTTGCTCAGAGAACTGGACTCAACACGCCCTATTCACCGCACAAGAATATATCTGACTACTAATAATCTTAAAACCTATGTATTGATATCTCTCTGTTAGTGTGTCAAGTGGGTGTAAAGCGGCATAAACACAGCAGTGAAAAGCAGCTAAACCCCATTATAAAAATAAATTACTTTGAAAAACCCGTGAAACAAAGACAGTGAAAGAGAGTGAAATTCTTACACAATGCGTTCAGGGGCTGTGATGCAACCTGGATTGACCATATCTAGACCCACAGCTGGATGAGACCTAAGGGTGGACACTGTTGCGGCTGAGAGGTTTGGTGAGGTTGGGTGAGCAAACGCAGACCCTTTAAAGTAATACTGCGTGGTACCCATCGCATGGGTCCCAAATCTCCAGGTTCAAGGGCATCTTCCTACATCGAAAACATGCATGAGATACCCAGAAGATGGTACACCGTGTGATGGGGAAAGGTTTCTAAAACGCAACTCATTTCTCATTTGCTTGTGCCCAGGTTCGCCATTCCAGCCACTTTACTAGCAATCTCCCTCCTTGGAGCATCAGCACCTTTAACCTCCTGTTCCGTACAGGTTGCAATTTGTACTGAGGATGAACGGGAAGACGTGGAACCAATGAAAGACTAGCTCTTGGTGTTGGGACAGGCACAGGTCACTCTATTTTCCCATCAGGAAGAAGAATTAACCACAGGCTCAGCCTGCCCCCCGGAACCAGAACAGGGCCTGAAGCCATCCTGCGCTTTTGCGGCCAGCTCCCTAAAAAGCGAGTTGTAAAATGGAGGTTCAGGGCACTGCAATTCACAAACCTGCAGAGTTATAAATGATAACTCTCATCCACAAATATATTGAGGGAAGGCAAAGAAGAGGATTTGAAATCAAGGCAGAATTGCAGGAAACAGATTTCAGGAGGTAGATTCGAATCGCCTTTAAAGCACATGAAAAGCGGCAAAACGTTGACAATGATGCCCTTGGCCAAAAAGGGCGTATGCGTTTTTTCCTGAATATATTCAGGAAAAAACGCATACGCCCTTTTTGGCCAACCAAGCAACCTGGAAAAGCAAATCAGGGCTACAAAGAAGACTCGCTACCCATCGGTCAAAAGGGCCATGCTGAAAAAAGTGTCAAAACCAGAAATGCAGGACAGGCCATGGAGAAATGGGAGCCTTGCTACACTGATGGGCGGGATGTAAATTGTCAACAGCCACTCTGGATAAGTGTACGGTGAGTCCTGAAACGTCTAAAAAGCAAAGCTTAGAGAGCATAGGGCACTTCCACTCATGGGGGTATAAATTGGGAAAATGAAAAATCAGCAAGACACAAGCACCCCAAAGTTTAGGGCTGCTCTGTTGACAAGGACCTCCACTTCATTCCACCTTCAATATCCCAGGAAAGAGAAAAATGGATAAAGAAGTTGTGGTCCTTATGTACAATGGAATATCACTCAGCCATGAAATCAATGTCATAAGGCTAGTAGCAGCATGATGAGTGGATTTAGGTACGACGACTCTAAGTGAAATAAGTCACACAGCAAAGGACACTTCTCATAAGGTAGCACTTATAGAGGGAATGTAAAAACCGTTACACTTGAACTGAATTACAAAACAGAACAGAGTCACACATGCAGAAAACACACTATGGCTGCTTAACGGGAAAGGTGAGGTGGGGTGATACATAAAACAAGGGTTTCAAATTAGCTCAGATACCGTTCCATAAACCCAATATGTAATAGACAAGACCTACTCCTTGCTCAGAGAACTGGACTCAACACGCCCTATTCACCCCACAAGAATATATCTGACTAGTAATAATCTTAAAACCTATGTATTGATATCTCTCTGTTAGTGTGTCAAGTGGGTAAAAAGCGGCATAAACACAGCAGTGAAAAGCAGCTAAACCCCATTATAAAAATAAATTACTTTGAAAAACCCATGAAACAAAGACAGTGAAAGAGAGAGAAATTCTTACACAATGCGTTCAGGGGCTGTGATGCAACCTGGATTGACCATATCTAGACCCACAGCTGGATGAGACCTAAGGGTGGACACTGTTGCGGCTGAGAGGTT
Source organism: Balaenoptera borealis (assembly GCF_965194805.1). Taxonomy (NCBI): domain Eukaryota; kingdom Metazoa; phylum Chordata; class Mammalia; order Artiodactyla; family Balaenopteridae; genus Balaenoptera; species Balaenoptera borealis. Next base: position 313,558 of record NW_028123821.1, read on the forward strand.
TGGTGAGGTTGGGTGAGCAAACGCAGACCCTTTAAAGTAATACTGCGTGGTACCCATCGCATGGGTCCCAAATCTCCAGGTTCAAGGGCATCTTCCTACATCGAAAACATGCATGAGATACCCAGAAGATGGTACACTGTGTGATGGGGAAAGGTTTCTAAAACGCACCTCATTTCTCATCTGCTTGTGCCCGGGTTCACCATTCCAGCCACTTTACTAGCAATCTCCCTCCTTGGAGCATCAGCACCTTTAACCTCCTGTTCCGTACAGGTTGCAATTTGTACTGAGGATGAACGGGAAGACGTGGAACCAATGAAAGACTAGCTCTTGGTGTTGGGACAGGCACAGGTCACTCTATTTTCCCATCAGGAAGAAGAATTAACCACAGGCTCAGCCTGCCCCACGGAACCAGAACAGGGCCTGAAGCCATCCTGCGCTTTTGCGGCCAGCTCCCTAAAAAGCGAGTTGTAAAATGGAGGTTCAGGGCACTGCAATTCACAAACCTGCAGAGTTATAAATGATAACTCTCATCCACAAATATATTGAGGGAAGGCAAAGAAGAGGATTTGAAATCAAGGCAGAATTGCAGGAAACAGATTTCAGGAGGTAGATTCGAATCGCCTTTAAAGCACATGAAAAGCGGCAAAACGTTGACAATGATGCCCTTGGCCAAAAAGGGCGTATGCGTTTTTTCCTGAATATATTCAGGAAAAAACGCATACGCCCTTTTTGGCCAACCAAGCAACCTGGAAAGGCAAATCAGCGCTACAAAGAAGTCTCGCTTCCCATCGGTTAAAAGGGCCATGCTGAAAAAAGTGTCAAAACCAGAAATGCAGGACAGGCCATGGAGAAATGGGAGCCTTGCTACTCTGATGGGCGGGATGTAAATTGTCAACAGCCACTCTGGAGAAGTGTACGGTGAGTCCTGAAACGTCTAAAAAGCAAAGCTTAGAGAGCATAGGGCACTTCCACTCATGGGGGTATAAATTGGGAAAATTAAAAATCAGCAAGACACAAGCACCCCAAAGTTTAGGGCTGCTCTGTTGACAAGGACCTCCACTTCATTCCACCTTCAATATCCCAGGAAAGAGAAAAATGGATAAAGAAGTTGTGGTCCTTATGTACAATGGAATATCACTCAGCCATGAAATCAATGTCCTAAGGCTAGTAGCAGCATGATGAGTGGATTTAGGTATGACGATTCTAAGTGAAATAAGTCACACAGAAAAGGACACTTCTCATAAGGTATCACTGATAGAGGGAATGTAAAAACCGTTACACTTGAACTGAATTACAAAACAGAACAGAGTCACACATGCAGAAAACACACTATGGCTGCTTAACGGGAAAGGTGAGGTGGGGTGATACATAAAACAAGGGTTTCAAATTAGCTCAGATACCGTTCCATAAACCCAATATGTAATAGACAAGACCTACTCCTTGCTCAGAGAACTGGACTCAACACGCCCTATTCACCGCACAAGAATATATCTGACTAGTAATAATCTTAAAACCTATGTATTGATATCTCTCTGTTAGTGTGTCAAGTGGGTGTAAAGCGGCATAAACACAGCAGTGAAAAGCAGCTAAACCCCATTATAAAAATAAATTACTTTGAAAAACCCGTGAAACAAAGACAGTGAAAGAGAGCGAAATTCTTACACAATGCGTTCAGGGGCTGTGATGCAACCTGGATTGACCATATCTAGACCCACAGCTGGATGAGACCTAAGGGTGGACACTGTTGCGGCTGAGAGGTTTGGTGAGGTTGGGTGAGCAAACGCAGACCCTTTAAAGTAATACTGCGTGGTACCCATCGCATGGGTCCCAAATCTCCAGGTTCAAGGGCATCTTCCTACATCGAAAACATGCATGAGATACCCAGAAGATGGTACACCGTGTGATGGGGAAAGGTTTCTAAAACGCACCTCATTTCTCATCTGCTTGTGCCCGGGTTCGCCATTCCAGCCACTTTACTAGCAATCTCCCTCCTTGGAGCATCAGCACCTTTAACCTCCTGTTCCGTACAGGTTGCAATTTGTACTGAGGATGAACGGGAAGACGTGGAACCAATGAAAGACTAGCTCTTGGTGTTGGGACAGGCACAGGTCACTCTATTTTCCCATCAGGAAGAAGAATTAACCACAGGCTCACCCTGCACCCCGGAACCAGAACAGGGCCTGAAGCCATCCTGCGCTTTTGCGGCCAGCTCCCTAAAAAGCGAGTTGTAAAATGGAGGTTCAGGGCACTGCAATTCACAAACCTGCAGAGTTATAAATGATAACTCTCATCCACAAATATATTGAGGGAAGGCAAAGAAGAGGATTTGAAATCAAGGCAGAATTGCAGGAAACAGATTTCAGGAGGTAGATTCGAATCGCCTTTAAAGCACATGAAAAGCGGCAAAACGTTGACAATGATGCCCTTGGCCAAAAAGGGCGTATGCGTTTTTTCCTGAATATATTCAGGAAAAAAAGCATACGCACTTTTTGGCCAACCAAGCAACCTGGAAAGGCAAATCAGCGCTACAAAGATGTCTCGCTTCCCATCGGTCAAAAGGGCCATGCTGAAAAAAGTGTCAAAACCAGAAATGCAGGACAGGCCATGGAGAAATGGGAGCCTTGCTACACTGATGGGCGGGATGTAAATTGTCAACAGCCACTCTGGAGAAGTGTACGGTGAGTCCTGAAACGTCTAAAAAGCAAAGCTTAGAGAGCATAGGGCACTTCCACTCATGGGGGTATAAATTGGGAAAATGAAAAATCAGCAAGACACAAGCACCCCAAAGTTTAGGGCTGCTCTGTTGACAAGGACCTCCACTTCATTCCACCTTCAATATCCCAGGAAAGAGAAAAATGGATAAAGAAGTTGTGGTCCTTATGTACAATGGAATATCACTCAGCCATGAAATCAATGTCATAAGGCTAGTAGCAGCATGATGAGTGGATTTAGGTACGACGACTCTAAGTGAAATAAGTCACACAGCAAAGGACACTTCTCATAAGGTAGCACTTATAGAGGGAATGTAAAAACCGTTACACTTGAACTGAATTACAAAACAGAACAGAGTCACACATGCAGAAAACACACTATGGCTGCTTAACGGGAAAGGTGAGGTGGGGTGATACATAAAACAAGGGTTTCAAATTAGCTCAGATACCGTTCCATAAACCCAATATGTAATAGACAAGACCTACTCCTTGCTCAGAGAACTGGACTCAACACGCCCTATTCACCCCACAAGAATATATCTGACTAGTAATAATCTTAAAACCTATGTATTGATATCTCTCTGTTAGTGTGTCAAGTGGGTAAAAAGCGGCATAAACACAGCAGTGAAAAGCAGCTAAACCCCATTATAAAAATAAATTACTTTGAAAAACCCATGAAACAAAGACAGTGAAAGAGAGAGAAATTCTTACACAATGCGTTCAGGGGCTGTGATGCAACCTGGATTGACCATATCTAGACCCACAGCTGGATGAGACCTAAGGGTGGACACTGTTGCGGCTGAGAGGTTTGGTGAGGTTGGGTGAGCAAACGCAGACCCTTTAAAGTAATACTGCGTGGTACCCATCGCATGGGTCCCAAATCTCCAGGTTCAAGGGCATCTTCCTACATCGAAAACATGCATGAGATACCCAGAAGATGGTACACTGTGTGATGGGGAAAGGTTTCTAAAACGCACCTCATTTCTCATCTGCTTGTGCCCGGGTTCACCATTCCAGCCACTTTACTAGCAATCTCCCTCCTTGGAGCATCAGCACCTTTAACCTCCTGTTCCGTACAGGTTGCAATTTGTACTGAGGATGAACGGGAAGACGTGGAACCAATGAAAGACTAGCTCTTGGTGTTGGGACAGGCACAGGTCACTCTATTTTCCCATCAGGAAGAAGAATTAACCACAGGCTCAGCCTGCCCCCCGGAACCAGAACAGGGCCTGAAGCCATCCTGCGCTTTTGCGGCCAGCTCCCTAAAAAGCGAGTTGTAAAATGGAGGTTCAGGGCACTGCAATTCACAAACCTGCAGAGTTATAAATGATAACTCTCATCCACAAATATATTGAGGGAAGGCAAAGAAGAGGATTTGAAATCAAGGCAGAATTGCAGGAAACAGATTTCAGGAGGTAGATTCGAATCGCCTTTAAAGCACATGAAAAGCGGCAAAACGTTGACAATGATGCCCTTGGCCAAAAAGGGCGTATGCGTTTTTTCCTGAATATATTCAGGAAAAAACGCATACGCCCTTTTTGGCCAACCAAGCAACCTGGAAAGGCAAATCAGCGCTACAAAGAAGTCTCGCTTCCCATCGGTTAAAAGGGCCATGCTGAAAAAAGTGTCAAAACCAGAAATGCAGGACAGGCCATGGAGAAATGGGAGCCTTGCTACACTGATGGGCGGGATGTAAATTGTCAACAGCCACTCTGGAGAAGTGTACGGTGAGTCCTGAAACGTCTAAAAAGCAAAGCTTAGAGAGCATAGGGCACTTCCACTCATGGGGGTATAAATTGGGAAAATTAAAAATCAGCAAGACACAAGCACCCCAAAGTTTAGGGCTGCTCTGTTGACAAGGACCTCCACTTCATTCCACCTTCAATATCCCAGGAAAGAGAAAAATGGATAAAGAAGTTGTGGTCCTTATGTACAATGGAATATCACTCAGCCATGAAATCAATGTCCTAAGGCTAGTAGCAGCATGATGAGTGGATTTAGGTACCACGATTCTAAGTGAAATAAGTCACACAGAAAAGGACACTTCTCATAAGGTATCACTGATAGAGGGAATGTAAAAACCGTTACACTTGAACTGAATTACAAAACAGAACAGAGTCACACATGCAGAAAACACACTATGGCTGCTTAACGGGAAAGGTGAGGTGGGGTGATACATAAAACAAGGGTTTCAAATTAGCTCAGATACCGTTCCATAAAACCAATATGTAATAGACAAGACCTACTCCTTGCTCAGAGAACTGGACTCAACACGCCCTATTCACCGCACAAGAATATATCTGACTACTAATAATCTTAAAACCTATGTATTGATATCTCTCTGTTAGTGTGTCAAGTGGGTGTAAAGCGGCATAAACACAGCAGTGAAAAGCAGCTAAACCCCATTATAAAAATAAATTACTTTGAAAAACCCGTGAAACAAAGACAGTGAAAGAGAGTGAAATTCTTACACAATGCGTTCAGGGGCTGTGATGCAACCTGGATTGACCATATCTAGACCCACAGCTGGATGAGACCTAAGGGTGGACACTGTTGCGGCTGAGAGGTTTGGTGAGGTTGGGTGAGCAAACGCAGACCCTTTAAATAATACTGCGTGGTACCCATCGCATGGGTCCCAAATCTCCAGGTTCAAGGGCATCTTCCTACATCGAAAACATGCATGAGATACCCAGAAGATGGTACACTGTGTGATGGGGAAAGGTTTCTAAAACGCACCTCATTTCTCATCTGCTTGTGCCCGGGTTCGCCATTCCAGCCACTTTACTAGCAATCTCCCTCCTTGGAGCATCAGCACCTTTAACCTCCTGTTCCGTACAGGTTGCAATTTGTACTGAGGATGAACGGGAAGACGTGGAACCAATGAAAGACTAGCTCTTGGTGTTGGGACAGGCACAGGTCACTCTATTTTCCCATCAGGAAGAAGAATTAACCACAGCCTCAGCCTGCCCCCCGGAACCAGAACAGGGCCTGAAGCCATCCTGCGCTTTTGCGGCCAGCTCCCTAAAAAGCGAGTTGTAAAATGGAGGTTCAGGGCACTGCAATTCACAAACCTGCAGAGTTATAAATGATAACTCTCATCCACAAATATATTGAGGGAATGCAAAGAAGAGAATTTGAAATCAAGGCAGAATTGCAGGAAACAGATTTCAGGAGGTAGATTCGAATCGCCTTTAAAGCACATGAAAAGCGGCAAAACGTTGACAATGATGCCCTTGGCCAAAAAGGGCGTATGCGTTTTTTCCTGAATATATTCAGGAAAAAACGCATACGCCCTTTTTGGCCAACCAAGCAACCTGGAAAGGCAAATCAGCGCTACAAAGAAGTCTCGCTTCCCATCGGTTAAAAGGGCCATGCTGAAAAAAGTGTCAAAACCAGAAATGCAGGACAGGCCATGGAGAAATGGGAGCCTTGCTACACTGATGGGCGGGATGTAAATTGTCAACAGCCACTCTGGAGAAGTGTACGGTGAGTCCTGAAACGTCTAAAAAGCAAAGCTTAGAGAGCATAGGGCACTTCCACTCATGGGGGTATAAATTGGGAAAATGAAAAATCAGCAAGACACAAGCACCCCAAAGTTTAGGGCTGCTCTGTTGACAAGGACCTCCACTTCATTCCACCTTCAATATCCCAGGAAAGAGAAAAATGGATAAAGAAGTTGTGGTCCTTATGTACAATGGAATATCACTCAGCCATGAAATCAATGTCCTAAGGCTAGTAGCAGCATGATGAGTGGATTTAGGTACGACAATTCTAATTGAAATAAGTCACACAGAAAAGGACACTTCTCATAAGGTATCACTGATAGAGGGAATGTAAAAACCGTTACACTTGAACTGAATTACAAAACAGAACAGAGTCACACATGCAGAAAACACACTATGGCTGCTTAACGGGAAAGGTGAGGTGGGGTGATACATAAAACAAGGGTTTCAAATTAGCTCAGATACCGTTCCATAAACCCAATATGTAATAGACAAGACCTACTCCTTGCTCAGAGAACTGGACTCAACACGCCCTATTCACCGCACAAGAATATATCTGACTAGTAATAATCTTAAAACCTATGTATTGATATCTCTCTGTTAGTGTGTCAAGTGGGTGTAAAGCGGCATAAACACAGCAGTGAAAAGCAGCTAAACCCCATTATAAAAATAAATTACTTTGAAAAACCCGTGAAACAAAGACAGTGAAAGAGAGCGAAATTCTTACACAATGCGTTCAGGGGCTGTGATGCAACCTGGATTGACCATATCTAGACCCACAGCTGGATGAGACCTAAGGGTGGACACTGTTGCGGCTGAGAGGTTTGGTGAGGTTGGGTGAGCAAACGCAGACCCTTTAAAGTAATACTGCGTGGTACCCATCGCATGGGTCCCAAATCTCCAGGTTCAAGGGCATCTTCCTACATCGAAAACATGCATGAGATACCCAGAAGATGGTACACCGTGTGATGGGGAAAGGTTTCTAAAACGCACCTCATTTCTCATCTGCTTGTGCCCGGGTTCGCCATTCCAGCCACTTTACTAGCAATCTCCCTCCTTGGAGCATCAGCACCTTTAACCTCCTGTTCCGTACAGGTTGCAATTTGTACTGAGGATGAACGGGAAGACGTGGAACCAATGAAAGACTAGCTCTTGGTGTTGGGACAGGCACAGGTCACTCTATTTTCCCATCAGGAAGAAGAATTAACCACAGGCTCAGCCTGCCCCCCGGAACCAGAACAGGGCCTGAAGCCATCCTGCGCTTTTGCGGCCAGCTCCCTAAAAAGCGAGTTGTAAAATGGAGGTTCAGGGCACTGCAATTCACAAACCTGCAGAGTTATAAATGATAACTCTCATCCACAAATATATTGAGGGAAGGCAAAGAAGAGGATTTGAAATCAAGGCAGAATTGCAGGAAACAGATTTCAGGAGGTAGATTCGAATCGCCTTTAAAGCACATGAAAAGCGGCAAAACGTTGACAATGATGCCCTTGGCCAAAAAGGGCGTATGCGTTTTTTCCTGAATATATTCAGGAAAAAAAGCATACGCACTTTTTGGCCAACCAAGCAACCTGGAAAGGCAAATCAGCGCTACAAAGATGTCTCGCTTCCCATCGGTCAAAAGGGCCATGCTGAAAAAAGTGTCAAAACCAGAAATGCAGGACAGGCCATGGAGAAATGGGAGCCTTGCTACACTGATGGGCGGGATGTAAATTGTCAACAGCCACTCTGGAGAAGTGTACGGTGAGTCCTGAAACGTCTAAAAAGCAAAGCTTAGAGAGCATAGGGCACTTCCACTCATGGGGGTATAAATTGGGAAAATGAAAAATCAGCAAGACACAAGCACCCCAAAGTTTAGGGCTGCTCTGTTGACAAGGACCTCCACTTCATTCCACCTTCAATATCCCAGGAAAGAGAAAAATGGATAAAGAAGTTGTGGTCCTTATGTACAATGGAATATCACTCAGCCGTGAAATCAATGTCATAAGGCTAGTAGCAGCATGATGAGTGGATTTAGGTACGACGACTCTAAGTGAAATAAGTCACACAGCAAAGGACACTTCTCATAAGGTATCACTTATAGAGGGAATGTAAAAACCGTTACACTTGAACTGAATTACAAAACAGAACAGAGTCACACATGCAGAAAACACACTATGGCTGCTTAACGGGAAAGGTGAGGTGGGGTGATACATAAAACAAGGGTTTCAAATTAGCTCAGATACCGTTCCATAAAACCAATATGTAATAGACAAGACCTACTCCTTGCTCAGAGAACTGGACTCAAAACGCCCTATTCACCGCACAAGAATATATCTGACTAGTAATAATCTTAAAACCTATGTATTGATATCTCTCTGTTAGTGTGTCAAGTGGGTGTAAAGCGGCATAAACACAGCAGTGAAAAGCAGCTAAACCCCATTATAAAAATAAATTACTTTGAAAAACCCGTGAAACAAAGACAGTGAAAGAGAGAGAAATTCTTACACAATGCGTTCAGGGGCTGTGATGCAACCTGGATTGACCATATCTAGACCCACAGCTGGATGAGACCTAAGGGTGGACACTGTTGCGGCTGAGAGGTTTGGTGAGGTTGGGTGAGCAAACGCAGACCCTTTAAAGTAATACTGCGTGGTACCCATCGCATGGGTCCCAAATCTCCAGGTTCAAGGGCATCTTCCTACATCGAAAACATGCATGAGATACCCAGAAGATGGTACACCGTGTGATGGGGAAAGGTTTCTAAAACGCACCTCATTTCTCATCTGCTTGTGCCCGGGTTCGCCATTCCAGCCACTTTACTAGCAATCTCCCTCCTTGGAGCATCAGCACCTTTAACCTCCTGTTCCGTACAGGTTGCAATTTGTACTGAGGATGAACGGGAAGACGTGGAACCAATGAAAGACTAGCTCTTGGTGTTGGGACAGGCACAGGTCACTCTATTTTCCAATCAGGAAGAAGAATTAACCACAGGCTCAGCCTGCCCCCCGGAACCAGAACAGGGCCTGAAGCCATCCTGCGCTTTTGCGGCCAGCTCCCTAAAAAGCGAGTTGTAAAATGGAGGTTCAGGGCACTGCAATTCACAAACCTGCAGAGTTATAAATGATAACTCTCATCCACAAATATATTGAGGGAAGGCAAAGAAGAGGATTTGAAATCAAGGCAGAATTGCAGGAAACAGATTTCAGGAGGTAGATTCGAATCGCCTTTAAAGCACATGAAAAGCGGCAAAACGTTGACAATGATGCCCTTGGCCAAAAAGGGCGTATGCGTTTTTTCCTGAATATATTCAGGAAAAAACGCATACACACTTTTTGGCCAACCAAGCAACCTGGAAAGGCAAATCAGCGCTACAAAGATGTCTCGCTTCCCATCGGTCAAAAGGGCCATGCTGAAAAAAGTGTCAAAACCAGAAATGCAGGACAGGCCATGGAGAAATGGGAGCCTTGCTACACTGATGGGCGGGATGTAAATTGTCAACAGCCACTCTGGAGAAGTGTACGGTGAGTCCTGAAACGTCTAAAAAGCAAAGCTTAGAGAGCATAGGGCACTTCCACTCATGGGGGTATAAATTGGGAAAATGAAAAATCAGCAAGACACAAGCACCCCAAAGTTTAGGGCTGCTCTGTTGACAAGGACCTCCACTTCATTCCACCTTCAATATCCCAGGAAAGAGAAAAATGGATAAAGAAGTTGTGGTCCTTATGTACAATGGAATATCACTCAGCCGTGAAATCAATGTCATAAGGCTAGTAGCAGCATGATGAGTGGATTTAGGTACGACGACTCTAAGTGAAATAAGTCACACAGCAAAGGACACTTCTCATAAGGTAGCACTTATAGAGGGAATGTAAAAACCGTTACACTTGAACTGAATTACAAAACAGAACAGAGTCACACATGCAGAAAACACACTATGGCTGCTTAACGGGAAAGGTGAGGTGGGGTGATACATAAAACAAGGGTTTCAAATTAGCTCAGATACCGTTCCATAAACCCAATATGTAATAGGCAAGACCTACTCCTTGCTCAGAGAACTGGACTCAACACGCCCTATTCACCGCACAAGAATATATCTGACTAGTAATAATCTTAAAACCTATGTATTGATATCTCTCTGTTAGTGTGTCAAGTGGGTAAAAAGCGGCATAAACACAGCAGTGAAAAGCAGCTAAACCCCATTATAAAAATAAATTACTTTGAAAAACCCATGAAACAAAGACAGTGAAAGAGAGAGAAATTCTTACACAATGCGTTCAGGGGCTGTGATGCAACCTGGATTGACCATATCTAGACCCACAGCTGGATGAGACATAAGGGTGGACACTGTTGCGGCTGAGAGTTTTGGTGAGGTTGGGTGAGCAAACGCAGACCCTTTAAAGTAATACTGCGTGGTACCCATCGCATGGGTCCCAAATCTCCAGGTTCAAGGGCATCTTCCTACATCGAAAACATGCATGAGATACCCAGAAGATGGTACACTGTGTGATGGGGAAAGGTTTCTAAAACGCACCTCATTTCTCATCTGCTTGTGCCCGGGTTCGCCATTCCAGCCACTTTACTAGCAATCTCCCTCCTTGGAGCATCAGCACCTTTAACCTCCTGTTCCGTACAGGTTGCAATTTGTACTGAGGATGAACGGGAAGACGTGGAACCAATGAAAGACTAGCTCTTGGTGTTGGGACAGGCACAGGTCACTCTATTTTCCCATCAGGAAGAAGAATTAACCACAGGCTCAGCCTGCCCCCCGGAACCAGAACAGGGGCTGAAGCCATCCTGCGCTTTTGCGGCCAGCTCCCTAAAAAGCGAGTTGTAAAATGTAGGTTCAGGGCACTGCAATTCACAAACCTGCAGAGTTATAAATGATAACTCTCATCCACAAATATATTGAGGGAAGGCAAAGAAGAGGATTTGAAATCAAGGCAGAATTGCAGGAAACAGATTTCAGGAGGTAGATTCGAATCGCCTTTAAAGCACATGAAAAGCGGCAAAACGTTGACAATGATGCCCTTGGCCAGAAAGGGCGTATGCGTTTTTTCCTGAATATATTCAGGAAAAAACGCATACGCCCTTTTTGGCCAACCAAGCAACCTGGAAAGGCAAATCAGCGCTACAAAGAAGTCTCGCTTCCCATCGGTTAAAAGGGCCATGCTGAAAAAAGTGTCAAAACAAGAAATGCAGGACAGGCCATGGAGAAATGGGAGCCTTGCTACACTGATGGGCGGGATGTAAATTGTCAACAGCCACTCTGGAGAAGTGTACGGTGAGTCCTGAAACGTCTAAAAAGCAAAGCTTAGAGAGCATAGGGCACTTCCACTCATGGGGGTATAAATTGGGAAAATGAAAAATCAGCAAGACACAAGCACCCCAAAGTTTAGGGCTGCTCTGTTGACAAGGACCTCCACTTCATTCCACCTTCAATATCCCAGGAAAGAGAAAAATGGATAAAGAAGTTGTGGTCCTTATGTACAATGGAATATCACTCAGCCATGAAATCAATGTCCTAAGGCTAGTAGCAGCATGATGAGTGGATTTAGGTACGACGATTCTAATTGAAATAAGTCACACAGAAAAGGACACTTCTCATAAGGTATCACTGATAGAGGGAATGTAAAAACCGTTACACTTGAACTGAATTACAAAACAGAACAGAGTCACACATGCAGAAAACACACTATGGCTGCTTAACGGGAAAGGTGAGGTGGGGTGATACATAAAACAAGGGTTTCAAATTAGCTCAGATACCGTTCCATAAACCCAATATGTAATAGACAAGACCTACTCCTTGCTCAGAGAACTGGACTCAACACGCCCTATTCACCGCACAAGAATATATCTGACTAGTAATAATCTTAAAACCTATGTATTGATATCTCTCTGTTAGTGTGTCAAGTGGGTGTAAAGCGGCATAAACACAGCAGTGAAAAGCAGCTAAACCCCATTATAAAAATAAATTACTTTGAAAAACCCGTGAAACAAAGACAGTGAAAGAGAGCGAAATTCTTACACAATGCGTTCAGGGGCTGTGATGCAACCTGGATTGACCATATCTAGACCCACAGCTGGATGAGACATAAGGGTGGACACTGTTGCGGCTGAGAGGTTTGGTGAGGTTGGGTGAGCAAACGCAGACCCTTTAAAGTAATACTGCGTGGTACCCATCGCATGGGTCCCAAATCTCCAGGTTCAAGGGCATCTTCCTACATCGAAAACATGCATGAGATACCCAGAAGATGGTACACCGTGTGATGGGGAAAGGTTTCTAAAACGCACCTCATTTCTCATCTGCTTGTGCCCGGGTTCGCCATTCCAGCCACTTTACTAGCAATCTCCCTCCTTGGAGCATCAGCACCTTTAACCTCCTGTTCCGTACAGGTTGCAATTTGTACTGAGGATGAACGGGAAGACGTGGAACCAATGAAAGACTAGCTCTTGGTGTTGGGACAGGCACAGGTCACTCTATTTTCCCATCAGGAAGAAGAATTAACCACAGGCTCAGCCTGCCCCCCGGAACCAGAACAGGGGCTGAAGCCATCCTGCGCTTTTGCGGCCAGCTCCCTAAAAAGCGAGTTGTAAAATGGAGGTTCAGGGCACTGCAATTCACAAACCTGCAGAGTTATAAATGATAACTCTCATCCACAAATATATTGAGGGAAGGCAAAGAAGAGGATTTGAAATCAAGGCAGAATTGCAGGAAACAGATTTCAGGAGGTAGATTCGAATCGCCTTTAAAGCACATGAAAAGCGGCAAAACGTTGACAATGATGCCCTTGGCCAAAAAGGGCGTATGCGTTTTTTCCTGAATATATTCAGGAAAAAAAGCATACGCCCTTTTTGGCCAACCAAGCAACCTGGAAAGGCAAATCAGCGCTACAAAGATGTCTCGCTTCCCATCGGACAAAAGGGCCATGCTGAAAAAAGTGTCAAAACCAGAAATGCAGGACAGGCCATGGAGAAATGGGAGCCTTGCTACACTGATGGGCGGGATGTAAATTGTCAACAGCCACTCTGGAGAAGTGTACGGTGAGTCCTGAAACGTCTAAAAAGCAAAGCTTAGAGAGCATAGGGCACTTCCACTCATGGGGGTATAAATTGGGAAAATGAAAAATCAGCAAGACACAAGCACCCCAAAGTTTAGGGCTGCTCTGTTGACAAGGACCTCCACTTCATTCCACCTTCAATATCCCAGGAAAGAGAAAAATGGATAAAGAAGTTGTGGTCCTTATGTACAATGGAATATCACTCAGCCGTGAAATCAATGTCATAAGGCTAGTAGCAGCATGATGAGTGGATTTAGGTACGACGACTCTAAGTGAAATAAGTCACACAGCAAAGGACACTTCTCATAAGGTATCACTTATAGAGGGAATGTAAAAACCGTTACACTTGAACTGAATTACAAAACAGAACAGAGTCACACATGCAGAAAACACACTATGGCTGCTTAACGGGAAAGGTGAGGTGGGGTGATACATAAAACAAGGGTTTCAAATTAGCTCAGATACCGTTCCATAAACCCAATATGTAATAGGCAAGACCTACTCCTTGCTCAGAGAACTGGACTCAACACGCCCTATTCACCGCACAAGAATATATCTGACTACTAATAATCTTAAAACCTATGTATTGATATCTCTCTGTTAGTGTGTCAAGTGGGTAAAAAGCGGCATAAACACAGCAGTGAAAAGCAGCTAAACCCCATTATAAAAATAAATTACTTTGAAAAACCCATGAAACAAAGACAGTGAAAGAGAGAGAAATTCTTACACAATGCGTTCAGGGGCTGTGATGCAACCTGGATTGACCATATCTAGACCCACAGCTGGATGAGACATAAGGGTGGACACTGTTGCGGCTGAGAGGTTTGGTGAGGTTGGGTGAGCAAACGCAGACCCTTTAAAGTAATACTGCGTGGTACCCATCGCATGGGTCCCAAATCTCCAGGTTCAAGGGCATCTTCCTACATCGAAAACATGCATGAGATACCCAGAAGATGGTACACTGTGTGATGGGGAAAGGTTTCTAAAACGCACCTCATTTCTCATCTGCTTGTGCCCGGGTTCGCCATTCCAGCCACTTTACTAGCAATCTCCCTCCTTGGAGCATCAGCACCTTTAACCTCCTGTTCCGTACAGGTTGCAATTTGTACTGAGGATGAACGGGAAGACGTGGAACCAATGAAAGACTAGCTCTTGGTGTTGGGACAGGCACAGGTCACTCTATTTTCCCATCAGGAAGAAGAATTAACCACAGGCTCAGCCTGCCCCCCGGAACCAGAACAGGGCCTGAAGCCATCCTGCGCTTTTGCGGCCAGCTCCCTAAAAAGCGAGTTGTAAAATGGAGGTTCAGGGCACTGCAATTCACAAACCTGCAGAGTTATAAATGATAACTCTCATCCACAAATATATTGAGGGAAGGCAAAGAAGAGGATTTGAAATCAAGGCAGAATTGCAGGAAACAGATTTCAGGAGGTAGATTCGAATCGCCTTTAAAGCACATGAAAAGCGGCAAAACGTTGACAATGATGCCCTTGGCCAAAAAGGGCGTATGCGTTTTTTCCTGAATATATTCAGGAAAAAACGCATACACACTTTTTGGCCAACCAAGCAACCTGGAAAGGCAAATCAGCGCTACAAAGATGTCTCGCTTCCCATCGGTCAAAAGGGCCATGCTGAAAAAAGTGTCAAAACCAGAAATGCAGGACAGGCCATGGAGAAATGGGAGCCTTGCTACACTGATGGGCGGGATGTAAATTGTCAACAGCCACTCTGGAGAAGTGTACGGTGAGTCCTGAAACGTCTAAAAAGCAAAGCTTAGAGAGCATAGGGCACTTCCACTCATGGGGGTATAAATTGGGAAAATGAAAAATCAGCAAGACACAAGCACCCCAAAGTTTAGGGCTGCTCTGTTGACAAGGACCTCCACTTCATTCCACCTTCAATATCCCAGGAAAGAGAAAAATGGATAAAGAAGTTGTGGTCCTTATGTACAATGGAATATCACTCAGCCGTGAAATCAATGTCATAAGGCTAGTAGCAGCATGATGAGTGGATTTAGGTACGACGACTCTAAGTGAAATAAGTCACACAGCAAAGGACACTTCTCATAAGGTAGCACTTATAGAGGGAATGTAAAAACCGTTACACTTGAACTGAATTACAAAACAGAACAGAGTCACACATGCAGAAAACACACTATGGCTGCTTAACGGGAAAGGTGAGGTGGGGTGATACATAAAACAAGGGTTTCAAATTAGCTCAGATACCGTTCCATAAACCCAATATGTAATAGGCAAGACCTACTCCTTGCTCAGAGAACTGGACTCAACACGCCCTATTCACCGCACAAGAATATATCTGACTAGTAATAATCTTAAAACCTATGTATTGATATCTCTCTGTTAGTGTGTCAAGTGGGTAAAAAGCGGCATAAACACAGCAGTGAAAAGCAGCTAAACCCCATTATAAAAATAAATTACTTTGAAAAACCCATGAAACAAAGACAGTGAAAGAGAGAGAAATTCTTACACAATGCGTTCAGGGGCTGTGATGCAACCTGGATTGACCATATCTAGACCCACAGCTGGATGAGACATAAGGGTGGACACTGTTGCGGCTGAGAGTTTTGGTGAGGTTGGGTGAGCAAACGCAGACCCTTTAAAGTAATACTGCGTGGTACCCATCGCATGGGTCCCAAATCTCCAGGTTCAAGGGCATCTTCCTACATCGAAAACATGCATGAGATACCCAGAAGATGGTACACTGTGTGATGGGGAAAGGTTTCTAAAACGCACCTCATTTCTCATCTGCTTGTGCCCGGGTTCGCCATTCCAGCCACTTTACTAGCAATCTCCCTCCTTGGAGCATCAGCACCTTTAACCTCCTGTTCCGTACAGGTTGCAATTTGTACTGAGGATGAACGGGAAGACGTGGAACCAATGAAAGACTAGCTCTTGGTGTTGGGACAGGCACAGGTCACTCTATTTTCCCATCAGGAAGAAGAATTAACCACAGGCTCAGCCTGCCCCCCGGAACCAGAACAGGGGCTGAAGCCATCCTGCGCTTTTGCGGCCAGCTCCCTAAAAAGCGAGTTGTAAAATGTAGGTTCAGGGCACTGCAATTCACAAACCTGCAGAGTTATAAATGATAACTCTCATCCACAAATATATTGAGGGAAGGCAAAGAAGAGGATTTGAAATCAAGGCAGAATTGCAGGAAACAGATTTCAGGAGGTAGATTCGAATCGCCTTTAAAGCACATGAAAAGCGGCAAAACGTTGACAATGATGCCCTTGGCCAGAAAGGGCGTATGCGTTTTTTCCTGAATATATTCAGGAAAAAACGCATACGCCCTTTTTGGCCAACCAAGCAACCTGGAAAGGCAAATCAGCGCTACAAAGAAGTCTCGCTTCCCATCGGTTAAAAGGGCCATGCTGAAAAAAGTGTCAAAACAAGAAATGCAGGACAGGCCATGGAGAAATGGGAGCCTTGCTACACTGATGGGCGGGATGTAAATTGTCAACAGCCACTCTGGAGAAGTGTACGGTGAGTCCTGAAACGTCTAAAAAGCAAAGCTTAGAGAGCATAGGGCACTTCCACTCATGGGGGTATAAATTGGGAAAATGAAAAATCAGCAAGACACAAGCACCCCAAAGTTTAGGGCTGCTCTGTTGACAAGGACCTCCACTTCATTCCACCTTCAATATCCCAGGAAAGAGAAAAATGGATAAAGAAGTTGTGGTCCTTATGTACAATGGAATATCACTCAGCCATGAAATCAATGTCCTAAGGCTAGTAGCAGCATGATGAGTGGATTTAGGTACGACGATTCTAATTGAAATAAGTCACACAGAAAAGGACACTTCTCATAAGGTATCACTGATAGAGGGAATGTAAAAACCGTTACACTTGAACTGAATTACAAAACAGAACAGAGTCACACATGCAGAAAACACACTATGGCTGCTTAACGGGAAAGGTGAGGTGGGGTGATACATAAAACAAGGGTTTCAAATTAGCTCAGATACCGTTCCATAAACCCAATATGTAATAGACAAGACCTACTCCTTGCTCAGAGAACTGGACTCAACACGCCCTATTCACCGCACAAGAATATATCTGACTAGTAATAATCTTAAAACCTATGTATTGATATCTCTCTGTTAGTGTGTCAAGTGGGTGTAAAGCGGCATAAACACAGCAGTGAAAAGCAGCTAAACCCCATTATAAAAATAAATTACTTTGAAAAACCCGTGAAACAAAGACAGTGAAAGAGAGCGAAATTCTTACACAATGCGTTCAGGGGCTGTGATGCAACCTGGATTGACCATATCTAGACCCACAGCTGGATGAGACATAAGGGTGGACACTGTTGCGGCTGAGAGGTTTGGTGAGGTTGGGTGAGCAAACGCAGACCCTTTAAAGTAATACTGCGTGGTACCCATCGCATGGGTCCCAAATCTCCAGGTTCAAGGGCATCTTCCTACATCGAAAACATGCATGAGATACCCAGAAGATGGTACACCGTGTGATGGGGAAAGGTTTCTAAAACGCACCTCATTTCTCATCTGCTTGTGCCCGGGTTCGCCATTCCAGCCACTTTACTAGCAATCTCCCTCCTTGGAGCATCAGCACCTTTAACCTCCTGTTCCGTACAGGTTGCAATTTGTACTGAGGATGAACGGGAAGACGTGGAACCAATGAAAGACTAGCTCTTGGTGTTGGGACAGGCACAGGTCACTCTATTTTCCCATCAGGAAGAAGAATTAACCACAGGCTCAGCCTGCCCCCCGGAACCAGAACAGGGGCTGAAGCCATCCTGCGCTTTTGCGGCCAGCTCCCTAAAAAGCGAGTTGTAAAATGGAGGTTCAGGGCACTGCAATTCACAAACCTGCAGAGTTATAAATGATAACTCTCATCCACAAATATATTGAGGGAAGGCAAAGAAGAGGATTTGAAATCAAGGCAGAATTGCAGGAAACAGATTTCAGGAGGTAGATTCGAATCGCCTTTAAAGCACATGAAAAGCGGCAAAACGTTGACAATGATGCCCTTGGCCAAAAAGGGCGTATGCGTTTTTTCCTGAATATATTCAGGAAAAAAAGCATACGCCCTTTTTGGCCAACCAAGCAACCTGGAAAGGCAAATCAGCGCTACAAAGATGTCTCGCTTCCCATCGGACAAAAGGGCCATGCTGAAAAAAGTGTCAAAACCAGAAATGCAGGACAGGCCATGGAGAAATGGGAGCCTTGCTACACTGATGGGCGGGATGTAAATTGTCAACAGCCACTCTGGAGAAGTGTACGGTGAGTCCTGAAACGTCTAAAAAGCAAAGCTTAGAGAGCATAGGGCACTTCCACTCATGGGGGTATAAATTGGGAAAATGAAAAATCAGCAAGACACAAGCACCCCAAAGTTTAGGGCTGCTCTGTTGACAAGGACCTCCACTTCATTCCACCTTCAATATCCCAGGAAAGAGAAAAATGGATAAAGAAGTTGTGGTCCTTATGTACAATGGAATATCACTCAGCCGTGAAATCAATGTCATAAGGCTAGTAGCAGCATGATGAGTGGATTTAGGTACGACGACTCTAAGTGAAATAAGTCACACAGCAAAGGACACTTCTCATAAGGTATCACTTATAGAGGGAATGTAAAAACCGTTACACTTGAACTGAATTACAAAACAGAACAGAGTCACACATGCAGAAAACACACTATGGCTGCTTAACGGGAAAGGTGAGGTGGGGTGATACATAAAACAAGGGTTTCAAATTAGCTCAGATACCGTTCCATAAACCCAATATGTAATAGGCAAGACCTACTCCTTGCTCAGAGAACTGGACTCAACACGCCCTATTCACCGCACAAGAATATATCTGACTACTAATAATCTTAAAACCTATGTATTGATATCTCTCTGTTAGTGTGTCAAGTGGGTAAAAAGCGGCATAAACACAGCAGTGAAAAGCAGCTAAACCCCATTATAAAAATAAATTACTTTGAAAAACCCATGAAACAAAGACAGTGAAAGAGAGAGAAATTCTTACACAATGCGTTCAGGGGCTGTGATGCAACCTGGATTGACCATATCTAGACCCACAGCTGGATGAGACATAAGGGTGGACACTGTTGCGGCTGAGAGGTTTGGTGAGGTTGGGTGAGCAAACGCAGACCCTTTAAAGTAATACTGCGTGGTACCCATCGCATGGGTCCCAAATCTCCAGGTTCAAGGGCATCTTCCTACATCGAAAACATGCATGAGATACCCAGAAGATGGTACACTGTGTGATGGGGAAAGGTTTCTAAAACGCACCTCATTTCTCATCTGCTTGTGCCCGGGTTCGCCATTCCAGCCACTTTACTAGCAATCTCCCTCCTTGGAGCATCAGCACCTTTAACCTCCTGTTCCGTACAGGTTGCAATTTGTACTGAGGATGAACGGGAAGACGTGGAACCAATGAAAGACTAGCTCTTGGTGTTGGGACAGGCACAGGTCACTCTATTTTCCCATCAGGAAGAAGAATTAACCACAGGCTCAGCCTGCCCCCCGGAACCAGAACAGGGCCTGAAGCCATCCTGCGCTTTTGCGGCCAGCTCCCTAAAAAGCGAGTTGTAAAATGGAGGTTCAGGGCACTGCAATTCACAAACCTGCAGAGTTATAAATGATAACTCTCATCCACAAATATATTGAGGGAAGGCAAAGAAGAGGATTTGAAATCAAGGCAGAATTGCAGGAAACAGATTTCAGGAGGTAGATTCGAATCGCCTTTAAAGCACATGAAAAGCGGCAAAACGTTGACAATGATGCCCTTGGCCAAAAAGGGCGTATGCGTTTTTTCCTGAATATATTCAGGAAAAAACGCATACGCCCTTTTTGGCCAACCAAGCAACCTGGAAAGGCAAATCAGCGCTACAAAGATGTCTCGCTTCCCATTGGTCAAAAGGGCCATGCTGAAAAAAGTGTCAAAACCAGAAATGCAGGACAGGCCATGGAGAAATGGGAGCCTTGCTACACTGATGAACGGGATGTAAATTGTCAACAGCCACTCTGGAGAAGTGTACGGTGAGTCCTGAAACGTCTAAAAAGCAAAGCTTAGAGAGCATAGGGCCCATCCACTCATGGGGGTATAAATTGGGAAAATGAAAAATCAGCAAGACACAAGCACCCCAAAGTTTAGGGCTGCTCTGTTGACAAGGACCTCCACTTCATTCCACCTTCAATATCCCAGGAAAGAGAAAAATGGATAAAGAAGTTGTGGTCCTTATGTACAATGGAATATCACTCAGCCGTGAAATCAATGTCATAAGGCTAGTAGCAGCATGATGAGTGGATTTAGGTACGACGACTCTAAGTGAAATAAGTCACACAGCAAAGGACACTTCTCATAAGGTATCACTTATAGAGGGAATGTAAAAACCGTTACACTTGAACTGAATTACAAAACAGAACAGAGTCACACATGCAGAAAACACACTATGGCTGCTTAACGGGAAAGGTGAGGTGGGGTGATACATAAAACAAGGGTTTCAAATTAGCTCAGATACCGTTCCATAAACCCAATATGTAATAGACAAGACCTACTCCTTGCTCAGAGAACTGGACTCAACACGCCCTATTCACCGCACAAGAATATATCTGACTAGTAATAATCTTAAAACCTATGTATTGATATCTCTCTGTTAGTGTGTCAAGTGGGTAAAAAGCGGCATAAACACAGCAGTGAAAAGCAGCTAAACCCCATTATAAAAATAAATTACTTTGAAAAACCCATGAAACAAAGACAGTGAAAGAGAGAGGAATTCTTACACAATGCGTTCAGAGGCTGTGATGCAACCTGGATTGACCATATCTAGACCCACAGCTGGATGAGACATAAGGGTGGACACTGTTGCGGCTGAGAGGTTTGGTGAGGTTGGGTGAGCAAACGCAGACCCTTTAAAGTATTACTGCGTGGTACCCATCGCATGGGGCCCAAATCTCCAGGTTCAAGGGCATCTTCCTACATCGAAAACATGCATGACATACCCAGAAGATGGTACACCGTGTGATGGGGAAAGGTTTCTAAAACGCACCTCATTTCTCATCTGCTTGTGCCCGGGTTCGCCATTCCAGCCACTTTACTAGCAATCTCCCTCCTTGGAGCATCAGCACCTTTAACCTCCTGTTCCGTACAGGTTGCAATTTGTACTGAGGATGAACGGGAAGACGTGGAACCAATGAAAGACTAGCTCTTGGTGTTGGGACAGGCACAGGTCACTCTATTTTCCCATCAGGAAGAAGAATTAACCACAGGCTCAGCCTTCCCCCTGGAACCAGAACAGGGCCTGAAGCCATCCTGCGCTTTTGCGGCCAGCTCCCTAAAAAGCGAGTTGTAAAATGGAGGTTCAGGGCACTGCAATTCACAAACCTGCAGAGTTATAAATGATAACTCTCATCCACAAATATATTGAGGGAAGGCAAAGAAGAGGATTTGAAATCAAGGCAGAATTGCAGGAAACAGATTTCAGGAGGTAGATTCGAATCGCCTTTAAAGCACATGAAAAGCGGCAAAACGTTGACAATGATGCCCTTGGCCAAAAAGGGCGTATGCGTTTTTTCCTGAATATATTCAGGAAAAAACGCATACGCCCTTTTTGGCCAACCAAGCAACCTGGAAAGGCAAATCAGCGCTACAAAGATGTCTCGCTTCCCATTGGTCAAAAGGGCCATGCTGAAAAAAGTGTCAAAACCAGAAATGCAGGACAGGCCATGGAGAAATGGGAGCCTTGCTACACTGATGGGCGGGATGTAAATTGTCAACAGCCACTCTGGAGAAGTGTACGGTGAGTCCTGAAACGTCTAAAAAGCAAAGCTTAGAGAGCATAGGGCACTTCCACTCATGGGGGTATAAATTGGGAAAATGAAAAATCAGCAAGACACAAGCACCCCAAAGTTTAGGGCTGCTCTGTTGACAAGGACCTCCACTTCATTCCACCTTCAATATCCCAGGAAAGAGAAAAATGGATAAAGAAGTTGTGGTCCTTATGTACAATGGAATATCACTCAGCCGTGAAATCAATGTCATAAGGCTAGTAGCAGCATGATGAGTGGATTTAGGTATGACGCCTCTAAGTCAAATAAGTCACACAGAAAAGGACACTTCTCAAAAGGTATCACTGATAGAGGGAATGTAAAAACCGTTACACTTGAACTGAATTACAAAACAGAACAGAGTCACACATGCAGAAAACACACTATGGCTGCTTAACGGGAAAGGTGAGGTGGGGTGATACATAAAACAACGGTTTCAAATTAGCTCAGATACCGTTCCATAAACCCAATATGTAATAGACAAGACCTACTCCTTGCTCAGAGAACTGGACTCAACAGGCCCTATTCACCGCACAAGAATATATCTGACTAGTAATAATCTTAAAACCTATGTATTGATATCTCTCTGTTAGTGTGTCAAGTGGGTGTAAAGCGGCATAAACACAGCAGTGAAAAGCAGCTAAACCCCATTATAAAAATAAATTACTTTGAAAAACCCATGAAACAAAGACAGTGAAAGAGAGAGAAATTCTTACACAATGCGTTCAGGGGCTGTGATGCAACCTGGATTGACCATATCTAGACCCACAGCTGGATGAGACATAAGGGTGGACACTGTTGTGGCTGAGAGGTTTGGTGAGGTTGGGTGAGCAAACGCAGACCCTTTAAAGTAATACTGCGTGGTACCCATCGCATGGGTCCCAAATCTCCAGGTTCAAGGGCATCTTCCTACATCGAAAACATGCATGAGAAACCCAGAAGATGGTACACCGTGTGAGGGGGAAAGGTTTCTAAAACGCACCTCATTTCTCATCTCCTTGTGCCCGGGTTCGCTATTCCAGCCGCTTTACTAGCAATCTCCCTACTTGGAGCATCAGCACCTTTAACCTCCTGTTCCGTACAGGTTGCAATTTGTCCTGAGGATGAACGGGAAGACGTGGAACCAATGAGAGACTAGCTCTTGGTGTTGGGACAGGCACAGGTCACTCTATTTTCCCATCAGGAAGAAGAATTAACCACAGGCTCAGCCTGCCCACCGGAACCAGAACAGGGCCTGAAGCCATCCTGCGCTTTTGCGGCCAGCTCCCTAAAAAGCGAGTTGTAAATGGAGGTTCAGGGCACTGCAATTCACAAACCTGCAGAGTTATAAATGATAACTCTCGTCCACAAATATATTGAGGGAAGGCAAAGATTAGGATTTGAAATCAAGGCAGAATTGCAGGAAACAGATTTCAGGAGGTAGATTCGAATCGCCTTTAAAGCACATGAAAAGCGGCAAAACGTTGACAATGATGCCCTTGGCCAAAAAGGGCGTATGCGTTTTTTCCTGAATATATTCAGGAAAAAACGCATACGCCCTTTTTGGCCAACCAAGCAACCTGGAAAGGCAAATCAGCGCTACAAAGAAGTCTCGCTTCCCATCGGTTAAAAAGGCCATGCTGAAAAAAGTGTCAAAACCAGAAATGCAGGACAGGCCATGGAGAAATGGGAGCCTTGCTACACTGATGGGCGGGATGTAAATTGCCAACAGCCACTCTGGAGGAGAGTACGGTGTGTCCTGAAACATCTAAAAAACACAGCTTAGAGAGCATAGGGCACTTCCACTCATGGGGGTATAAATTGGGAAAATTAAAAATCAGCAAGACACAAGCACCCCAAAGTTTAGGACTGATCTGTTGACAAGGACCTCCACTTCATTCCACCTTCAATATCCCAGGAAAGAGAAAAATGGATAAAGAAGTTGTGGTCCTTATGTACAATGGAATATCACTCAGCCATGAAATCAATGTCATAAGGCTAGTAGCAGCATGATGAGTGGATTTAGGTACGACGATTCTAAGTGAAATAAGTCACACAGAAAAGGACACTTCTCATAAAGTATCACTGATAGAGGGAATGTAAAAACCGTTACACTTGAACTGAATTACAAAACAGAACAGAGTCACACATGCAGAAAACACACTATGGCTGCTTAACGGGAAAGGTGAGGTGGGGTGATACATAAAACAAGGGTTTCAAATTAGCTAAGATACCGTTCCATAAAACCAATATGTAATAGACAAGACCTACTCCTTGCTCAGAGAACTGGACTCAACACGCCCTATTCACCGCACAAGAATATATCTGACTAGTAATAATCTTAAAATCTATGTATTGATGTGTCTCTGTTAGTGTGTCAAGTGGGTAAAAAGCGGCATAAACACAGCAGTGAAAAGCAGCTAAACCCCATTATAAAAATAAATTACTTTGAAAAACCCATGAAACAAAGACAGTGAAAGAGAGAGAAATTCTTACACAATGCGTTCAGGGGCTGTGATGCAACCTGGATTGACCATATCTAGACCCACAGCTGGATGAGACATAAGGGTGGACACTGTTGCGGCTGAGAGGTTTGGTGAGGTTGGGTGAGCAAACGCAGACCCTTTAAAGTAATACTGCGTGGTACCCATCGCATGGGTCCCAAATCTCCAGGTTCAAGGGCATCTTCCTACATCGAAAACATGCATGAGATACCCAGAAGATGGTACACCGTGTGATGGCGAAAGGTTTCTAAAACGCACCTCATTTCTCATCTGCTTGTGCCCGGGTTCGCCATTCCAGCCACTTTACTAGCAATCTCCCTCCTTGGAGCATCAGCACCTTTAAGCTCCTGTTCCGTACAGGTTGCAATTTGTCCTGAGGATCAACGGGAAGACGTGGAACCAAGGAGAGACTAGCTCTTGGTGTTGGGACAGGCACAGGTCACTCTATTTTCCCATCAGGAAGAAGAATTAACCACAGGCTCAGCCTGCCCACTGGAACCAGAACAGGGCCCGAAGCCATCCTGTGCTTTTGCGGAAAGCTCCCAAAAAAGCGAGTTGTAAAATGGAGGTTCAGGGCACTGCAATTCACAAACCTGCAGAGTTATAAATGATAACTCTCGTCCACAAATATATTGAGGGAAGGCAAAGAAGAGGATTTGAAATCAAGGCAGAATTGCAGGAAACAGATTTCAGGAGGTAGATTCGAATCGCCTTTAAAGCACATGAAAAGCGGAAAAACGTTGACAATGATGCCCTTGGCCAAAAGGGCGTATGCGTTTTTTCCTGAATATATTCAGGAAAAAACGCATACGCCCTTTTTGGCCAACCAAGCAACCTGGAAAGGCAAATCAGCGCTACAAAGATGTCTCGCTTCCCATCGGTCAAAAGGGCCATGCTGAAAAAAGTGTCAAAACCAGAAATGCAGGACAGGCCATGGAGAAATGGGAGCCTTGCTACACTGATGGGCGGGATGTAAATTGTCAACAGCCACTCTGGAGAAGTGTACGGTGAGTCCTGAAACGTCTAAAAAGCAAAGCTTAGAGAGCATAGGGCACTTCCACTCATGGGGGTATAAATTGGGAAAATGAAAAATCAGCAAGACACAAGCACCCCAAAGTTTAGGGCTGCTCTGTTGACAAGGACCTCCACTTCATTCCACCTTCAATATCCCAGGAAAGAGAAAAATGGATAAATAAGTTGTGGTCCTTATGTACAATGGAATATCACTCAGCCGTGAAATAAATGTCATAAGGCTAGTAGCAGCATGATGAGTGGATTTAGGTACGACGACTCTAAGTGAAATAAGTCACACAGAAAAGGACACTTCTCATAACGTATCACTTATAGAGGGAATGTAAAAACCGTTACACTTGAACTGAATTACAAAACAGAACAGAGTCACACATGCAGAAAACACACTATGGCTGCTTAACGGGAAAGGTGAGGTGGGTTGATACATAAAACAAGGGTTTCAAATTAGCTCAGATACCGTTCCATAAACCCAATATGTAATAGACAAGACCTACTCCTTGCTCAGAGAACTGGACTCAACACGCCCTATTCACCGCACAAGAATATATCTGACTAGTAATAATCTTAAAACCTATGTATTGATATGTCTCTGTTAGAGTGTCAAGTGGGTAAAAAGCGGCATAAACACAGCAGTGAAAAGCAGCTAAACCCCATTATAAAAATAAATTACTTTGAAAAACCCATGAAACAAAGACAGTGAAAGAGAGAGAAATTCTTACACAATGCGTTCAGGAGCTGTGATGCAACCTGGATTGACCATATCTAGACCCACAGCTGGATGAGACATAAGGGTGGACACTGTTGCGGCTGAGAGGTTTGGTGAGGTTGGGTGAGCAAACGCAGACCCTTTAAAGTAATACTGCGTGGTACCCATCGCATGGGTCCCAAATCTCCAGGTTCAAGGGCATCTTCCTACATCGAAAACATGCATGAGATACCCAGAAGATGGTACACTGTGTGATGGGGAAAGGTTTCTAAAACGCACCTCATTTCTCATCTGCTTGTGCCCGGGTTCGCCATTCCAGCCACTTTACTAGCAATCTCCCTCCTTGGAGCATCAGCACCTTTAACCTCCTGTTCCGTACAGGTTGCAATTTGTACTGAGGATGAACGGGAAGACGTGGAACCAATGAAAGACTAGCTCTTGGTGTTGGGACAGGCACAGGTCACTCTATTTTCCCATCAGGAAGAAGAATTAACCACAGGCTCAGCCTGCCCCCCGGAACCAGAACAGGGCCTGAAGCCATCCTGCGCTTTTGCGGCCAGCTCCCTAAAAAGCGAGTTGTAAAATGGAGGTTCAGGGCACTGCAATTCACAAACCTGCAGAGTTATAAATGATAACTCTCATCCACAAATATATTGAGGGAAGGCAAAGAAGAGGATTTGAAATCAAGGCAGAATTGCAGGAAACAGATTTCAGGAGGTAGATTCGAATCGCCTTTAAAGCACATGAAAAGCGGCAAAACGTTGACAATGATGCCCTTGGCCAAAAAGGGCGTATGCGTTTTTTCCTGAATATATTCAGGAAAAAACGCATACGCCCTTTTTGGCCAACCAAGCAACCTGGAAAGGCAAATCAGCGCTACAAAGATGTCTCGCTTCCCATCGGTCAAAAGGGCCATGCTGAAAAAAGTGTCAAAACCAGAAATGCAGGACAGGCCATGGAGAAATGGGAGCCTTGCTACACTGATGGGCGGGATGTAAATTGTCAACAGCCACTCTGGAGAAGTGTATGGTGAGTCCTGAAACGTCTAAAAAGCAAAGCTTAGAGAGCATAGGGCACTTCCACTCATGGGGGTATAAATTGGGAAAATGAAAAATCAGCAAGACACAAGCACCCCAAAGTTTAGGGCTGCTCTGTTGACAAGGACCTCCACTTCATTCCACCTTCAATATCCCAGGAAAGAGAAAAATGGATAAAGAAGTTGTGGTCCTTATGTACAATGGAATATCACTCAGCCATGAAATCAATGTCATAAGGCTAGTAGCAGCATGATGAGTGGATTTAGGTACGACGATTCTAAGTGAAATAAGTCACACAGAAAAGGACACTTCTCATAAGGTATCACTGATAGAGGGAATGTAAAAACCGTTACACTTGAACTGAATTACAAAACAGAACAGAGTCACACATGCAGAAAACACACTATGGCTGCTTAACGGGAAAGGTGAGGTGGGTTGATACATAAAACAAGGGTTTCAAATTAGCTCAGATACCGTTCCATAAAACCAATATGTAATAGACAAGACCTACTCCTTGCTCAGAGAACTGGACTCAACACGCCCTATTCACCGCACAAGAATATATCTGACTACTAATAATCTTAAAACCTATGTATTGATATCTCTCTGTTAGTGTGTCAAGTGGGTGTAAAGCGGCATAAACACAGCAGTGAAAAGCAGCTAAACCCCATTATAAAAATAAATTACTTTGAAAAACCCGTGAAACAAAGACAGTGAAAGAGAGTGAAATTCTTACACAATGCGTTCAGGGGCTGTGATGCAACCTGGATTGACCATATCTAGACCCACAGCTGGATGAGACATAAGGGTGGACACTGTTGCGGCTGAGAGGTTTGGTGAGGTTGGGTGAGCAAACGCAGACCCTTTAAAGTATTACTGCCTGGTACCCATCGCATGGGTCCCAAATCTCCAGGTTCAAGGGCATCTTCCTACATCGAAAACATGCATGAGATACCCAGAAGATGGTACACCGTGTGATGGGGAAAGGTTTCTAAAACGCACCTCATTTCTCATCTGCTTGTGCCCGGGTTCGCCATTCCAGCCACTTTACTAGCAATCTCCCTCCTTGGAGCATCAGCACCTTTAACCTCCTGTTCCGTACAGGTTGCAATTTGTACCGAGGATGAACGGGAAGACGTGGAACCAATGAAAGACTAGCTCTTGGTGTTGGGACAGGCACAGGTCACTCTATTTTCCCATCAGGAAGAAGAATTAACCACAGGCTCAGCCTGCCCCCCGGAACCAGAACAGGGCCTGAAGCCATCCTGCGCTTTTGCGGCCAGCTCCCTAAAAAGCGAGTTGTAAAATGGAGGTTCAGGGCACTGCAATTCACAAACCTGCAGAGTTATAAATGATAACTCTCATCCACAAATATATTGAGGGAAGGCAAAGAAGAGGATTTGAAATCAAGGCAGAATTGCAGGAAACAGATTTCAGGAGGTAGATTCGAATCGCCTTTAAAGCACATGAAAAGCGGCAAAACGTTGACAATGATGCCCTTGGCCAAAAAGGGCGTATGCGTTTTTTCCTGAATATATTCAGGAAAAAACGCATACGCCCTTTTTGGCCAACCAAGCAACCTGGAAAGGCAAATCAGCGCTACAAAGATGTCTCGCTTCCCATTGGTCAAAAGGGCCATGCTGAAAAAAGTGTCAAAACCAGAAATGCAGGACAGGCCATGGAGAAATGGGAGCCTTGCTACACTGATGGGCGGGATGTAAATTGTCAACAGCCACTCTGGAGAAGCGTACGGTGAGTCCTGAAACATCTAAAAAACAAAGCTTAGAGAGCATAGGGCACTTCCACTCATGGGGTTATAAATTGGGAAAATGAAAAATCAGCAAGACACAAGCACCCCAAAGTTTAGGGCTGCTCTGTTGACAAGGACCTCCACTTCATTCCACCTTCCATATCCCAGGAAAGAGAAAAATGGATAAATAAGTTGTGGTCCTTATGTACAATGGAATATCACTCAGCCGTGAAATCAATGTCATAAGGCTAGTAGCAGCATGATGAGTGGATTTAGGTATGACGACTCTAAGTGAAATAAGTCACACAGAAAAGGACACTTCTCAAAAGGTATCACTGATAGAGGGAATGTAAAAACCGTTACACTTGAACTGAATTACAAAACAGAACAGAGTCACACATGCAGAAAACACACTATGGCTGCTTAACGGGAAAGGTGAGGTGGGGTGATACATAAAACAAGGGTTTCAAATTAGCTCAGATACCGTTCCATAAACCCAATATGTAATAGACAAGACCTACTCCTTGCTCAGAGAACTGGACTCAACACGCCCTATTCACCGCACAAGAATATATCTGACTAGTAATAATCTTAAAACCTATGTATTGATATCTCTCTGTTAGTGTGTCAAGTGGGTAAAAAGCGGCATAAACACAGCAGTGAAAAGCAGCTAAACCCCATTATAAAAATAAATTACTTTGAAAAACCCATGAAACAAAGACAGTGAAAGAGAGAGAAATTCTTACACAATGCGTTCAGGGGCTGTGATGCAACCTGGATTGAACATATCTAGACCCACAGCTGGATGAGACATAAGGGTGGACACTGTTGCGGCTGAGAGGTTTGGTGAGGTTGGGTGAGCAAACGCAGACCCTTTAAAGTAATACTGCGTGGTACCCATCGCATGGGTCCCAAATCTCCAGGTTCAAGGGCATCTTCCTACATCGAAAACATGCATGAGATACCCAGAAGATGGTACACTGTGTGATGGGGAAAGGTTTCTAAAACGCACCTCATTTCTCATCTGCTTGTGCCCGGGTTCGCCATTCCAGCCACTTTACTAGCAATCTCCCTCCTTGGAGCATCAGCACCTTTAACCTCCTGTTCCGTACAGGTTGCAATTTGTACTGAGGATGAACGGGAAGACGTGGAACCAATGAAAGACTAGCTCTTGGTGTTGGGACAGGCACAGGTCACTCTATTTTCCCATCAGGAAGAAGAATTAACCACAGGCTCAGCCTGCCCCCCGGAACCAGAACAGGGCCTGAAGCCATCCTGCGCTTTTGCGGCCAGCTCCCTAAAAAGCGAGTTGTAAAATGGAGGTTCAGGGCACTGCAATTCACAAACCTGCAGACTTATAAATGATAACTCTCATCCACAAATATATTGAGGGAAGGCAAAGAAGAGGATTTGAAATCAAGGCAGAATTGCAGGAAACAGATTTCAGGAGGTAGATTCGAATCGCCTTTAAAGCACATGAAAAGCGGCAAAACGTTGACAATGATGCCCTTGGCCAAAAAGGGCGTATGCGTTTTTTCCTGAATATATTCAGGAAAAAAACGCATACGCCCTTTTTGGCCAACCAAGCAACCTGGAAAGGCAAATCAGCGCTACAAAGAAGTCTCGCTTCCCATCGGTTAAAAGGGCCATGCTGAAAAAAGTGTCAAAACCAGAAATGCAGGACAGGCCATGGAGAAATGGGAGCCTTGCTACACTGATGGGCGGGATGTAAATTGTCAACAGCCACTCTGGAGAAGTGTACGGTGAGTCCTGAAACGTCTAAAAAGCAAAGCTTAGAGAGCATAGGGCACTTCCACTCATGGGGGTATAAATTGGGAAAATGAAAAATCAGCAAGACACAAGCACCCCAAAGTTTAGGGCTGCTCTGTTGACAAGGACCTCCACTTCATTCCACCTTCAATATCCCAGGAAAGAGAAAAATGGATAAAGAAGTTGTGGTCCTTATGTACAATGGAATATCACTCAGCCGTGAAATCAATGTCATAAGGCTAGTAGCAGCATGATGAGTGGATTTAGGTACAACGACTCTAAGTGAAATAAGTCACACAGAAAAGGACACTTCTCATAAGGTATCACTGATAGAGGGAATGTAAAAACCGTTACACTTGAACTGAATTACAAAACAGAACAGAGTCACACATGCAGAAAACACACTATGGCTGCTTAACGGGAAAGGTGAGGTGGGGTGATACATAAAACAAGGGTTTCAAATTAGCTCAGATACCGTTCCATAAAACCAATATGTAATAGACAAGACCTACTCCTTGCTCAGAGAACTGGACTCAACACGCCCTATTCACCGCACAAGAATATATCTGACTAGTAATAATCTTAAAACTTATGTATTGATATCTCTCTGTTAGTGTGTCAAGTGGGTGTAAAGCGGCATAAACACAGCAGTGAAAAGCAGCTAAACCCCATTATAAAAATAAATTACTTGGAAAAACCCATGAAACAAAGACAGTGAAAGAGATAGAAATTCTTACACAATGCGTTCAGGGGCTGTGATGCAACCTGGATTGACCATATCTAGACCCACAGCTGGATGAGACATAAGGGTGGACACTCTTGGGGCTGAGAGGTTTGGTGAGGTTGGGTGAGCAAACGCAGACCCTTTAAAGTAATACTGCATGGTACCCATCGCATGGGTCCCAAATCGCCAGGTTCAAGGGCATCTTCCTACATCGAAAACATGCATGAGATACCCAGAAGATGGTACACCGTGTGATGGGGAAAGGTTTCTAAAACGCACCTCATTTCTCATCTGCTTGTGCCCGGGTTCGCCATTCCAGCCACTTTACTAGCAATCTCCCTCCTTGGAGCATCAGCACCTTTAACCTCCTGCTCCGTACAGGTTGCAATTTGTACTGAGGATGAACGGGAAGACGTGGAACCAATGAAAGACTAGCTCTTGGTGTTGGGACAGGCACAGGTCACTCTATTTTCCCATCAGGAAGAAGAATTAACCACAGGCTCAGCCTGCCCCCCGGAACCAGAACAGGGCCTGAAGCCATCCTGCGCTTTTGCGGCCAGCTCCCTAAAAAGCGAGTTGTAAAATGGAGGTTCAGGGCACTGCAATTCACAAACCTGCAGAGTTATAAATGATAACTCTCATCCACAAATATATTGAGGGAAGGCAAAGAAGAGGATTTGAAATCAAGGCAGAATTGCAGGAAACAGATTTCAGGAGGTAGATTCGAATCGCCTTTAAAGCACATGAAAAGCGGCAAAACGTTGACAATGATGCCCTTGGCCAAAAAGGGCGTATGCGTTTTTTCCTGAATATATTCAGGAAAAAACGCATACGCCCTTTTTGGCCAACCAAGCAACCTGGAAAGGCAAATCAGCGCTACAAAGATGTCTCGCTTCCCATCAGTCAAAAGGGCCATGCTGAAAAAAGTGTCAAAACCAGAAATGCAGGACAGGCCATGGAGAAATGGGAGCCTTGCTACACTGATGGGCGGGATGTAAATTGTCAACAGCCACTCTGGAGAAGTGTACGGTGAGTCCTGAAACGTCTAAAAAGCAAAGCTTAGAGAGCATAGGGCACTTCCACTCATGGGGGTATAAATTGGGAAAATTAAAAATCAGCAAGACACAAGCACCCCAAAGTTTAGGGCTGCTCTGTTGACAAGGACCTCCACTTCATTCCACCTTCAATATCCCAGGAAAGAGAAAAATGGATAAAGAAGTTGTGGTCCTTATGTACAATGGAATATCACTCAGCCGTGAAATCAATGTCATAAGGCTAGTAGCAGCATGATGAGTGGATTTAGGTACAACGACTCTAAGTGAAATAAGTCACACAGAAAAGGACACTTCTCATAAGGTATCACTGATAGAGGGAATGTAAAAACCGTTACACTTCAACTGAATTACAAAACAGAACAGATTCACACATGCAGAAAACACACTATGGCTGCTTAACGGGAAAGGTGAGGTGGGGTGATACATAAAACAAGGGTTTCAAATTAGCTCAGATACCGTTCCATAAAACCAATATGTAATAGACAAGACCTACTCCTTGCTCAGAGAACTGGACTCAACACGCCCTATTCACCGCACAAGAATATATCTGACTAGTAATAATCTTAAAACTTATGTATTGATATCTCTCTGTTAGTGTGTCAAGTGGGTGTAAAGCGGCATAAACACAGCAGTGAAAAGCAGCTAAACCCCATTATAAAAATAAATTACTTTGAAAAACCCATGAAACAAAGACAGTGAAAGAGATAGAAATTCTAACACAATGCGTTCACGGGCTGTGATGCAACCTGGATTGACCATATCTAGACCCACAGCTGGATGAGACATAAGGGTGGACACTCTTGGGGCTGAGAGGTTTGGTGAGGTTGGGTGAGCAAACGCAGACCCTTTAAAGTAATACTGCATGGTACCCATCGCATGGGTCCCAAATCGCCAGGTTCAAGGTCATCTTCCTACATCGAAAACATGCATGAGAAACCCAGAAGATGGTACACCGTGTGATGTGGAAAGGTTTCTAAAACGCACCTCATTTCTCATCTCCTTGTGCCCGGGTTCGCTATTCCAGCCGCTTTACTAGCAATCTCCCTACTTGGAGCATCAGCACCTTTAACCTCCTGTTCCGTACAGGTTGCAATTTGTCCTGAGGATGAACGGGAATACGTGGAACCAATGAGAGACTAGCTCTTGGTGTTGGGACAGGCACAAGTTACTATATTTTCCCATCAGGAAGAAGAATTAACCACAGGCTCAGCCTGCCCCCCGGAACCAGAACAGGGCCTGAAGCCATCCTGCGCTTTTGCGGCCAACTCCCAAAAAAGCGAGTTGTAAAATGGAGGTTCAGGGCACTGCAATTCACAAACCTGCAGAGTTATAAATGATAACTCTCGTCCACAAATATATTGAGGGAAGGCAAAGAAGAGGATTTGAAATCAAGGCAGAATTGCAGGAAACAGATTTCAGGAGGTAGATTCGAATTGCCTTTAAAGCACATGAAAAGCGGCAAAACGTTGACAATGATGCCCTTGGCCAAAAAGGGCGTATGCGTTTTTTCCTGAATATATTCAGGAAAAACCGCATACGCCCTTTTTGGCCAACCAAGCAACCTGGAAAGGCAAATCAGCGCTACAAAGATGTCTCGCTTCCCATCGGTTAAAAAGGCCATGCTGAAAAAAGTGTCAAAACCACAAATGCAGGACAGGCCATGGAGAAATGGGAGCCTTGCTACACTGATGGGCGGGATGTAAATTGCCAACAGCCACTCTGGAGAAGCGTACGGTGAGTCCTGAAACATCTAAAAAACAAAGCTTAGAGAGCATAGGGCACTTCCACTCATGGGGTTATAAATTGGGAAAATGAAAAATCAGCAAGACACAAGCACCCCAAAGTTTAGGGCTGCTCTGTTGACAAGGACCTCCACTTCATTCCACCTTCAATATCCCAGGAAAGAGAAAAATGGATAAATAAGTTGTGGTCCTTATGTACAATGGAATATCACTCAGCCGTGAAATCAATGTCATAAGGCTAGTAGCAGCATGATGAGTGGATTTAGGTATGACGACTCTAAGTGAAATAAGTCACACAGAAAAGGACACTTCTCAAAAGGTATCACTGATAGAGGGAATGTAAAAACCGTTACACTTGAACTGAATTACAAAACAGAACAGAGTCACACATGCAGAAAACACACTATGGCTGCTTAACGGGAAAGGTGAGGTGGGGTGATACATAAAACAAGGGTTTCAAATTAGCTCAGATACCGTTCCATAAACCCAATATGTAATAGACAAGACCTACTCCTTGCTCAGAGAACTGGACTCAACACGCCCTATTCACCGCACAAGAATATATCTGACTAGTAATAATCTTAAAACCTATGTATTGATATCTCTCTGTTAGTGTGTCAAGTGGGTAAAAAGCGGCATAAACACAGCAGTGAAAAGCAGCTAAACCCCATTATAAAAATAAATTACTTTGAAAAACCCTTGAAACAAAGACAGTGAAAGAGAGAGAAATTCTTACACAATGCGTTCAGGGGCTGTGATGCAACCTGGATTGACCATATCTAGACCCACAGCTGGATGAGACATAAGGGTGGACACTGTTGCGG
Source organism: Balaenoptera borealis (assembly GCF_965194805.1). Classification (NCBI taxonomy): domain Eukaryota; kingdom Metazoa; phylum Chordata; class Mammalia; order Artiodactyla; family Balaenopteridae; genus Balaenoptera; species Balaenoptera borealis. The sequence goes on from NW_028123821.1 coordinate 348,746, forward strand.
CTGAGAGGTTTGGTGAGGTTGGGTGAGCAAACGCAGACCCTTTAATGTATTACTGTGTGGTTCCCATCGCATGGGTCCCAAATCTCCAGGTTCAAGGGCATCTTCCTACATCGAAAACATGCATGAGATACCCAGAAGATGGTACACCGTGTGATGGGGAAAGGTTTCTAAAACGCACCTCATTTCTCATCTGCTTGTGCCCGGGTTCGCCATTCCAGCCACTTTACTAGCAATCTCCCTCCTTGGAGCATCAGCACCTTTAACCTCCTGTTCCGTACAGGTTGCAATTTGTACTGAGGATGAACGGGAAGACGTGGAACCAATGAAAGACTAGCTCTTGGTGTTGGGACAGGCACAGGTCACTCTATTTTCCCATCAGGAAGAAGAATTAACCACAGGCTCAGCCTGCCCCCCGGAACCAGAACAGGGCCTGAAGCCATCCTGCGGTTTTGTGGCCAGCTCCCTAAAAAGCGAGTTGTAAAATGGAGGTTCAGGGCACTGCAATTCACAAACCTGCAGAGTTATAAATGATAACTCTCATCCACAAATATATTGAGGGAAGGCAAAGAAGAGGATTTGAAATCAAGGCAGAATTGCAGGAAACAGATTTCAGGAGGTAGATTCGAATCACCTTTAAAGCACATGAAAAGCGGCAAAACGTTGACAATGATGCCCTTGGCCAAAAAGGGCGTATGCGTTTTTTCCTGAATATATTCAGGAAAAAACGCATACGCCCTTTTTGGCCAACCAAGCAACCTGGAAAGGCAAATCAGCGCTACAAAGATGTCTCGCTTCCCATTGGTCAAAAGGGCCATGCTGAAAAAAGTGTCAAAACCAGAAATGCAGGACAGGCCATGGAGAAATGGGAGCCTTGCTACACTGATGGGCGGGATGTAAATTGTCAACAGCCACTCTGGAGAAGTGTACGGTGAGTCCTGAAACGTCTAAAAAGCAAAGCTTAGAGAGCATAGGGCACTTCCACTCATGGGGGTATAAATTGGGAAAATGAAAAATCAGCAAGACACAAGCACCCCAAAGTTTAGGGCTGCTCTGTTGACAAGGACCTCCACTTCATTCCACCTTCAATATCCCAGGAAAGAGAAAAATGGATAAAGAAGTTGTGGTCCTTATGTACAATGGAATATCACTCAGCCGTGAAATCAATGTCATAAGGCTAGTAGCAGCATGATGAGTGGATTTAGGTACAACGACTCTAAGTGAAATAAGTCACAGAGAAAAGGACACTTCTCATAAGGTATCACTGATAGAGGGAATGTAAAAACCGTTACACTTCAACTGAATTACAAAACCGAACAGAGTCACACATGCAGAAAACACACTATGGCTGCTTAACGGGAAAGGTGACGTGGGGTGATACATAAAACAAGGGTTTCAAATTAGCTCAGATACCGTTCCATAAAACCAATATGTAATAGACAAGACCTACTCCTTGCTCAGAGAACTGGACTCAACACGCCCTATTCACCGCACAAGAATATATCTGACTAGTCATGATCTTAAAACTTATGTATTGATATCTCTCTGTTAGTGTGTCAAGTGGGTGTAAAGCGGCATAAACACAGCAGTGAAAAGCAGCTAAACCCCATTATAAAAATAAATTACTTTGAAAAACCCATGAAACAAAGACAGTGAAAGAGATAGAAATTCTTACACAATGCGTTCACGGGCTGTGATGCAACCTGGATTGACCATATCTAGACCCACAGCTGGATGAGACATAAGGGTGGACACTGTTGCGGCTGAGAGGTTTGGTGAGGTTGGGTGAGCAAACGCAGACCCTTTAAAGTATTACTGTGTGGTTCCCATCGCATGGGTCCCAAATCTCCAGGTTCAAGGGCATCTTCCTACATCGAAAACATGCATGAGATACCCAGAAGATGGTACACCGTGTGATGGGGAAAGGTTTCTAAAACGCACCTCATTTCTCATCTGCTTGTGCCCGGGTTCGCCATTCCAGCCACTTTACTAGCAATCTCCCTCCTTGGAGCATCAGCACCTTTAACCTCCTGTTCCGTACAGGTTGCAATTTGTACTGAGGATGAACGGGAAGACGTGGAACCAATGAAAGACTAGCTCTTGGTGTTGGGACAGGCACAAGTTACTCTATTTTCCCATCAGGAAGAAGAATTAACCACAGGCTCAGCCTGCCCCCCGGAACCAGAACAGGGCCTGAAGCCATCCTGCGCTTTTGCGGCCAACTCCCAAAAAAGCGAGTTGTAAAATGGAGGTTCAGGGCACTGCAATTCACAAACCTGCAGAGTTATAAATGATAACTCTCGTCCACAAATATATTGAGGGAAGGCAAAGAAGAGGATTTGAAATCAAGGCAGAATTGCAGGAAACAGATTTCAGGAGGTAGATTCGAATTGCCTTTAAAGCACATGAAAAGCGGCAAAACGTTGACAATGATGCCCTTGGCCAAAAAGGGCGTATGCGTTTTTTCCTGAATATATTCAGGAAAAACCACATACGCCCTTTTTGGCCAACCAAGCAACCTGGAAAGGCAAATCAGCGCTACAAAGATGTCTCGCTTCCCATCGGTTAAAAAGGCCATGCTGAAAAAAGTGTCAAAACCACAAATGCAGGACAGGCCATGGAGAAATGGGAGCCTTGCTACACTGATGGGCGGGATGTAAATTGCCAACAGCCACTCTGGAGAAGCGTACGGTGAGTCCTGAAACATCTAAAAAACAAAGCTTAGAGAGCATAGGGCACTTCCACTCATGGGGTTATAAATTGGGAAAATGAAAAATCAGCAAGACACAAGCACCCCAAAGTTTAGGGCTGCTCTGTTGACAAGGACCTCCACTTCATTCCACCTTCAATATCCCAGGAAAGAGAAAAATGGATAAATAAGTTGTGGTCCTTATGTACAATGGAATATCACTCAGCCGTGAAATCAATGTCATAAGGCTAGTAGCAGCATGATGAGTGGATTTAGGTATGACGACTCTAAGTGAAATAAGTCACACAGAAAAGGACACTTCTCAAAAGGTATCACTGATAGAGGGAATGTAAAAACCGTTACACTTGAACTGAATTACAAAACAGAACAGAGTCACACATGCAGAAAACACACTATGGCTGCTTAACGGGAAAGGTGAGGTGGGGTGATACATAAAACAAGGGTTTCAAATTAGCTCAGATACCGTTCCATAAACCCAATATGTAATAGACAAGACCTACTCCTTGCTCAGAGAACTGGACTCAACACGCCCTATTCACCGCACAAGAATATATCTGACTAGTAATAATCTTAAAACCTATGTATTGATATCTCTCTGTTAGTGTGTCAAGTGGGTAAAAAGCGGCATAAACACAGCAGTGAAAAGCAGCTAAACCCCATTATAAAAATAAATTACTTTGAAAAACCCTTGAAACAAAGACAGTGAAAGAGAGAGAAATTCTTACACAATGCGTTCAGGGGCTGTGATGCAACCTGGATTGACCATATCTAGACCCACAGCTGGATGAGACATAAGGGTGGACACTGTTGCAGCTGAGAGGTTTGGTGAGGTTGGGTGAGCAAACGCAGACCCTTTAAAGTAATACTGCGTGGTACCCATCGCATGGGTCCCAAATCTCCAGGTTCAAGGGCATCTTCCTACATCGAAAACATGCATGAGATACCCAGAAGATGGTACACTGTGTGATGGGGAAAGGTTTCTAAAACGCACCTCATTTCTCATCTGCTTGTGCCCGGGTTCACCATTCCAGCCACTTTACTAGCAATCTCCCTCCTTGGAGCATCAGCACCTTTAACCTCCTGTTCCGTACAGCTTGCAATTTGTACTGAGGATGAACGGGAAGACGTGGAACCAATGAAAGACTAGCTCTTGGTGTTGGGACAGGCACAGGTCACTCTATTTTCCCATCAGGAAGAAGAATTAACCACAGGCTCAGCCTGCCCCCCGGAACCAGAACAGGGCCTGAAGCCATCCTGCGCTTTTGCGGCCAGCTCCCTAAAAAGCGAGTTGTAAAATGGAGGTTCAGGGCACTGCAATTCACAAACCTGCAGACTTATAAATGATAACTCTCATCCACAAATATATTGAGGGAAGGCAAAGAAGAGGATTTGAAATCAAGGCAGAATTGCAGGAAACAGATTTCAGGAGGTAGATTCGAATCGCCTTTAAAGCACATGAAAAGCGGCAAAACGTTGACAATGATGCCCTTGGCCAAAAAGGGCGTATGCGTTTTTTCCTGAATATATTCAGGAAAAAACGCATACGCCCTTTTTGGCCAACCAAGCAACCTGGAAAGGCAAATCAGCGCTACAAAGAAGTCTCGCTTCCCATCGGTTAAAAGGGCCATGCTGAAAAAAGTGTCAAAACCAGAAATGCAGGACAGGCCATGGAGAAATGGGAGCCTTGCTACACTGATGGGCGGGATGTAAATTGTCAACAGCCACTCTGGAGAAGTGTACGGTGAGTCCTGAAACGTCTAAAAAGCAAAGCTTAGAGAGCATAGGGCACTTCCACTCATGGGGGTATAAATTGGGAAAATTAAAAATCAGCAAGACACAAGCACCCCAAAGTTTAGGGCTGCTCTGTTGACAAGGACCTCCACTTCATTCCACCTTCAATATCCCAGGAAAGAGAAAAATGGATAAAGAAGTTGTGGTCCTTATGTACAATGGAATATCACTCAGCCGTGAAATCAATGTCATAAGGCTAGTAGCAGCATGATGAGTGGATTTAGGTACAACGACTCTAAGTGAAATAAGTCACACAGAAAAGGACACTTCTCATAAGGTATCACTGATAGAGGGAATGTAAAAACCGTTACACTTGAACTGAATTACAAAACAGAACAGAGTCACACATGCAGAAAACACACTATGGCTGCTTAACGGGAAAGGTGAGGTGGGGTGATACATAAAACAAGGGTTTCAAATTAGCTCAGATACCGTTCCATAAAACCAATATGTAATAGACAAGACCTACTCCTTGCTCAGAGAACTGGACTCAACACGCCCTATTCACCGCACAAGAATATATCTGACTAGTAATAATCTTAAAACTTATGTATTGATATCTCTCTGTTAGTGTGTCAAGTGGGTGTAAAGCGGCATAAACACAGCAGTGAAAAGCAGCTAAACCCCATTATAAAAATAAATTACTTTGAAAAACCCATGAAACAAAGACAGTGAAAGAGATAGAAATTCTTACACAATGCGTTCACGGGCTGTGATGCAACCTGGATTGACCATATCTAGACCCACAGCTGGATGAGACATAAGGGTGGACACTGTTGCGGCTGAGAGGTTTGGTGAGGTTGGGTGAGCAAACGCAGACCCTTTAAAGTATTACTGTGTGGTTCCCATCGCATGGGTCCCAAATCTCCAGGTTCAAGGGCATCTTCCTACATCGAAAACATGCATGAGATACCCAGAAGATGGTACACCGTGTGATGGGGAAAGGTTTCTAAAACGCACCTCATTTCTCATCTGCTTGTGCCCGGGTTCGCCATTCCAGCCACTTTACTAGCAATCTCCCTCCTTGGAGCATCAGCACCTTTAACCTCCTGTTCCGTACAGGTTGCAATTTGTACTGAGGATGAACGGGAAGACGTGGAACCAATGAAAGACTAGCTCTTGGTGTTGGGACAGGCACAGGTCACTCTATTTTCCCATCAGGAAGAAGAATTAACCACAGGCTCAGCCTGCCCCCCGGAACCAGAACAGGGCCTGAAGCCATCCTGCGGTTTTGTGGCCAGCTCCCTAAAAAGCGAGTTGTAAAATGGAGGTTCAGGGCACTGCAATTCACAAACCTGCAGAGTTATAAATGATAACTCTCATCCACAAATATATTGAGGGAAGGCAAAGAAGAGGATTTGAAATCAAGGCAGAATTGCAGGAAACAGATTTCAGGAGGTAGATTCGAATCACCTTTAAAGCACATGAAAAGCGGCAAAACGTTGACAATGATGCCCTTGGCCAAAAAGGGCGTATGCGTTTTTTCCTGAATATATTCAGGAAAAAACGCATACGCCCTTTTTGGCCAACCAAGCAACCTGGAAAGGCAAATCAGCGCTACAAAGATGTCTCGCTTCCCATTGGTCAAAAGGGCCATGCTGAAAAAAGTGTCAAAACCAGAAATGCAGGACAGGCCATGGAGAAATGGGAGCCTTGCTACACTGATGGGCGGGATGTAAATTGTCAACAGCCACTCTGGAGAAGTGTACGGTGAGTCCTGAAACGTCTAAAAAGCAAAGCTTAGAGAGCATAGGGCACTTCCACTCATGGGGGTATAAATTGGGAAAATGAAAAATCAGCAAGACACAAGCACCCCAAAGTTTAGGGCTGCTCTGTTGACAAGGACCTCCACTTCATTCCACCTTCAATATCCCAGGAAAGAGAAAAATGGATAAAGAAGTTGTGGTCCTTATGTACAATGGAATATCACTCAGCCGTGAAATCAATGTCATAAGGCTAGTAGCAGCATGATGAGTGGATTTAGGTACAACGACTCTAAGTGAAATAAGTCACAGAGAAAAGGACACTTCTCATAAGGTATCACTGATAGAGGGAATGTAAAAACCGTTACACTTCAACTGAATTACAAAACCGAACAGAGTCACACATGCAGAAAACACACTATGGCTGCTTAACGGGAAATGTGACGTGGGGTGATACATAAAACAAGGGTTTCAAATTAGCTCAGATACCGTTCCATAAAACCAATATGTAATAGACAAGACCTACTCCTTGCTCAGAGAACTGGACTCAACACGCCCTATTCACCGCACAAGAATATATCTGACTAGTCATGATCTTAAAACTTATGTATTGATATCTCTCTGTTAGTGTGTCAAGTGGGTGTAAAGCGGCATAAACACAGCAGTGAAAAGCAGCTAAACCCCATTATAAAAATAAATTACTTTGAAAAACCCATGAAACAAAGACAGTGAAAGAGATAGAAATTCTTACACAATGCGTTCACGGGCTGTGATGCAACCTGGATTGACCATATCTAGACCCACAGCTGGATGAGACATAAGGGTGGACACTGTTGCGGCTGAGAGGTTTGGTGAGGTTGGGTGAGCAAACGCAGACCCTTTAAAGTATTACTGTGTGGTTCCCATCGCATGGGTCCCAAATCTCCAGGTTCAAGGGCATCTTCCTACATCGAAAACATGCATGAGATACCCAGAAGATGGTACACCGTGTGATGGGGAAAGGTTTCTAAAACGCACCTCATTTCTCATCTGCTTGTGCCCGGGTTCGCCATTCCAGCCACTTTACTAGCAATCTCCCTCCTTGGAGCATCAGCACCTTTAACCTCCTGTTCCGTACAGGTTGCAATTTGTACTGAGGATGAACGGGAAGACGTGGAACCAATGAAAGACTAGCTCTTGGTGTTGGGACAGGCACAGGTCACTCTATTTTCCCATCAGGAAGAAGAATTAACCACAGGCTCAGCCTGCCCCCCGGAACCAGAACAGGGCCTGAAGCCATCCTGCGGTTTTGTGGCCAGCTCCCTAAAAAGCGAGTTGTAAAATGGAGGTTCAGGGCACTGCAATTCACAAACCTGCAGAGTTATAAATGATAACTCTCATCCACAAATATATTGAGGGAAGGCAAAGAAGAGGATTTGAAATCAAGGCAGAATTGCAGGAAACAGATTTCAGGAGGTAGATTCGAATCACCTTTAAAGCACATGAAAAGCGGCAAAACGTTGACAATGATGCCCTTGTCCAAAAAGGGCGTATGCGTTTTTTCCTGAATATATTCAGGAAAAAACGCATACGCCCTTTTTGGCCAACCAAGCAACCTGGAAAGGCAAATCAGCCCTACAAAGATGTCTCGCTTCCCATCGGTTAAAAAGGCCATGCTGAAAAAAGTGTCAAAACCACAAATGCAGGACAGGCCATGGAGAAATGGGAGCCTTGCTACACTGATGGGCGGGATGTAAATTGCCAACAGCCACTCTGGAGAAGCGTACGGTGAGTCCTGAAACATCTAAAAAACAAAGCTTAGAGAGCATAGGGCACTTCCACTCATGGGGTTATAAATTGGGAAAATTAAAAATCAGCAAGACACAAGCACCCCAAAGTTTAGGGCTGCTCTGTTGACAAGGACCTCCACTTCATTCCACCTTCAATATCCCAGGAAAGAGAAAAATGGATAAAGAAGTTGTGGTCCTTATATACAATGGAATATCACTCAGCCGTGAAATCAATGTCATAAGGCTAGTAGCAGCATGATGAGTGGATTTAGGTATGACGACTCTAAGTGAAATAAGTCACACAAAAAAGGACACTTCTCAAAAGGTATCACTGATAGAGGGAATGTAAAAACCGTTACACTTGAACTGAGTTACAAAACAGAACAGAGTCACACATGCAGAAAACACACTATGGCTGCTTAACGGGAAAGGTGAGGTGGGGTGATACATAAAACAAGGGTTTCAAATTAGCTCAGATACCGTTCCATAAACCCAATATGTAATAGACAAGACCTACTCCTTGCTCAGAGAACTGGACTCAACACGCCCTATTCACCGCACAAGAATATATCTGACTAGTAATAATCTTAAAACCTATGTATTGATATCTCTCTGTTAGTGTGTCAAGTGGGTGTAAAGCGGCATAAACACAGCAGTGAAAAGCAGCTAAACCCCATTATAAAAATAAATTACTTTGAAAAACCCATGAAACAAAGACAGTGAAAGAGAGAGAAATTCTTACACAATGCGTTCAGGGGCTGTGATGCAACCTGGATTGACCATATCTAGACCCACAGCTGGATGAGACATAAGGGTGGACACTGTTGCGGCTGAGAGGTTTGGTGAGGTTGGGTGAGCAAACGCAGACCCTTTAAAGTAATACTGCGTGGTACCCATCGCATGGGTCCCAAATCTCCAGGTTCAAGGGCATCTTCCTACATCGAAAACATGCATGAGAAACCCAGAAGATGGTACACCGTGTGATGTGGAAAGGTTTCTAAAACGCACCTCATTTCTCATCTCCTTGTGCCCGGGTTCGCTATTCCAGCCGCTTTACTAGCAATCTCCCTACTTGGAGCATCAGCACCTTTAACCTCCTGTTCCGTACAGGTTGCAATTTGTCCTGAGGATGAACGGGAAGACGTGGAACCAATGAGAGACTAGCTCTTGGTGTTGGGACAGGCACAGGTCACTCTATTTTCCCATCAGGAAGAAGAATTAACCACAGGCTCAGCCTGCCCCCCGGAACCAGAACAGGGCCTGAAGCCATCCTGCGCTTTTGCGGCCAGCTCCCTAAAAAGCGAGTTGTAAATGGAGGTTCAGGGCACTGCAATTCACAAACCTGCAGAGTTATAAATGATAACTCTCGTCCACAAATATATTGAGGGAAGGCAAAGATTAGGATTTGAAATCAAGGCAGAATTGCAGGAAACAGATTTCAGGAGGTAGATTCGAATCGCCTTTAAAGCACATGAAAAGCGGCAAAACGTTGACAATGATGCCCTTGGCCAAAAAGGGCGTATGCGTTTTTTCCTGAATATATTCAGGAAAAAACGCATACGCCCTTTTTGGCCAACCAAGCAACCTGGAAAGGCAAATCAGCGCTACAAAGAAGTCTCGCTTCCCATCGGTTAAAAAGGCCATGCTGAAAAAAGTGTCAAAACCAGAAATGCAGGACAGGCCATGGAGAAATGGGAGCCTTGCTACACTGATGGGCGGGATGTAAATTGCCAACAGCCACTCTGGAGGAGAGTACGGTGTGTCCTGAAACATCTAAAAAACACAGCTTAGAGAGCATAGGGCACTTCCACTCATGGGGGTATAAATTGGGAAAATTAAAAATCAGCAAGACACAAGCACCCCAAAGTTTAGGACTGCTCTGTTGACAAGGACCTCCACTTCATTCCACGTTCAATATCCCAGGAAAGAGAAAAATGGATAAAGAAGTTGTGGTCCTTATGTACAATGGAATATCACTCAGCCATGAAATCAATGTCATAAGGCTAGTAGCAGCATGATGCGTGGATTTAGGTACGACGATTCTAAGTGAAATAAGTCACACAGAAAAGGACACTTCTCATAAAGTATCACTGATAGAGGGAATGTAAAAACCGTTACACTTGAACTGAATTACAAAACAGAACAGAGTCACACATGCAGAAAACACACTATGGCTGCTTAACGGGAAAGGTGAGGTGGGGTGATACATAAAACAAGGGTTTCAAATTAGCTCAGATACCGTTCCATAAAACCAATATGTAATAGACAAGACCTACTCCTTGCTCAGAGAACTGGACTCAACACGCCCTATTCACCGCACAAGAATATATCTGACTAGTAATAATCTTAAAACCTATGTATTGATATCTCTCTGTTAGTGTGTCAAGTGGGTAAAAAGCGGCATAAACACAGCAGTGAAAAGCAGCTAAACCCCATTATAAAAATAAATTACTTTGAAAAACCCATGAAACAAAGACAGTGAAAGAGAGAGAAATTCTTACACAATGCGTTCAGGGGCTGTGATGCAACCTGGATTGACCATATCTAGACCCACAGCTGGATGAGACATAAGGGTGGACACTGTTGCGGCTGAGAGGTTTGGTGAGGTTGGGTGAGCAAACGCAGACCCTTTAAAGTAATACTGCGTGGTACCCATCGCATGGGTCCCAAATCTCCAGGTTGAAGGTCATCTTCCTACATCGAAAACATGCATGAGATACCCAGAAGATGGTACACCGTGTGATGGCGGAAGGTTTCTAAAACGCACCTCATTTCTCATCTGCTTGTGCCCGGGTTCGCCATTCCAGCCACTATACTAGCAATCTCCCTCCTTGGAGCATCAGCACCTTTAACCTCCTGTTCCGTACAGGTTGCAATTTGTCCTGAGGATGAACGGGAAGACGTGGAACCAATGAGAGACTAGCTCTTGGTGTTGGGACAGTCACAGGTCACTCTATTTTCCCATCAGGAAGAAGAATTAACCACAGGCTCAGCCTGCCCACTGGAACCAGAACAGGGCCTGAAGCCATCCTGTGCTTTTGCGGCCAGCTCCCAAAAAAGCGAGTTGTAAAATGGAGGTTCAGGGCACTGCAATTCACAAACCTGCAGAGTTATAAATGATAACTCTCGTCCACAAATATATTGAGGGAAGGCAAAGAAGAGGATTTGAAATCAAGGCAGAATTGCAGGAAACAGATTTCAGGAGGTAGATTCGAATCGCCTTTAAAGCACATGAAAAGCGGCAAAATGTTGACAATGATGCCCTTGGCCAAAAAGGGCGTATGCGTTTTTTCCTGAATATATTCAGGAAAAAACGCATACGCACTTTTTGGCCAACCAAGCAACCTGGAAAGGCAAATCAGCGCTACAAAGAAGTCTCGCTTCCCATCGGTCAAAAGGGCCATGCTGAAAAAAGTGTCAAAACCAGAAATGCAGGACAGGCCATGGAGAAAGGGGAGCCTTGCTACACTGATGGGCGGGATGTAAATTGTCAACAGCCACTCTGGAGAAGTGTACGGTGAGTCCTGAAACGTCTAAAAAGCAAAGCTTAGAGAGCATAGGGCACTTCCACTCATGGGGGTATAAATTGGGAAAATTAAAAATCAGCAAGACACAAGCACCCCAAAGTTTAGGGCTGCTCTGTTGACAAGGACCTCCACTTCATTCCACCTTCAATATCGCAGGAAAGAGAAAAATGGATAAAGAAGTTGTGGTCCTTATGTACAATGGAATATCACTCAGCCGTGAAATCAATGTCATAAGGCTAGTAGCAGCATGATGAGTGGATTTAGGTACGACGATTCTAAGTGAAATAAGTCACACAGAAAAGGACACTTCTCATAAGGTATCACTGATAGAGGGAATGTAAAAACCGTTACACTTGAACTGAATTACAAAACAGAACAGAGTCACACATGCAGAAAACACACTATGGCTGCTTAACGGGAAAGGTGAGGTGGGGTGATACATAAAACAAGGGTTTCAAATTAGCTCAGATACCGTTCCATAAACCCAATATGTAATAGACAAGACCTACTCCTTGCTCAGAGAACTGGACTCAACACGCCCTATTCACCGCACAAGAATATATCTGACTAGTAATAATCTTAAAACCTATGTATTGATATCTCTCTGTTAGTGTGTCAAGTGGGTAAAAAGCGGCATAAACACAGCAGTGAAAAGCAGCTAAACCCCATTATAAAAATAAATTACTTTGAAAAACCCATGAAACAAAGACAGTGAAAGAGAGAGAAATTCTTACACAATGCGTTCAGGGGCTGTGATGCAACCTGGATTGACCATATCTAGACCCACAGCTGGATGAGACATAAGGGTGGACACTGTTGCGACTGAGAGGTTTGGTGAGGTTGGGTGAGCAAACGTAGACCCTTTAAATAATACTGCGTGGTACCCATCGCATGGGTCCCAAATCTCCAGGTTCAAGGGCATCTTCCTACATCGAAAACATGCATGAGATACCCAGAAGACGGTACACCGTGTGATGGGGAAAGGTTTCTAAAACGCACCTCATTTCTCATCTGCTTGTGCCCGTGTTCGCCATTCCAGCCACTTTACTAGCAATCTCCCTCCTTGGAGCATCAGCACCTTTAACCTCCTGTTCCGTACAGGTTGCAATTTGTACTGAGGATGAACGGGAAGACGTGGAACCAATGAGAGACTAGCTCTTGGTGTTGGGACAGGCACAGGTCACTCTATTTTCCCATCAGGAAGAAGAATTAACCACAGGCTCAGCCTGCCCCCCGGAACCAGAACAGGGCCTGAAGACATCCTGCGCTTTTGCGGCCAGCTCCCTAAAAAGCGAGTTGTAAAATGGAGGTTCAGGGCACTGCAATTCACAAACCTGCAGACTTATAAATGATAACTCTCATCCACAAATATATTGAGGGAAGGCAAAGAAGAGGATTTGAAATCAAGGCAGAATTGCAGGAAACAGATTTCAGGAGGTAGATTCGAATTGCCTTTAAAGCAAATGAAAAGCAGCAAAACGTTGACAATGATGCCCTTGGCCAAAAAGGGCGTATGCGTTTTTTCCTAAATATATTCAGGAAAAAACGCATACGCACTTTTTGGCCAACCAAGCAACCTGGAAATGCAAATCAGCGCTACAAAGATGTCTCGCTTCCCATCGGTCAAAAGGGCCATGCTGAAAAGAGTGTCAAATCCAGAAATGCAGGACAGGCCATGGAGAAATGGGAGCCTTGCTACACTGATGGGCGGGATGTAAATTGCCAACAGCCACTCTGGAGGAGAGTACGGTGTGTCCTGAAACATCTAAAAAACACAGCTTAGAGAGCATAGGGCACTTCCACTCATGGGGGTATAAATTGGGAAAATTAAAAATCAGCAAGACACAAGCACCCCAAAGTTTAGGACTGCTCTGTTGACAAGGACCTCCACTTCATTCCACGTTCAATATCCCAGGAAAGAGAAAAATGGATAAAGAAGTTGTGGTCCTTATGTACAATGGAATATCACTCAGCCATGAAATCAATGTCATAAGGCTTGTAGCAGCATGATGCGTGGATTTAGGTACGACGATTCTAAGTGAAATAAGTCACACAGAAAAGGACACTTCTCATAAAGTATCACTGATAGAGGGAATGTAAAAACCGTTACACTTGAACTGAATTACAAAACAGAACAGAGTCACACATGCAGAAAACACACTATGGCTGCTTAACGGGAAAGGTGAGGTGGGGTGATACATAAAACAAGGGTTTCAAATTAGCTCAGATACCGTTCCATAAAACCAATATGTAATAGACAAGACCTACTCCTTGCTCAGAGAACTGGACTCAACACGCCCTATTCACCGCACAAGAATATATCTGACTAGTAATAATCTTAAAACCTATGTATTGATATCTCTCTGTTAGTGTGTCAAGTGGGTAAAAAGCGGCATAAACACAGCAGTGAAAAGCAGCTAAACCCCATTATAAAAATAAATTACTTTGAAAAACCCATGAAACAAAGACAGTGAAAGAGAGAGAAATTCTTACACAATGCGTTCAGGGGCTGTGATGCAACCTGGATTGACCATATCTAGACCCACAGCTGGATGAGACATAAGGGTGGACACTGTTGCGGCTGAGAGGTTTGGTGAGGTTGGGTGAGCAAACGCAGACCCTTTAAAGTAATACTGCGTGGTACCCATCGCATGGGTCCCAAATCTCCAGGTTGAAGGTCATCTTCCTACATCGAAAACATGCATGAGATACCCAGAAGATGGTACACCGTGTGATGGCGGAAGGTTTCTAAAACGCACCTCATTTCTCATCTGCTTGTGCCCGGGTTTGCCATTCCAGCCACTATACTAGCAATCTCCCTCCTTGGAGCATCAGCACCTTTAACCTCCTGTTCCGTACAGGTTGCAATTTGTCCTGAGGATGAACGGGAAGACGTGGAACCAATGAGAGACTAGCTCTTGGTGTTGGGACAGTCACAGGTCACTCTATTTTCCCATCAGGAAGAAGAATTAACCACAGGCTCAGCCTGCCCACTGGAACCAGAACAGGGCCTGAAGCCATCCTGTGCTTTTGCGGCCAGCTCCCAAAAAAGCGAGTTGTAAAATGGAGGTTCAGGGCACTGCAATTCACAAACCTGCAGAGTTATAAATGATAACTCTCGTCCACAAATATATTGAGGGAAGGCAAAGAAGAGGATTTGAAATCAAGGCAGAATTGCAGGAAACAGATTTCAGGAGGTAGATTCGAATCGCCTTTAAAGCACATGAAAAGCGGCAAAACGTTGACAATGATGCCCTTGGCCAAAAAGGGCGTATGCGTTTTTTCCTGAATATATTCAGGAAAAAACGCATACGCCCTTTTTGGCCAACCAAGCAACCTGGAAAGGCAAATCAGCGCTACAAAGAAGTCTCGCTTCCCATCGGTCAAAAGGGCCATGCTGAAAAAAGTGTCAAAACCAGAAATGCAGGACAGGCCATGGAGAAAGGGGAGCCTTGCTACACTGATGGGCGGGATGTAAATTGTCAACAGCCACTCTGGAGAAGTGTACGGTGAGTCCTGAAACGTCTAAAAAGCAAAGCTTAGAGAGCATAGGGCACTTCCACTCATGGGGGTATAAATTGGGAAAATTAAAAATCAGCAAGACACAAGCACCCCAAAGTTTAGGGCTGCTCTGTTGACAAGGACCTCCACTTCATTCCACCTTCAATATCGCAGGAAAGAGAAAAATGGATAAAGAAGTTGTGGTCCTTATGTACAATGGAATATCACTCAGCCGTGAAATCAATGTCATAAGGCTAGTAGCAGCATGATGAGTGGATTTAGGTACGACGATTCTAAGTGAAATAAGTCACACAGAAAAGGACACTTCTCATAAGGTATCACTGATAGAGGGAATGTAAAAACCGTTACACTTGAACTGAATTACAAAACAGAACAGAGTCACACATGCAGAAAACACACTATGGCTGCTTAACGGGAAAGGTGAGGTGGGGTGATACATAAAACAAGGGTTTCAAATTAGCTCAGATACCGTTCCATAAACCCAATATGTAATAGACAAGACCTACTCCTTGCTCAGAGAACTGGACTCAACACGCCCTATTCACCGCACAAGAATATATCTGACTAGTAATAATCTTAAAACCTATGTATTGATATCTCTCTGTTAGTGTGTCAAGTGGGTGTAAAGCGGCATAAACACAGCAGTGAAAAGCAGCTAAACCCCATTATAAAAATAAATTACTTTGAAAAACCCATGAAACAAAGACAGTGAAAGAGAGAGAAATTCTTACGCAATGCGTTCAGGGGCTGTGATGCAACCTGGATTGACCATATCTAGACCCACAGCTGGATGAGACATAAGGGTGGACACTGTTGCGGCTGAGAGGTTTGGTGAGGTTGGGTGAGCAAACGCAGACCCTTTAAAGTAATACTGCGTGGTACCCATCGCATGGGTCCCAAATCTCCAGGTTCAAGGTCATCTTCCTACATCGAAAACATGCATGAGATACCCAGAAGATGGTACACTGTGTGATGGCGAAAGGTTTCTAAAACGCACCTCATTTCTCATCTGCTTGTGCCCGGGTTCGCAATTCCAGCCACTTTACTAGCAATCTCCCTCCTTGGAGCATCAGCACCTTTAACCTCCTGTTCCGTACAGGTTGCAATTTGTACTGAGGATGAACGGGAAGATGTGGAACCAATGAGAGACTAGCTCTTGGTGTTGGGACAGGCACAGGTCACTCTATTTTCCCATCAGGAAGAAGAATTAACCACAGGCTCAGCCTGCCCCCCGGAACCAGAACAGGGCCTGAAGCCATCCTGCGCTTTTGCGGCCAGCTCCCTAAAAAGCGAGTTGTAAAATGGAGGTTCAGGGCACTGCAATTCACAAACCTGCAGAGTTATAAATGATAACTCTCGTCCACAAATATATTGAGGGAAGGCAAAGAAGAGGATTTGAAATCAAGGCAGAATTGCAGGAAACAGATTTCAGGAGGTAGATTCGAATCGCCTTTAAAGCACATGAAAAGCGGCAAAACGTTGACAATGATGCCCTTGGCCAAAAAGGGCGTATGCGTTTTTTCCTGAATATATTCAGGAAAAAACGCATACGCCCTTTTTGGCCAACCAAGCAACCTGGAAAGGCAAATCAGCGCTACAAAGATGTCTCGCTTCCCATCGGTCAAAAGGGCCATGCTGAAAAAAGTGTCAAAACCAGAAATGCAGGACAGGCCATGGAGAAATGGGAGCCTTGCTACACTGATGGGCGGGATGTAAATTGTCAACAGCCACTCTGGAGAAGTGTACGGTGAGTCCTGAAACGTCTAAAAAGCAAAGCTTAGAGAGCATAGGGCACTTCCACTCATGGGGGTATAAATTGGGAAAATTAAAAATCAGCAAGACACAAGCACCCCAAAGTTTCGGGCTGCTCTGTTGACAAGGACCTCCACTTCATTCCACCTTCAATATCCCAGGAAAGAGAAAAATGGATAAAGAAGTTGTGGTCCTTATGTACAATGGAATATCACTCAGCCATGAAATCAATGTCATAAGGCTAGTAGCAGCATGATGAGTGGATTTAGGTACGACGATTCTAAGTGAAATAAGTCACACAGAAAAGGACACTTCTCATAAGGTATCACTGATAGAGGGAATGTAAAAACCGTTACACTTGAACTGAATTACAAAACAGAACAGAGTCACACATGCAGAAAACACACTATGGCTGCTTAACGGGAAAGGTGAGGTGGGGTGGTACATAAAACAAGGGTTTCAAATTAGCTCAGATACCGTTCCATAAAACCAATATGTAATAGACAAGACCTACTCCTTGCTCAGAGAACTGGACTCAACACGCCCTATTCACCGCACAAGAATATATCTGACTAGTAATAATCTTAAAACCTATGTATTGATATCTCTCTGTTAGTGTGTCAAGTGGGTGTAAAGCGGCATAAACACAGCAGTGAAAAGCAGCTAAACCCCATTATAAAAATAAATTACTTTGAAAAACCCATGAAACAAAGACAGTGAAAGAGAGAGAAATTCTTACACAATGCGTTCAGGGGCTGTGATGCAACCTGGATTGACCATATCTAGACCCACAGCTGGATGAGACATAAGGGTGGACACTCTTGGGGCTGAGAGGTTTGGTGAGGTTGGGTGAGCAAATGCAGACCCTTTAAAGTAATACTGCATGGTACCCATCGCATGGGTCACAAATCTCCAGGTTCAAGGGCATCTTCCTACATCGAAAACATGCATGAGAAACCCAGAAGATGGTACACCGTGTGATGGGGAAAGGTTTCTAAAACGCACCTCATTTCTCATCTCCTTGTGCCCGGGTTCGCTATTCCAGCCGCATTACTAGCAATCTCCCTACTTGGAGCATCAGCACCTTTAACCTCCTGTTCCGTACAGGTTGCAATTTGTCCTGAGGATGAACGGGAAGACGTGGAACCAATGAGAGACTAGCTCTTGGTGTTGGGACAGGCACAGGTCACTCTATTTTCCCATCAGGAAGAAGAATTAACCACAGGCTCAGCCTGCCCCCCGGAACCAGAACAGGGCCTGAAGCCATCCTGCGCCATTGCGGCCAGCTCCCTAAAAATCGAGTTGTAAAATGGAGGTTCAGGGCACTGCAATTCACAAACCTGCAGACTTATAAATGATAACTCTCGTCCACAAATATATTGAGGGAAGGCAAAGAAGAGGATTTGAAATCAAGGCAGAATTGCAGGAAACAGATTTCAGGAGGTAGATTCGATTCGCCTTTAAAGCACATGAAAAGCGGCAAAACGTTGACAATGATGCCCTTGGCCAAAAAGGGCGTATGCGTTTTTTCCTGAATATATTCAGGAAAAAACGCATACGCCCTTTTTGGCCAACCAAGCAACCTGGAAAGGCAAATCAGCGCTACAAAGATGTCTCGCTTCCCATCGGTTAAAAAGGCCATGCTGAAAAAAGTGTCAAAACCAGAAATGCAGGACAGGCCATGGAGAAATGGGAGCCTTGCTACACTGATGGGCGGGATGTAAATTGCCAACAGCCACTCTGGAGAAGCGTACGGTGAGTCCTGAAACATCTAAAAAACAAAGCTTAGAGAGCATACGGCACTTCCACTCATGGGGTTATAAATTGGGAAAATTAAAAATCAGCAAGACACAAGCACCCCAAAGTTTAGGGCTGCTCTGTTGACAAGGACCTCCACTTCATTCCACCTTCAATATCCCAGGAAAGAGAAAAATGGATAAAGAAGTTGTGGTCCTTATGTACAATGGAATATCACTCAGCCATGAAATCAATGTCATAAGGCTAGTAGCAGCATGATGAGTGGATTTAGGTACGACGATTCTAAGTGAAATAAGTCACACAGAAAAGGACACTTCTCATAAGGTATCACTGATAGAGGGAATGTAAAAACCGTTACACTTGAACTGAATTACAAAACAGAACAGAGTCACACATGCAGAAAACACACTATGGCTGCTTAACGGGAAAGGTGAGGTGGGGTGGTACATAAAACAAGGGTTTCAAATTAGCTCAGATACCGTTCCATAAAACCAATATGTAATAGACAAGACCTACTCCTTGCTCAGAGAACTGGACTCAACACGCCCTATTCACCGCACAAGAATATATCTGACTAGTAATAATCTTAAAACCTATGTATTGATATCTCTCTGTTAGTGTGTCAAGTGGGTGTAAAGCGGCATAAACACAGCAGTGAAAAGCAGCTAAACCCCATTATAAAAATAAATTACTTTGAAAAACCCATGAAACAAAGACAGTGAAAGAGAGAGAAATTCTTACACAATGCGTTCAGGGGCTGTGATGCAACCTGGATTGACCATATCTAGACCCACAGCTGGATGAGACATAAGGGTGGACACTCTTGGGGCTGAGAGGTTTGGTGAGGTTGGGTGAGCAAACGCAGACCCTTTAAAGTAATACTGCATGGTACCCATCGCATGAGTCCCAAATCTCCAGGTTCAAAGGCATCTTCCTACATCGAAAACATGCATGAGAAACCCAGAAGATGGTACACCGTGTGATGGGGAAAGGTTTCTAAAACGCACCTCATTTCTCATCTCCTTGTGCCCGGGTTCGCTATTCCAGCCGCTTTACTAGCAATCTCCCTCCTTGGAGCATCGGCACCTTTAACCTCCTGTTCCGTACAGGTTGCAATTTGTCCTGAGGATGAACGGGAAGACGTGGAACCAATGAGAGACTAGCTCTTGGTGTTGGGACAGGCACAGGTCACTCTATTTTCCCATCAGGAAGAAGAATTAACCACAGGCTCAGCCTGCCCCCCGGAACCAGAACAGGGCCTGAAGCCATCCTGCGCTATTGCGGCCAGCTCCCTAAAAATCGAGTTGTAAAATGGAGGTTCAGGGCACTGCAATTCACAAACCTGCAGACTTATAAATGATAACTCTCGTCCACAAATATATTGAGGGAAGGCAAAGAAGAGGATTTGAAATCAAGGCAGAATTGCAGGAAACAGATTTCAGGAGGTAGATTCGAATCGCCTTTAAAGCACATGAAAAGCGGCAAAACGTTGACAATGATGCCCTTGGCCAAAAAGGGCGTATGCGTTTTTTCCTGAATATATTCAGGAAAAAACGCATACGCCCTTTTTGGCCAACCAAGCAACCTGGAAAGGCAAATCAGCGCTACAAAGACGTCTCGCTTCCCATCGGTTAAAAAGGCCATGCTGAAAAAAGTGTCAAAACCAGAAATGCAGGACAGGCCATGGAGAAATGGGAGCCTTCCTACACTGATGGGCGGGATGTAAATTGCCAACAGCCACTCTGGAGAAGCGTACGGTGAGTCCTGAAACATCTAAAAAACAAAGCTTAGAGAGCATAGGGCACTTCCACTCAGGGGTTATAAATTGGGAAAATGAAAAATCAGCAAGACACAAGCACCCCAAAGTTTAGGGCTGCTCTGTTGACAAGGACCTCCACTTCATTCCACCTTCAATATCCCAGGAAAGAGAAAAATGGATAAAGAAGTTGTGGTCCTTATGTACAATGGAATATCACTCAGCCATGAAATCAATGTCATAAGGCTAGTAGCAGCATGATGAGTGGATTTAGGTACGACGATTCTAAGTGAAATAAGTCACACAGAAAAGGACACTTCTCATAAGGTATCACTGATAGAGGGAATGTAAAAACCGTTACACTTGAACTGAATTACAAAACAGAACAGAGTCACACATGCAGAAAACACACTATGGCTGCTTAACGGGAAAGGTGAGGTGGGGTGATACATAAAACAAGGGTTTCAAATTAGCTCAGATACCGTTCCATAAACCCAATATGTAATAGACAAGACCTACTCCTTGCTCAGAGAACTGGACTCAACACGCCCTATTCACCGCACAAGAATATATCTGACTAGTAATAATCTTAAAACCTATGTATTGATATCTCTCTGTTAGTGTGTCAAGTGGGTGTAAAGCGGCATAAACACAGCAGTGAAAAGCAGCTAAACCCCATTATAAAAATAAATTACTTTGAAAAACCCATGAAACAAAGACACTGAAAGAGAGAGAAATTCTTACACAATGCGTTCAGGGGCTGTGATGCAACCTGGATTGACCATATCTAGACCCACAGCTGGATGAGACATAAGGGTGGACACTCTTGGGGCTGAGAGGTTTGGTGAGGTTGGGTGAGCAAACGCAGACCCTTTAAAGTAATACTGCATGGTACCCATCGCATGGGTTCCAAATCTCCAGGTTCAAGGGCATCTTCCTACATCGAAAACATGCATGAGAAACCCAGAAGATGGTACACCGTGTGATGGGGAAAGGTTTCTAAAACGCACCTCATTTCTCATCTCCTTGTGCCCGGGTTCGCTATTCCAGCCGCTTTACTAGCAATCTCCCTCCTTGGAGCATCGGCACCTTTAACCTCCTGTTCCGTACAGGTTGCAATTTGTCCTGAGGATGAACGGGAAGACGTGGAACCAATGAGAGACTAGCTCTTGGTGTTGGGACAGGCACAGGTCACTCTATTTTCCCATCAGGAAGAAGAATTAACCACAGGCTCAGCCTGCCCCCCGGAACCAGAACAGGGCCTGAAGCCATCCTGCGCTATTGCGGCCAGCTCCCTAAAAATCGAGTTGTAAAATGGAGGTTCAGGGCACTGCAATTCACAAACCTGCAGACTTATAAATGATAACTCTCGTCCACAAATATATTGAGGGAAGGCAAAGAAGAGGATTTGAAATCAAGGCAGAATTGCAGGAAACAGATTTCAGGAGGTAGATTCGAATCGCCTTTAAAGCACATGAAAAGCGGCAAAACGTTGACAATGATGCCCTTGGCCAAAAAGGGCGTATGCGTTTTTTCCTGAATATATTCAGGAAAAAACGCATACGCCCTTTTTGGCCAACCAAGCAACCTGGAAAGGCAAATCAGCGCTACAAAGACGTCTCGCTTCCCATCGGTTAAAAAGGCCATGCTGAAAAAAGTGTCAAAACCAGAAATGCAGGACAGGCCATGGAGAAATGGGAGCCTTCCTACACTGATGGGCGGGATGTAAATTGCCAACAGCCACTCTGGAGAAGCATACGGTGAGTCCTGAAACATCTAAAAAACAAAGCTTAGAGAGCATAGGGCACTTCCACTCAGGGGTTATAAATTGGGAAAATGAAAAATCAGCAAGACACAAGCACCCCAAAGTTGAGGGCTGCTCTGTTGACAAGGACCTCCACTTCATTCCACCTTCAATATCCCAGGAAAGAGAAAAATGGATAAAGAAGTTGTGGTCCTTATGTACAATGGAATATCACTCAGCCATGAAATCAATTTCATAAGGCTAGTAGCAGCATGATGAGTGGATTTAGGTACGACGATTCTAAGTGAAATAAGTCACACAGAAAAGGACACTTCTCATAAGGTATCACTGATAGAGGGAATGTAAAAACCGTTACACTTGAACTGAATTACAAAACAGAACAGAGTCACACATGCAGAAAACACACTATGGCTGCTTAACGGGAAAGGTGATGTGGGGTGATACATAAAACAAGGGTTTCAAATTAGCTCAGATACCGTTCCATAAACCCAATATGTAATAGACAAGACCTACTCCTTGCTCAGAGAACTGGACTCAACACGCCCTATTCACCGCACAAGAATATATCTGACTAGTAATAATCTTAAAACCTATGTATTGATATCTCTCTGTTAGTGGGTCAAGTGGGTAAAAAGCGGCATAAACACAGCAGTGAAAAGCAGCTAAACCCCATTATAAAAATAAATTACTTTGAAAAACCCATGAAACAAAGACAGTGAAAGAGAGAGAAATTCTTACACAATGCGTTCAGGGGCTGTGATGCAACCTGGATTGACCATATCTAGACCCACAGCTGGATGAGACATAAGGGTGGACACTGTTGCGGCTGAGAGGTTTGGTGAGGTTGGGTGAGCAAACGTAGACCCTTTAAATAATACTGCGTGGTACCCATCGCATGGGTCCCAAATCTCCAGGTTCAAGGGCATCTTCCTACATCGAAAACATACATGAGATACCCAGAAGACGGTACACCGTGTGATGGGGAAAGGTTTCTAAAACGCACCTCATTTCTCATCTGCCTGTGCCCGGGTTCGCCATTCCAGCCACTTTACTAGCAATCTCCCTCCTTGGAGCATCAGCACCTTTAACCTCCTGTTCCGTACAGGTTGCAATTTGTACTGAGGATGAACGGGAAGACGTGGAACCAATGAAAGACTAGCTCTTGGTGTTGGGACAGGCACAGGTCACTCTATTTTCCCATCAGGAAGAAGAATTAACCACAGGCTCAGCCTGCCCCCCGGAACCAGAACAGGGCCTGAAGACATCCTGCGCTTTTGCGGCCAGCTCCCTAAAAAGCGAGTTGTAAAATGGAGGTTCAGGGCACTGCAATTCACAAACCTGCAGACTTATAAATGATAACTCTCATCAACAAATATATTGAGGGAAGGCAAAGAAGAGGATTTGAAATCAAGGCAGAATTGCAGGAAACAGATTTCAGGAGGTAGATTCGAATTGCCTTTAAAGCACATGAAAAGCAGCAAAACGTTGACAATGATGCCCTTGGCCAAAAAGGGCGTATGCGTTTTTTCCTAAATATATTCAGGAAAAAACGCATACGCACTTTTTGGCCAACCAAGCAACCTGGAAAGGCAAATCAGCGCTACAAAGATGTCTCGCTTCCCATCGGTCAAAAGGGCCATGCTGAAAAGAGTGTCAAAACCAGAAATGCAGGACAGGCCATGGAGAAATGGGAGCCTTGCTACACTGATGGGCGGGATGTAAATTGTCAACAGCCACTCTGGAGAAGTGTACGGTGAGTCCTGAAACGTCTAAAAAGCAAAGCTTAGAGAGCATAGGGCACTTCCACTCATGGGGGTATAAATTGGGAAAATTAAAAATCAGCAAGACACAAGCACCCCAAAGTTTAGGGCTGCTCTGTTGACAAGGACCTCCACTTCATTCCACCTTCAATATCGCAGGAAAGAGAAAAATGGATAAAGAAGTTGTGGTCCTTATGTACAATGGAATATCACTCAGCCGTGAAATCAATGTCATAAGGCTAGTAGCAGCATGATGAGTGGATTTAGGTACGACGACTCTAAGTGAAATAAGTCACACAGAAAAGGACACTTCTCATAAGGTATCACTTATAGAGGAAATGTAAAAACCGTTACACTTGAACTGAATTACAAAACAGAACAGAGTCACACATGCACAAAACACACTATGGCTGCTTAACGGGAAAGGTGAGGTGGGGTGATACATAAAACAAGGGTTTCAAATTAGCTCAGATACCGTTCCATAAACCCAATATGTAATAGACAAGACCTACTCCTTGCTCAGAGAACTGGACTCAACACGCCCTATTCACCGCACAATAATATATCTGACTAGTAATAATCTTAAAACCTACGTATTGATATCTCTCTGTTAGTGGGTCAAGTGG
This sequence comes from Balaenoptera borealis, assembly GCF_965194805.1. Classification (NCBI taxonomy): domain Eukaryota; kingdom Metazoa; phylum Chordata; class Mammalia; order Artiodactyla; family Balaenopteridae; genus Balaenoptera; species Balaenoptera borealis. The sequence goes on from NW_028123821.1 coordinate 373,182, forward strand.
GTAAAAAGCGGCATAAACACAGCAGTGAAAAGCAGCTAAACCCCATTATAAAAATAAATTACTTTGAAAAACCCATGAAACAAAGACAGTGAAAGAGAGAGAAATTCTTACACAATGCGTTCAGGAGCTGTGATGCAACCTGGATTGACCATATCTAGACCCACAGCTGGATGAGACATAAGGGTGGACACTGTTGCGGCTGAGAGTTTTGGTGAGGTTGGGTGAGCAAACGCAGACCCTTTAAAGTAATACTGCGTGGTACCCATCGCATGGGTCCCAAATCTCCAGGTTGAAGGGCATCTTAATACATCGTAAACATACATGAGATACCCAGAAGATGGTACACCGTGTGATGGGGAAAGGTTTCTAAAACGCACCTCATTTCTCATCTGCCTGTGCCCGGGTTTGCCATTCCAGCCACTTTACTAGCAATCTCCCTCCTTGGAGCATCATCACCTTTAACCTCCTGTTCCGTACAGGTTGCAATTTGTCCTGAGGATGAACGGGAAGACGTGGAACCAATGAGAGACTAGCTCTTGGTGTTGGGACAGGCACAGGTCACTCTATTTTCCCATCAGGAAGAAGAATTAACCACAGGCTCAGCCTGCCACCCGGAACCAAAACAGGGCCTGAAGCCATCCTGCGCTATTGCGGCCAGCTCCCTAAAAATCGAGTTGTAAAATGGAGGTTCAGGGCACTGCAATTCACAAACCTGCAGACTTATAAATGATAACTCTCGTCCACAAATATATTGAGGGAAGGCAAAGAAGAGGATTTGAAATCAAGGCAGAATTGCAGGAAACAGATTTCAGGAGGTAGATTCGAATCGCCTTTAAAGCACATGAAAAGCGGCAAAACGTTGACAATGATGCCCTTGGCCAAAAAGGGCGTATGCGTTTTTTCCTGAATATATTCAGGAAAAAACGCATACGCCCTTTTTGGCCAACCAAGCAACCTGGAAAGGCAAATCAGCGCTACAAAGATGTCTCGCTTCCCATCGGTTAAAAAGGCCATGCTGAAAAAAGTGTCAAAACCAGAAATGCAGGACAGGCCATGGAGAAATGGGAGCTTTCCTACACTGATGGGCGGGATGTAAATTGCCAACAGCCACTCTGGAGAAGCGTACGGTGAGTCCTGAAACATCTAAAAAACTAAGCTTAGAGAGCATAGGGCACTTCCACTCATGGGGTTATAAATTGGGAAAATTAAAAATCAGCAAGACACAAGCACCCCAAAGTTTAGGGCTGCTCTGTTGACAAGGACCTCCACTTCATTCCACCTTCAATATCCCAGGAAAGAGAAAAATGGATAAAGAAGTTGTGGTCCTTATGTACAATGGAATATCACTCAGCCATGAAATCAATGTCATAAGGCTAGTAGCAGCATGATGAGTGGATTTAGGTACGACGATTCTAAGTGAAATAAGTCACAGAGAAAAGGACACTTCTCATAAGGTATCACTGATAGAGGGAATGTAAAAACCGTTACACTTGAACTGAATTACAAAACAGAACAGAGTCACACATGCAGAAAACACACTATGGCTGCTTAACGGGAAAGGTGAGGTGGGGTGATACATAAAACAAGGGTTTCAAATTAGCTCAGATACCGTTCCATAAACCCAATATGTAATAGACAAGACCTACTCCTTGCTCAGAGAACTGGACTCAACACGCCCTATTCACCGCACAAGAATATATCTGACTAGTAATAATCTTAAAACCTATGTATTCATATCTCTCTGTTAGTGTGTCAAGTGGGTGTAAAGCGGCATAAACACAGCAGTGAAAAGCAGCTAAACCCCATTATAAAAATAAATTACTTTGAAAAACCCATGAAACAAAGACAGTGAAAGAGAGAGAAATTCTTACACAATGCGTTCAGGGGCTGTGATGCAACCTGGATTGACCATATCTAGACCCACAGCTGGATGAGACATAAGGGTGGACACTCTTGGGGCTGAGAGGTTTGGTGAGGTTGGGTGAGCAAACGCAGACCCTTTAAAGTAATACTGCATGGTACCCATCGCATGGGTCACAAATCTCCAGGTTCAAGGGCATCTTCCTACATCGAAAACATGCATGAGAAACCCAGAAGATGGTACACCGTGTGATGGGGAAAGGTTTCTAAAACGCACCTCATTTCTCATCTCCTTGTGCCCGGGTTCGCTATTCCAGCCGCTTTACCAGCAATCTCCCTACTTGGAGCATCAGCACCTTTAACCTCCTGTTCCGTACAGGTTGCAATTTGTCCTGAGGATGAACGGGAAGACGTGGAACCAATGAGAGACTAGCTCTTGGTGTTGGGACAGGCACAGGTCACTCTATTTTCCCATCAGGAAGAAGAATTAACCACAGGCTCAGCCTGCCACCCGGAACCAAAACAGGGCCTGAAGCCATCCTGCGCTATTGCGGCCAGCTCCCTAAAAATCGAGTTGTAAAATGGAGGTTCAGGGCACTGCAATTCACAAACCTGCAGACTTATAAATGATAACTCTCGTCCACAAATATATTGAGGGAAGGCAAAGAAGAGGATTTGAAATCAAGGCAGAATTGCAGGAAACAGATTTCAGGAGGTAGATTCGAATCGCCTTTAAAGCACATGAAAAGCGGAAAAACGTTGACAATGATGCCCTTGGCCAAAAAGGGCGTATGCGTTTTTTCCTGAATATATTCAGGAAAAAACGCATACGCCCTTTTTGGCCAACCAAGCAACCTGGAAAGGCAAATCAGCACTACAAAGATGTCTCGCTTCCCATCGGTTAAAAAGGCCATGCTGAAAAAAGTGTCAAAACCAGAAATGCAGGACAGGCCATGGAGAAATGGGAGCCTTCCTACACTGATGGGCGGGATGTAAATTGCCAACAGCCACTCTGGAGAAGCGTACGGTGAGTCCTGAAACATCTAAAAAACTAAGCTTAGAGAGCATAGGGCACTTCCACTCATGGGGTTATAAATTGGGAAAATTAAAAATCAGCAAGACACAAGCACCCCAAAGTTTAGGGCTGCTCTGTTGACAAGGACCTCCACTTCATTCCACCTTCAATATCCCAGGAAAGAGAAAAATGGATAAAGAAGTTGTGGTCCTTATGTACAATGGAATATCACTCAGCCATGAAATCAATGTCATAAGGCTAGTAGCAGCATGATGAGTGGATTTAGGTACGACGATTCTAAGTGAAATAAGTCACACAGAAAAGGACACTTCTCATAAGGTATCACTGATAGAGGGAATGTAAAAACCGTTACACTTGAACTGAATTACAAAACAGAACAGAGTCACACATGCAGAAAACACACTATGGTTGCTTATTGGGAAAGGTGAGGTGGGGTGATACATAAAACAAGGGTTTCAAATTAGCTCAGATACCGTTCCATAAACCCAATATGTAATAGACAAGACCTACTCCTTGCTCAGAGAACTGGACTCAACACGCCCTATTCACCGCACAAGAATATATCTGACTAGTAATAATCTTAAAACCTATGTATTGATATCTCTCTGTTAGTGTGTCAAGTGGGTAAAAAGCGGCATAAACACAGCAGTGAAAAGCAGCTAAACCCCATTATAAAAATAAATTACTTTGAAAAACCCATGAAACAAAGACAGTGAAAGAGAGAGAAATTCTTACACAATGCGTTCAGGGGCTGTGATGCAACCTGGATTGACCATATCTAGACCCACAGCTGGATGAGACATAAGGGTGGACACTGTTGCGGCTGAGAGGTTTGGTGAGGTTGGGTGAGCAAACGCAGACCCTTTAAAGTAATACTGCGTGGTACCCATCGCATGGGTCCCAAATCTCCAGGTTGAAGGGCATCTTCCTACATCGTAAACATGCATGAGATACCCAGAAGATGGTACACCGTGTGATGGGGAAAGGTTTCTAAAACGCACCTCATTTCTCATCTGCCTGTGCCCGGGTTTGCCATTCCAGCCACTTTACTAGCAATCTCCCTCCTTGGAGCATCATCACCTTTAACCTCCTGTTCCGTACAGGTTGCAATTTGTCCTGAGGATGAACGGGAAGACGTGGAACCAATGAGAGACTAGCTCTTGGTGTTGGGACAGGCACAGGTCACTCTATTTTCCCATCAGGAAGAAGAATTAACCACAGGCTCAGCCTGCCCCCCGGATCAAGAACAGGGCCAGAAGCCATCCTGCGCTTTTGCGGCCATCTCCCAAAAAAGCCAGTTGTAAAATGGAGGTTCAGGGCACTGCAATTCACAAACCTGCAGAGTTATAAATGATAACTCTCGTCCACAAATATATTGAGGGAAGGCAAAGAAGAGGATTTGAAATCAAGGCAGAATTGCAGGAAACAGATTTCAGGAGGTAGATTCGAATCGCCTTTAAAGCACATGAAAAGCGGCAAAACGTTGACAATGATGCCCTTGGCCAAAAAGGGCGTATGCGTTTCTTCCTGAATATATTCAGGAAAAACCGCATACGCCCTTTTTGGCCAACCAAGCAACCTGGAAAGGCAAATCAGCGCTACAAAGAAGTCTCGCTTCCCATCGGTTAAAAGGGCCATGCTGAAAAAAGTGTCAAAACCAGAAATGCAAGACAGGCCATGGAGAAATGGGAGCCTTGCTACACTGATGGGCCGGATGTTAATTGCCAACAGCCACTCTGGAGAAGTGTACGGTGTGTCCTGAAACATCTGAAAAACACAGCTTAGAGAGCATAGGGCACTTCCACTCATGGGGGTATAAATTGGGAAAATTAAAAATCAGCAAGCCACAATCACCCCAAAGTTGAGGGCTGCTCTGTTGACAAGGACCTCCACTTCATTCCACCTTAAATATCCCAGGAAAGAGAAAAATGGATAAAGAAGTTGTGGTCCTTATGTACAATGGAATATCACTCAGCCATGAAATCAATGTCATAAGGTTAGTAGCAGCATGATGAGTGGATTTAGGTACGACGATTCTAAGTGAAATAAGTCACACAGAAAAGGACACTTCTCATAAGGTATCACTGATAGAGGGAATGTAAAAACCGTTACACTTGAACTGAATTACAAAACAGAACAGAGTCACACATGCAGAAAACACACTATGGCTGCTTAACGGGAAAGGTGAGGTGGGGTGATACATAAAACAAGGGTATCAAATTAGCTCAGATACCGTTCCATAAACCCAATATGTAGTAGACAAGACCTACTCCTTGCTCAGAGAACTGGACTCAACACGCCCTATTCACCGCACAAGAATATATCTGACTAGTAATAATCTTAAAACCTATGTATTGATATCTCTGTTAGTGTGTCAAGTGGCTGTAAAGCGGCATAAACACAGCCGTGAAAAGCAGCTAAACCCCATTATGAAAATAAATTACTTTGAAAAACCCATGAAACAACGACAGTGAAAGAGATAGAAATTCTTACACAATGAGTTCAGGGGCTGGGATGCAACCTGGATTGACCATATCTAGACCCACAGCTGGATGAGACATAAGGGTGGACACTCTTGGGGCTGAGAGGTTTGGTGAGGTTGGGTGAGCAAACGCAGACCCTTTAAAGTAATACTGCATGGTACCCATCGCATGGGTCCCATATCTCCAGGTTCAAGGGCATCTTCCTACATCGAAAACATGCATGAGAAACCCAGAAGATGGTACACCGTGTGATGTGGAAAGGTTTCTAAAACGCACCTCATTTCTCATCTCCTTGTGCCCGGATTCGCTATTCCAGCCCTTTACTAGCAATCTCCCTACTTGGAGCATCATCACCTTTAACCTCCTGTTCCGTACAGGTTGCAATTTGTCCTGAGGATGAACGGGAAGACGTGGAACCAATGAGAGACTAGCTCTTGGTGTTGGGACAGGCACAGGTCACTCTATTTTCCCATCAGGAAGAAGAATTAACCACAGGCTCAGCCTGCCCCCCGGAACCAGAACAGGGCCTGAAGCCATCCTGCGCTATTGCGGCCAGCTCCCTAAAAAGCGAGTTGTAAAATGGAGGTTCAGGGCACTGCAATTCACAAACCTGCAGAGTTATAAATGATAACTCTCGTCCACAAATATATTGAGGGAAGGCAAAGAAGAGGATTTGAAATCAAGGCAGAATTGCAGGAAACAGATTTCAGGAGGTAGATTCGAATCGCCTTTAAAGCACATGAAAAGCGGCAAAACGTTGACAATGATGCCCTTGGCCAAAAAGGGCGTATGCGTTTTTTCCTGAATATATTCAGGAAAAAACGCATACGCCCTTTTTGGCCAACCAAGCAACCTGGAAAGGCAAATCAGCGCTACAAAGAAGTCTCGCTTCCCATCGGTCAAAAGGGCCATGCTGAAAAAAGTGTCAAAACCAGAAATGCAGGACAGGCCATGGAGAAAGGGGAGCCTTGCTACACTGATGGGCGGGATGTAAATTGTCAACAGCCACTCTGGAGAAGTGTACGGTGAGTCATGAAACGTCTAAAAAGCAAAGCTTAGAGAGCATAGGGCACTTCCACTCATGGGGGTATAAATTGGGAAAATTAAAAATCAGCAAGACACAAGCACCCCAAAGTTTAGGGCTGCTCTGTTGACAAGGACCTCCACTTCATTCCACCTTCAATATCGCAGGAAAGAGAAAAATGGATAAAGAAGTTGTGGTCCTTATGTACAATGGAATATCACTCAGCCGTGAAATCAATGTCATAAGGCTAGTAGCAGCATGATGAGTGGATTTAGGTACGACGATTCTAAGTGAAATAAGTCACACAGAAAAGGACACTTCTCATAAGGTATCACTGATAGAGGGAATGTAAAAACCGTTACACTTGAACTGAATTACAAAACAGAACAGAGTCACACATGCAGAAAACACACTATGGCTGCTTAACGGGAAAGGTGAGGTGGGGTGGTACATAAAACAAGGGTTTCAAATTAGCTCAGATACCGTTCCATAAAACCAATATGTAATAGACAAGACCTACTCCTTGCTCAGAGAACTGGACTCAACACGCCCTATTCACCGCACAAGAATATATCTGACTAGTAATAATCTTAAAACCTATGTATTGATATCTCTCTGTTAGTGTGTCAAGTGGGTGTAAAGCGGCATAAACACAGCAGTGAAAAGCAGCTAAACCCCATTATAAAAATAAATTACTTTGAAAAACCCATGAAACAAAGACAGTGAAAGAGAGAGAAATTCTTACGCAATGCGTTCAGGGGCTGTGATGCAACCTGGATTGACCATATCTAGACCCACAGCTGGATGAGACATAAGGGTGGACACTGTTGCGGCTGAGAGGTTTGGTGAGGTTGGGTGAGCAAACGCAGACCCTTTAAAGTAATACTGCGTGGTACCCATCGCATGGGTCCCAAATCTCCAGGTTCAAGGTCATCTTCCTACATCGAAAACATGCATGAGATACCCAGAAGATGGTACACTGTGTGATGGCGAAAGGTTTCTAAAACGCACCTCATTTCTCATCTGCTTGTGCCCGGGTTCGCAATTCCAGCCACTTTACTAGCAATCTCCCTCCTTGGAGCATCAGCACCTTTAACCTCCTGTTCCGTACAGGTTGCAATTTGTACTGAGGATGAACGGGAAGATGTGGAACCAATGAGAGACTAGCTCTTGGTGTTGGGACAGGCACAGGTCACTCTATTTTCCCATCAGGAAGAAGAATTAACCACAGGCTCAGCCTGCCCCCCGGAACCAGAACAGGGCCTGAAGCCATCCTGCGCTTTTGCGGCCAGCTCCCTAAAAAGCGAGTTGTAAAATGGAGGTTCAGGGCACTGCAATTCACAAACCTGCAGAGTTATAAATGATAACTCTCGTCCACAAATATATTGAGGGAAGGCAAAGAAGAGGATTTGAAATCAAGGCAGAATTGCAGGAAACAGATTTCAGGAGGTAGATTCGAATCGCCTTTAAAGCACATGAAAAGCGGCAAAACGTTGACAATGATGCCCTTGGCCAAAAAGGGCGTATGCGTTTTTTCCTGAATATATTCAGGAAAAAACGCATACGCCCTTTTTGGCCAACCAAGCAACCTGGAAAGGCAAATCAGCGCTACAAAGATGTCTCGCTTCCCATCGGTCAAAAGGGCCATGCTGAAAAAAGTGTCAAAACCAGAAATGCAGGACAGGCCATGGAGAAATGGGAGCCTTGCTACACTGATGGGCGGGATGTAAATTGTCAACAGCCACTCTGGAGAAGTGTACGGTGAGTCCTGAAACGTCTAAAAAGCAAAGCTTAGAGAGCATAGGGCACTTCCACTCATGGGGGTATAAATTGGGAAAATTAAAAATCAGCAAGACACAAGCACCCCAAAGTTTCGGGCTGCTCTGTTGACAAGGACCTCCACTTCATTCCACCTTCAATATCCCAGGAAAGAGAAAAATGGATAAAGAAGTTGTGGTCCTTATGTACAATGGAATATCACTCAGCCATGAAATCAATGTCATAAGGCTAGTAGCAGCATGATGAGTGGATTTAGGTACGACGATTCTAAGTGAAATAAGTCACACAGAAAAGGACACTTCTCATAAGGTATCACTGATAGAGGGAATGTAAAAACCGTTACACTTGAACTGAATTACAAAACAGAACAGAGTCACACATGCAGAAAACACACTATGGCTGCTTAACGGGAAAGGTGAGGTGGGGTGGTACATAAAACAAGGGTTTCAAATTAGCTCAGATACCGTTCCATAAAACCAATATGTAATAGACAAGACCTACTCCTTGCTCAGAGAACTGGACTCAACACGCCCTATTCACCGCACAAGAATATATCTGACTAGTAATAATCTTAAAACCTATGTATTGATATCTCTCTGTTAGTGTGTCAAGTGGGTGTAAAGCGGCATAAACACAGCAGTGAAAAGCAGCTAAACCCCATTATAAAAATAAATTACTTTGAAAAACCCATGAAACAAAGACAGTGAAAGAGAGAGAAATTCTTACACAATGCGTTCAGGGGCTGTGATGCAACCTGGATTGACCATATCTAGACCCACAGCTGGATGAGACATAAGGGTGGACACTCTTGGGGCTGAGAGGTTTGGTGAGGTTGGGTGAGCAAATGCAGACCCTTTAAAGTAATACTGCATGGTACCCATCGCATGGGTCACAAATCTCCAGGTTCAAGGGCATCTTCCTACATCGAAAACATGCATGAGAAACCCAGAAGATGGTACACCGTGTGATGGGGAAAGGTTTCTAAAACGCACCTCATTTCTCATCTCCTTGTGCCCGGGTTCGCTATTCCAGCCGCATTACTAGCAATCTCCCTACTTGGAGCATCAGCACCTTTAACCTCCTGTTCCGTACAGGTTGCAATTTGTCCTGAGGATGAACGGGAAGACGTGGAACCAATGAGAGACTAGCTCTTGGTGTTGGGACAGGCACAGGTCACTCTATTTTCCCATCAGGAAGAAGAATTAACCACAGGCTCAGCCTGCCCCCCGGAACCAGAACAGGGCCTGAAGCCATCCTGCGCCATTGCGGCCAGCTCCCTAAAAATCGAGTTGTAAAATGGAGGTTCAGGGCACTGCAATTCACAAACCTGCAGACTTATAAATGATAACTCTCGTCCACAAATATATTGAGGGAAGGCAAAGAAGAGGATTTGAAATCAAGGCAGAATTGCAGGAAACAGATTTCAGGAGGTAGATTCGATTCGCCTTTAAAGCACATGAAAAGCGGCAAAACGTTGACAATGATGCCCTTGGCCAAAAAGGGCGTATGCGTTTTTTCCTGAATATATTCAGGAAAAAACGCATACGCCCTTTTTGGCCAACCAAGCAACCTGGAAAGGCAAATCAGCGCTACAAAGATGTCTCGCTTCCCATCGGTTAAAAAGGCCATGCTGAAAAAAGTGTCAAAACCAGAAATGCAGGACAGGCCATGGAGAAATGGGAGCCTTGCTACACTGATGGGCGGGATGTAAATTGCCAACAGCCACTCTGGAGAAGCGTACGGTGAGTCCTGAAACATCTAAAAAACAAAGCTTAGAGAGCATACGGCACTTCCACTCATGGGGTTATAAATTGGGAAAATTAAAAATCAGCAAGACACAAGCACCCCAAAGTTTAGGGCTGCTCTGTTGACAAGGACCTCCACTTCATTCCACCTTCAATATCCCAGGAAAGAGAAAAATGGATAAAGAAGTTGTGGTCCTTATGTACAATGGAATATCACTCAGCCATGAAATCAATGTCATAAGGCTAGTAGCAGCATGATGAGTGGATTTAGGTACGACGATTCTAAGTGAAATAAGTCACACAGAAAAGGACACTTCTCATAAGGTATCACTGATAGAGGGAATGTAAAAACCGTTACACTTGAACTGAATTACAAAACAGAACAGAGTCACACATGCAGAAAACACACTATGGCTGCTTAACGGGAAAGGTGAGGTGGGGTGGTACATAAAACAAGGGTTTCAAATTAGCTCAGATACCGTTCCATAAAACCAATATGTAATAGACAAGACCTACTCCTTGCTCAGAGAACTGGACTCAACACGCCCTATTCACCGCACAAGAATATATCTGACTAGTAATAATCTTAAAACCTATGTATTGATATCTCTCTGTTAGTGTGTCAAGTGGGTGTAAAGCGGCATAAACACAGCAGTGAAAAGCAGCTAAACCCCATTATAAAAATAAATTACTTTGAAAAACCCATGAAACAAAGACAGTGAAAGAGAGAGAAATTCTTACACAATGCGTTCAGGGGCTGTGATGCAACCTGGATTGACCATATCTAGACCCACAGCTGGATGAGACATAAGGGTGGACACTCTTGGGGCTGAGAGGTTTGGTGAGGTTGGGTGAGCAAACGCAGACCCTTTAAAGTAATACTGCATGGTACCCATCGCATGAGTCCCAAATCTCCAGGTTCAAAGGCATCTTCCTACATCGAAAACATGCATGAGAAACCCAGAAGATGGTACACCGTGTGATGGGGAAAGGTTTCTAAAACGCACCTCATTTCTCATCTCCTTGTGCCCGGGTTCGCTATTCCAGCCGCTTTACTAGCAATCTCCCTCCTTGGAGCATCGGCACCTTTAACCTCCTGTTCCGTACAGGTTGCAATTTGTCCTGAGGATGAACGGGAAGACGTGGAACCAATGAGAGACTAGCTCTTGGTGTTGGGACAGGCACAGGTCACTCTATTTTCCCATCAGGAAGAAGAATTAACCACAGGCTCAGCCTGCCCCCCGGAACCAGAACAGGGCCTGAAGCCATCCTGCGCTATTGCGGCCAGCTCCCTAAAAATCGAGTTGTAAAATGGAGGTTCAGGGCACTGCAATTCACAAACCTGCAGACTTATAAATGATAACTCTCGTCCACAAATATATTGAGGGAAGGCAAAGAAGAGGATTTGAAATCAAGGCAGAATTGCAGGAAACAGATTTCAGGAGGTAGATTCGAATCGCCTTTAAAGCACATGAAAAGCGGCAAAACGTTGACAATGATGCCCTTGGCCAAAAAGGGCGTATGCGTTTTTTCCTGAATATATTCAGGAAAAAACGCATACGCCCTTTTTGGCCAACCAAGCAACCTGGAAAGGCAAATCAGCGCTACAAAGACGTCTCGCTTCCCATCGGTTAAAAAGGCCATGCTGAAAAAAGTGTCAAAACCAGAAATGCAGGACAGGCCATGGAGAAATGGGAGCCTTCCTACACTGATGGGCGGGATGTAAATTGCCAACAGCCACTCTGGAGAAGCGTACGGTGAGTCCTGAAACATCTAAAAAACAAAGCTTAGAGAGCATAGGGCACTTCCACTCAGGGGTTATAAATTGGGAAAATGAAAAATCAGCAAGACACAAGCACCCCAAAGTTTAGGGCTGCTCTGTTGACAAGGACCTCCACTTCATTCCACCTTCAATATCCCAGGAAAGAGAAAAATGGATAAAGAAGTTGTGGTCCTTATGTACAATGGAATATCACTCAGCCATGAAATCAATGTCATAAGGCTAGTAGCAGCATGATGAGTGGATTTAGGTACGACGATTCTAAGTGAAATAAGTCACACAGAAAAGGACACTTCTCATAAGGTATCACTGATAGAGGGAATGTAAAAACCGTTACACTTGAACTGAATTACAAAACAGAACAGAGTCACACATGCAGAAAACACACTATGGCTGCTTAACGGGAAAGGTGAGGTGGGGTGATACATAAAACAAGGGTTTCAAATTAGCTCAGATACCGTTCCATAAACCCAATATGTAATAGACAAGACCTACTCCTTGCTCAGAGAACTGGACTCAACACGCCCTATTCACCGCACAAGAATATATCTGACTAGTAATAATCTTAAAACCTATGTATTGATATCTCTCTGTTAGTGTGTCAAGTGGGTGTAAAGCGGCATAAACACAGCAGTGAAAAGCAGCTAAACCCCATTATAAAAATAAATTACTTTGAAAAACCCATGAAACAAAGACAGTGAAAGAGAGAGAAATTCTTACACAATGCGTTCAGGGGCTGTGATGCAACCTGGATTGACCATATCTAGACCCACAGCTGGATGAGACATAAGGGTGGACACTCTTGGGGCTGAGAGGTTTGGTGAGGTTGGGTGAGCAAACGCAGACCCTTTAAAGTAATACTGCATGGTACCCATCGCATGGGTTCCAAATCTCCAGGTTCAAGGGCATCTTCCTACATCGAAAACATGCATGAGAAACCCAGAAGATGGTACACCGTGTGATGGGGAAAGGTTTCTAAAACGCACCTCATTTCTCATCTCCTTGTGCCCGGGTTCGCTATTCCAGCCGCTTTACTAGCAATCTCCCTCCTTGGAGCATCGGCACCTTTAACCTCCTGTTCCGTACAGGTTGCAATTTGTCCTGAGGATGAACGGGAAGACGTGGAACCAATGAGAGACTAGCTCTTGGTGTTGGGACAGGCACAGGTCACTCTATTTTCCCATCAGGAAGAAGAATTAACCACAGGCTCAGCCTGCCCCCCGGAACCAGAACAGGGCCTGAAGCCATCCTGCGCTATTGCGGCCAGCTCCCTAAAAATCGAGTTGTAAAATGGAGGTTCAGGGCACTGCAATTCACAAACCTGCAGACTTATAAATGATAACTCTCGTCCACAAATATATTGAGGGAAGGCAAAGAAGAGGATTTGAAATCAAGGCAGAATTGCACGAAACAGATTTCAGGAGGTAGATTCGAATCGCCTTTAAAGCACATGAAAAGCGGCAAAACGTTGACAATGATGCCCTTGGCCAAAAAGGGCGTATGCGTTTTTTCCTGAATATATTCAGGAAAAAACGCATACGCCCTTTTTGGCCAACCAAGCAACCTGGAAAGGCAAATCAGCGCTACAAAGACGTCTCGCTTCCCATCGGTTAAAAAGGCCATGCTGAAAAAAGTGTCAAAACCAGAAATGCAGGACAGGCCATGGAGAAATGGGAGCCTTCCTACACTGATGGGCGGGATGTAAATTGCCAACAGCCACTCTGGAGAAGCATACGGTGAGTCCTGAAACATCTAAAAAACAAAGCTTAGAGAGCATAGGGCACTTCCACTCAGGGGTTATAAATTGGGAAAATGAAAAATCAGCAAGACACAAGCACCCCAAAGTTGAGGGCTGCTCTGTTGACAAGGACCTCCACTTCATTCCACCTTCAATATCCCAGGAAAGAGAAAAATGGATAAAGAAGTTGTGGTCCTTATGTACAATGGAATATCACTCAGCCATGAAATCAATTTCATAAGGCTAGTAGCAGCATGATGAGTGGATTTAGGTACGACGATTCTAAGTGAAATAAGTCACACAGAAAAGGACACTTCTCATAAGGTATCACTGATAGAGGGAATGTAAAAACCGTTACACTTGAACTGAATTACAAAACAGAACAGAGTCACACATGCAGAAAACACACTATGGCTGCTTAACGGGAAAGGTGATGTGGGGTGATACATAAAACAAGGGTTTCAAATTAGCTCAGATACCGTTCCATAAACCCAATATGTAATAGACAAGACCTACTCCTTGCTCAGAGAACTGGACTCAACACGCCCTATTCACCGCACAAGAATATATCTGACTAGTAATAATCTTAAAACCTATGTATTGATATCTCTCTGTTAGTGGGTCAAGTGGGTAAAAAGCGGCATAAACACAGCAGTGAAAAGCAGCTAAACCCCATTATAAAAATAAATTACTTTGAAAAACCCATGAAACAAAGACAGTGAAAGAGAGAGAAATTCTTACACAATGCGTTCAGGGGCTGTGATGCAACCTGGATTGACCATATCTAGACCCACAGCTGGATGAGACATAAGGGTGGACACTGTTGCGGCTGAGAGGTTTGGTGAGGTTGGGTGAGCAAACGTAGACCCTTTAAATAATACTGCGTGGTACCCATCGCATGGGTCCCAAATCTCCAGGTTCAAGGGCATCTTCCTACATCGAAAACATGCATGAGATACCCAGAAGACGGTACACCGTGTGATGGGGAAAGGTTTCTAAAACGCACCTCATTTCTCATCTGCCTGTGCCCGGGTTCGCCATTCCAGCCACTTTACTAGCAATCTCCCTCCTTGGAGCATCAGCACCTTTAACCTCCTGTTCCGTACAGGTTGCAATTTGTACTGAGGATGAACGGGAAGACGTGGAACCAATGAAAGACTAGCTCTTGGTGTTGGGACAGGCACAGGTCACTCTATTTTCCCATCAGGAAGAAGAATTAACCACAGGCTCAGCCTGCCCCCCGGAACCAGAACAGGGCCTGAAGACATCCTGCGCTTTTGCGGCCAGCTCCCTAAAAAGCGAGTTGTAAAATGGAGGTTCAGGGCACTGCAATTCACAAACCTGCAGACTTATAAATGATAACTCTCATCTACAAATATATTGAGGGAAGGCAAAGAAGAGGATTTGAAATCAAGGCAGAATTGCAGGAAACAGATTTCAGGAGGTAGATTCGAATTGCCTTTAAAGCACATGAAAAGCAGCAAAACGTTGACAATGATGCCCTTGGCCAAAAAGGGCGTATGCGTTTTTTCCTAAATATATTCAGGAAAAAACGCATACGCACTTTTTGGCCAACCAAGCAACCTGGAAAGGCAAATCAGCGCTACAAAGATGTCTCGCTTCCCATCGGTCAAAAGGGCCATGCTGAAAAGAGTGTCAAAACCAGAAATGCAGGACAGGCCATGGAGAAATGGGAGCCTTGCTACACTGATGGGCGGGATGTAAATTGTCAACAGCCACTCTGGAGAAGTGTACGGTGAGTCCTGAAACGTCTAAAAAGCAAAGCTTAGAGAGCATAGGGCACTTCCACTCATGGGGGTATAAATTGGGAAAATTAAAAATCAGCAAGACACAAGCACCCCAAAGTTTAGGGCTGCTCTGTTGACAAGGACCTCCACTTCATTCCACCTTCAATATCGCAGGAAAGAGAAAAATGGATAAAGAAGTTGTGGTCCTTATGTACAATGGAATATCACTCAGCCGTGAAATCAATGTCATAAGGCTAGTAGCAGCATGATGAGTGGATTTAGGTACGACGACTCTAAGTGAAATAAGTCACACAGAAAAGGACACTTCTCATAAGGTATCACTTATAGAGGAAATGTAAAAACCGTTACACTTGAACTGAATTACAAAACAGAACAGAGTCACACATGCACAAAACACACTATGGCTGCTTAACGGGAAAGGTGAGGTGGGGTGATACATAAAACAAGGGTTTCAAATTAGCTCAGATACCGTTCCATAAACCCAATATGTAATAGACAAGACCTACTCCTTGCTCAGAGAACTGGACTCAACACGCCCTATTCACCGCACAATAATATATCTGACTAGTAATAATCTTAAAACCTACGTATTGATATCTCTCTGTTAGTGGGTCAAGTGGGTAAAAAGCGGCATAAACACAGCAGTGAAAAGCAGCTAAACCCCATTATAAAAATAAATTACTTTGAAAAACCCATGAAACAAAGACAGTGAAAGAGAGAGAAATTCTTACACAATGCGTTCAGGAGCTGTGATGCAACCTGGATTGACCATATCTAGACCCACAGCTGGATGAGACATAAGGGTGGACACTGTTGCGGCTGAGAGTTTTGGTGAGGTTGGGTGAGCAAACGCAGACCCTTTAAAGTAATACTGCGTGGTACCCATCGCATGGGTCCCAAATCTCCAGGTTGAAGGGCATCTTAATACATCGTAAACATACATGAGATACCCAGAAGATGGTACACCGTGTGATGGGGAAAGGTTTCTAAAACGCACCTCATTTCTCATCTGCCTGTGCCCGGGTTTGCCATTCCAGCCACTTTACTAGCAATCTCCCTCCTTGGAGCATCATCACCTTTAACCTCCTGTTCCGTACAGGTTGCAATTTGTCCTGAGGATGAACGGGAAGACGTGGAACCAACGAGAGACTAGCTCTTGGTGTTGGGACAGGCACAGGTCACTCTATTTTCCCATCAGGAAGAAGAATTAACCACAGGCTCAGCCTGCCACCCGGAACCAAAACAGGGCCTGAAGCCATCCTGCGCTATTGCGGCCAGCTCCCTAAAAATCGAGTTGTAAAATGGAGGTTCAGGGCACTGCAATTCACAAACCTGCAGACTTATAAATGATAACTCTCGTCCACAAATATATTGAGGGAAGGCAAAGAAGAGGATTTGAAATCAAGGCAGAATTGCAGGAAACAGATTTCAGGAGGTAGATTCGAATCGCCTTTAAAGCACATGAAAAGCGGCAAAACGTTGACAATGATGCCCTTGGCCAAAAAGGGCGTATGCGTTTTTTCCTGAATATATTCAGGAAAAAACGCATACGCCCTTTTTGGCCAACCAAGCAACCTGGAAAGGCAAATCAGCGCTACAAAGATGTCTCGCTTCCCATCGGTTAAAAAGGCCATGCTGAAAAAAGTGTCAAAACCAGAAATGCAGGACAGGCCATGGAGAAATGGGAGCTTTCCTACACTGATGGGCGGGATGTAAATTGCCAACAGCCACTCTGGAGAAGCGTACGGTGAGTCCTGAAACATCTAAAAAACTAAGCTTAGAGAGCATAGGGCACTTCCACTCATGGGGTTATAAATTGGGAAAATTAAAAATCAGCAAGACACAAGCACCCCAAAGTTTAGGGCTGCTCTGTTGACAAGGACCTCCACTTCATTCCACCTTCAATATCCCAGGAAAGAGAAAAATGGATAAAGAAGTTGTGGTCCTTATGTACAATGGAATATCACTCAGCCATGAAATCAATGTCATAAGGCTAGTAGCAGCATGATGAGTGGATTTAGGTACGACGATTCTAAGTGAAATAAGTCACAGAGAAAAGGACACTTCTCATAAGGTATCACTGATAGAGGGAATGTAAAAACCGTTACACTTGAACTGAATTACAAAACAGAACAGAGTCACACATGCAGAAAACACACTATGGCTGCTTAACGGGAAAGGTGAGGTGGGGTGATACATAAAACAAGGGTTTCAAATTAGCTCAGATACCGTTCCATAAACCCAATATGTAATAGACAAGACCTACTCCTTGCTCAGAGAACTGGACTCAACACGCCCTATTCACCGCACAAGAATATATCTGACTAGTAATAATCTTAAAACCTATGTATTCATATCTCTCTGTTAGTGTGTCAAGTGGGTGTAAAGCGGCATAAACACAGCAGTGAAAAGCAGCTAAACCCCATTATAAAAATAAATTACTTTGAAAAACCCATGAAACAAAGACAGTGAAAGAGAGAGAAATTCTTACACAATGCGTTCAGGGGCTGTGATGCAACCTGGATTGACCATATCTAGACCCACAGCTGGATGAGACATAAGGGTGGACACTCTTGGGGCTGAGAGGTTTGGTGAGGTTGGGTGAGCAAACGCAGACCCTTTAAAGTAATACTGCATGGTACCCATCGCATGGGTCACAAATCTCCAGGTTCAAGGGCATCTTCCTACATCGAAAACATGCATGAGAAACCCAGAAGATGGTACACCGTGTGATGGGGAAAGGTTTCTAAAACGCACCTCATTTCTCATCTCCTTGTGCCCGGGTTCGCTATTCCAGCCGCTTTACCAGCAATCTCCCTACTTGGAGCATCAGCACCTTTAACCTCCTGTTCCGTACAGGTTGCAATTTGTCCTGAGGATGAACGGGAAGACGTGGAACCAATGAGAGACTAGCTCTTGGTGTTGGGACAGGCACAGGTCACTCTATTTTCCCATCAGGAAGAAGAATTAACCACAGGCTCAGCCTGCCACCCGGAACCAAAACAGGGCCTGAAGCCATCCTGCGCTATTGCGGCCAGCTCCCTAAAAATCGAGTTGTAAAATGGAGGTTCAGGGCACTGCAATTCACAAACCTGCAGACTTATAAATGATAACTCTCGTCCACAAATATATTGAGGGAAGGCAAAGAAGAGGATTTGAAATCAAGGCAGAATTGCAGGAAACAGATTTCAGGAGGTAGATTCGAATCGCCTTTAAAGCACATGAAAAGCGGAAAAACGTTGACAATGATGCCCTTGGCCAAAAAGGGCGTATGCGTTTTTTCCTGAATATATTCAGGAAAAAACGCATACGCCCTTTTTGGCCAACCAAGCAACCTGGAAAGGCAAATCAGCACTACAAAGATGTCTCGCTTCCCATCGGTTAAAAAGGCCATGCTGAAAAAAGTGTCAAAACCAGAAATGCAGGACAGGCCATGGAGAAATGGGAGCCTTCCTACACTGATGGGCGGGATGTAAATTGCCAAGAGCCACTCTGGAGAAGCGTACGGTGAGTCCTGAAACATCTAAAAAACTAAGCTTAGAGAGCATAGGGCACTTCCACTCATGGGGTTATAAATTGGGAAAATTAAAAATCAGCAAGACACAAGCACCCCAAAGTTTAGGGCTGCTCTGTTGACAAGGACCTCCACTTCATTCCACCTTCAATATCCCAGGAAAGAGAAAAATGGATAAAGAAGTTGTGGTCCTTATGTACAATGGAATATCACTCAGCCATGAAATCAATGTCATAAGGCTAGTAGCAGCATGATGAGTGGATTTAGGTACGACGATTCTAAGTGAAATAAGTCACACAGAAAAGGACACTTCTCATAAGGTATCACTGATAGAGGGAATGTAAAAACCGTTACACTTGAACTGAATTACAAAACAGAACAGAGTCACACATGCAGAAAACACACTATGGTTGCTTATTGGGAAAGGTGAGGTGGGGTGATACATAAAACAAGGGTTTCAAATTAGCTCAGATACCGTTCCATAAACCCAATATGTAATAGACAAGACCTACTCCTTGCTCAGAGAACTGGACTCAACACGCCCTATTCACCGCACAAGAATATATCTGACTAGTAATAATCTTAAAACCTATGTATTGATATCTCTCTGTTAGTGTGTCAAGTGGGTAAAAAGCGGCATAAACACAGCAGTGAAAAGCAGCTAAACCCCATTATAAAAATAAATTACTTTGAAAAACCCATGAAACAAAGACAGTGAAAGAGAGAGAAATTCTTACACAATGCGTTCAGGGGCTGTGATGCAACCTGGATTGACCATATCTAGACCCACAGCTGGATGAGACATAAGGGTGGACACTGTTGCGGCTGAGAGGTTTGGTGAGGTTGGGTGAGCAAACGCAGACCCTTTAAAGTAATACTGCGTGGTACCCATCGCATGGGTCCCAAATCTCCAGGTTGAAGGGCATCTTCCTACATCGTAAACATGCATGAGATACCCAGAAGATGGTACACCGTGTGATGGGGAAAGGTTTCTAAAACGCACCTCATTTCTCATCTGCCTGTGCCCGGGTTTGCCATTCCAGCCACTTTACTAGCAATCTCCCTCCTTGGAGCATCATCACCTTTAACCTCCTGTTCCGTACAGGTTGCAATTTGTCCTGAGGATGAACGGGAAGACGTGGAACCAATGAGAGACTAGCTCTTGGTGTTGGGACAGGCACAGGTCACTCTATTTTCCCATCAGGAAGAAGAATTAACCACAGGCTCAGCCTGCCCCCCGGATCAAGAACAGGGCCAGAAGCCATCCTGCGCTTTTGCGGCCATCTCCCAAAAAAGCCAGTTGTAAAATGGAGGTTCAGGGCACTGCAATTCACAAACCTGCAGAGTTATAAATGATAACTCTCGTCCACAAATATATTGAGGGAAGGCAAAGAAGAGGATTTGAAATCAAGGCAGAATTGCAGGAAACAGATTTCAGGAGGTAGATTCGAATCGCCTTTAAAGCACATGAAAAGCGGCAAAACGTTGACAATGATGCCCTTGGCCAAAAAGGGCGTATGCGTTTCTTCCTGAATATATTCAGGAAAAACCGCATACGCCCTTTTTGGCCAACCAAGCAACCTGGAAAGGCAAATCAGCGCTACAAAGAAGTCTCGCTTCCCATCGGTTAAAAGGGCCATGCTGAAAAAAGTGTCAAAACCAGAAATGCAGGACAGGCCATGGAGAAATGGGAGCCTTGCTACACTGATGGGCCGGATGTTAATTGCCAACAGCCACTCTGGAGAAGTGTACGGTGTGTCCTGAAACATCTGAAAAACACAGCTTAGAGAGCATAGGGCACTTCCACTCATGGGGGTATAAATTGGGAAAATTAAAAATCAGCAAGCCACAAGCACCCCAAAGTTGAGGGCTGCTCTGTTGACAAGGACCTCCACTTCATTCCACCTTAAATATCCCAGGAAAGAGAAAAATGGATAAAGAAGTTGTGGTCCTTATGTACAATGGAATATCACTCAGCCATGAAATCAATGTCATAAGGTTAGTAGCAGCATGATGAGTGGATTTAGGTACGACGATTCTAAGTGAAATAAGTCACACAGAAAAGGACACTTCTCATAAGGTATCACTGATAGAGGGAATGTAAAAACCGTTACACTTGAACTGAATTACAAAACAGAACAGAGTCACACATGCAGAAAACACACTATGGCTGCTTAACGGGAAAGGTGAGGTGGGGTGATACATAAAACAAGGGTATCAAATTAGCTCAGATACCGTTCCATAAACCCAATATGTAGTAGACAAGACCTACTCCTTGCTCAGAGAACTGGACTCAACACGCCCTATTCACCGCACAAGAATATATCTGACTAGTAATAATCTTAAAACCTATGTATTGATATCTCTGTTAGTGTGTCAAGTGGCTGTAAAGCGGCATAAACACAGCCGTGAAAAGCAGCTAAACCCCATTATGAAAATAAATTACTTTGAAAAACCCATGAAACAACGACAGTGAAAGAGATAGAAATTCTTACACAATGAGTTCAGGGGCTGGGATGCAACCTGGATTGACCATATCTAGACCCACAGCTGGATGAGACATAAGGGTGGACACTCTTGGGGCTGAGAGGTTTGGTGAGGTTGGGTGAGCAAACGCAGACCCTTTAAAGTAATACTGCATGGTACCCATCGCATGGGTCCCATATCTCCAGGTTCAAGGGCATCTTCCTACATCGAAAACATGCATGAGAAACCCAGAAGATGGTACACCGTGTGATGTGGAAAGGTTTCTAAAACGCACCTCATTTCTCATCTCCTTGTGCCCGGATTCGCTATTCCAGCCCTTTACTAGCAATCTCCCTACTTGGAGCATCATCACCTTTAACCTCCTGTTCCGTACAGGTTGCAATTTGTCCTGAGGATGAACGGGAAGACGTGGAACCAATGAGAGACTAGCTCTTGGTGTTGGGACAGGCACAGGTCACTCTATTTTCCCATCAGGAAGAAGAATTAACCACAGGCTCAGCCTGCCCCCCGGAACCAGAACAGGGCCTGAAGCCATCCTGCGCTATTGCGGCCAGCTCCCTAAAAAGCGAGTTGTAAAATGGAGGTTCAGGGCACTGCAATTCACAAACCTGCAGAGTTATAAATGATAACTCTCGTCCACAAATATATTGAGGGAAGGCAAAGAAGAGGATTTGAAATCAAGGCAGAATTGCAGGAAACAGATTTCAGGAGGTAGATT
This sequence comes from Balaenoptera borealis, assembly GCF_965194805.1. Taxonomy (NCBI): domain Eukaryota; kingdom Metazoa; phylum Chordata; class Mammalia; order Artiodactyla; family Balaenopteridae; genus Balaenoptera; species Balaenoptera borealis. Next base: position 395,115 of record NW_028123821.1, read on the forward strand.
CGAATCGCCTTTAAAGCACATGAAAAGCGGCAAAACGTTGAAAAAGATGCCCTTATTGGCCAACCAAGCAACCTGGAAAGGCAAATCAGGGCTACAAAGAAGACTGGCTACCCATCGGTCAAAAGGGCCATGCTGAAAAACGTGTCAAAACCAGAAATGCAGGACAGGCCATGGAGAAATGGGAGCCTTGCTACTCTAAAGGGCGGGATGTAAATTGGCAACAGCCACTCTGGAGAAGTGTACGGTGAGTCCTGAAACATCTAAAAAACACAGCTTAGAGAGCATAGGGCACTTCCACTCATGGGGGTATAAATTGGGAAAATTAAAAATCAGCAAGACACAAGCACCCCAAAGTTGAGGGCTGCTCTGTTGACAAGGACCTCCACTTCATTCCACCTTAAATATCCCAGGAAAGAGAAAAATGGATAAAGAAGTTGTGGTCCTTATGTACAATGGCATATCACTCAGCCATGAAATCAATGTCATAAGGCTAGTAGCAGCATGATGAGTGGATTTAGGTACGACAATTCTAAGTGAAATAAGTCACACAGAAAAGGACACTTCTCATAAGGTATCACTTATAGAGGGAATGTAAAAACCGTTACACTTGAACTGAATTACAAAACAGAACAGAGTCACACATGCAGAAAACACACTATGGCTGCTTAACGGGAAAGGTGAGGTGGGGTGATACATAAAACAAGGGTATCAAATTAGCTCAGATACCGTTCCATAAACCCAATATGTAGTAGACAAGACCTACTCCTTGCTCAGAGAACTGGACTCAACACGCCCTATTCACCGCACAAGAATATATCTGACTAGTAATAATCTTGAAACCTATGTATTGATATCTCTCTGTTAGTGTGTCAAGTGGGTGTAAAGCGGCATAAACACAGCCGTGAAAAGCAGCTAAACCCCATTATGAAAATAAATTACTTTGAAAAACCCATGAAACAACGACAGTGAAAGAGATAGAAATTCTTACACAATGAGTTCAGGGGCTGTGATGCAACCTGGATTGACCATATCTAGACCCACAGCTGGATGAGACATAAGGGTGGACACTCTTGGGGCTGAGAGGTTTGGTGAGGTTGGGTGAGAAAACGCAGACCCTTTAAAGTAATACTGCGTGGTACCCATCGCATGGGTCCCAAATCTCCAGGTTCAAGGGCATCTTCCTACATCGAAAACATGCATGAGAAACCCAGAAGATGGTACACCGTGTGATGGGGAAAGGTTTCTAAAACGCACCTCATTTCTCATCTCCTTGTGCCCGGGTTCGCCATTCCAGCCACTTTACTAGCAATCTCCCTACTTGGAGCATCAGCACCTTTCACCTCCTGTTCCGTACAGGTTGCAATTTGTCCTGAGGATGAACGGGAATACGTGGAACCAACGAGAGACTAGCTCTTGGTGTTGGGACAGGCACAGGTCACTCTATTTTCCCATCAGGAAGAAGAATTAACCACAGGCTCAGCCTGCCCCCCGGAACCAGAACAGGGCCTGAAGCCATCCTGCGCTTTTGCGGCCAGCTCCCAAAAAAGCGAGTTGTAAAATGGAGGTTCAGGGCACTGCAATTCACAAACCTGCAGAGTTATAAATGATAACTCTCGTCCACCAATATATTGAGGGAAGGCAAAGAAGAGGATTTGAAATCAAGGCAGAATTGCACGAAACAGATTTCAGGAGGTAGATACGAATCGCCTTTAAAGCACATGAAAAGCGGCAAAACGTTGACAATGATGCCCTTGGCCAAAAAGGGCGTATGCGTTTTTTCCTGAATATATTCAGGAAAAAACGCATACGCCCTTTTTGGCCAACCAAGCAACCTGGAAAGGGAAATCAGCGCTACAGAGAAGTCTCGCTTCCCATCGGTCAAAAGGGCCATCCTGAAAAAAGTGTCAAAACCAGAAATGCAGGACAGGCCATGGAGAAATGGGAGCCTTGCTACACTGATGGGCGGGATGTAAATTGCCAACAGCCACTCTGGAGAAGTGTACGGTGTGTCCTGAAACATCTGAAAAACACAGCTTAGAGAGCATAGGGCACTTCCACTCATAGGGGTATAAATTGGGAAAATTAAAAATCAGCAAGACACAAGCACCCCAAAGTTGAGGGCTGCTCTGTTGACAAGGACCTCCACTTCATTCCACCTTCAATATCCCAGGAAAGAGAAAAATGGATAAAGAAGTTGTGGTCCTTATGTACAATGGAATATCACTCAGCCATGAAATCAATGTCATAAGGTTAGTAGCAGCATGATGAGTGGATTTAGGTACGACGATTCTAAGTGAAATAAGTCACACAGAAAAGGACACTTCTCATAAGGTATCACTGATAGAGGGAATGTAAAAACCGTTACACTTGAACTGAATTACAAAACAGAACAGAGTCACACATGCAGAAAACACACTATGGCTGCTTAACGGGAAAGGTGAGGTGGGGTGATACATAAAACAAGGGTATCAAATTAGCTCAGATACCGTTCCATAAACCCAATATGTAGTAGACAAGACCTACTCCTTGCTCAGAGAACTGGACTCAACACGCCCTATTCACCGCACAAGAATATATCTGACTAGTAATAATCTTAAAACCTATGTATTGATATCTCTGTTAGTGTGTCAAGTGGCTGTAAAGCGGCATAAACACAGCCGTGAAAAGCAGCTAAACCCCATTATGAAAATAAATTACTTTGAAAAACCCATGAAACAACGACAGTGAAAGAGATAGAAATTCTTACACAATGAGTTCAGGGGCTGGGATGCAACCTGGATTGACCATATCTAGACCCACAGCTGGATGAGACATAAGGGTGGACACTCTTGGGGCTGAGAGGTTTGGTGAGGTTGGGTGAGCAAACGCAGACCCTTTAAAGTAATACTGCATGGTACCCATCGCATGGGTCCCATATCTCCAGGTTCAAGGGCATCTTCCTACATCGAAAACATGCATGAGAAACCCAGAAGATGGTACACCGTGTGATGTGGAAAGGTTTCTAAAACGCACCTCATTTCTCATCTCCTTGTGCCCGGATTCGCTATTCCAGCCCTTTACTAGCAATCTCCCTACTTGGAGCATCATCACCTTTAACCTCCTGTTCCGTACAGGTTGCAATTTGTCCTGAGGATGAACGGGAAGACGTGGAACCAATGAGAGACTAGCTCTTGGTGTCGGGACAGGCACAGGTCACTCTATTTTCCCATCAGGAAGAAGAATTAACCACAGGCTCAGCCTGCCCCCCGGAACCAGAACAGGGCCTGAAGCCATCCTGCGCTATTGCGGCCAGCTCCCTAAAAAGCGAGTTGTAAAATGGAGGTTCAGGGCACTGCAATTCACAAACCTGCAGAGTTATAAATGATAACTCTCGTCCACAAATATATTGAGGGAAGGCAAAGAAGAGGATTTGAAATCAAGGCAGAATTGCAGGAAACAGATTTCAGGAGGTAGATTCGAATCGCCTTTAAAGCACATGAAAAGCGGCAAAACGTTGAAAAAGATGCCCTTATTGGCCAACCAAGCAACCTGGAAAGGCAAATCAGGGCTACAAAGAAGACTGGCTACCCATCGGTCAAAAGGGCCATGCTGAAAAACGTGTCAAAACCAGAAATGCAGGACAGGCCATGGAGAAATGGGAGCCTTGCTACTCTAAAGGGCGGGATGTAAATTGGCAACAGCCACTCTGGAGAAGTGTACGGTGAGTCCTGAAACATCTAAAAAACACAGCTTAGAGAGCATAGGGCACTTCCACTCATGGGGGTATAAATTGGGAAAATTAAAAATCAGCAAGACACAAGCACCCCAAAGTTGAGGGCTGCTCTGTTGACAAGGACCTCCACTTCATTCCACCTTAAATATCCCAGGAAAGAGAAAAATGGATAAAGAAGTTGTGGTCCTTATGTACAATGGCATATCACTCAGCCATGAAATCAATGTCATAAGGCTAGTAGCAGCATGATGAGTGGATTTAGGTACGACAATTCTAAGTGAAATAAGTCACACAGAAAAGGACACTTCTCATAAGGTATCACTTATAGAGGGAATGTAAAAACCGTTACACTTGAACTGAATTACAAAACAGAACAGAGTCACACATGCAGAAAACACACTATGGCTGCTTAACGGGAAAGGTGAGGTGGGGTGATACATAAAACAAGGGTATCAAATTAGCTCAGATACCGTTCCATAAACCCAATATGTAGTAGACAAGACCTACTCCTTGCTCAGAGAACTGGACTCAACACGCCCTATTCACCGCACAAGAATATATCTGACTAGTAATAATCTTGAAACCTATGTATTGATATCTCTCTGTTAGTGTGTCAAGTGGGTGTAAAGCGGCATAAACACAGCCGTGAAAAGCAGCTAAACCCCATTATGAAAATAAATTACTTTGAAAAACCCATGAAACAACGACAGTGAAAGAGATAGAAATTCTTACACAATGAGTTCAGGGGCTGTGATGCAACCTGGATTGACCATATCTAGACCCACAGCTGGATGAGACATAAGGGTGGACACTCTTGGGGCTGAGAGGTTTGGTGAGGTTGGGTGAGAAAACGCAGACCCTTTAAAGTAATACTGCGTGGTACCCATCGCATGGGTCCCAAATCTCCAGGTTCAAGGGCATCTTCCTACATCGAAAACATGCATGAGAAACCCAGAAGATGGTACACCGTGTGATGGGGAAAGGTTTCTAAAACGCACCTCATTTCTCATCTCCTTGTGCCCGGGTTCGCCATTCCAGCCACTTTACTAGCAATCTCCCTACTTGGAGCATCAGCACCTTTCACCTCCTGTTCCGTACAGGTTGCAATTTGTCCTGAGGATGAACGGGAATACGTGGAACCAACGAGAGACTAGCTCTTGGTGTTGGGACAGGCACAGGTCACTCTATTTTCCCATCAGGAAGAAGAATTAACCACAGGCTCAGCCTGCCCCCCGGAACCAGAACAGGGCCTGAAGCCATCCTGCGCTTTTGCGGCCAGCTCCCAAAAAAGCGAGTTGTAAAATGGAGGTTCAGGGCACTGCAATTCACAAACCTGCAGAGTTATAAATGATAACTCTCGTCCACCAATATATTGAGGGAAGGCAAAGAAGAGGATTTGAAATCAAGGCAGAATTGCACGAAACAGATTTCAGGAGGTAGATACGAATCGCCTTTAAAGCACATGAAAAGCGGCAAAACGTTGACAATGATGCCCTTGGCCAAAAAGGGCGTATGCGTTTTTTCCTGAATATATTCAGGAAAAAACGCATACGCCCTTTTTGGCCAACCAAGCAACCTGGAAAGGGAAATCAGCGCTACAGAGAAGTCTCGCTTCCCATCGGTCAAAAGGGCCATCCTGAAAAAAGTGTCAAAACCAGAAATGCAGGACAGGCCATGGAGAAATGGGAGCCTTGCTACACTGATGGGCGGGATGTAAATTGCCAACAGCCACTCTGGAGAAGTGTACGGTGTGTCCTGAAACATCTGAAAAACACAGCTTAGAGAGCATAGGGCACTTCCACTCATGGGGGTATAAATTGGGAAAATTAAAAATCAGCAAGACACAAGCACCCCAAAGTTTAGGGCTGCTCTGTTGACAAGGACCTCCACTTCATTCCACCTTCAATATCCCAGGAAAGAGAAAAATGGATAAAGAAGTTGTGGTCCTTATGTACAATGGAATATCACTCAGCCATGAAATCAATGTCATAAGGTTAGTAGCAGCATGATGAGTGGATTTAGGTACGACGATTCTAAGTGAAATAAGTCACACAGAAAAGGACACTTCTCATAAGGTATCACTGATAGAGGGAATGTAAAAACCGTTACACTTGAACTGAATTACAAAACAGAACAGAGTCACACATGCAGAAAACACACTATGGCTGCTTAACGGGAAAGGTGAGGTGGGGTGATACATAAAACAAGGGTATCAAATTAGCTCAGATACCGTTCCATAAACCCAATATGTAGTAGACAAGACCTACTCCTTGCTCAGAGAACTGGACTCAACACGCCCTATTCACCGCACAAGAATATATCTGACTAGTAATAATCTTAAAACCTATGTATTGATATCTCTGTTAGTGTGTCAAGTGGCTGTAAAGCGGCATAAACACAGCCGTGAAAAGCAGCTAAACCCCATTATGAAAATAAATTACTTTGAAAAACCCATGAAACAACGACAGTGAAAGAGATAGAAATTCTTACACAATGAGTTCAGGGGCTGGGATGCAACCTGGATTGACCATATCTAGACCCACAGCTGGATGAGACATAAGGGTGGACACTCTTGGGGCTGAGAGGTTTGGTGAGGTTGGGTGAGCAAACGCAGACCCTTTAAAGTAATACTGCGTGGTACCCATCGCATGGGTCCCAAATCTCCAGCTTCAAGGGCATCTTCCTACATCGAAAACATGCATGAGAAACCCAGAAGATGGTACACCGTGTGATAGGGAAAGGTTTCTAAAACGCACCTCATTTCTCATCTCCTTGTGCCCGGGTGCGCCATTCCAGCCGCTTTACTAGCAATCTGCCTACTTGGAGCATCAGCACCTTTAACCTCCTGTTCCGTACAGGTTGCAATTTGTCCTGAGGATGAACGGGAAGACGGGGAACCAACGAGAGACAAGCTCTTGGTGTCGGGACAGGCACAGGTCACTCTATTTTCCCATCAGGAAGAAGAATTAACCACAGGCTCAGCCTGCCCCCCGGAACCAGAACAGGGCCTGAAGCCATCCTGCGCTTCTGCGGCCAGCTCCCAAAAAAGCGAATTGTAAAATGGAGGTTCAGGGCACTGCAATTCACAAACCTGCAGAGTTATAAATGATAACTCTCGTCCACAAATATATTGAGGGAAGGCAAAGAAGAGGATTTGAAATCAAGGCAGAATTGCACGAAACAGATTTCAGGAGGTAGATACGAATCGCCTTTAAAGCACATGAAAAGCGGCAAAACGTTGACAATGATGCCCTTGGCCAAAAAGGGCGTATGCGTTTTTCCCTGAATATATTCAGGAAAAAACGCATACGCCCTTTTTGGCCAACCAAGCAACCTGGAAACGCAAATCAGCGCTACAGAGAAGTCTCGCTTCCCATCGGTCAAAAGGGCCATGCTGAAAAAAGTGTCAAAACCAGAAATGCAGGACAGGCCATGGAGAAATGGGAGCCTTGCTACACTGATGGGCGGGATGTAAATTGCCAACAGCCACTCTGGAGAAGTGTACGGTGTGTCCTGAAACATCTGAAAAACACAGCTTAGAGAGCATAGGGCACTTCCACTCATGGGGGTATAAATTGGGAAAATGAAAAATCAGCAAGACACAAGCACCCCAAAGTTGAGGGCTGCTCTGTTGACAAGGACCTCCACTTCATTCCACCTTCAATATCCCAGGAAAGAGAAAAATGGATAAAGAAGTTGTGGTCCTTATGTACAATGGAATATAACTCAGCCATGAAATCAATGTCATAAGGTTAGTAGCAGCATGATGAGTGGATTTAGGTACGACGATTCTAAGTGAAATAAGTCACACAGAAAAGGACACTTCTCATAAGGTATCACTGATAGAGGGAATGTAAAAACCGTTACACTTGAACTGAATTACAAAACAGAACAGAGTCACACATGCAGAAAACACACTATGGCTGCTTAACGGGAAAGGTGAGGTGGGGTGATACATAAAACAAGGGTATCAAATTAGCTCAGATACCGTTCCATAAACCCAATATGTAGTAGACAAGACCTACTCCTTGCTCAGAGAACTGGACTCAACACGCCCTATTCACCGCACAAGAATATATCTGACTAGTAATAATCTTAAAACCTATGTATTGATATCTCTCTGTTAGTGTGTCAAGTGGGTGTAAAGCGGCATAAACACAGCAGTGAAAAGCAGCTAAACCCCATTATGAAAATAAATTACTTTGAAAAACCCATGAAACAACGACAGTGAAAGAGATGGAAATTCTTACACAATGCATTCAGGGGCTGTGATGCAACCTGGATTGACCATATCTAGACCCACAGCTGGATGAGACATAAGGGTGGACACTCTTGGGGCTGAGAGGTTTGGTGAGGTTGGGTGAGCAAACGCAGACCCTTTAAAGTAATACTGCGTGGTACCCATCACATGGGTCCCAAATCTCCAGCTTCAAGGGCATCTTCCTACATCGAAAACATGCATGAGAAACCCAGAAGATAGTACACCGTGTGATGGGGAAAGGTTTCTAAAACGCACCTCATTTCTCATCTCCTTGTGCCCGGGTTCGCCATTCCAGCCGCTTTACTAGCAATCTCCCTACTTGGAGCATCAGCAACTTTAACCTCCTGTTCCGTACAGGTTGCAATTTGTCCTGAGGATGAACGGGAAGATGGGGAACCAACGAGAGACTAGCTCTTGGTGTTGGGACAGGCACAGGTCACTCTATTTTCCCATCAGGAAGAAGAATTAACCACATGCTCAGCCTGCCCCCCGGAACCAGAACAGGGCCTGAAGCCATCCTGCACTTTTGCGGCCAGCTCCCAAAAAAGCGAGTTGTAAAATGGAGGTTCAGGGCACTGAAATTCACAAACCTGCAGAGTTATAAATGATAACTCTCGTCCACAAATATATTGAGGGAAGGCAAAGAAGAGGATTTGAAATCAAGGCAGAATTGCACGAAACAGATTTCAGGAGGTAGATACGAATCGCCTTTAAAGCACATGAAAAGCGGCAAAACGTTGACAATGATGCCCTTGGCCAAAAAGGGCGTATGCGTTTTTTCCTGAATATATTCAGGAAAAAACGCATACGCCCTTTTTGGCCAACCAAGCAACCTGGAAAGGCAAATCAGCGCTACAGAGAAGTCTCGCTTCCCATCGGTCAAAAGGGCCATGCTGAAAAAAGTGTCAAAACCAGAAATGCAGGACAGGCCATGGAGAAATGGGAGCCTTGCTACACTGATGGGCGGGATGTAAATTGCCAACAGCCACTCTGGAGAAGTGTACGGTGAGTCCTGAAACATCTAAAAAACACAGCTTAGAGAGCATAGGGCACTTCCACTCATGGGGGTATAAATTGGGAAAATTAAAAATCAGCAAGACACAAGCACCCCAAAGTTTAGGGCTGCTCTGTTGACAAGGACCTCCACTTCATTCCACCTTAAATATCCCAGGAAAGAGAAAAATGGATAAAGAAGTTGTGGTCCTTATGTACAATGGAATATCACTCAGCCATGAAATCAATGTCATAAGGTTAGTAGCAGCATGATGAGTGGATATAGGTACGACGATTCTAAGTGAAATAAGTCACACAGAAAAGGACACTTCTCATAAGGTATCACTGATAGAGGGAATGTAAAAACCGTTACACTTGAACTGAATTACAAAACAGAACAGAGTCACACATGCAGAAAACACACTATGGCTGCTTAACGGGAAAGGTGAGGTGGGGTGATACATAAAACAAGGGTATCAAATTACCTCAGATACCGTTCCATAAACCCAATATGTAGTAGACAAGACCTACTCCTTGCTCAGAGAACTGGACTCAACACGCCCTATTCACCGCACAAGAATATATCTGACTAGTAATAATCTTAAAACCTATGTATTGATATCTCTCTGTTAGTGTGTCAAGTGGGTGTAAAGCGGCATAAACACAGCCGTGAAAAGCAGCTAAACCCCATTATGAAAATAAATTACTTTGAAAAACCCATGAAACAACGACAGTGAAAGAGATAGAAATTCTTACACAATGAGTTCAGGGGCTGTGATGCAACCTGGATTGACCATATCTAGACGCACAGCTGGATGAGACATAAGGGTGGACACTCTTGGAGCTGAGAGGTTTGGTGAGGTTGGGTGAGCAAACGCAGACCCTTTAAAGTAATACTGCGTGGTACCCATCACATGGGTCCCAAATCACCAGCTTCAAGGGCATCTTCCTACATCGAAAACATGCATGAGAAACCCAGAAGATAGTACACCGTGTGATGGGGAAAGGTTTCTAAAACGCACCTCATTTCTCATCTCCTTGTGCCCGGGTTCGCCATTCCAGCTCCTTTACTAGCAATCTCCCTACTTGGAGCATCAGCAACTTTAACCTCCTGTTCCGTACAGGTTGCAATTTGTCCTGAGGATGAACGGGAAGATGGGGAACCAACGAGAGACTAGCTCTTGGTGTTGGGACAGGCACAGGTCACTCTATTTTCCCATCAGGAAGAAGAATTAACCACATGCTCAGCCTGCCCCCCGGAACCAGAAAAGGGCCTGAAGCCATCCTGCACTTTTGCGGCCAGCTCCCAAAAAAGCGAGTTGTAAAATGGAGGTTCAGGGCACTGCAATTCACAAACCTGCAGAGTTATAAATGATAACTCTCGTCCACAAATATATTGAGGGAAGGCAAAGAAGAGGATTTGAAATCAAGGCAGAATTGCAGGAAACAGATTTCAGGAGGTAGATACGAATCGCCTTTAAAGCACATGAAAAGCGGCAAAACGTTGACAATGATGCCCTTGGCCAAAAAGGGCGTATGCGTTTTTTCCTGAATATATTCAGGAAAAAACGCATACGCCCTTTTTGGCCAACCAAGCAACCTGGAAAGGCAAATCAGCGCTACAGAGAAGTCTCGCTTCCCATCGGTCAAAAGGGCCATGCTGAAAAAAGTGTCAAAACCAGAAATGCAGGACAGGCCATGGAGAAATGGGAGCCTTGCTACACTGATGGGCGGGATGTAAATTGCCAACAGCCACTCTGGAGAAGTGTACGGTGAGTCCTGAAACATCGAAAAAACACAGCTTAGAGAGCATAGGGCACTTCCACTCATGGGGGTATAAATTGGGAAAATTAAAAATAAGCAAGACACAAGCACCCCAAAGTTTAGGGCTGCTCTGTTGACAAGGACCTCCGCTTCATTCCACCTTAAATATCCCAGGAAAGAGAAAAATGGGTAAAGAAGTTGTGGTCCTTATGTACAATGGAATATCACTCAGCCATGAAATCAATGTCATAAGGCTAGTAGCAGCATGATGAGTGGATTTAGGTACGACGATTCTAAGTGAAATAAGTCACACAGAAAAGGACACTTCTCATAAGGTATCACTGATAGAGGGAATGTAAAAACCGTTACACTTGAACTGAATTACAAAACAGAACAGAGTCACACATGCAGAAAACACACTATGGCTGCTTAACGGGAAAGGTGAGGTGGGGTGATACATAAAACAAGGGTATCAAATTAGCTCAGATACCGTTCCATAAACCCAATATGTAGTAGACAAGACCTACTCCTTGCTCAGAGAACTGGACTCAACACGCCCTATTCACCGCACAAGAATATATCTGACTAGTAATAATCTTAAAACCTATGTATTGATATCTCTCTGTTAGTGTGTCAAGTGGGTGTAAAGCGGCATAAACACAGCCGTGAAAAGCAGCTAAACCCCATTATGAAAATAAATTACTTTGAAAAACCCATGAAACAACGACAGTGAAAGAGATAGAAATTCTTACACAATGAGTTCAGGGGCTGTGATGCAACCTGGATTGACCATATCTAGACCCACAGCTGGATGAGACATAAGGGTGGACACTCTTGGGGGTGAGAGGTTTGGTGAGGTTGGGTGAGCAAACGCAGACCCTTTAAAGTAATACTGCGTGGTACCCATCGCATGGGTCCCAAATCTCCAGGTTCAAGGGCATCTTCCTACATCGAAAACATGCATGAGAAACCCAGAAGATGGTACACCGTGTGATGGGGAAATGTTTCTAAAACGCACCTCATTTCTCATCTCCTTGTGCCCGGGTTCGCCATTCCAGCCGCTTTACTAGCAATCTCCCTACTTGGAGCATCAGCACCTTTAACCTCCTGTTCTGTACAGGTTGCAATTTGTCCTGAGGATGAACGGGAAGACGGGGAACCAATGAGAGACTAGCTCTTGGTGTCGGGACAGGCACAGGTCACTCTATTTTCCCATCAGGAAGAAGAATTAACCACATGCTCAGCCTGCCCCCCGGAACCAGAAGAGGGCCTGAAGCCATCCTGCACTTTTGCGGCCAGCTCCCAAAAAAGCGAGTTGTAAAATGGAGGTTCAGGGCACTGCAATTCACAAACATGCAGAGTTATAAATGATAACTCTCGTCCACAAATATATTGAGGGAAGGCAAAGAAGAGGATTTTAAATCAAGGCAGAATTGCAGGAAACAGATTTCAGGAGGTAGATTCGAATCGCCTTTAAAGCACATGAAAAGCGGCAAAATGTTGACAATGATGCCCTTGGCCAAAAAGGGCGTATGCGTTTTTTCCTGAATATATTCAGGAAAAAACGCATACGCCCTTTTTGGCCAACCAAGCAACCTGGAAAGGCAAATCAGCGCTACAAAGAAGTCTCACTTCCCATCGGACAAAAGGGCCATGCTGAAAAATGTGTCAAAACCAGAAATGCAGGACAGGCCATGGAGAAATGAGAGCCTTGCTACAATGATGGGCGGGATGTAAATTGCCAACAGCCACTCTGGAGAAGTGTACGGTGTTTCCTGAAACATCTGAAAAACACAACTTAGAGAGCATAGGGCACTTCCACTCATGGGGGTATAAATTGGGAAAATTAAAAATCAGCAAGACACAAGCACCCCAAAGTTTAGGGCTGCTCTGTTGACAAGGACCTCCACTTCATTCCACCTTAAATATCCAAGGAAAGAGAAAAATGGATAAAGAAGTTGTGGTCCTTATGTACAATGGAATATCACTCAGCCATGAAATCAATGTCATAAGGTTAGTAGCAGCATGATGAGTGGATTTAGGTACGACGATTCTAAGTGAAATAAGTCACACAGAAAAGGACACTTCTCATAAGGTATCACTTTTAGAGGGAATGTAAAAACCGTTACACTTGAACTGAATTACAAAACAGAACAGAGTCACACATGCAGAAAACAGACAATGGCTGCTTAACGGGAAAGGTGAGGTGGGGTGATACATAAACCAAGGGTATCAAATTAGCTCAGATACCGTTCCATAAACCCAATATGTAGTCGACAAGACCTACTCCTTGCTCAGAGAACTGGACTCAAGACGCCCTATTCACCGCACAAGAATATATCTGACTAGTAATAATCTTAAAACCTATGTATTGATATCTCTCTGTTAGTGTGTCAAGTGGGTGTAAAGCGGCATAAACACAGCAGTGAAAAGCAGCTAAACCCCATTATGAAAATAAATTACTTTGAAAAACCCATGAAACAACGACAGTGAAAGAGATGGAAATTCTTACACAATGAGTTCAGGGGCTGTGATGCAACCTGGATTGACCATATCTAGACCCACAGCTGGATGAGACATAAGGGTGGACACTCTTGGGGCTGAGAGGTTTGGTGAGGTTGGGTGAGCAAACGCAGACCCTTTAAAGTAATACTGCATGGTACCCATCGCATGGGTCCCAAATCTCCAGGTTCAAGGGCATCTTCCTACATCGAAAACATGCATGAGAAACCCAGAAGATGGTACACCGTGTGATAGGGAAAGGTTTCTAAAACGCACCTCATTTCTCATTTCCTTGTGCCCGGGTTCGCCATTCCAGCCGCTTTACTAGCAATCTCCCTACTTGGAGCATCAGCACCTTTAACCTCCTGTTCCGTACAGGTTGCAATTTGTCCTGAGGATGAACGGGAAGACGGGGAACCAACGAGAGACAAGCTCTTGGTGTCGGGACAGGCACAGGTCACTCTATTTTCCCATCAGGAAGAAGAATTAACCACAGGCTCAGCCTGCCCCCCGGAACCAGTACAGGGCCTGAAGCCATCCTGCGCTTTTGCGGCCAGCTCCCAAAAAAGCGAATTGTAAAATGGAGGTTCAGGGCAGTGCAATTCACAAACCTGCAGAGTTATAAATGATAACTCTCGTCCACCAATATATTGAGGGAAGGCAAAGAAGAGGATTTGAAATCAAGGCAGAATTGCACGAAACAGATTTCAGGAGGTAGATACGAATCGCCTTTAAAGCACATGAAAAGCGGCAAAACGTTGACAATGATGCCCTTGGCCAAAAAGGGCGTATGCGTTTTTCCCTGAATATATTCAGGAAAAAACGCATACGCCCTTTTTGGCCAACCAAGCAACCTGGAAACGCAAATCAGCGCTACAGAGAAGTCTCGCTTCCCATCGGTCAAAAGGGCCATGCTGAAAAAAGTGTCAAAACCAGAAATGCAGGACAGGCCATGGAGAAATGGGAGCCTTGCTACACTGATGGGCGGGATGTAAATTGCCAACAGCCACTCTGGAGAAGTGTACGGTGTGTCCTGAAACATCTGAAAAACACAGCTTAGAGAGCATAGGGCACTTCCACTCATGGGGGTATAAATTGGGAAAATGAAAAATCAGCAAGACACAAGCACCCCAAAGTTGAGGGCTGCTCTGTTGACAAGGACCTCCACTTCATTCCACCTTCAATATCCCAGGAAAGAGAAAAATGGATAAAGAAGTTGTGGTCCTTATGTACAACGGAATATCACTCAGCCATGAAATCAATGTCATAAGGTTAGTAGCAGCATGATGAGTGGATTTAGGTACGACGATTCTAAGTGAAATAAGTCACACAGAAAAGGACACTTCTCATAAGGTATCACTGATAGAGGGAATGTAAAAACCGTTACACTTGAACTGAATTACAAAACAGAACAGAGTCACACATGCAGAAAACACACTATGGCTGCTTAACGGGAAAGGTGAGGTGGGGTGATACATAAAACAAGGGTATCAAATTAGCTCAGATACCGTTCCATAAACCCAATATGTAGTAGACAAGACCTACTCCTTGCTCAGAGAACTGGACTCAACACGCCCTATTCACCGCACAAGAATATATCTGACTAGTAATAATCTTAAAACCTATGTATTGATATCTCTCTGTTAGTGTGTCAAGTGGGTGTAAAGCGGCATAAACACAGCAGTGAAAAGCAGCTAAACCCCATTATGAAAATAAATTACTTTGAAAAACCCATGAAACAACGACAGTGAAAGAGAGAGAAATTCTTACACAATGCATTCAGGGGCTGTGATGCAACCTGGATTGACCATATCTAGACCCACAGCTGGATGAGACATAAGGGTGGACACTCTTGGGGCTGAGAGGTTTGGTGAGGTTGGGTGAGCAAACGCAGACCCTTTAAAGTAATACTGCGTGGTACCCATCACATGGGTCCCAAATCTCCAGCTTCAAGGGCATCTTCCTACATCGAAAACATGCATGAGAAACCCAGAAGATAGTACACCGTGTGATGGGGAAAGGTTTCTAAAACGCACCTCATTTCTCATCTCCTTGTGCCCGGGTTCGCCATTCCAGCCGCTTTACTAGCAATCTCCCTACTTGGAGCATCAGCAACTTTAACCTCCTGTTCCGTACAGGTTGCAATTTGTCCTGAGGATGAACGGGAAGATGGGGAACCAACGAGAGACTAGCTCTTGGTGTTGGGACAGGCACAGGTCACTCTATTTTCCCATCAGGAAGAAGAATTAACCACATGCTCAGCCTGCCCCCCGGAACCAGAACAGGGCCTGAAGCCATCCTGCACTTTTGCGGCCAGCTCCCAAAAAAGCGAGTTGTAAAATGGAGGTTCAGGGCACTGAAATTCACAAACCTGCAGAGTTATAAATGATAACTCTCGTCCACAAATATATTGAGGGAAGGCAAAGAAGAGGATTTGAAATCAAGGCAGAATTGCACGAAACAGATTTCAGGAGGTAGATACGAATCGCCTTTAAAGCACATGAAAAGCGGCAAAACGTTGACAATGATGCCCTTGGCCAAAAAGGGCGTATGCGTTTTTTCCTGAATATATTCAGGAAAAAACGCATACGCCCTTTTTGGCCAACCAAGCAACCTGGAAAGGCAAATCAGCGCTACAGAGAAGTCTCGCTTCCCATCGGTCAAAAGGGCCATGCTGAAAAAAGTGTCAAAACCAGAAATGCAGGACAGGCCATGGAGAAATGGGAGCCTTGCTACACTGATGGGCGGGATGTAAATTGCCAACAGCCACTCTGGAGAAGTGTACGGTGAGTCCTGAAACATCGAAAAAACACAGCTTAGAGAGCATAGGGCACTTCCACTCATGGGGGTATAAATTGGGAAAATTAAAAATCAGCAAGACACAAGCACCCCAAAGTTTAGGGCTGCTCTGTTGACAAGGACCTCCACTTCATTCCACCTTCAATATCCCAGGAAAGAGAAAAATGGATAAAGAAGTTGTGGTCCTTATGTACAATGGAATATCACTCAGCCATGAAATCAATGTCATAAGGTTAGTAGCAGCATGATGAGTGGATATAGGTACGACGATTCTAAGTGAAATAAGTCACACAGAAAAGGACACTTCTCATAAGGTATCACTGATAGAGGGAATGTAAAAACCGTTACACTTGAACTGAATTACAAAACAGAACAGAGTCACACATGCAGAAAACACACTATGGCTGCTTAACGGGAAAGGTGAGGTGGGGTGATACATAAAACAAGGGTATCAAATTAGCTCAGATACCGTTCCATAAACCCAATATGTAGTAGACAAGACCTACTCCTTGCTCAGAGAACTGGACTCAACACGCCCTATTCACCGCACAAGAATATATCTGACTAGTAATAATCTTAAAACCTATGTATTGATATCTCTCTGTTAGTGTGTCAAGTGGGTGTAAAGCGGCATAAACACAGCCGTGAAAAGCAGCTAAACCCCATTATAAAAATAAATTACTTTGAAAAACCCATGAAACAACGACAGTGAAAGAGATAGAAATTCTTACACAATGAGTTCAGGGGCTGTGATGCAACCTGGGTTGACCATATCTAGACCCACAGCTGGATGAGACATAAGGGTGGACACTCTTGGGGCTGAGAGGTTTGGTGAGGTTGGGTGAGCAAACGCAGACCTTTTAAAGTAATACTGCGTGGTACCCATCGCATGGGTCCCAATCTCCAGGTTCAAGGGCATCTTGCTACATCGAAAACATGCATGAGAAACCCAGAAGATGGTACACCGTGTGATGGGGAAAGGTTTCTAAAACGCACCTCATTTCTCATCTCCTTGTGCCCGGGTTCGCCATTCCAGCCGCCTTACTAGCAATCTCCCTACTTGGAGCATCAGCACCTTTAACCTCCTGTTCCGTACAGGTTGCAATTTGTCCTGAGGATGAACGGGAAAACGGGGAACCAATGAGAGCCAGCTCTTGGTTTTGGGAAAGGCACAGGTCACTCTATTTTACAATCAGGAAGAAAAATTAACCACAGGCTCAGCCTGCCCCCTGGAACCAGAACAAGGCCTGAAGCCATCCTCTGCTTTTGCGGCCAGTGCTCAAATACGCGAGTTGTAAAATGGAGCTTCAGGGCACTGCAATTCACAAACCTGTAGAGTTATAAATGATAACTCTCGTCCACAGATATATTGAGGGAAGGCAAAGAAGAGGATTTGAAATCAAGGCAGAATTGCAGGAAACAAATTTCAGGAGGTAGATTCGAATCGCCTTTAAAGCACATGAAAAGCGGCAAAACGTTGACAATGATGCCCTTGGCCAAAAAGGGCGTATGCGTTTTTTCCTGAATATATTCAGGAAAAAACGCATACGCACTTTTTGGCCAACCAAGCAACCTGGAAAGGCAAATCAGGGCTACAAAGAAGACTCGCTACCCATCGGTCAAAAGGGCCATGCTGAAAAAAGTGTCAAAACCAGAAATGCAGGACAGGCCATGGAGAAATGGGAGCCTTGCTACACTGATGGGCGGGATGTAAATTGCCAACAGCCACTCTGGAGAAGTGTACGGTGTGTCCTGAAACATCTGAAAAACACAGCTTAGAGAGCATAGGGCACTTCCACTCATGGGGGTATAAATTG
This sequence comes from Balaenoptera borealis, assembly GCF_965194805.1. Lineage (NCBI taxonomy): Eukaryota > Metazoa > Chordata > Mammalia > Artiodactyla > Balaenopteridae > Balaenoptera > Balaenoptera borealis. Next base: position 412,963 of record NW_028123821.1, read on the forward strand.
GGAAAATGAAAAATCAGCAAGACACAAGCACCCCAAAGTTGAGGGCTGCTCTGTTGACAAGGACCTCCACTTCATTCCACCTTCAATATCCCAGGAAAGAGAAAAATGGATAAAGAAGTTGTGGTCCTTATGTACAATGGAATATCACTCAGCCATGAAATCAATGTCATAAGGTTAGTAGCAGCATGATGAGTGGATTTAGGTACGACGATTCTAAGTGAAATAAGTCACACAGAAAAGGACACTTCTCATAAGGTATCACTGATAGAGGGAATGTAAAAACCGTTACACTTGAACTGAATTACAAAACAGAACAGAGTCACACATGCAGAAAACACACTATGGCTGCTTAACGGGAAAGGTGAGGTGGGGTGATACATAAAACAAGGGTATCAAATTAGCTCAGATACCGTTCCATAAACCCAATATGTAGTAGACAAGACCTACTCCTTGCTCAGAGAACTGGACTCAACACGCCCTATTCACCGCACAAGAATATATCTGACTAGTAATAATCTTAAAACCTATGTATTGATATCTCTCTGTTAGTGTGTCAAGTGGGTGTAAAGCGGCATAAACACAGCAGTGAAAAGCAGCTAAACCCCATTATGAAAATAAATTACTTTGAAAAACCCATGAAACAACGACAGTGAAAGAGAGAGAAATTCTTACACAATGCATTCAGGGGCTGTGATGCAACCTGGATTGACCATATCTAGACCCACAGCTGGATGAGACATAAGGGTGGACACTCTTGGGGCTGAGAGGTTTGGTGAGGTTGGGTGAGCAAACGCAGACCCTTTAAAGTAATACTGCGTGGTACCCATCACATGGGTCCCAAATCTCCAGCTTCAAGGGCATCTTCCTACATCGAAAACATGCATGAGAAACCCAGAAGATAGTACACCGTGTGATGGGGAAAGGTTTCTAAAACGCACCTCATTTCTCATCTCCTTGTGCCCGGGTTCGCCATTCCAGCCGCTTTACTAGCAATCTCCCTACTTGGAGCATCAGCAACTTTAACCTCCTGTTCCGTACAGGTTGCAATTTGTCCTGAGGATGAACGGGAAGATGGGGAACCAACGAGAGACTAGCTCTTGGTGTTGGGACAGGCACAGGTCACTCTATTTTCCCATCAGGAAGAAGAATTAACCACATGCTCAGCCTGCCCCCCGGAACCAGAACAGGGCCTGAAGCCATCCTGCACTTTTGCGGCCAGCTCCCAAAAAAGCGAGTTGTAAAATGGAGGTTCAGGGCACTGAAATTCACAAACCTGCAGAGTTATAAATGATAACTCTCGTCCACAAATATATTGAGGGAAGGCAAAGAAGAGGATTTGAAATCAAGGCAGAATTGCACGAAACAGATTTCAGGAGGTAGATACGAATCGCCTTTAAAGCACATGAAAAGCGGCAAAACGTTGACAATGATGCCCTTGGCCAAAAAGGGCGTATGCGTTTTTTCCTGAATATATTCAGGAAAAAACGCATACGCCCTTTTTGGCCAACCAAGCAACCTGGAAAGGCAAATCAGCGCTACAGAGAAGTCTCGCTTCCCATCGGTCAAAAGGGCCATGCTGAAAAAAGTGTCAAAACCAGAAATGCAGGACAGGCCATGGAGAAATGGGAGCCTTGCTACACTGATGGGCGGGATGTAAATTGCCAACAGCCACTCTGGAGAAGTGTACGGTGAGTCCTGAAACATCGAAAAAACACAGCTTAGAGAGCATAGGGCACTTCCACTCATGGGGGTATAAATTGGGAAAATTAAAAATCAGCAAGACACAAGCACCCCAAAGTTTAGGGCTGCTCTGTTGACAAGGACCTCCACTTCATTCCACCTTAAATATCCCAGGAAAGAGAAAAATGGATAAAGAAGTTGTGGTCCTTATGTACAATGGAATATCACTCAGCCATGAAATCAATGTCATAAGGTTAGTAGCAGCATGATGAGTGGATATAGGTACGACGATTCTAAGTGAAATAAGTCACACAGAAAAGGACACTTCTCATAAGGTATCACTGATAGAGGGAATGTAAAAACCGTTACACTTGAACTGAATTACAAAACAGAACAGAGTCACACATGCAGAAAACACACTATGGCTGCTTAACGGGAAAGGTGAGGTGGGGTGATACATAAAACAAGGGTATCAAATTAGCTCAGATACCGTTCCATAAACCCAATATGTAGTAGACAAGACCTACTCCTTGCTCAGAGAACTGGACTCAACACGCCCTATTCACCGCACAAGAATATATCTGACTAGTAATAATCTTAAAACCTATGTATTGATATCTCTCTGTTAGTGTGTCAAGTGGGTGTAAAGCGGCATAAACACAGCCGTGAAAAGCAGCTAAACCCCATTATGAAAATAAATTACTTTGAAAAACCCATGAAACAACGACAGTGAAAGAGATAGAAATTCTTACACAATGAGTTCAGGGGCTGTGATGCAACCTGGGTTGACCATATCTAGACCCACAGCTGGATGAGACATAAGGGTGGACACTCTTGGGGCTGAGAGGTTTGGTGAGGTTGGGTGAGCAAACGCAGACCTTTTAAAGTAATACTGCGTGGTACCCATCGCATGGGTCCCAATCTCCAGGTTCAAGGGCATCTTGCTACATCGAAAACATGCATGAGAAACCCAGAAGATGGTACACCGTGTGATGGGGAAAGGTTTCTAAAACGCACCTCATTTCTCATCTCCTTGTGCCCGGGTTCGCCATTCCAGCCGCCTTACTAGCAATCTCCCTACTTGGAGCATCAGCACCTTTAACCTCCTGTTCCGTACAGGTTGCAATTTGTCCTGAGGATGAACGGGAAAACGGGGAACCAATGAGAGCCAGCTCTTGGTTTTGGGAAAGGCACAGGTCACTCTATTTTACAATCAGGAAGAAAAATTAACCACAGGCTCAGCCTGCCCCCTGGAACCAGAACAAGGCCTGAAGCCATCCTCTGCTTTTGCGGCCAGTGCTCAAATACGCGAGTTGTAAAATGGAGCTTCAGGGCACTGCAATTCACAAACCTGTAGAGTTATAAATGATAACTCTCGTCCACAGATATATTGAGGGAAGGCAAAGAAGAGGATTTGAAATCAAGGCAGAATTGCAGGAAACAAATTTCAGGAGGTAGATTCGAATCGCCTTTAAAGCACATGAAAAGCGGCAAAACGTTGACAATGATGCCCTTGGCCAAAAAGGGCGTATGCGTTTTTTCCTGAATATATTCAGGAAAAAACGCATACGCCCTTTTTGGCCAACCAAGCAACCTGGAAAGGCAAATCAGGGCTACAAAGAAGACTCGCTACCCATCGGTCAAAAGGGCCATGCTGAAAAACTTGTCAAAACCAGAAATGCAGGACAGGCCATGGAGAAATGGGAGCCTTGCTACACTGATGGGCGGGATGTAAATTGCCAACAGCCACTCTGGAGAAGTGTACGGTGAGTCCTGAAACATCTAAAAAACACAGCTTAGAGAGCATAGGGCACTTCCACTCATGGGGGTATAAATTGGGAAAATGAAAAATCAGCAAGACACAAGCACCCCAAAGTTTAGGGCTGCTCTGTTGACAAGGACCTCCACTTCATTCCACCTTCAATATCCCAGGAAAGAGAAAAATGGATAAAGAAGTTGTGGTCCTTATGTACAATGGAATATCACTCAGCCATGAAATCAATGTCCTAAGGCTAGTAGCAGCATGATGAGTGGATTTAGGTACGACGATTCTAAGTGAAATAAGTCACACAGCAAAGGACACTTCTCATAAGGTATCACTGATAGAGGGAATGTAAAAACCGTTACACTTGAACTGAATTACAAAACAGAACACAGTCACACATGCAGAAAACACACTATGGCTGCTTAACGGGAAAGGTGAGGTGGGGTGATACATAAAACAAAGGTTTCAAATTAGCTCAGATACCGTTCCATAAACCCAATATGTAATAGACAAGACCTACTCCTTGCTCAGAGAACTGGACTCAACACGCCCTATTTACCGCACGAGAATATATCTGACTAGTAATAATCTTAAAACCTATGTATTGATATCTCTCTGTTAGTGTGTCAAGTGGGTGTAAAGCGGCATAAACACAGCAGTGAAAAGCAGTTAAACCCCATTATAAAAATAAATTACTTTGAAAAACCCATGAAACAAAGACAGTGAAAGAGAGAGAAATTCTTACACAATGCGATCAGGGGCTGTGATGCAACCTGGATTGACCATATCTAGACCCACAGCTGGATGAGACATAAGGGTGGACACTGTTGCGGCTGAGAAGTTTGGTGAGGTTGGGTGAGCAAACACAGACCCTTTAAAGTAATACTGCGTGGTACCCATCGCATGGGTCCCAAATCTCCAGGTTCAAGGGCATCTTCCTACATCGAAAACATGCATGAGAAACCCAGAAGATGGTACACCGTGTGATGGGGAAAGGTTTCTAAAACGCACCTCATTTCTCATCTCCTTGTGCTTGGGTTCGCCATTCCAGATGCTTTACTAGCAATCTCCCTACTTGAAGGATCAGCACTTTTAACCTCCTGTTCCGTACAGGTTGCAATTTGTCCTGAGGATGAACGGGAAGACGGGGAACCAATGAGAGACTAGCTCTTGGTTTTGGGACAGGCACATGTCACTCTATTTTACAATCAGGTAGAAGAATTAACCACGGGCTCAGCCTGCCCCCCGGAAGCAGAAGAGGGCGTGAAACCATCATGCACTTTTGCGGCCAGCTCTCAAAAAAGCGAGTTGTAAAATGGAGCTTCAGGGTACTGCAATTCACAAACCTGCAGAGTTATAAATGATAACTCTCGTCCACAAATATATTGAGGGAAGGCAAAGAAGAGGATTTGAAATCAAGGCAGAATTGCAGGAAACAGATTTCAGGAGGTAGATTCGAATCGCCTTTAAAGCACATGAAAAGCGGCAAAACGTTGACAATGATGCCCTTGGCCAAAAAGGGCGTATGCGTTTTCTCCTGAATATATTCAGGAAAAAACGCATACGCCCTTTTTGGCCAAGCAAGCAACCTGGAAAGGCAAATCAGCGCTACAAAGAAGACTCGCTACCCATTGGTCAAAAGGGCCATGCTAAAAAACGTGTCAAAACCAGAAATGCAGGACAGGCCATTGAGAAATGGGAGCCTTGCTACACTGATGGGCAGGATGTAAATTGCCAACAGCCACTCTGGAGAAGTGTACGGTGTGTCCTGAAACACCTAAAAAACACAGCTTAGAGTGCATAGGGCACTTCCACTCATAGGGGTATAAATTGGGAAAATGAAAAATCAGCAAGACACAAGCACCCCAAAGTTTAGGGCTGCTCTGTTGACAAGGACCGCCACTTCATTCCACCTTAAATATCCCAGGAAAGAGAAAAATGGATAAAGAAGTTGTCGTCCTTATGTACAATGAAATATCACTCAGCCATGAAATCAATGTCATAAGGCTAGTAGCAGCATGATGTGTGGATTTAGGTATGACGATTCTAAGTGAAATAAGTCACACAGAAAAGGACACTTCTCATAAGGTATCACTTATAGAGGGAATGGAAAATCCGTTACACTTGAACTGAATTAGAAAACAGAACAGAGTCACACATGCGGAAAACACACTATGGCTGCTTAACGGGAAAGGTGAGGTGGGGTGATGCCTAAAACAAGGGTTTCAAATTAGCTCAGATACCGTTCCATAAACCCAATATGTAATAGACAAGACCTACTCCTTGCTCAGAGAACTGGACTCAACACGCCCTATTCACCGCACAAGAATATATCTGACTAGTAATAATCTTAAAACCTATGTATTGATATCTCTCTGTTAGTGTGTCAAGTGGGTGTAAAGCGGCATAAACACAGCAGTGAAAAGCAGTTAACCCCATGATAAAAATAAATTACTTTGAAAAACCAATGAAACAAAGACAGTGAAAGAGAGTGACATTCTTACACAATGCGTTCAGGGGCTGTGATGCAACCTGGATTGACCATATCTAGACGCACAGCTGTATGAGACATAAGGGTGGACACTCTTGGGGCTGAGAGGTTTGGTGAGGTAGGGTGAGGAAACGCAGACCCTTTAAAGTAATACTGCGTGGTACCCGTCCGATGGGTCCCAAATCTCCAGGTTGAAGGGCATCTTCCTACATTGAAAACATGCATGAGAAACCCAGAAGATTGTACACCATGTGATGGGGAAAGGTTTCTAAAACGCACCTCATTTCTCATCTCCTTGTGCCCGGGTTCGCCATTCCAGCCGCCTTACTAGCAATCTCCCTTCTTGGAGCATCAGCACCTTTAACCTCCTGTTCCATACAGGTTGCAATTTGTCCTGAGGATGAACGGGAAGACGGGGAACCAATGAGAGACTAGCTCTTGGTGTGGACACAGGCACAGGTCACTCTATTTTCCCATCAGGAAGAAGAATTAACCACAGGCTCAGCCTGCCCCCAGGAACAAGAACAGGGCGTGAATACATCATGCGCTTTTGCGGCCAGCTCCCAAAAAAGCGAGTTGTAAAATGGAGGTTCAGGGCACTGCAATTCACAAACCTGCAGAGTTATAAATGATAACTCTCGTCCACAAATATATTGAGGGAAGGCAAAGAAGAGGATTTGAAATCAAGGCAGAATTGCAGGAAACAGATTTCAGGAGGTAGATTCGAATCGCCTTTAAAGCACATGAAAAGCGGCAAAACGTTGACAATGATGCCCTTGGCCAAAAAGGGCGTATGCGTTTTTTCCTGAATATATTCAGGAAAAAACGCATACGCCCTTTTTGGCCAACCAAGCAACCTGGAAAGGCAAATCAGGGCTACAAAGAAGACTCGCTACCCATCGGTCAAAAGGGCCATGCTGAACAACTTGTCAAAACCAGAAATGCAGGACAGACCATGGAGAAATGGGAGCCTTGCTACACTGATGGGCGGGATGTAAATTGGCAACAGCCACTCTGGACAAGTGTACGGTGAGTCCTGAAACATCTAAAAAACACAGCTTAGAGAGCATAGGGCACTTCCACTCATGGGGGTATAACTTGGGAAAATTAAAAATCAGCAAGACACAAGCACCCCAAATTTAGGGATGCTCTGTTGACAAGGACGTCCACTTCATTCCACCTTAAATATCCCAGGAAAGAGAAAAATGGATAAAGAAGTTGTGGTCCTTATGTACAATGGAATATCACTCAGCCATGAAATCAATGTCATAAGGCTAGTAGCAGCATGATGAGTGGATTTAGGTACGACGATTCTAAGTGAAATAAGTCACACAGAAAAGGACACTTCTCATAAGGTATCACTGATAGAGGGAATGTAAAAACCGTTACACTTGAACTGAATTACAAAACAGTACAGAGTCACACATGCAGAAAACACACTATGGCTGCTTAACGGGAAAGGTGAGGTGGGGTGATACATAAACCAAGGGTTTCAAATTAGCTCAGATACCGTTCCATAAACCAAATATGTAATAGACAAGACCTACTCCTTGCTCAGAGAACTGGACTCAACACGCCCTATTCACCGCACAGGAATATATCTGACTAGTAATAATCTTAAAACCTATGTATTGATATCTCTCTGTTACTGTGTCAAGTGGGTGTAAAGCGGCATAAACACAGCCGTGAAAAGCAGCTAAACCCCATTATAAAAATAAATTACTTTGAAAAACCCATGAAACAAAGACAGTGAAAGAGAGAGAAATTCTTACACAATGCGATCAGGGGCTGTGATGCAACCTGGATTGACCATATCTAGACCCACAGCTGGATGAGACATAAGGGTGGACACTCTTGGGGCTGAGAGGTTTGGTGAGGTTGGGTGAGCAAACGCAGACCCTTTAAAGTAATACTGCGTGGTACCCATCACATGGGTCCCAAATGTCCAGGTTCAAGGGCATCTTCCTACATCGAAAACATGCATGAGAAACCCAGAAGATGGTACACCATGTGATGGGGAAAGGTTTCTAAAACGCACCTCATTTCTCATCTCCTTGTGCCCGTGTTCGCCATTCCAGCCGCCTTACTAGCAATCTCCCTAATTTGAGCATCAGCACCTTTAACCTCCTGTTCCATACAGGTTGCAATTTGTCCTGAGGATGAACGGGAAGACGGGGAAGCAATGAGAGACTAGCTCTTGGTGTTGGGACAGGCACAGGTCACTCTATTTTCCCATCAGGAAGAAGAATTAACCAGGGGCTCATCCTACCCCCCGGAACCAGAACAGGGCCTGAAGGGATCCTGCGCTTTTGCAGCCAGCTCCCAAAAACGCGAGTTGTAAAATGGAGGTTCAGGGCACTGCAACTCAAAAACCTGCAGAGTTATAAATGATAACTCTCGTCCACAGATATATTGAGGGAAGGCAAAGAAGAGGATTTGAAATCAAGGCAGAATTGCAGGAAACAGATTTCAGGAGGTAGATTCGAATCGCCTTTAAAGCACATGAAAAGCGGCAAAACGTTGACAATGATGCCCTTGGCCAAAAAGGGCGTATGCGTTTTTTCCTGAATATATTCAGGAAAAAACGCATACGCCCTTTTTGGCCAACCAAGCAACCTGGAAAGGCAAATCAGCGCTACAAAGATGTCTCGCTTCCCATCGGTTAAAAAGGCCATGCTGAAAAAAGTGTCAAAACCAGAAATGCAGGACAGGCCATGGAGAAATGGGAGCTTTCCTACACTGATGGGCGGGATGTAAATTGCCAACAGCCACTCTGGAGAAGCGTACGGTGAGTCCTGAAACATCTAAAAAACTAAGCTTAGAGAGCATAGGGCACTTCCACTCATGGGGTTATAAATTGGGAAAATTAAAAATCAGCAAGACACAAGCACCCCAAAGTTTAGGGCTGCTCTGTTGACAAGGACCTCCACTTCATTCCACCTTCAATATCCCAGGAAAGAGAAAAATGGATAAAGAAGTTGTGGTCCTTATGTACAATGGAATATCACTCAGCCATGAAATCAATGTCATAAGGCTAGTAGCAGCATGATGAGTGGATTTAGGTACGACGATTCTAAGTGAAATAAGTCACAGAGAAAAGGACACTTCTCATAAGGTATCACTGATAGAGGGAATGTAAAAACCGTTACACTTGAACTGAATTACAAAACAGAACAGAGTCACACATGCAGAAAACACACTATGGCTGCTTAACGGGAAAGGTGAGGTGGGGTGATACATAAAACAAGGGTTTCAAATTAGCTCAGATACCGTTCCATAAACCCAATATGTAATAGACAAGACCTACTCCTTGCTCAGAGAACTGGACTCAACACGCCCTATTCACCGCACAAGAATATATCTGACTAGTAATAATCTTAAAACCTATGTATTGATATCTCTCTGTTAGTGTGTCAAGTGGGTAAAAAGAGGCATAAACACAGCAGTGAAAAGCAGCTAAACCCCATTATAAAAATAAATTACTTTGAAAAACCCATGAAACAAAGACAGTGAAAGAGAGAGAAATTCTTACACAATGCGTTCAGAGGCTGTGATGCAACCTGGATTGACCATATCTAGACCCACAGCTGGATGAGACATAAGGGTGGACACTGTTGCGGCTGAGAGGTTTGGTGAGGTTGGGTGAGCAAACGCAGACACTTTAAAGTAATACTGCGTGGTACCCATCGCATGGGTCCCAAATCTCCAGGTTGAAGGGCATCTTCCTACATCGTAAACATGCATGAGATACCCAGAAGATGGTACACCGTGTGATGGGGAAAGGTTTCTAAAACGCACCTCATTTCTCATCTGCCTGTGCCCGGGTTTGCCATTCCAGCCACTTTACTAGCAATCTCCCTCCTTGGAGCATCATCACCTTTAACCTCCTGTTCCGTACAGGTTGCAATTTGTCCTGAGGATGAACGGGAAGACGTGGAACCAATGAGAGACTAGCTCTTGGTGTTGGGACAGGCACAGGTCACTCTATTTTCCCATCAGGAAGAAGAATTAACCACAGGCTCAGCCTGCCCCCCGGATCAAGAACAGGGCCTGAAGCCATCCTGCGCTTTTGCGGCCATCTCCCAAAAACGCGAGTTGTAAAATGGAGGTTCAGGGCACTGCAATTCACAAACCTGCAGAGTTATAAATGATAACTCTCGTCCACAAATATATTGAGGGAAGGCAAAGAAGAGGATTTGAAATCAAGGCAGAATTGCAGGAAACAGATTTCAGGAGGTAGATTCGAATCGCCTTTAAAGCACATGAAAAGCGGTAAAACGTTGACAATGATGCCCTTGGCCAAAAAGGGCGTATGCGTTTTTTCCTGAATATATTCAGGAAAAAACGCATACGCCCTTTTTGGCCAACCAAGCAACCTGGAAAGGCAAATCAGCGCTACAAAGAAGTCTCGCTTCCCATCGGTTAAAAGGGCCATGCTGAAAAAAGTGTCAAAACCGGAAATGCAGGACAGGCCATGGAGAAATGGGAGCCTTGCTACACTGATGGGCGGGATGTAAATTGCCAACAGCCACTCTGGAGAAGTGTACGGTGAGTCCTGAAACATCTAAAAAACACAGCTTAGAGAGCATAGGGCACTTCCACTCATGGGGGTATAAATTGGGAAAATGAAAAATCAGCAAGACACAAGCACCCCAAAGTTTAGGGCTGCTCTGTTGACAAGGACCTCCACTTCATTCCACCTTCAATATCCCAGGAAAGAGAAAAATCGATAAAGAAGTTGTGGTCCTTATGTACAATGGAATATCACTCAGCCATGAAATCAATGTCCTAAGGCTAGTAGCAGCATGATGAGTGGATTTAGGTACGACGATTCTAAGTGAAATAAGTCACACAGAAAAGGACACTTCTCATAAGGTATCACTGATAGAGGGAATGTAAAAACCGTTACACTTGAACTGAATTACAAAACAGAACAGAGTCACACATGCAGAAAACACACTATGGCTGCTTAACGGGAAAGGTGAGGTGGGGTGATACATAAAACAAGGGTTTCAAATTAGCTCAGATACCGTTCCATAAACCCAATATGTAATAGACAAGACCTACTCCTTGCTCAGAGAACTGGACTCAACACGCCCTATTCACCGCACAAGAATATATCTGACTAGTAATAATCTTAAAACCTATGTATTGATATCTCTCTGTTAGTGTGTCAAGTGGGTGTAAAGCGGCATAAACACAGCAGTGAAAAGCAGCTAAACCCCATTATAAAAATAAATTACTTTGAAAAACCCATGAAACAAAGACAGTGAAAGAGAGAGAAATTCTTACACAATGCGTTCAGGGGCTGTGATGCAACCTGGATTGACCATATCTAGACCCACAGCTGGATGAGACATAAGGGTGGACACTCTTGGGGCTGAGAGGTTTGGTGAGGTTGGGTGAGCAAACGCAGACCCTTTAAAGTAATACTGCATGGTACCCATCGCATGGGTCACAAATCTCCAGGTTCAAGGGCATCTTCCTACATCGAAAACATGCATGAGAAACCCAGAAGATGGTACACCGTGTGATGGGGAAAGGTTTCTAAAACGCACCTCATTTCTCATCTCCTTGTGCCCGGGTTCGCTATTCCAGCCGCTTTACCAGCAATCTCCCTACTTGGAGCATCAGCACCTTTAACCTCCTGTTCCGTACAGGTTGCAATTTGTCCTGAGGATGAACGGGAAGACGTGGAACCAATGAGAGACTAGCTCTTGGTGTTGGGACAGGCACAGGTCACTCTATTTTCCCATCAGGAAGAAGAATTAACCACAGGCTCAGCCTGCCACCCGGAACCAAAACAGGGCCTGAAGCCATCCTGCGCTATTGCGGCCAGCTCCCTAAAAAGCGAGTTGTAAAATGGAGGTTCAGGGCACTGCAATTCACAAACCTGCAGAGTTATAAATGATAACTCTCGTCCACAAATATATTGAGGGAAGGCAAAGAAGAGGATTTGAAATCAAGGCAGAATTGCAGGAAACAGATTTCAGGAGGTAGATTCGAATCGCCTTTAAAGCACATGAAAAGCGGCAAAACGTTGAAAAAGATGCCCTTATTGGCCAACCAAGCAACCTGGAAAGGCAAATCAGGGCTACAAAGAAGACTGGCTACCCATCGGTCAAAAGGGCCATGCTGAAAAACGTGTCAAAACCAGAAATGCAGGACAGGCCATGGAGAAATGGGAGCCTTGTTACTCTAAAGGGCGGGATGTAAATTGGCAACAGCCACTCTGGAGAAGTGTACGGTGAGTCCTGAAACATCTAAAAAACACAGCTTAGAGAGCATAGGGCACTTCCACTCATGGGGGTATAAATTGGGAAAATTAAAAATCAGCAAGACACAAGCACCCCAAAGTTGAGGGCTGCTCTGTTGACAAGGACCTCCACTTCATTCCACCTTAAATATCCCAGGAAAGAGAAAAATGGATAAAGAAGTTGTGGTCCTTATGTACAATGGCATATCACTCAGCCATGAAATCAATGTCATAAGGCTAGTAGCAGCATGATGAGTGGATTTAGGTACGACAATTCTAAGTGAAATAAGTCACACAGAAAAGGACACTTCTCATAAGGTATCACTTATAGAGGGAATGTAAAAACCGTTACACTTGAACTGAATTACAAAACAGAACAGAGTCACACATGCAGAAAACACACTATGGCTGCTTAACGGGAAAGGTGAGGTGGGGTGATACATAAAACAAGGGTATCAAATTAGCTCAGATACCGTTCCATAAACCCAATATGTAGTAGACAAGACCTACTCCTTGCTCAGAGAACTGTACTCAACACGCCCTATTCACCGCAGAAGAATATATCTGACTAGTAATAATCTTGAAACCTATGTATTGATATCTCTCTCTTAGTGTGTCAAGTGGGTGTAAAGCGGCATAAACACAGCCGTGAAAAGCAGCTAAACCCCATTATGAAAATAAATTACTTTGAAAAACCCATGAAACAACGACAGTGAAAGAGATAGAAATTCTTACACAATGAGTTCAGGGGCTGTGATGCAACCTGGATTGACCATATCTAGACCCACAGCTGGATGAGACATAAGGGTGGACACTCTTGGGGCTGAGAGGTTTGGTGAGGTTGGGTGAGAAAACGCAGACCCTTTAAAGTAATACTGCGTGGTACCCATCGCATGGGTCCCAAATCTCCAGGTTCAAGGGCATCTTCCTACATCGAAAACATGCATGAGAAACCCAGAAGATGGTACACCGTGTGATGGGGAAAGGTTTCTAAAACGCACCTCATTTCTCATCTCCTTGTGCCCGGGTTCGCCATTCCAGCCACTTTACTAGCAATCTCCCTACTTGGAGCATCAGCACCTTTCACCTCCTGTTCCGTACAGGTTGCAATTAGTCCTGAGGATGAACGGGAATACGTGGAACCAACGAGAGACTAGCTCTTGGTGTTGGGACAGGCACAGGTCACTCTATTTTCCCATCAGGAAGAAGAATTAACCACAGGCTCAGCCTGCCCCCCGGAACCAGAACAGGGCCTGAAGCCATCCTGCGCTTTTGCGGCCAGCTCCCAAAAAAGCGAGTTGTAAAATGGAGGTTCAGGGCACTGCAATTCACAAACCTGCAGAGTTATAAATGATAACTCTCGTCCACCAATATATTGAGGGAAGGCAAAGAAGAGGATTTGAAATCAAGGCAGAATTGCACGAAACAGATTTCAGGAGGTAGATACGAATCGCCTTTAAAGCACATGAAAAGCGGCAAAACGTTGACAATGATGCCCTTGGCCAAAAAGGGCGTATGCGTTTTTTCCTGAATATATTCAGGAAAAAACGCATACGCCCTTTTTGGCCAACCAAGCAACCTGGAAAGGGAAATCAGCGCTACAGAGAAGTCTCGCTTCCCATCGGTCAAAAGGGCCATCCTGAAAAAAGTGTCAAAACCAGAAATGCAGGACAGGCCATGGAGAAATGGGAGCCTTGCTACACTGATGGGCGGGATGTAAATTGCCAACAGCCACTCTGGAGAAGTGTACGGTGTGTCCTGAAACATCTGAAAAACACAGCTTAGAGAGCATAGGGCACTTCCACTCATGGGGGTATAAATTGGGAAAATGAAAAATCAGCAAGACACAAGCACCCCAAAGTTGAGGGCTGCTCTGTTGACAAGGACCTCCACTTCATTCCACCTTCAATATCCCAGGAAAGAGAAAAATGGATAAAGAAGTTGTGGTCCTTATGTACAATGGAATATCACTCAGCCATGAAATCAATGTCATAAGGTTAGTAGCAGCATGATGAGTGGATTTAGGTACGACGATTCTAAGTGAAATAAGTCACACAGAAAAGGACACTTCTCATAAGGTATCACTGATAGAGGGAATGTAAAAACCGTTACACTTGAACTGAATTACAAAACAGAACAGAGTCACACATGCAGAAAACACACTATGGCTGCTTAACGGGAAAGGTGAGGTGGGGTGATACATAAAACAAGGGTATCAAATTAGCTCAGATACCGTTCCATAAACCCAATATGTAGTAGACAAGACCTACTCCTTGCTCAGAGAACTGGACTCAACACGCCCTATTCACCGCACAAGAATATATCTGACTAGTAATAATCTTAAAACCTATGTATTGATATCTCTGTTAGTGTGTCAAGTGGCTGTAAAGCGGCATAAACACAGCCGTGAAAAGCAGCTAAACCCCATTATGAAAATAAATTACTTTGAAAAACCCATGAAACAACGACAGTGAAAGAGATAGAAATTCTTACACAATGAGTTCAGGGGCTGGGATGCAACCTGGATTGACCATATCTAGACCCACAGCTGGATGAGACATAAGGGTGGACACTCTTGGGGCTGAGAGGTTTGGTGAGGTTGGGTGAGCAAACGCAGACCCTTTAAAGTAATACTGCGTGGTACCCATCGCATGGGTCCCAAATCTCCAGCTTCAAGGGCATCTTCCTACATCGAAAACATGCATGAGAAACCCAGAAGATGGTACACCGTGTGATAGGGAAAGGTTTCTAAAACGCACCTCATTTCTCATCTCCTTGTGCCCGGGTGCGCCATTCCAGCCGCTTTACTAGCAATCTCCCTACTTGGAGCATCAGCACCTTTAACCTCCTGTTCCGTACAGGTTGCAATTTGTCCTGAGGATGAACGGGAAGACGGGGAACCAACGAGAGACAAGCTCTTGGTGTCGGGACAGGCACAGGTCACTCTATTTTCCCATCAGGAAGAAGAATTAACCACAGGCTCAGCCTGCCCCCCGGAACCAGAACAGGGCCTGAAGCCATCCTGCGCTTTTGCGGCCAGCTCCCAAAAAAGCGAATTGTAAAATGGAGGTTCAGGGCACTGCAATTCACAAACCTGCAGAGTTATAAATGATAACTCTCGTCCACAAATATATTGAGGGAAGGCAAAGAAGAGGATTTGAAATCAAGGCAGAATTGCACGAAACAGATTTCAGGAGGTAGATACGAATCGCCTTTAAAGCACATGAAAAGCGGCAAAACGTTGACAATGATGCCCTTGGCCAAAAAGGGCGTATGCGTTTTTTCCTGAATATATTCAGGAAAAAACGCATACGCCCTTTTTGGCCAACCAAGCAACCTGGAAAGGCAAATCCGCGCTACAGAGAAGTCTCGCTTCCCATCGGTCAAAAGGGCCATGCTGAAAAAAGTGTCAAAACCAGAAATGCAGGACAGGCCATGGAGAAATGAGAGCCTTGCTACACTGATGGGCGGGATGTAAATTGCCAACAGCCACTCTGGAGAAGTGTACGGTGTGTCCTGAAACATCTGAAAAACACAGCTTAGAGAGCATAGGGCACTTCCACTCATGGGGGTATAAATTGGGAAAATGAAAAATCAGCAAGACACAAGCACCCCAAAGTTGAGGGCTGCTCTGTTGACAAGGACCTCCACTTCATTCCACCTTAAATATCCCAGGAAAGAGAAAAATGGATAAAGAAGTTGTGGTCCTTATGTACAATGGAATATCACTCAGCCATGAAATCAATGTCATAAGGTTAGTAGCAGCATGATGAGTGGATTTAGGTACGACGATTCTAAGTGAAATAAGTCACACAGAAAAGGACACTTCTCATAAGGTATCACTGATAGAGGGAATGTAAAAACCGTTACACTTGAACTGAATTACAAAACAGAACAGAGTCACACATGCAGAAAACACACTATGGCTGCTTAACGGGAAAGGTGACGTGGGGTGATACATGAAACAAGGGTATCAAATTAGCTCAGATACCGTTCCATAAACCCAATATGTAGTAGACAAGACCTACTCCTTGCTCAGAGAACTGGACTCAACACGCCCTATTCACCGCACAAGAATATATCTGACTAGTAATAATCTTAAAACCTATGTATTGATATCTCTCTGTTAGTGTGTCAAGTGGGTGTAAAGCGGCATAAACACAGCAGTGAAAAGCAGCTAAACCCCATTATGAAAATAAATTACTTTGAAAAACCCATGAAACAACGACAGTGAAAGAGATAGAAATTCTTACACAATGAGTTCAGGGGCTGTGATGCAACCTGGATTGACCATATCTAGACCCACAGCTGGATGAGACATAAGGGTGGACACTCTTGGGGCTGAGAGGTTTGGTGAGGTTGGGTGAGCAAACGCAGACCCTTTAAAGTAATACTGCATGGTACCCATCGCATGGGTCCCAAATCTCCAGGTTCAAGGGCATCTTCCTACATCGAAAACATGCATGAGAAACCCAGAAGATGGTACACCGTGTGATAGGGAAAGGTTTCTAAAACGCACCTCATTTCTCATTTCCTTGTGCCCGGGTTCGCCATTCCAGCCGCTTTACTAGCAATCTCCCTACTTGGAGCATCAGCACCTTTAACCTCCTGTTCCGTACAGGTTGCAATTTGTCCTGAGGATGAACGGGAAGACGGGGAACCAACGAGAGACAAGCTCTTGGTGTCGGGACAGGCACAGGTCACTCTATTTTCCCATCAGGAAGAAGAATTAACCACAGGCTCAGCCTGCCCCCCGGAACCAGTACAGGGCCTGAAGCCATCCTGCGCTTTTGCGGCCAGCTCCCAAAAAAGCGAATTGTAAAATGGAGGTTCAGGGCACTGCAATTCACAAACCTGCAGAGTTATAAATGATAACTCTCGTCCACCAATATATTGAGGGAAGGCAAAGAAGAGGATTTGAAATCAAGGCAGAATTGCACGAAACAGATTTCAGGAGGTAGATACGAATCGCCTTTAAAGCACATGAAAAGCGGCAAAACGTTGACAATGATGCCCTTGGCCAAAAAGGGCGTATGCGTTTTTCCCTGAATATATTCAGGAAAAAACGCATACGCCCTTTTTGGCCAACCAAGCAACCTGGAAACGCAAATCAGCGCTA
This sequence comes from Balaenoptera borealis, assembly GCF_965194805.1. Classification (NCBI taxonomy): domain Eukaryota; kingdom Metazoa; phylum Chordata; class Mammalia; order Artiodactyla; family Balaenopteridae; genus Balaenoptera; species Balaenoptera borealis. The sequence goes on from NW_028123821.1 coordinate 430,274, forward strand.
CAGAGAAGTCTCGCTTCCCATCGGTCAAAAGGGCCATGCTGAAAAAAGTGTCAAAACCAGAAATGCAGGACAGGCCATGGAGAAATGGGAGCCTTGCTACACTGATGGGCGGGATGTAAATTGCCAACAGCCACTCTGGATAAGTGTACGGTGTGTCCTGAAACATCTGAAAAACACAGCTTAGAGAGCATAGGGCACTTCCACTCATGGGGGTATAAATTGGGAAAATGAAAAATCAGCAAGACACAAGCACCCCAAAGTTGAGGGCTGCTCTGTTGACAAGGACCTCCACTTCATTCCACCTTCAATATCCCAGGAAAGAGAAAAATGGATAAAGAAGTTGTGGTCCTTATGTACAATGGAATATCACTCAGCCATGAAATCAATGTCATAAGGTTAGTAGCAGCATGATGAGTGGATTTAGGTACGACGATTCTAAGTGAAATAAGTCACACAGAAAAGGACACTTCTCATAAGGTATCACTGATAGAGGGAATGTAAAAACCGTTACACTTGAACTGAATTACAAAACAGAACAGAGTCACACATGCAGAAAACACACTATGGCTGCTTAACGGGAAAGGTGAGGTGGGGTGATACATAAAACAAGGGTATCAAATTAGCTCAGATACCGTTCCATAAACCCAATATGTAGTAGACAAGACCTACTCCTTGCTCAGAGAACTGGACTCAACACGCCCTATTCACCGCACAAGAATATATCTGACTAGTAATAATCTTAAAACCTATGTATTGATATCTCTGTTAGTGTGTCAAGTGGCTGTAAAGCGGCATAAACACAGCCGTGAAAAGCAGCTAAACCCCATTATGAAAATAAATTACTTTGAAAAACCCATGAAACAACGACAGTGAAAGAGATAGAAATTCTTACACAATGAGTTCAGGGGCTGGGATGCAACCTGGATTGACCATATCTAGACCCACAGCTGGATGAGACATAAGGGTGGACACTCTTGGGGCTGAGAGGTTTGGTGAGGTTGGGTGAGCAAACGCAGACCCTTTAAAGTAATACTGCGTGGTACCCATCGCATGGGTCCCAAATCTCCAGCTTCAAGGGCATCTTCCTACATCGAAAACATGCATGAGAAACCCAGAAGATGGTACACCGTGTGATAGGGAAAGGTTTCTAAAACGCACCTCATTTCTCATCTCCTTGTGCCCGGGTGCGCCATTCCAGCCGCTTTACTAGCAATCTCCCTACTTGGAGCATCAGCACCTTTAACCTCCTGTTCCGTACAGGTTGCAATTTGTCCTGAGGATGAACGGGAAGACGGGGAACCAACGAGAGACAAGCTCTTGGTGTCGGGACAGGCACAGGTCACTCTATTTTCCCATCAGGAAGAAGAATTAACCACAGGCTCAGCCTGCCCCCCGGAACCAGAACAGGGCCTGAAGCCATCCTGCGCTTTTGCGGCCAGCTCCCAAAAAAGCGAATTGTAAAATGGAGGTTCAGGGCACTGCAATTCACAAACCTGCAGAGTTATAAATGATAACTCTCGTCCACAAATATATTGAGGGAAGGCAAAGAAGAGGATTTGAAATCAAGGCAGAATTGCACGAAACAGATTTCAGGAGGTAGATACGAATCGCCTTTAAAGCACATGAAAAGCGGCAAAACGTTGACAATGATGCCCTTGGCCAAAAAGGGCGTATGCGTTTTTTCCTGAATATATTCAGGAAAAAACGCATACGCCCTTTTTGGCCAACCAAGCAACCTGGAAAGGCAAATCCGCGCTACAGAGAAGTCTCGCTTCCCATCGGTCAAAAGGGCCATGCTGAAAAAAGTGTCAAAACCAGAAATGCAGGACAGGCCATGGAGAAATGAGAGCCTTGCTACACTGATGGGCGGGATGTAAATTGCCAACAGCCACTCTGGAGAAGTGTACGGTGTGTCCTGAAACATCTGAAAAACACAGCTTAGAGAGCATAGGGCACTTCCACTCATGGGGGTATAAATTGGGAAAATGAAAAATCAGCAAGACACAAGCACCCCAAAGTTGAGGGCTGCTCTGTTGACAAGGACCTCCACTTCATTCCACCTTAAATATCCCAGGAAAGAGAAAAATGGATAAAGAAGTTGTGGTCCTTATGTACAATGGAATATCACTCAGCCATGAAATCAATGTCATAAGGTTAGTAGCAGCATGATGAGTGGATTTAGGTACGACGATTCTAAGTGAAATAAGTCACACAGAAAAGGACACTTCTCATAAGGTATCACTGATAGAGGGAATGTAAAAACCGTTACACTTGAACTGAATTACAAAACAGAACAGAGTCACACATGCAGAAAACACACTATGGCTGCTTAACGGGAAAGGTGACGTGGGGTGATACATGAAACAAGGGTATCAAATTAGCTCAGATACCGTTCCATAAACCCAATATGTAGTAGACAAGACCTACTCCTTGCTCAGAGAACTGGACTCAACACGCCCTATTCACCGCACAAGAATATATCTGACTAGTAATAATCTTAAAACCTATGTATTGATATCTCTCTGTTAGTGTGTCAAGTGGGTGTAAAGCGGCATAAACACAGCAGTGAAAAGCAGCTAAACCCCATTATGAAAATAAATTACTTTGAAAAACCCATGAAACAACGACAGTGAAAGAGATAGAAATTCTTACACAATGAGTTCAGGGGCTGTGATGCAACCTGGATTGACCATATCTAGACCCACAGCTGGATGAGACATAAGGGTGGACACTCTTGGGGCTGAGAGGTTTGGTGAGGTTGGGTGAGCAAACGCAGACCCTTTAAAGTAATACTGCATGGTACCCATCGCATGGGTCCCAAATCTCCAGGTTCAAGGGCATCTTCCTACATCGAAAACATGCATGAGAAACCCAGAAGATGGTACACCGTGTGATAGGGAAAGGTTTCTAAAACGCACCTCATTTCTCATTTCCTTGTGCCCGGGTTCGCCATTCCAGCCGCTTTACTAGCAATCTCCCTACTTGGAGCATCAGCACCTTTAACCTCCTGTTCCGTACAGGTTGCAATTTGTCCTGAGGATGAACGGGAAGACGGGGAACCAACGAGAGACAAGCTCTTGGTGTCGGGACAGGCACAGGTCACTCTATTTTCCCATCAGGAAGAAGAATTAACCACAGGCTCAGCCTGCCCCCCGGAACCAGTACAGGGCCTGAAGCCATCCTGCGCTTTTGCGGCCAGCTCCCAAAAAAGCGAATTGTAAAATGGAGGTTCAGGGCACTGCAATTCACAAACCTGCAGAGTTATAAATGATAACTCTCGTCCACCAATATATTGAGGGAAGGCAAAGAAGAGGATTTGAAATCAAGGCAGAATTGCACGAAACAGATTTCAGGAGGTAGATACGAATCGCCTTTAAAGCACATGAAAAGCGGCAAAACGTTGACAATGATGCCCTTGGCCAAAAAGGGCGTATGCGTTTTTCCCTGAATATATTCAGGAAAAAACGCATACGCCCTTTTTGGCCAACCAAGCAACCTGGAAACGCAAATCAGCGCTACAGAGAAGTCTCGCTTCCCATCGGTCAAAAGGGCCATGCTGAAAAAAGTGTCAAAACCAGAAATGCAGGACAGGCCATGGAGAAATGGGAGCCTTGCTACACTGATGGGCGGGATGTAAATTGCCAACAGCCACTCTGGATAAGTGTACGGTGTGTCCTGAAACATCTGAAAAACACAGCTTAGAGAGCATAGGGCACTTCCACTCATGGGGGTATAAATTGGGAAAATGAAAAATCAGCAAGACACAAGCACCCCAAAGTTGAGGGCTGCTCTGTTGACAAGGACCTCCACTTCATTCCACCTTCAATATCCCAGGAAAGAGAAAAATGGATAAAGAAGTTGTGGTCCTTATGTACAATGGAATATCACTCAGCCATGAAATCAATGTCATAAGGTTAGTAGCAGCATGATGAGTGGATTTAGGTACGACGATTCTAAGTGAAATAAGTCACACAGAAAAGGACACTTCTCATAAGGTATCACTGATAGAGGGAATGTAAAAACCGTTACACTTGAACTGAATTACAAAACAGAACAGAGTCACACATGCAGAAAACACACTATGGCTGCTTAACGGGAAAGGTGAGGTGGGGTGATACATAAAACAAGGGTATCAAATTAGCTCAGATACCGTTCCATAAACCCAATATGTAGTAGACAAGACCTACTCCTTGCTCAGAGAACTGGACTCAACACGCCCTATTCACCGCACAAGAATATATCTGACTAGTAATAATCTTAAAACCTATGTATTGATATCTCTCTGTTAGTGTGTCAAGTGGGTGTAAAGCGGCATAAACACAGCAGTGAAAAGCAGCTAAACCCCATTATGAAAATAAATTACTTTGAAAAACCCATGAAACAACGACAGTGAAAGAGAGAGAAATTCTTACACAATGCATTCAGGGGCTGTGATGCAACCTGGATTGACCATATCTAGACCCACAGCTGGATGAGACATAAGGGTGGACACTCTTGGGGCTGAGAGGTTTGGTGAGGTTGGGTGAGCAAACGCAGACCCTTTAAAGTAATACTGCGTGGTACCCATCACATGGGTCCCAAATCTCCAGCTTCAAGGGCATCTTCCTACATCGAAAACATGCATGAGAAACCCAGAAGATAGTACACCGTGTGATGGGGAAAGGTTTCTAAAACGCACCTCATTTCTCATCTCCTTGTGCCCGGGTTCGCCATTCCAGCCGCTTTACTAGCAATCTCCCTACTTGGAGCATCAGCAACTTTAACCTCCTGTTCCGTACAGGTTGCAATTTGTCCTGAGGATGAACGGGAAGATGGGGAACCAACGAGAGACTAGCTCTTGGTGTTGGGACAGGCACAGGTCACTCTATTTTCCCATCAGGAAGAAGAATTAACCACATGCTCAGCCTGCCCCCCGGAACCAGAACAGGGCCTGAAGCCATCCTGCACTTTTGCGGCCAGCTCCCAAAAAAGCGAGTTGTAAAATGGAGGTTCAGGGCACTGCAATTCACAAACCTGCAGAGTTATAAATGATAACTCTCGTCCACAAATATATTGAGGGAAGGCAAAGAAGAGGATTTGAAATCAATGCAGAATTGCACGAAACAGATTTCAGGAGGTAGATACGAATCGCCTTTAAAGCACATGAAAAGCGGCAAAACGTTGACAATGATGCCCTTGGCCAAAAAGGGCGTATGCGTTTTTTCCTGAATATATTCAGGAAAAAACGCATACGCCCTTTTTGGCCAACCAAGCAACCTGGAAAGGCAAATCAGCGCTACAGAGAAGTCTCGCTTCCCATCGGTCAAAAGGGCCATGCGGAAAAAAGTGTCAAAACCAGAAATGCAGGACAGGCCATGGAGAAATGGGAGCCTTGCTACACTGATGGGCGGGATGTAAATTGCCAACAGCCACTCTGGAGAAGTGTACGGTGAGTCCTGAAACATCGAAAAAACACAGCTTAGAGAGCATAGGGCACTTCCACTCATGGGGGTATAAATTGGGAAAATTAAAAATCAGCAAGACACAAGCACCCCAAAGTTGAGGGCTGCTCTGTTGACAAGGACCTCCACTTCATTCCACCTTAAATATCCCAGGAAAGAGAAAAATGGATAAAGAAGTTGTGGTCCTTATGTACAATGGAATATCACTCAGCCATGAAATCAATGTCATAAGGTTAGTAGCAGCATGATGAGTGGATATAGGTACGACGATTCTAAGTGAAATAAATCACACAGAAAAGGACACTTCTCATAAGGTATCACTGATAGAGGGAATGTAAAAACCGTTACACTTGAACTGAATTACAAAACAGAACAGAGTCACACATGCAGAAAACACACTATGGCTGCTTAACGGGAAAGGTGAGGTGGGGTGATACATAAAACAAGGGTATCAAATTAGCTCAGATACCGTTCCATAAACCCAATATGTAGTAGACAAGACCTACTCCTTGCTCAGAGAACTGGACTCAACACGCCCTATTCACCGCACAAGAATATATCTGACTAGTAATAATCTTAAAACCTATGTATTGATATCTCTCTGTTAGTGTGTCAAGTGGGTGTAAAGCGGCATAAACACAGCCGTGAAAAGCAGCTAAACCCCATTATGAAAATAAATTACTTTGAAAAACCCATGAAACAACGACAGTGAAAGAGATAGAAATTCTTACACAATGAGTTCAGGGGCTGTGATGCAACCTGGATTGACCATATCTAGACCCACAGCTGGATGAGACATAAGGGTGGACACTCTTGGGGGTGAGAGGTTTGGTGAGGTTGGGTGAGCAAACGCAGACCCTTTAAAGTAATACTGCGTGGTACCCATCGCATGGGTCCCAAATCTCCAGGTTCAAGGGCATCTTCCTACATCGAAAACATGCATGAGAAACCCAGAAGATGGTACACCGTGTGATGGGGAAATGTTTCTAAAACGCACCTCATTTCTCATCTCCTTGTGCCCGGGTTCGCCATTCCAGCCGCTTTACTAACAATCTCCCTACTTGGAGCATCAGCACCTTTAACCTCCTGTTCTGTACAGGTTGCAATTTGTCCTGAGGATGAACGGGAAGACGGGGAACCAACGAGAGACTAGCTCTTGGTGTCGGGACAGGCACAGGTCACTCTATTTTCCCATCAGGAAGAAGAATTAACCACATGCTCAGCCTGCCCCCCGGAACCAGAACAGGGCCTGAAGCCATCCTGCACTTTTGCGGCCAGCTCCCAAAAAAGCGAGTTGTAAAATGGAGGTTCAGGGCACTGAAATTCACAAACATGCAGAGTTATAAATGATAACTCTCGTCCACAAATATATTGAGGGAAGGCAAAGAAGAGGATTTTAAATCAAGGCAGAATTGCAGGAAACAGATTTCAGGAGGTAGATTCGAATCGCCTTTAAAGCACATGAAAAGCGGCAAAATGTTGACAATGATGCCCTTGGCCAAAAAGGGCGTATGCGTTTTTTCCTGAATATATTCAGGAAAAAACGCATACGCCCTTTTTGGCCAACCAAGCAACCTGGAAAGGCAAATCAGCGCTACAAAGAAGTCTCACTTCCCATCGGTCAAAAGGGCCATGCTGAAAAATGTGTCAAAACCAGAAATGCAGGACAGGCCATGGAGAAATGAGAGCCTTGCTACAATGATGGGCGGGATGTAAATTGCCAACAGCCACTCTGGAGAAGTGTACGGTGTTTCCTGAAACATCTGAAAAACACAACTTAGAGAGCATAGGGCACTTCCACTCATGGGGGTATAAATTGGGAAAATTAAAAATCAGCAAGACACAAGCACCCCAAAGTTTAGGGCTGCTCTGTTGACAAGGACCTCCACTTCATTCCACCTTAAATATCCAAGGAAAGAGAAAAATGGATAAAGAAGTTGTGGTCCTTATGTACAATGGAATATCACTCAGCCATGAAATCAATGTCATAAGGTTAGTAGCAGCATGATGAGTGGATTTAGGTACGACGATTCTAAGTGAAATAAGTCACACAGAAAAGGACACTTCTCATAAGGTATCACTTTTAGAGGGAATGTAAAAACCGTTACACTTGAACTGAATTACAAAACAGAACAGAGTCACACATGCAGAAAACAGACAATGGCTGCTTAACGGGAAAGGTGAGGTGGGGTGATACATAAACCAAGGGTATCAAATTAGCTCAGATACCGTTCCATAAACCCAATATGTAGTCGACAAGACCTACTCCTTGCTCAGAGAACTGGACTCAACACGCCCTATTCACCGCACAAGAATATATCTGACTAGTAATAATCTTAAAACCTATGTATTGATATCTCTCTGTTAGTGTGTCAAGTGGGTGTAAAGCGGCATAAACACAGCAGTGAAAAGCAGCTAAACCCCATTATGAAAATAAATTACTTTGAAAAACCCATGAAACAACGACAGTGAAAGAGATGGAAATTCTTACACAATGAGTTCAGGGGCTGTGATGCAACCTGGATTGACCATATCTAGACCCACAGCTGGATGAGACATAAGGGTGGACACTCTTGGGGCTGAGAGGTTTGGTGAGGTTGGGTGAGCAAACGCAGACCCTTTAAAGTAATACTGCATGGTACCCATCGCATGGGTCCCAAATCTCCAGGTTCAAGGGCATCTTCCTACATCGAAAACATGCATGAGAAACCCAGAAGATGGTACACCGTGTGATAGGGAAAGGTTTCTAAAACGCACCTCATTTCTCATTTCCTTGTGCCCGGGTTCGCCATTCCAGCCGCTTTACTAGCAATCTCCCTACTTGGAGCATCAGCACCTTTAACCTCCTGTTCCGTACAGGTTGCAATTTGTCCTGAGGATGAACGGGAAGACGGGGAACCAACGAGAGACAAGCTCTTGGTGTCGGGACAGGCACAGGTCACTCTATTTTCCCATCAGGAAGAAGAATTAACCACAGGCTCAGCCTGCCCCCCGGAACCAGTACAGGGCCTGAAGCCATCCTGCGCTTTTGCGGCCAGCTCCCAAAAAAGCGAATTGTAAAATGGAGGTTCAGGGCACTGCAATTCACAAACCTGCAGAGTTATAAATGATAACTCTCGTCCACCAATATATTGAGGGAAGGCAAAGAAGAGGATTTGAAATCAAGGCAGAATTGCACGAAACAGATTTCAGGAGGTAGATACGAATCGCCTTTAAAGCACATGAAAAGCGGCAAAACGTTGACAATGATGCCCTTGGCCAAAAAGGGCGTATGCGTTTTTCCCTGAATATATTCAGGAAAAAACGCATACGCCCTTTTTGGCCAACCAAGCAACCTGGAAAGGCAAATCAGCGCTACAGAGAAGTCTCGCTTCCCATCGGTCAAAAGGGCCATGCTGAAAAAAGTGTCAAAACCAGAAATGCAGGACAGGCCATGGAGAAATGGGAGCCTTGCTACACTGATGGGCGGGATGTAAATTGCCAACAGCCACTCTGGAGAAGTGTACGGTGTGTCCTGAAACATCTGAAAAACACAGCTTAGAGAGCATAGGGCACTTCCACTCATGGGGGTATAAATTGGGAAAATGAAAAATCAGCAAGACACAAGCACCCCAAAGTTGAGGGCTGCTCTGTTGACAAGGACCTCCACTTCATTCCACCTTCAATATCCCAGGAAAGAGAAAAATGGATAAAGAAGTTGTGGTCCTTATGTACAATGGAATATCACTCAGCCATGAAATCAATGTCATAAGGTTAGTAGCAGCATGATGAGTGGATTTAGGTACGACGATTCTAAGTGAAATAAGTCACACAGAAAAGGACACTTCTCATAAGGTATCACTGATAGAGGGAATGTAAAAACCGTTACACTTGAACTGAATTACAAAACAGAACAGAGTCACACATGCAGAAAACACACTATGGCTGCTTAACGGGAAAGGTGAGGTGGGGTGATACATAAAACAAGGGTATCAAATTAGCTCAGATACCGTTCCATAAACCCAATATGTAGTAGACAAGACCTACTCCTTGCTCAGAGAACTGGACTCAACACGCCCTATTCACCGCACAAGAATATATCTGACTAGTAATAATCTTAAAACCTATGTATTGATATGTCTCTGTTAGTGTGTCAAGTGGGTGTAAAGCGGCATAAACACAGCAGTGAAAAGCAGCTAAACCCCATTATGAAAATAAATTACTTTGAAAAACCCATGAAACAACGACAGTGAAAGAGAGAGAAATTCTTACACAATGCATTCAGGGGCTGTGATGCAACCTGGATTGACCATATCTAGACCCACAGCTGGATGAGACATAAGGGTGGACACTCTTGGGGCTGAGAGGTTTGGTGAGGTTGGGTGAGCAAACGCAGACCCTTTAAAGTAATACTGCGTGGTACCCATCACATGGGTCCCAAATCTCCAGCTTCAAGGGCATCTTCCTACATCGAAAACATGCATGAGAAACCCAGAAGATAGTACACCGTGTGATGGGGAAAGGTTTCTAAAACGCACCTCATTTCTCATCTCCTTGTGCCCGGGTTCGCCATTCCAGCCGCTTTACTAGCAATCTCCCTACTTGGAGCATCAGCAACTTTAACCTCCTGTTCCGTACAGGTTGCAATTTGTCCTGAGGATGAACGGGAAGATGGGGAACCAACGAGAGACTAGCTCTTGGTGTTGGGACAGGCACAGGTCACTCTATTTTCCCATCAGGAAGAAGAATTAACCACATGCTCAGCCTGCCCCCCGGAACCAGAACAGGGCCTGAAGCCATCCTGCACTTTTGCGGCCAGCTCCCAAAAAAGCGAGTTGTAAAATGGAGGTTCAGGGCACTGAAATTCACAAACCTGCAGAGTTATAAATGATAACTCTCGTCCACAAATATATTGAGGGAAGGCAAAGAAGAGGATTTGAAATCAAGGCAGAATTGCACGAAACAGATTTCAGGAGGTAGATACGAATCGCCTTTAAAGCACATGAAAAGCGGCAAAACGTTGACAATGATGCCCTTGGCCAAAAAGGGCGTATGCGTTTTTCCCTGAATATATTCAGGAAAAAACGCATACGCCCTTTTTGGCCAACCAAGCAACCTGGAAACGCAAATCAGCGCTACAGAGAAGTCTCGCTTCCCATCGGTCAAAAGGGCCATGCTGAAAAAAGTGTCAAAACCAGAAATGCAGGACAGGCCATGGAGAAATGGGAGCCTTGCTACACTGATGGGCGGGATGTAAATTGCCAACAGCCACTCTGGAGAAGTGTACGGTGTGTCCTGAAACATCTGAAAAACACAGCTTAGAGAGCATAGGGCACTTCCACTCATGGGGGTATAAATTGGGAAAATGAAAAATCAGCAAGACACAAGCACCCCAAAGTTGAGGGCTGCTCTGTTGACAAGGACCTCCACTTCATTCCACCTTCAATATCCCAGGAAAGAGAAAAATGGATAAAGAAGTTGTGGTCCTTATGTACAATGGAATATCACTCAGCCATGAAATCAATGTCATAAGGTTAGTAGCAGCATGATGAGTGGATTTAGGTACGACGATTCTAAGTGAAATAAGTCACACAGAAAAGGACACTTCTCATAAGGTATCACTGATAGAGGGAATGTAAAAACCGTTACACTTGAACTGAATTACAAAACAGAACAGAGTCACACATGCAGAAAACACACTATGGCTGCTTAACGGGAAAGGTGAGGTGGGGTGATACATAAAACAAGGGTATCAAATTAGCTCAGATACCGTTCCATAAACCCAATATGTAGTAGACAAGACCTACTCCTTGCTCAGAGAACTGGACTCAACACGCCCTATTCACCGCACAAGAATATATCTGACTAGTAATAATCTTAAAACCTATGTATTGATATGTCTCTGTTAGTGTGTCAAGTGGGTGTAAAGCGGCATAAACACAGCAGTGAAAAGCAGCTAAACCCCATTATGAAAATAAATTACTTTGAAAAACCCATGAAACAACGACAGTGAAAGAGAGAGAAATTCTTACACAATGCATTCAGGGGCTGTGATGCAACCTGGATTGACCATATCTAGACCCACAGCTGGATGAGACATAAGGGTGGACACTCTTGGGGCTGAGAGGTTTGGTGAGGTTGGGTGAGCAAACGCAGACCCTTTAAAGTAATACTGCGTGGTACCCATCACATGGGTCCCAAATCTCCAGCTTCAAGGGCATCTTCCTACATCGAAAACATGCATGAGAAACCCAGAAGATAGTACACCGTGTGATGGGGAAAGGTTTCTAAAACGCACCTCATTTCTCATCTCCTTGTGCCCGGGTTCGCCATTCCAGCCGCTTTACTAGCAATCTCCCTACTTGGAGCATCAGCAACTTTAACCTCCTGTTCCGTACAGGTTGCAATTTGTCCTGAGGATGAACGGGAAGATGGGGAACCAACGAGAGACTAGCTCTTGGTGTTGGGACAGGCACAGGTCACTCTATTTTCCCATCAGGAAGAAGAATTAACCACATGCTCAGCCTGCCCCCCGGAACCAGAACAGGGCCTGAAGCCATCCTGCACTTTTGCGGCCAGCTCCCAAAAAAGCGAGTTGTAAAATGGAGGTTCAGGGCACTGAAATTCACAAACCTGCAGAGTTATAAATGATAACTCTCGTCCACAAATATATTGAGGGAAGGCAAAGAAGAGGATTTGAAATCAAGGCAGAATTGCACGAAACAGATTTCAGGAGGTAGATACGAATCGCCTTTAAAGCACATGAAAAGCGGCAAAACGTTGACAATGATGCCCTTGGCCAAAAAGGGCGTATGCGTTTTTTCCTGAATATATTCAGGAAAAAACGCATACGCCCTTTTTGGCCAACCAAGCAACCTGGAAACGCAAATCAGCGCTACAGAGAAGTCTCGCTTCCCATCGGTCAAAAGGGCCATGCTGAAAAAAGTGTCAAAACCAGAAATGCAGGACAGGCCATGGAGAAATGGGAGCCTTGCTACACTGATGGGCGGGATGTAAATTGCCAACAGCCACTCTGGAGAAGTGTACGGTGAGTCCTGAAACATCGAAAAAACACAGCTTAGAGAGCATAGGTCACTTCCACTCATGGGGGTATAAATTGGGAAAATTAAAAATCAGCAAGACACAAGCACCCCAAAGTTGAGGGCTGCTCTGTTGACAAGGACCTCCACTTCATTCCACCTTAAATATCCCAGGAAAGAGAAAAATGGATAAAGAAGTTGTGGTCCTTATGTACAATGGAATATCACTCAGCCATGAAATCAATGTCATAAGGTTAGTAGCAGCATGATGAGTGGATATAGGTTCGACGATTCTAAGTGAAATAAGTCACACAGAAAAGGACACTTCTCATAAGGTATCACTGATAGAGGGAATGTAAAAACCGTTACACTTGAACTGAATTACAAAACAGAACAGAGTCACACATGCAGAAAACACACTATGGCTGCTTAACGGGAAAGGTGAGGTGGGGTGATACATAAAACAAGGGTATCAAATTAGCTCAGATACCGTTCCATAAACCCAATATGTAGTAGACAAGACCTACTCCTTGCTCAGAGAACTGGACTCAACACGCCCTATTCACCGCACAAGAATATATCTGACTAGTAATAATCTTAAAACCTATGTATTGATATCTCTCTGTTAGTGTGTCAAGTGGGTGTAAAGCGGCATAAACACAGCCGTGAAAAGCAGCTAAACCCCATTATGAAAATAAATTACTTTGAAAAACCCATGAAACAACGACAGTGAAAGAGATAGAAATTCTTACACAATGAGTTCAGGGGCTGTGATGCAACCTGGATTGACCATATCTAGACCCACAGCTGGATGAGACATAAGGGTGGACACTCTTGGGGCTGAGAGGTTTGGTGAGGTTGGGTGAGCAAACGCAGACCTTTTAAAGTAATACTGCGTGGTACCCATCGCATGGGTCCCAATCTCCAGGTTCAAGGGCATCTTGCTACATCGAAAACATGCATGAGAAACCCAGAAGATGGTACACCGTGTGATGGGGAAAGGTTTCTAAAACGCACCTCATTTCTCATCTCCTTGTGCCCGGGTTCGCCATTCCAGCCGCCTTACTAGCAATCTCCCTACTTGGAGCATCAGCACCTTTAACCTCCTGTTCCGTACAGGTTGCAATTTGTCCTGAGGATGAACGGGAAAACGGGGAACCAATGAGAGCCAGCTCTTGGTTTTGGGAAAGGCACAGGTCACTCTATTTTACAATCAGGAAGAAAAATTAACCACAGGCTCAGCCTGCCCCCTGGAACCAGAACAAGGCCTGAAGCCATCCTCTGCTTTTGCGGCCAGTGCTCAAATACGCGAGTTGTAAAATGGAGCTTCAGGGCACTGCAATTCACAAACCTGTAGAGTTATAAATGATAACTCTCGTCCACAGATATATTGAGGGAAGGCAAAGAAGAGGATTTGAAATCAAGGCAGAATTGCAGGAAACAGATTTCAGGAGGTAGATTCGAATCGCCTTTAAAGCACATGAAAAGCGGCAAAACGTTGACAATGATGCCCTTGGCCAAAAAGGGCGTATGCGTTTTTTCCTGAATATATTCAGGAAAAAACGCATACGCCCTTTTTGGCCAACCAAGCAACCTGGAAAGGCAAATCAGGGCTACAAAGAAGACTCGCTACCCATCGGTCAAAAGGGCCATGCTGAAAAACTTGTCAAAACCAGAAATGCAGGACAGGCCATGGAGAAATGGGAGCCTTGCTACACTGATGGGCGGGATGTAAATTGCCAACAGCCACTCTGGAGAAGTGTACGGTGAGTCCTGAAACATCTAAAAAACACAGCTTAGAGAGCATAGGGCACTTCCACTCATGGGGGTATAAATTGGGAAAATGAAAAATCAGCAAGACACAAGCACCCCAAAGTTTAGGGCTGCTCTGTTGACAAGGACCTCCACTTCATTCCACCTTCAATATCCCAGGAAAGAGAAAAATGGATAAAGAAGTTGTGGTCCTTATGTACAATGGAATATCACTCAGCCATGAAATCAATGTCCTAAGGCTAGTAGCAGCATGATGAGTGGATTTAGGTACGACGATTCTAAGTGAAATAAGTCACACAGCAAAGGACACTTCTCATAAGGTATCACTGATAGAGGGAATGTAAAAACCGTTACACTTGAACTGAATTACAAAACAGAACACAGTCACACATGCAGAAAACACACTATGGCTGCTTAACGGGAAAGGTGAGGTGGGGTGATACATAAAACAAGGGTTTCAAATTAGCTCAGATACCGTTCCATAAACCCAATATGTAATAGACAAGACCTACTCCTTGCTCAGAGAACTGGACTCAACACGCCCTATTTACCGCACGAGAATATATCTGACTAGTAATAATCTTAAAACCTATGTATTGATATCTCTCTGTTAGTGTGTCAAGTGGGTGTAAAGCGGCATAAACACAGCAGTGAAAAGCAGTTAAACCCCATTATAAAAATAAATTACTTTGAAAAACCCATGAAACAAAGACAGTGAAAGAGAGAGAAATTCTTACACAATGCGATCAGGGGCTGTGATGCAACCTGGATTGACCATATCTAGACCCACAGCTGGATGAGACATAAGGGTGGACACTGTTGCGGCTGAGAAGTTTGGTGAGGTTGGGTGAGCAAACACAGACCCTTTAAAGTAATACTGCGTGGTACCCATCGCATGGGTCCCAAATCTCCAGGTTCAAGGGCATCTTCCTACATCGAAAACATGCATGAGAAACCCAGAAGATGGTACACCGTGTGATGGGGAAAGGTTTCTAAAACGCACCTCATTTCTCATCTCCTTGTGCCTGGGTTCGCCATTCCAGATGCTTTACTAGCAATCTCCCTAATTGAAGGATCAGCACTTTTAACCTCCTGTTCCGTACAGGTTGCAATTTGTCCTGAGGATGAACGGGAAGACGGGGAACCAATGAGAGACTAGCTCTTGGTTTTGGGACAGGCACATGTCACTCTATTTTACAATCAGGTAGAAGAATTAACCACGGGCTCAGCCTGCCCCCCGGAAGCAGAAGAGGGCGTGAAACCATCATGCACTTTTGCGGCCAGCTCTCAAAAAAGCGAGTTGTAAAATGGAGCTTCAGGGTACTGCAATTCACAAACCTGCAGAGTTATAAATGATAACTCTCGTCCACAAATATATTGAGGGAAGGCAAAGAAGAGGATTTGAAATCAAGGCAGAATTGCAGGAAACAGATTTCAGGAGGTAGATTCGAATCGCCTTTAAAGCACATGAAAAGCGGCAAAACGTTGACAATGATGCCCTTGGCCAAAAAGGGCGTATGCGTTTTCTCCTGAATATATTCAGGAAAAAACGCATACGCCCTTTTTGGCCAAGCAAGCAACCTGGAAAGGCAAATCAGCGCTACAAAGAAGACTCGCTACCCATTGGTCAAAAGGGCCATGCTAAAAAACGTGTCAAAACCAGAAATGCAGGACAGGCCATTGAGAAATGGGAGCCTTGCTACACTGATGGGCAGGATGTAAATTGCCAACAGCCACTCTGGAGAAGTGTACGGTGTGTCCTGAAACACCTAAAAAACACAGCTTAGAGTGCATAGGGCACTTCCACTCATAGGGGTATAAATTGGGAAAATGAAAAATCAGCAAGACACAAGCACCCCAAAGTTTAGGGCTGCTCTGTTGACAAGGACCGCCACTTCATTCCACCTTAAATATCCCAGGAAAGAGAAAAATGGATAAAGAAGTTGTCGTCCTTATGTACAATGAAATATCACTCAGCCATGAAATCAATGTCATAAGGCTAGTAGCAGCATGATGTGTGGATTTAGGTATGACGATTCTAAGTGAAATAAGTCACACAGAAAAGGACACTTCTCATAAGGTATCACTTATAGAGGGAATGGAAAATCCGTTACACTTGAACTGAATTAGAAAACAGAACAGAGTCACACATGCGGAAAACACACTATGGCTGCTTAACGGGAAAGGTGAGGTGGGGTGATGCCTAAAACAAGGGTTTCAAATTAGCTCAGATACCGTTCCATAAACCCAATATGTAATAGACAAGACCTACTCCTTGCTCAGAGAACTGGACTCAACACGCCCTATTCACCGCACAAGAATATATCTGACTAGTAATAATCTTAAAACCTATGTATTGATATCTCTCTGTTAGTGTGTCAAGTGGGTGTAAAGCGGCATAAACACAGAAGTGAAAAGCAGCTAAACCCCATGATAAAAATAAATTACTTTGAAAAACCAATGAAACAAAGACAGTGAAAGAGAGTGACATTCTTACACAATGCGTTCAGGGGCTGTGATGCAACCTGGATTGACCATATCTAGACGCACAGCTGTATGAGACATAAGGGTGGACACTCTTGGGGCTGAGAGGTTTGGTGAGGTAGGGTGAGGAAACGCAGACCCTTTAAAGTAATACTGCGTGTTACCCGTCCGATGGGTCCCAAATCTCCAGGTTGAAGGGCATCTTCCTACATTGAAAACATGCATGAGAAACCCAGAAGATTGTACACCATGTGATGGGGAAAGGTTTCTAAAACGCACCTCATTTCTCATCTCCTTGTGCCCGGGTTCGCCATTCCAGCCGCCTTACTAGCAATCTCCCTTCTTGGAGCATCAGCACCTTTAACCTCCTGTTCCATACAGGTTGCAATTTGTCCTGAGGATGAACGGGAAGACGGGGAACCAATGAGAGACTAGCTCTTGGTGTGGACACAGGCACAGGTCACTCTATTTTCCCATCAGGAAGAAGAATTAACCACAGGCTCAGCCTGCCCCCAGGAACAAGAACAGGGCGTGAATACATCATGCGCTTTTGCGGCCAGCTCCCAAAAAAGCGAGTTGTAAAATGGAGGTTCTGGGCACTGCAATTCACAAACCTGCAGAGTTATAAATGATAACTCTCGTCCACAAATATATTGAGGGAAGGCAAAGAAGAGGATTTGAAATCAAGGCAGAATTGCAGGAAACAGATTTCAGGAGGTAGATACGAATCGCCTTTACAGCACATGAAAAGCGGCAAAACGTTGACAATGATGCCCTTGGCCAAAAAGGGCGTATGCGTTTTTTCCTGAATATATTCAGGAAAAAACGCATACGCCCTTTTTGGCCAACCAAGCAACCTGGAAAGTCAAATCAGGGCTACAAAGAAGACTCGCTACCCATCGGTCAAAAGGGCCATGCTGAACAACTTGTCAAAACCAGAAATGCAGGACAGACCATGGAGAAATGGGAGCCTTGCTACACTGATGGGCGGGATGTAAATTGGCAACAGCCAGTCTGGACAAGTGTACGGTGAGTCCTGAAACATCTAAAAAACACAGCTTAGAGAGCATAGGGCACTTCCACTCATGGGGGTATAACTTGGGAAAATTAAAAATCAGCAAGACACAAGCACCCCAAATTTAGGGATGCTCTGTTGACAAGGACGTCCACTTCATTCCACCTTAAATATCCCAGGAAAGAGAAAAATGGATAAAGAAGTTGTGGTCCTTATGTACAATGGAATATCACTCAGCCATGAAATCAATGTCATAAGGCTAGTAGCAGCATGATGAGTGGATTTAGGTACGACGATTCTAAGTGAAATAAGTCACACAGAAAAGGACACTTCTCATAAGGTATCACTGATAGAGGGAATGTAAAAACCGTTACACTTGAACTGAATTACAAAACAGAACAGAGTCACACATGCAGAAAACACACTATGGCTGCTTAACGGGAAAGGTGAGGTGGGGTGATACATAAACCAAGGGTTTCAAATTAGCTCAGATACCGTTCCATAAACCAAATATGTAATAGACAAGACCTACTCCTTGCTCAGAGAACTGGACTCAACACGCCCTATTCACCGCACAGGAATATATCTGACTAGTAATAATCTTAAAACCTATGTATTGATATCTCTCTGTTAGTGTGTCAAGTGGGTGTAAAGCGGCATAAACACAGCCGTGAAAAGCAGCTAAACCCCATTATAAAAATAAATTACTTTGAAAAACCCATGAAACAAAGACAGTGAAAGAGAGAGAAATTCTTACACAATGCGATCAGGGGCTGTGATGCAACCTGGATTGACCATATCTAGACCCACAGCTGGATGAGACATAAGGGTGGACACTCTTGGGGCTGAGAGGTTTGGTGAGGTTGGGTGAGCAAACGCAGACCCTTTAAAGTAATACTGCGTGGTACCCATCACATGGGTCCCAAATGTCCAGGTTCAAGGGCATCTTCCTACATCGAAAACATGCATGAGAAACCCAGAAGATGGTACACCATGTGATGGGGAAAGGTTTCTAAAACGCACCTCATTTCTCATCTCCTTGTGCCCGTGTTCGCCATTCCAGCCGCCTTACTAGCAATCTCCCTAATTTGAGCATCAGCACCTTTAACCTCCTGTTCCATACAGGTTGCAATTTGTCCTGAGGATGAACGGGAAGACGGGGAAGCAATGAGAGACTAGCTCTTGGTGTTGGGACAGGCACAGGTCACTCTATTTTCCCATCAGGAAGAAGAATTAACCAGGGGCTCAGCCTACCCCCCGGAACCAGAACAGGGCCTGAAGGGATCCTGCGCTTTTGCAGCCAGCTCCCAAAAACGCGAGTTGTAAAATGGAGGTTCAGGGCACTGCAACTCAAAAACCTGCAGAGTTATAAATGATAACTCTCGTCCACAGATATATTGAGGGAAGGCAAAGAAGAGGATTTGAAATCAAGGCAGAATTGCAGGAAACAGATTTCAGGAGGTAGATTCGAATCGCCTTTAAAGCACATGAAAAGTGGCAAAACGTTGACAATGATGCCCTTGGCCAAAAAGGGCGTATGCGTTTTTTCCTGAATATATTCAGGAAAAAACGCATACGCCCTTTTTGGCCAACCAAGCAACCTGGAAAGGCAAATCAGGGCTACAAAGAAGACTCGCTACCCATCGGTCAAAAGGGCCATGCTGAAAAACGTTTCAAAACCAGAAATGCAGGACAGGCCATGGAGAAATGGGAGCCTTGCTACTCTGATGGGCGGGATTTAAATTGCCAACAGACACTCTGGAGAAGTGTACGGTGAGTCCTGAAACATCTAAAAAACACAGCTTAGAGAGCATAGGGCACTTCCACTCATGGGGGTATAAATTGGGAAAATGAAAAATCAGCAAGACACAAGCACCCCAAACTTTAGGGCTGCTCTGGTGACAAGGACTTCCACTTCATTCCACCCTAAATATCCCAGGAAAGAGAAAAATGAATAAAGAAGTTGTGGTCCTTATGTACAATGGAATATCACTCAGCCATGAAATCAATGTCATAAGGCTAGTAGTAGCATGATGAGTGGATTTAGGTACGACGATTCTAAGTGAAATAAGTCACACAGAAAAGGACACTTCTCATAAGGTATCACTGATAGAGGGAATGTAAAAACCGTTACACTTGAACTGAATTACAAAACAGAAGAGAGGCACACATGCAGAAAACAAACTATGGCTGCTTAACGGGAAAGGTGAGGTGGGGTGTTACATAAAACAAGTGTTTCAAATTAGCTCAGACACCGTTCCATAAACCCAATATGTAATAGACAAGACCTACTCCTTGCTCAGAGAACTGGACTCAACACGCCCTATTCACCGCACAAGAATATATCTGACTAATAATAATCGTAAAACCTATGTATTGATATCTCTCTGTTAGTGTGTCAAGTGGGTGTAAAGCGGCATAAACACAGCAGTGAAAAGCAGCTAAACCCCATTATAAAAATAAATTACTTTGAAAAACCCATGAAACAAAGACAGTGAAAGAGAGCGAAATTCTTACACAATGCGATCAGGGGCTGTGATGCAACCTGGATTGACCATATCTAGACCCACAGCTGGATGAGACATAAGGGTGGACACTCTTGGGGGTGAGAGGTTTGGTGAGGTTGGGTGAGCAAACGCAGACCCTTTAAAGTAATACTGCGTGGTACCCATCGCATGGGTCCCAAATGTCCAGGTTCAAGGGCATCTTCCTACATCGAAAACATTCATGAGTAACCCAGAAGATGGTACACCGTGTGATTGGGAAAGGTTTCTAAAACGCACCTCATTTCTCATCTCCTTGTGCCCGGGTTCGCCATTCCAGCCGCCTTACTAGCAATCTCCCTAGTTGGAGCATCAGCACCTTTAACCTCCTGTTCCGTACAGGTTGCAATTTGTCCTGAGGATGAACGGGAAGACGGGGAACCAATGAGAGACTAGCTCTTGGTGTGGACACAGGCACAGGTCACTCTATTTTCCCATGAGGAAGAGGAATTAACCACAGGCTCAGCCTGCCCCCCGGAACCAGAACAGGGCGTGAAACCATCCTGCGCTTTTGCGGCCAGCTCCCAAAAAAGCGAGTTGTAAAATGGAGCTTCAGGGCACTGCTATTCACAAACCTGCAGAGTTATAAACGATAACTCTCGTCCACAAATATATTGAGGGAAGGCAAAGAAGAGGATTTGAAATCAAGGCAGAATTGCAGGAAACAGATTTCAGGAGGTAGATTCGAATCGCCTTTAAAGCACATGAAAAGCGGCAAAACGTTGACAATGATGCCCTTGGCCAAAAAGGGCGTATGCGTTTTTTCCTGAATATATTCAGAAAAAAACGCATACGCCCTTTTTGGCCAACCAAGCAACCTGGAAAAGCAAATCAGCGCTACAAAGAAGTCTCGCTTCCCATCGGTCAAAAGGGCCATGCTGAAAAAAGTGTCAAAACCAGAAATGCAGGACAGGCCATGGAGAAATGGGAGCCTTGCTACACTGATGGGCCGGATGTAAATTGCCAACAGCCACTCTGGAGAAGTGTACGGTGTGTCCTGAAACATCTAAAAAACACAGCTTAGAGAGCATAGGGCACTTCCACTCATGGGGGTATAAATTGGGAAAATGAAAAATCAGCAAGACACAAGCACCCCAAAGTTTAGGGCTGCTCTGTTGACAAGGACCTCCACTTCATTCCACCTTAAATATCCCAGGAAAGAGAAAAATGGATAAAGAAGTTGTGGTCCTTATGTACAATGGAATATCACTCAGCCATGAAATCAATGTCATAAGGCTAGTAGCAGCATGATGAGTGGATTTAGGTACGACGATTCTACGTGAAATAAGTCACACAGAAAAGGACACTTCTCATAACGTATCACTTATAGAGGGAATGTAAAAACCGTTACACTTGAACTGAATTACAAAACAGAACGGAGTCACACATTTAGAAAACACACTATGGCTGCTTAACGGGAAAGGTGAGGTTGGGTGATGCATAAATCAAGGGTTTCATATTAGCTCAAATACCGATCCATAAACCCAATATGTAATAGACAAGACCTATTCCTTGCTCAGTGAAGTGGATGCAACATCCCCTATTCAACGAACACGTATATATCTGACTAGTAATAATCTTAAAACCTATGTATTGATGTCTCTCTGTAAGTGAATCAAGTGGGTGTAAAGGGGCATAAACACTGCAGTGAAAATCAGGTAAACCCCATTATAAAAATAAATTAATTTAAAATCCCAAAAAACAAAGACAGTGATAGAGGGAGAAATTTTTATATAATTCGTTCCGGGGCTGTGATGCAACCTGGTGTGACCATATCTAGACCCACAGCTGGATGAGAAATAAAGCTGGACACTCTTGGGCTGAAGGTCTCTTTCCCTATTTACCAGATTGGGAACGTAGAAAGACTGCCACCCTCTGGCCGTTACCTGCAAAAGCAGCTTTAAAACCTGTGCTAATGGTCACTTCATATGAACAAGTACTTCAGGGCCATAAATGAAACGTGCCCTCAAAATGTCTTGAGGGAGCTAATGGCCAAAAATTTTCAAAATGTGACACTTGCTTTAAGAAAACACTTTGAAGAACTAAGCTGTAATCACAGTTTGATAAATAAAAAGGGCATGCTTTAAAGCTCAGTTTTAACAGATTATGGGACACATGCAAATTCAATCACAGATAGGTATCAGCTCGCACCTGTTAGAATAACCATCAGCAAGAAAACTACAAACAATAAATATTGAAGGTGTTTTGGAGAAATGCATACCCTCAATTTTAAGTGGGACGTAACCTGGAAAGAGCCACTAATGAGAACTGAATGGTGGTGCCTTTAAAACATACACACTGAGCTACCATATGATACAGCAAGCTCACTCCTTGGCCTATAACATAAGAAGACATAACTGGAAAGACACAGGCAAGCAAATGTGCATTGCAGCAGTATTACAATAGCCAAGACATGGAGGCAACCAGAAAGTCCATCAAGAGGTGCGTGGCCAAAGAAGAACTGGTACACGTACAGATGGAATATTAGCCAGGGAAAAAAATGAAACAGTGCCATTTGCAGCACCATGTATGATTCTTGAGGTAATCAGGCAAATTGTACTAAGTCAGAAAGCAAAAGACACATATCCTATAATATCACTTATAGGTCTTAGCTAAACATTGATACCAATGAAGATATTTCCACAGAGAAATGCAATCACAGATTCATTAAACAAATTTATGGTTCACCAAATGGAAAGGTGTGAGGATTGGATACATTAGGATATTGGGGTTAAGATAGATATAGAAACACATGTGAAATATGTAATCACCAAAGACCTACGTAATACCAAGACAAGACTACTCAACATCGTGTCATAACCTACATGGGAAAATGATCCAAAGAAGAATAGATATATGTATATGTTTAAAAGAACCACATCTTTCACACCTAGAAGAAACAAAACATTTTAATTAAATTTGCTCTGACAAAAAATAAAAATTAAATTAAAAAAAGAACAAGAAGTAATGAGACATAAACTTAAGGGGCTATTTGCTGGCACATTGCATTCTAATTTACAACCAGAACATGACTTCCATTAAGGCTCTGTCATCACTAATAAAGCAGCTTTATAAGCAATGTTGAAGGTAGCTTAAAAGAAGTCTCACTAATTATTGATAGTAACAAGGAAACAAAGAAAAGTAAAAATCTCACTGCAAAAAGTATACATAGGGTAAGGATAGTAGTTCAAACACTTATTAAACTTCTGTAAAGAATAAAAGACAACAGTAGTATGTTTTTTTAAAAAGAGAGGGCCCAAATAAATCTGAAATGAAAGAGATGATGTTACAACGGACACCACAGAAATACAAAGTATCCTAAGATACACACAGGGTAACTCAGGGCTCAGACTGGACAGAGCCCACTCTCCAGTCCCCTGTACATGACTTACAGGAGCCTCAGGAACTGAGGAGGGGGTCCCTGAGGAGAGGCTCAAGATAGAATATGGTAGACATTAACATGACTGCATTCATCTTAAACATGCCTGAACTACATTCACACGAGATGATTTTGTCCTGTATGTACATCGGCACCTCTAGTTGGAACTGCAGATCTTTGGCTTCAACACCTCTACTGACAACATTAGCGTCACCTGCTGTGGACCGTCTCCTATAGGATTTCTAGAATCACAAAACATCGAAGCTTCACAGGACCCAGAGTCTGTGCAACTCCACACAGAGTCTCAGAGTCTCAACTCCACTCAGATACTCCACTCTTGGAGGGCACACACAAAGTAGTGTGCACATCAGGACCCAGGGGAAGGAGCAGTGACCCTGTAGGAGAATGACCAGAACTACCTGCTACTTTTAGAAGGTCTCCTGCAGAGGCAGGTGGTGGCTGTGGCTGTGGCTCACCGTGAGGACAACGACACTGGCAGCAGAAGTTCTGGGAAATACTCCTTGGTGTGAGCCCTCCCAGAGTCCGCCATTAGCCCCACCAAGAGCAAGGTAGGCTCCAGGGCTGGGTCGCCTCAGGCCAAACAACCAACAGGGAGGGAACCCAGCCCCATGCATCAGCAGACAAGCGGATTAAACTTTTTATTAAAGTTTTATTTAATCCGTAGACAAGCGGATTAAAGCTCTGCCCACCAAAGCAACACCCAGCTCTACCCACCACCAGTCCCTCCCATCAGGAAGCTTGCACAAGCCTCTAAGATAGACTCATCCACCGGAGAGCAGACAGCAGAAGCAAGAAGAACTACAATTCTGCAGCCTGTGGAAGGAAAACCACATTCACAGAAAGATAGACAAAATGAAAAGGCAGAGGACTTTATACCAGATCAAGGAACAAGATAAAACCCCAGAAAAAAAACGAAATGAGGTGGAGATAGGGAACCTTCCAGAAAAAAAATTCAGAATAATGATAGTGAAGTTGAGCCAAGACCTTGGAAAAAGAAAGGAGGCAAAGATCGAGAAGATGCAAGAAATGTTTAACAAAGACCTAGAAGAATTAAGGAACAAACACCTAGAAGAATTAAAGAACAAACAAACAGAGGTGAACAATGGAATAACTGAAATGAAAAATACACTAGAAGGAATCAGTAGCAGAATAACTGTGGCAGAAGAACGGATAAGTGACCTGGAAGACAGAAAGGTGGAAATCACTGCCATGGAACAGAATAAAGAAAAAGAATGAAAATAAACGAAGACACCCCAAGAGTCCTCTGGGACAACATTAAACGCAACAACATTCGCATTATAGGGGTCCCAGAAGGAGAAGAGAGAGAGAAAGGACCCGAGAATATATTTGAAGAGATTATGGTCAAAAACTTCCCTAGCATGGGAAAAGAAATAGCCACCCAAGTCCAGAAGCACAGAGTGTCCCAGGCAGGATAAACCAAAGGAGAAAAATGACAAGACACATAGCAATCAAATTGACAAAAATTAACGACAAAGAAAAATGATTGAAAGCAGCAAGGGAAAAATGACAAATAACATACAAGGGAACTCCCATAAGGATAACAACTGATTTCTCAGCAGAAAATCTACAAGCCAGAAGGAAGTGGCATGATAAATTTAAAGTGATGAAAGGGAAGAACCTACAACCAAGAGTACTCCACCCTGCAAAGAGCTCATTCAGATTTGATGGAGAAATCAAAAGCCTTACAGACAAGCAAAAACTAAGAGAATTCAGCACCATGAAACCAGCTCTACACCAAATGCTAAAGGAACTTCTCTAAGTGGGAAACACAAGAGAAGAAAAGGACCCACCAAGACAAACCCATAACAATTAAGAAAATAGTAGTAGGAACATACATATCGATAATTACCTTAAACGTGAATGCACTACATGTTCCAACCAAAAGACACAGGCTCGCTGAATGGATACAAAAACAAGACCCATATATATGCTGTCTACAAGAGATCCATTTCAGACCTAGGGACACATACAGACTCAAAGTGAGGCGATGGAAAAATATATTCTATGCAAATGAAAATCAAAAGAAAGCTGGAGTAGCAATACTCATATCAGATAAAATAGACTTTAAAATAAAGAATGTTACAAGAGACAAGGAAAGACACTACATAATGGTCAGGGGACCAATCCAAGAAGAAGATATAACAATTATAAATATATATGTACCCAAAATAGGAGCAGCTCAATGTATAAGGCAACTGCTAACAGCTATAAAAGAGGAAATCGACAGTAACACAATAATAGCGGGGGACTTTAACAGCTCACTTACACCAGTGGAGATCAGCCAGACAGAAAATTAATAAGGAAACACAAGCTTTAAATGACACAATAGACCAGATAGAGTTAGTTGATATTTATAGGACATTCCATCCAAAAACAGCAGATTACACGTTCTTCTCAACTGCACACGGAACATTCTCCAGGATAGATCACATCTTGGGTCACAGATAAAGCCTCAGTAAATTTAAGAAAACTGAAATCATATCAAGCAGCTGTTCCGACCACAATGCTATGAGATTAGAAATCAATTACACGGAAAAAACCGTAAAAAACACACACACATGGAGGCTAAACAATACGTTACTAAATAACCAAGAGATCACTGAAGAAATCAAAGAGGAAATCAAAAACTACCTAGAGACAAATGACAACAAAAACACGATGATCCAAAACCTATGGGATGCAGCAAAAGGAGTTCTAAGAGGGAAGTTTATAGCAATACAAGCCTACCTCAAGAAACAAGAAAAATCTCAAATAAACAATCTAACCTTACACCTAGAGGAACTAGAGAAAGAAGAACAAAACCCAAAGTTAGTAGAAGGAAAGAAATCATAAAGATCAGAGCAGAAATAAATGAAATAGAAACAAAGAAAACGAAAGCAAAGATCAATAAAACTAAAAGCTGGTTCTTTGAGAAGATAAGCAAAAATGATCAACCTTTAGCCAGACTCCAGAAAAAGAGGGAGAGGACGCAAATCAACAAAATTAGAAGTGAAAAAGCAGAAGTTACAACAGACACCACAGGAATACAAAGCATCCTAAGAGACTACTACAAGCAACTCTAGGCCAATAAAATGGACAATCTGGAAGAAATGGACAAATTCTTAGAAAGGGATAACCTTCTAAGACTGAACCAGGAAGAAATAGAAAATATGAACAAACCTATCACAAGCAATGAAATTGAAACTGTGATTAAAAATCTTCCAACAAACAAAAGTCCAGAACCAGATGGCATCACAGGTGAATTCTATCAAACATTTAGAGAAGAGCTAACACCCAACCTTCTCAAATTCTTCAAAACAATTGCAGGGGAAGGAACACTCCCAAACTCATTCTATGAGACCACCATCACCCTGATACCAAAATCAGACAGAGATACTACAAGGAAAGAAAATTATAGACCAATATCACTGATGAATATAGATGTAAAAATCCTCAACAAAATACTAGCAAACAGAATCGAACAACACATTAAAAGGATCATACACCATGATCAAGTGGGGTTTATCCCAGGGATGCAAGGATTCTTCAATATACACAAATCAATGTGATACACCATATTAACAAATTGTAGAATAAAACCATATGATCATCTCAATAGATGAAGGAAAAGATTTTGAGAAAATTCAACACTCATTTACGATAAAAACTCTGCAGAGTGTGGGCCTAGAGGGAAACTACCTCAACATAATAAAGGCCATATATGACAAACCCACAGCAAACAGCATTCTCAATGGTGAAAAACTGAAAGCGTTTCCTCTAAGATCAGGAACAAGACGAGGATGTCCACTCTCACCACTGCTATTCAACATAGTTTTGGAAGTCCTAGCCATGGCAATCAGAGAAGAAAAAGAAATAAAAGGAATACAAAAAGGAAAAGAAGAAGTAAAATTGTCACTGTTCGCAGATGACATGATATCATAGATAGAGAATCCTAAAGATGCCACCAGAAAACCACTGGAGCTAATCAATGAATTTGGTAAAGTTGCAGGATACAAAATTAATGCACAGAAATTGCTTGCATTCCTATACACTAACAATGAAAGATCAGAAAGAGAAATTAAGGAAACAATCCCATTACCACTGCAACAAAAAGAATAAAATACCTAGGAATAAACCTACCTAAGGAAGTAAAAGACCTGTACTCAGAAAACTATAAGACACTGATGAAAGAAATCAAAGATGATATAAACAGATGGAGACATATACCATGTTCTCGGATTAGAAGAATCAATATTGTGAAAATGACTATACTACCCAAAGCAATCTACAGATTCAATGCAATCCCGATCAAAATACCTTTGGCATTTTCTGCAGAACAAGAAAAAAAAATCTTAAAATTTGTAGGGAGACACAAAAGACCCTGGATAGCCAAAGCAGTCTTGAGGGGGAAAAAAAAGAGCTGGAGGAATCAGACTTCCAGACTTCAGACTATATTGCAAAGCTACAGTAATCAAGATAATATGGTACTGACACAAGAACAGAAATATAGGTCAATAGAACAGGATAGAAAGCACAGAGATAAACCCACGTACCTATGGTTCACTAATCTATGACAAAGGAGGCAAGGGTATACAATGGAGAAAAGACAGTGTCTTCAGCAAGTGGTGCTGGGAAAACTGGACAGTTACATGTAAAAGAATGAAATTAGTACACTCCCTAACACCATACACAAAAATAAACTCAAAATGGATTAGAGACCTAAATATAAGACCAGCCACTATAAAACTCTTAGAGGAAAACATAAGCAGAACAGTCTATGACATAAATCACAGCAAGATCCTTTTTGACCCACCTCCTAGAGAAATGGAAATAAAAACAAAAATAAAAAAATGGGACCGAATGAAACATAAATTCTTTTGCACAGCAAAGGAAAACATAAGCAAGATGAAAAGACAACCATCAGAATGGGAGAAAATATTTTCAAATGAAGCAAATGGCAAAGGATTAATCTCCAAAAAGCAGCTCATGTAGCTCAATATCACAAAACCAAACAACCCAATCCAAAAATGGGCAGAAGACCTAAATAGACATTTCTCCAAAGAAGATATACAGGTTGCCAACAAACACATGAAAGGATGCTGAACATCACTAATCATTAGAGAAATGCAAATCAAAACTACAGTGAGGTATCACCTCACACCAGTCAGAATGGCCATCATCAAAAAATCTACCAACAATAAATGCTGGAGAGGCATTTATTGGAGCAAAGGGAACCCTCTTGCACTGTTGGTGGGAATGTAAATTGATATAGCCACTAGGGAGAACGGTATGGGGGTTCCTTAAAAACTAAAAATAGAACTACCATACAACCCAGCAAACCCACTCCTGGACATTTACCCTGAGAAAACCATAATTCAAAAAGAGTCATGTACCACAACGTTCACTGTAGCTCTATTTACAATAGCCAGGACATGGAAGCAACCTAAGTGTCCATCAACAGATAAATGGATAAAGAAGATGTGGCACATATATACAATGGAACATTATTCAGCCATAAAAAGAAACGAAATTGAGTTACTTTTAGTGAGGTGGATGGATCTAGAGTCTGTCCTACAGAGTGAAGTAAGTCAGAAAGAGAAAAACAAATACTGTATGCTAACACATATATATGGAATCTTAAAAAAAAAAGTTTATGAAGAACCTAGGGGCAGGAAAGGATTAAGGACACAGACGTAGAGAAAGGACTTGAGGACATGGGGAGAGGGAAGGGTAAGCTGGGACAAAGTGAGAGAGTGGTATGGACATATATACACTACCAAATGTAAAATTGATAGCTACTGGGAAGCAGCCACATAGCACAGGGAGATCAGCTCTGTGCTTTGTGACCACCTAAAAGGGTAGGATAAGGGAGTGAGAGGGAGGTACAAGAGGGAGGGGATATGGTGTTATATGTATACGCACAGCTGATTCACTTTTTTATACAGCAGAAACTAACACACAAGTGTAAAGCAATTATACTCCAATAAAGATGTAAAAGAAAAAAAAAGCCCAGAGATAAACCTACACACCTATGGCCCACTAATCTATGACAAAGGAGGCAAGGGTATACAAAGGAGAAAAGACAGTCTCTTCAATAAGTGGTGCTGGGAAAAATGGACAGCTACATGTAAAAGAATGAAATTAGAACACTCCCTAACACCATACACAAAAAATAAATTCAAAATGGATTAGAGACCTAAATGTAAGACCGGACACTATAAAACTCTTAGAGGAAAACATAGGAAGAATACTCTTTGACATAAATCACAGCAAGATCTTTTTTGATCCACCTCCTAGAGTAATGGAATAAAAAAAAATAAACATATGGGAGCAAATGAAACCTAAAAGCTTTTGCAAAGCAAAGGAAACTACAAACAAGACGAAAAGACAACCTTCACAATGGGAGAAAATATTTGCAAACGAATCAATGGACAAAGGATTAATCTCCAATGTATATAAACAGCTCATGCAGCTCAACAGTAAAAAAACAAACAACCCAATCCAAAAATGGGCAGATGACGTAAATAGACATTTGTCCCAAGAAGACATACAGATGACCAAGAAGCACATGAAAAGCTGCTCAACATCACTAATTATTAGAGAAATATAAACCAAAACTACAATGAGGTATCGCCTCACACGAGTTAGAATGGGCATCATCAGAAAATCTACAAGCAACAAATGCTGGAGAGGGTGTGGAGAAAAGGGAACCCTCTTACACTATTTGTGGGAATGTAAATTGATACAGTCACTATGGAGAACAGTATGGAGGTTCCTTAAAAAACTAAAAATAGAATTACCATATGACCCAGCAATCCCACTACTGGCCATATACCCAGAGAAAACCATAATTCAAAAAGACATATTCACCACAATATTCATTGCAGCACTATTTACAATAGCCAGGTCATGGAAGCAACCTAAATGCCCATAGACAGACGAACAGAAAAGATGTGCTACATATATAAAATGGAATATTACTCAGCCATAAAAAGGAATGAAATTGGGTCATTTGTAGAGACGTGGATAGATCTAGAGACTGTCATACAGAGTGAAGTAAGTCAGAAAGAGAAAAACAAATATCGTATATTAACGCATACATGTGGAACCTAGAAAAATGGTAAAGATGAACCGGTTTGCAAGGCAGAAATAGAGACACAGATGTAGAGAACAAATGTATGGACACCAAGGGGGGAAAGTGGCAGGGTGGTGGTGGTGGGATGAATTGCGAGCCTGGGATTGACATATACACACTTATATGTATAAAATAGGTTACCAATAAGAGCCTGCTGTATAAAAAAATGAATAAAATAAATTCAAAAATTAAAAAATAAATAATACTTAAAAAAATAAAACAGAAAAAAAGTTCTGTCCTTCCCATAGACGTATTTATATGAATGAATTATTTCCATGCTTATATCCATAAATACAAAAAGAGGAATAAAACTTACCTTGAACCAAAAAAGAAAAAAAAAAAAAAAAACAGAACCCACTGGTCATACAGAGGAAAACCCTATCAGGGCACTTGCTCCAGGGGTAAACAATTCTGAAGTTGGTCACAGGTGGGGAATCATCTCCCATGCAGCCAGCAGCCCCCACACGAGGAGCGTCCTCATTGCAAAGCTGGGGGACCGTGAGGAGGCGTCTCTGAGTAAACGTGAGCTGAGCCCCAGGCCAGCTGCTGCTGAACTTTTCCCACCCTTCCCAGGTAAAACACCTGAATGTGTGCAAAGACTTTAAAAACTAGAGGAAGGGGCTTGGAGTCACACCAGCGACAGCACGCAGGCCGACTTGGTGCCTGCAGGCCAGCCAGGATGGTCCTGGCCCCGGGCGCTCGTCTGGAAGCTTTCCATTTCCCTGCCTGAGGTACCCCTCCTGTCCCGGCCCCCACTGCTTTTTTCCTTCCTCACCTCTGCCCGGGGAGAAATTCCAGCAGCAAGTATGGGTGACACATCCTCTTCTTTAGCAGGTGGCAGCCCGGCAACTCCTGCAGAAAGTCCAGCAGAGCCCCAGTCACACTGGGCCACTCATAGAGCCGTGGGCCCTACTCCCTCCCACCAGCCCAACCCCGAGACTGCTGACGGGGCAGAGAATATGGCGTCAGGCACAGCTGCAGAGGCTTTTGCTGCCTGGAGGGGTGTTTATATTGACCTCAACCCAGGCACACCTGGGAAGGGCTGGCCGGCCGGGTCAGGCTGCCCAGGTCAGCCAATCCTCGCCCCTCAGGGGCTCAGAGTTGCAGAAAATGGGCCTTGCTGCACCGGCCAGATCCAAGGAACAGGTGTAGGGTCCCGAGAGTCAGGATAGATAAGGGGCTGCAGCCCTGGCTCGTTTTCTAATCATTTTATCTGGTCCATGAGTGGGAGACAACTTCAAGAAGACCCTCTGCTAATGAGAGGAACCCAGGAGTCAGGGAGAGGAGGGGTGGTGGGTGGAGACAGAGGCCTGGTACCCCGGCTGCAGTGGAAGCCCCTGGAAGACCAGGCAGAGGGAGGCCGCACAGAGTGAAGCCTAGGGCCACAGACCTGTTGGAGCTGCTGTTTGTTAGTTCAAGCTCTGCTCTGAGGTGCTCTGTGTCAGCTCTGAGTGACAGGGGTGCTGGGGGTGCTCTGCAATGAGGGCTATGTGCACGGTTCCTGTGTGCCCAGCCCTGCCGGGGTACCTGTCCACGGGAGCTCCATATCCAGGGAGGGGCCTGCCCACGAGAGCCCCGTGGGCTGCTGCGTACCTGCCCAGGTGAGCTCCATATCCTGGGAGGGGCCTGACCATGAGGGCCCCATGGGCTGCTGGGTACCTGCCCAGGTGAGCTCAATATCCTGGGAGCGGCCTAACCACCAGAGCCCCGTGGGCCGCTGGGTACCTGCCCAGGTGAGCTCCATATCCTGGGAGGGGCCTGACCACAAGAGCCCCGTGGGCTGCTGGGGACCTGGTAGAGGACGCCAGGACAGTCAGTGAAGCCACAGAGGATATACATCTAGTAGTTCCTAATTCCTACACCCTGCTGGTCATTCTACCATCCACCAGGACATGGCATTCTGTATTAGACTTCAATGATGCCTTCTTCTGTATTCCATTAGTCCCAGAGTCACAAGAAATTTTGGCTGTGAGTGGCAGGACTCAACCTACAACAAAAACAATACTGCTGGGCCGTCCTGCCCCAGGGGTTCAAAAATTCCCACACCATCTTTGGGGAAACGTTAGCTAAAGACCTAAAAGGTCTACCTCTGGAGAAGGGAACCCTCCTTCAATATGCAGATGACATTCTGATCACCAGCCCGACTAAGGAGGCCTCTGAACTACCTAGCCAATAAAAGATAGAAGGTGTCCAAGGAAAAGGCTCAAATATCACAAACTAAGGTGGCCTTCCTGGGCTTCATTCGCACAGAAGGTCGGAGAAGCCCACCCCAGGAAAGGGAAGAAGCCATTTGCAGCCTCACCTTTCCTGAAACTAGAAGACAGCTTAGGGGTTCCTGGGGAGACCGGGGTTTGCTGCATCTGGATCCCTAACTACAGTCTAATAGCTGGGCCTCTATATGAATCACTGAAAGGAAAAGATGATGATCCTTTTGAATAGAATCCAGAAGCGGCCTTTCAAGAATGGAAAGAGCAGTCAATTCAGACCCTGGCCCTGGACCTCCCTAAGTTAGCTAAACCCTTTGACCTTTACATTCCTGGTCCAAGGCGAATCGCCCTTGGAGTATTAGTGCAAAAACTGGGACCACTTGAAATGGAACAATGCAAGAATGCCCTCCAGGCATTGGCCAGCCACCCCATCCGACCAGGATACTGGGGGTATCTAAAAACCTGGAAATCAGCAGCCCGCAAGGCCAGCTCCCTCCTAAGGGAAAAGGACGCCACTTGGTGATCCTAACCACCCACCATGCCCTGAAGTTGCAGGGATTGCTCCGTGGGCACAATGACCTCAAGTGAGGAGGCCCTCCAACACCAACCTCCAGAGAGACAACCTGGGGCAATGGGCCCCCATGACGACTCGTGTGACCATCACTTGACCTGGAGCTTCTCTCAGAAAACAACAAGAGTGTGCCCCAAAAGAGCAGACTATTGCTTACAGGACTTACTGCACCCAGAGCGGAGCTAATAAACTTGGCAGGGGAACCATAAATAACGCTGCCACCATAGAAAAGCCTGCAGACACTGCAGTGATGGCAGCCAATGAGACCGGCTGTACTCCTGGCTACTTCAAAAGGCCGTTGACTGAGTGGCCGTCATGGTCCTGGATCACCACCGGCCCTGGACTGTCTGGGAGTTGAGCAAGCAGGGCTCTGACACCTGGTGCTGTTTGTACGTTAATTCAGTGGCCTAACTGAAGAAAGCACAGACTACTGGTCAGAGCATCTAGGCTGGCAGAAACCGTCAGCCTAAGGGGGCCGAACCAATGTGGAGCAGGGTAAAACCGCCCACCCCCCCAGCGTCTCTGCACATCTCTTTCCTGGACCCTTAAAGGTCATTAGAATCTATAAAACTTCCAATGCTGGTGCCCAGGCAGACGAGCAGTGAGGGAGGAGGCCTGCGGACAATCAACCTCACCTGGAGGCTGCTGGGGAGAAGTCCTGCCCCTCCCCCCGGGTATGAGGACACCCAACTCAGCATGAAGCATTTACAGAAGACGTGTCTGCACCCTCAGCGCCTCAAGAATGAGGAATGGGACAAAAGGCAGAGGAGGGCTTTGTCACTGGCAAAGCCCATTAAAAATTCCTGGGAGATAAAAATAGAATCTGGGCAATAAAATAAAGTCTAACCATTTTTTCCTTTGTGCTTTGTCTAATTTCACTTGCTCCTAGGTTTCCACATGCAGAGGTCCCACACCCGACACTTCAGACCCGATTTCCTAGTGCAAAATGGCTGGGCCGACACCTCAGCTCGTGGGGCCCCGTGCAGACTCTGCGACATAGAGCCTGAGCTCCAGGCAACCCGGCCCTCGAGAGCTCCGCCCCCTCCCTCCCGCTGATGCTGACAGGATCCCTACACAGCAGCCCGGCCCACAACCCGCAGGGGAGCACACACTCTCACCTCTCCATTCTCTGATCAAAATATAAAGTTTTCCTTTGCTTCTGAACCAGAGTCAGTCTCGATCTGTTGGCTCCAATGACACTGGGCAGGGAGACCCTTGTTGGGGCCCACTCTGCAGGATCAGTAACAGAATTTGAGAACATTGTAACTTCAATGAACAGATGTGTGAGCCAAACTGTAATTAACATAGAGCAGTGTATAAGGCTCGTGTAAAATAAGATGTTTCTAACACTTCCATTTGATATTTCCATCACTTTATTATAAGCAAGTT
Source organism: Balaenoptera borealis (assembly GCF_965194805.1). Classification (NCBI taxonomy): domain Eukaryota; kingdom Metazoa; phylum Chordata; class Mammalia; order Artiodactyla; family Balaenopteridae; genus Balaenoptera; species Balaenoptera borealis. Next base: position 465,251 of record NW_028123821.1, read on the forward strand.
CAGTGGAGGGGTTTGTCTTATTTGTCAGGTCAACAGTAGAGAAATGCAGTGATTTCTTTCCAAGGATGTACATCTAATAATCTTGGTTGAAGTTTCAACCTTGTTTTGAATGATTTTCCATTGAAAATGATACCTCTCTTTCAGCTCCTAGATTTCTGAGAAGTATAAAATCTTATATTTTTTATTACCAAAGGGGAAAGGTGGGAGGAGGGATAAATTAACAGTTTCAGATTAACATATACACACTGCTATGTATAAAATATATCATCAACAAGGAACTACTGTATAGCACAAGGAACTATACTCAATATTTTGTAATGACCCCTGAGGGGAAATAATCTGAAAAACAATAGATATCTATATCGACATCATCTATCAACTACAGATAAAATGGAAACTAAAGGAGGCCGATGGTGAGCGTTTCTGAACCTGAAGACTTCAATCATCTAAAGTTCGGACTCTGCCTACGGCCCAAGTCCCTTAATGAACACACATGTACCAGTAGCTTAAAAATTCCCCAGATTGGAGTTCGGGGAGACACTGATTTGGAAAAAACCCTTGTGTTCTCCTTACATACACGGGACCTTTCCTACAGCTAAAACATGCCTGTGACACCCAGAAGATGGAACACGGTAGGATCAGGAAGATTTTGGAAAAGGCACCAAAACTCCTAATTTCCTGGTTGTTGGGTTCACCCCTCCAGCCTTTTTCCTTAAAATCTCCCCACTTGAGGATGTCAGCACCTTCAACATCCAGTTGCACAGAAATTGGAATTTGTCCAAAGGAAGAAGGGGAAGGAGGAGAAACAAGGAGAGCCAAGCCCTAGGTGTTCGGAGAGGCACATGTCACTCTACTTTCCAGTCAGGAAGAAGAATTAAGCAAAGGCTTAGCCTGCCACCGGGAACCAGAGTAGGGCCAGAAGCAAACGAGCGGATCTGCGGAAAGCTCCCAAAAAAGCGAGTTGAAAAATGGAGCTCAGGGGCACTGCAATTCACAAATCTGCAGAGTTATAAATGATAACTCTCGTCCACAAATATATTGAGGGAAGGCAAAGAAGAGGATTTGAAATCAAGGCAGAATTGCAGGAAACAGATTTCAGGAGTTAGATTTGAATCACCCCTAAAGCACATGAAAAGCGGTAAAACGTCGACAATGATGCACTTGGCCAAAAAGAGCATATGCGTTTTTTTCTGAATGAATTCAGGAAAAAACCCATAGGCCCTTTTTGGCCAACCAAGCAAGCCGGAAATGCAATTCAGCACTACAAAGAACTCTGACTTCCCATCAGTCAAAATGGCCTTCCTAAAAAAGTGTAAAAACAAGAAATGCAGGAGAGGCCATGGAGGAAAGGGAGCCTTGTTACACTGATGGGTGGGGTGTAAATTGCCAATGATGACTCTGGAGAAGGGTATGGTGTTTCCTAAAACATCTAAAAAACACAGCTAGAGAGAAAGGGGCACATCCACTCATGGGCGTATAAATTGGGAAAACTAAAAATCAGCAAGACACAGGCACCCCAAACTTTAGGGCTGCTCTGTTGACAAGAACCTCCACTTAATTCCACCTTCAATATGCAAGGAAAGAGAAAAATGGATAAAGAAGTTGTGGTCCATATGTACAATTGTATATCACTCGGGCGTGAAATCAATATCATAAGGGTAGTAGCAGCATGATGAGTGGATTTAGGTACGACGATTCTAAGTGAAATAAGTCACACAGAAAACGACACTTATCATAAGATATCACTAACAGAGGGAATGTAAAAACTGCTACAATTGAACGGAATTACAAAACAGAACAGAGTCACACATTTAGAAAACACACTATGGTTGCTTAACGGGAAAGGTGAGGTGGGGTGATGCATAAAACAAGGATTTCAAATTAGCTCAGATAACGTTCCATAAATCCAATATGTAATAGACAAGACCTACTCCTTCCTCAGTGAACTGGACTCAACAACCCCTATTCACCGCAAGAGAACATATCTGACTAGTCAGAATTGTAAAACCTATGTATTGATATCTCTCTGGAAGTGAGTCAAGTGGGTGTAAAGCGGCATAAACACAGCCGTGAAAAGCAGCTAAACCCCATTATAAAAATAAATTACTTTTAAAAACCCGTGAAACAAAGACAGGGAAAGAGAGAGAAATTCTTACAAAATTCGTTCAGGGGCTATGATGCCACCTGGATTGACCATATCTAGACCCACAGTTGGATGAGACATAAGGGTGGACACTCTTGGGGCTGAGAGGCTTGGTGAGGTTGGGGGAGCAAACGCAGAGCCTTTAAAGTAATATTGCCTGTTACCCAACTCATGGGTTCCAAATCTCCAGGTTCAAGGGCATCTTCCTACATCGAAAACATGCATGAGAAACCCAGAAGGTGGTACACCGTGTGATCAGGAAAGGTTTCTAAAACGCAACTCATTTCTCATCTCCTTGTGCTCGGGTTCGCCATAACAGCCGCTTTAGTAGCAATCTCCCTCCATGGAGAATCAGCACCTTTAACCTCCTGTTCCGTACAGCTTGCAATTTGTCCTGAGGATGAACGGAAAGAGGGGGAGCCAATGAGAGACTAGCTCTTGGTGTTGGGACAGGCAAAGGTCACTCTATTTTCCCATCAGGAAGAAGAATTAACCACAGGCTCAGCCTGCCGCCCGGAACAAGAATAGAGCCTGAGGCCATCCTGCGAATTGCTGCCAGCTCCCAAAAAAGCCAGTTGAAAAATGGAGCTCAGGGGCAATGCAATTCACAAACCTGCAGAGTTATAAATGATAACTCTCGTCCACAAATATATTGAGGTAAGGCAACGAAGAGGATTTGAAAGCAAGGCAGAATTGCAGGAAACAGATTTCAGGAGGTAGATTCGAATCGCCTTTAAAGCACATGAAAAGCGGCAAAACGTCGACAATGATGCCCTTGGCCAAAAAGGGCGTATGCGTTTCTTCAGTAAAAAACGCATACGCCCTTTTTGGCCAACCAAGCAACCTGGAAAGGCAAATCAGCGCTACAAAGAAGTCTCGCTTCCCATCGGTCAAAAGGGCCATGCTGAAAAAAGTGTCAAAACCAGAAATGCAGGACAGGCCATGGAGAAATGGGAGCCTTGCTACACTGATGGGAGGGATGTAAATTGCCAACAGCCACTCTGGAGAAGTGTACGGTGTGTCCTGAAACATCTAAAAAACACAGCTTAGAGAGCATAGGGCACTTCCACTCATGGGGGTATAAATTGGGAAAATTAAAAATCAGCAAGACACAAGCACCCCAAAGTTTAGGGCTGCTCTGTTGACAAGGACCTCCACTTCATTCCACCTTAAATATCCCAGGAAAGAGAAAAATGGATAAAGAAGTTGTGGTCCTTATGTACAATTGACTATCACTCAGCCATGAAATCAATGTCATAAGGCTAGTAGCAGCATGATGAGTGGATTTAGGTACGACGATTCTAAGTGAAATAAGTCACACAGAAAAGGACACTTCTCATAAGGTATCACTTATAGAGGGAATGTAAAAACCGTTACACTTGAACTGAATTACAAAACAGAACACAGTCACACATGCAGTAAACACACTATGGCTGCTTAAAGGGAAAGGTGAGGTGGGGTGATACATAAAACAAGGGTTTCAAATTAGCTCAGATACCGTTCCATAAACCCAATATGTAATAGACAAGACCTACTCCTTGCTCAGAAAACTGGACTCAACACGCCCTATTCACCGCACAAGAATATATCTGACTAGTAATAATCTTAAAACCTATGTATTGATATCTCTCTGTTAGTGTGTCAAGTGGGTGTAAAGCGGCATAAACACAGCAGTGAAAAGCAGCTAAACCCCATTATAAAAATTAATTACTTTGAAAAACCCATGAAACAAAGACAGTGAAAGAGAGAGAAATTCTTACACAATGCGTTCAGGGGCTGTGATGCAACCTGGATTGACCATATCTAGACCCACAGCTGGATGAGACATAAGGGTGGACACTGTTGCGGCTGAGAGGTTTGGTGAGGTTGGGTGAGCAAACGCAGACCCTTTAAAGTAATACTGCGTGGTATCCATCCCATGGGTCCCAAATCTCCAGGTTCAAGGGCATCCTCCTACATCAAAAACATGCATGAGCAACCCAGACGATGGTACATCCGTGTGATGGGGAAAGGTTTCTAAAACGCACCTCATTTCTCATCTCCTTGTGCCTGGGTTCGCCATTCCAGCCGCTTTACTAGCAATCTCCCTACTTGGAGCATCAGCACCTTTAACCTCCTGTTCCGTACAGGTTGCAATTTGTCCTGAGGATGAACGGGAAGATGGGGAACCAATGAGAGACTAGCTCTTGGTGTGGACACAGGCACAGGTCACTCTATTTTCCCATCAGGAAGAAGAATTAACCACAGGCTCAGCCTGCCCCCCGGAACCAGAACAAGGCGAGAAACCATCATGCGCTTTTGCGGCCAGCTCCCAAAAAAGCGAGTTGTAAAATGGAGCCTCAGGGCACTGCAATTCACAAACCTGCAGAGTTATAAATGATAACTCTCATCCACAAATATATTGAGGGAAGGCAAAGAAGAGGATTTGAAATCAAGGCAGAATTGCAGGAAACAGATTTCAGGAGGTAGATTCGAATCGCCTTTAAAGCACATGAAAAGTGGCAAAACGTTGACAATGATGCCCTTGGCCAAAAAGGGCGTATGCGTTTTTTCCTGAATATATTCAGGAAAAAACGCATACGCCCTTTTTGGCCAACCAAGCAACCTGGAAAGGCAAATCAGGCCTACAAAGAAGACTCGCTACCCATCGGTCAAAAGGGCCATGCTGAAAAACGTGTCAAAACCAGAAATGCAGGACAGGCCATGGAGAAATGGTAGCCTTGCTACACTGATGGGCGGGATGTAAATTGCCAACAGCCACTCTGGAGAAGTGTACGGTGTGTCCTGAAACACCTAAAAAACACAGCTTAGAGAGCATAGGGCACTTCCACTCATGGGGGTATAAATTGGGAAAATGAAAAATCAGCAAGACACAAGCACCCCAAAGTTTAGGGCTGCTCTGTTGACAAGGACCTCCACTTCATTCCACCTTAAATATCCCAGGAAAGAGAAAAATGGATAAAGAAGTTGTGGTCCTTATGTACAATGGAATATCACTCAGCCATGAAATCAATGTCATAAGGCTAGTAGCAGCATGATGAGTGGATTTAGGTACGACGATTCTAAGTGAAATAAGTCACACAGAAAAGGACACTTCTCATAAGGTATCACTGATAGAGGGAATGTAAAAACCATTACACTTGAACTGAATTACAAAACAGAACAGAGTCACACATGCAGAAAACACACTATGGCTGCTTAACGGGAAAGGTGAGGTGGGGTGATACATAAAACAAGGGTTTCAAATTAGCTCAGATACCGTTCCATAAACCCAATATGTAATAGACAAGACCTACTCCTTGCTCAGAGAACAGGACTCAACACGCCCTATTCACCGCACAAGAATATATCTGACTAGGAATAATCTTAAAACCTATGTATTGATATCTCTCTGTTAGTGTGTCAAGTGGGTGTAAAGCGGCATAAACACAGCAGTGAAAAGCAGCTAAACCGCATTATAAAAATAAATTACTTTGAAAAACCCATGAAACAAAGACAGTGAAAGAGAGAGAAATTCTTACACAATGCGTTCAGGGGCTGTGATGCAACCTGGATTGACCATATCTAGACCCACAACTGGGTGAGACATAAGGGTGGACACTCTTGGGGCTGAGAGGTTTGGTGAGGTTGGGTGAGCAAACGCAGACCCTTTAAAGTAATACTGCGTGGTACCCGTCCCATGGGTCCCAAATCTCCAGGTTCAAGGGCATCTTCCTACATCGAAAACATGCATGAGAAACCCAGAAGATGGTACACCGTGTGATGGGGAAAGGTTTCTAAAACGCACCTCATTTCTCATCTCCTTGTGCCCGGGTTCGCCATTCCAGCCGCTTTACTAGCAATCTCCCTACTTGGAGCATCAGCACCTTTAACCTCCTGTTCCGTACAGGTTGCAATTTGTCCTGAGGATGAACGGGAAGACGGGGAACCAACGAGAGACTAGCTCTTGGTGTCGGGACAGGCACAGGTCACTCTATTTTCCCATCAGGAAGAAGAATTAACCACAGGCTCAGCCTGCCCCCCGGAACCAGAACAGGGCATGAAGCCATCCTGCGCTTTTGCGGCCAGCTCCCAAAAAAGCGAGTTGTAAAATGGAGGTTCAGGGCACTGCAATTTACAAACCTGCAGAGTTATAAATGATAACTCTCGTCCACAAATATATTGAGGTAAGGCAACGAAGAGGATTTGAAAGCAAGGCAGAATTGCAGGAAACAGATTTCAGGAGGTAGATTCGAATCGCCTTTAAAGCACATGAAAAGCGGCAAAACGTCGACAATGATGCCCTTGGCCAAAAAGGGCGTATGCGTTTCTTCAGTAAAAAACGCATACGCCCTTTTTGGCCAACCAAGCAACCTGGAAAGGCAAATCAGCGCTACAAAGAAGTCTCGCTTCCCATCGGTCAAAAGGGCCATGCTGAAAAAAGTGTCAAAACCAGAAATGCAGGACAGGCCATGGAAAAATGGGAGCCTTGCTACACTGATGGGCGGGATGTAAATTGCCAACAGCCACTCTGGAGAAGTGCACGGTGTGTCCTGAAATATCTGAAAAACACAGCTTAGAGAGCATAGGGCACTTCCACTCATGGGGGTATAAATTGGGAAAATGAAAAATCAGCAAGACACAAGCACCCCAAAGTTGAGGGCTGCTCTGTTGACAAGGACCTCCACTTCATTCCACCTTAAATATCCCAGGAAAGAGAAAAATGGATAAAGAAGTTGTGGTCCTTATGTACAATGGAATATCACTCAGCCATGAAATCAATGTCATAATGTTAGTAGCAGCATGATGAGTGGATTTAGGTACGACGATTCTAAGTGAAATAAGTCACACAGAAAAGGACACTTCTCCTAAGGTATCACTGATAGAGGGAATGTAAAAACCGTTACACTTGAACTGAATTACAAAACAGAACAGAGTCACACATGCAGAAAACACACTATGGCTGCTTAACGGGAAAGGTGAGGTGGGGTGATACATAAAACAAGGGTATCAAATTAGCTCAGATACCGTTCCATAAACCCAATATGTAGTAGACAAGACCTACTCCTTGCTCAGAGAACTGGACTCAACACGCCCTATTCACCGCACAAGAATATATCTGACTAGTAATAATCTTAAAGCCTATGTATTGATATCTCTCTGTTAGTGTGTCAAGTGGGTGGAAAGCGGCATAAACACAGCCGTGAAAAGCAGCTAAACCCCATTATGAAAATAAATTACTTTGAAAAACCCATGAAACAACGACAGTGAAAGAGATAGAAATTCTTACACAATGAGTTCAGGGGCTGTGATGCAACCTGGATTGACCATATCTAGACCCACAGCTGGATGAGACATAAGGGTGGACACTCTTGGGGCTGAGAGGTTTGGTGAGGTTGGGTGAGCAAACGCAGACCCTTTAAAGTAATACTGCGTGGTACCCATCACATGGGTCCCAAATCTCCAGCTTCAAGGGCATCTTCCTACATCGAAAACATGCATGAGAAACCCAGAAGATGGTACACCGTGTGATGGGGAAAGGTTTCTAAAACGCACCTCATTTCTCATCTCCTTGTGCCCGGGTTCGCCATTCCAGCCGCTTTACTAATAATCTCCCTACTTGGAACATCAGCACCTTTAACCTCCTGTTCCGTACAGGTTGCAATTTGTCCTGAGGATGAACGGGAAGACGGGGAACCAACGAGAGACTAGCTCTTGGTGTCGGGACAGGCACAGGTCACTCTATTTTCCCATCAGGAAGAAGAATTAACCACAGGCTCAGCCTGCCCCCCGGAACCAGAACAGGGCCTGAAGCCATCCTGCGCTTTTGCGGCCAGCTCCCAAAAAAGCGAGTTGTAAAATGGAGGTTCAGGGCACTGCAATTCACAAACCTGCAGAGTTATAAATGATAACTCTCGTCCACAAATATATTGAGGGAAGGCAAAGAAGAGGATTTGAAATCAAGGCAGAATTGCATGAAACAGATTTCAGGAGGTAGATACGAATCGCCTTTAAAGCACATGAAAAGCGGCAAAACGTTGACAATGATGCCCTTGGCCAAAAAGGGCGTATGCGTTTTTTCCTGAATATATTCAGGAAAAAACGCATACGCCCTTTTTGGCCAACCAAGCAACCTGGAAAGGCAAATCAGCGCTACAGAGAAGTCTCGCTTCCCATCGGTCAAAAGGGCCATGCTGAAAAAAGTGTCAAAACCAGAAATGCAGGACAGGCCATGGAGAAATGGGAGCCTTGCTACACTGATGGGCGGGATGTAAATTGCCAACAGCCACTCTGGAGAAGTGCACGGTGTGTCCTGAAACATCTGAAAAACACAGCTTAGAGAGCATAGGGCACTTCCACTCATGGGGGTATAAATTGGGAAAATTAAAAATCAGCAAGACACAAGCACCCCAATGTTGAGGGCTGCTCTGTTGACAAGGACCTCCACTTCATTCCACCTTAAATATCCCAGGAAAGAGAAAAATGGATAAAGAAGTTGTGGTCCTTATGTACAATGGAATATCACTCAGCCAGGAAATCAATGTCATAATGTTAGTAGCAGCATGATGAGTGGATTTAGGTACGACGATTCTAAGTGAAATAAGTCACACAGAAAAGGACACTTCTCATAAGGTATCACTTATGGAGGGAATGTAAAAACCGTTACACTTGAACTGAATTACAAAACAGAACACAGTCACACATGCAGAAAACACACTATGGCTGCTTAACGGGAAAGGTGAGGTGGGGTGATACATAAAACAAGGGTATCAAATTAGCTCAGATACCGTTCGATAAACCCAATATGTAATAGACAAGACCTACTCCTTGCTCAGAGAACTGGACTCAACACGCCCTATTCACAGCACAAGAATATATGTGACTAGTAATAATCTTAAAACCTATGTATTGATATCTCTCTGTTAGTGTGTCAAGTGGGTGTAAAGCGGCATAAACACAGCAGTGAAAAGCAGCTAAACCCCATTATAAAAATTAATTACTTTGAAAAACCCATGAAACAAAGACAGTGAAAGAGAGAGAAATTCTTACACAATGCGTTCAGGGGCTGTGATGCAACCTGGATTGACCATATCTAGACCCACAGCTGGATGAGACATAAGGGTGGACACTCTTGGGGCTGAGAGGTTTGGTGAGGTTGGGTGTGCAATCGCAGACCCTTTAAAGTAATACTGCGTGGTATCCGTCCCATGGGTCCCAAATCTCCAGGTTCAAGGGCATCCTCCTACATCAAAAACATGCATGAGCAACCCAGACGATGGTACATCCGTGTGATGGGGAAAGGTTTCTAAAACGCACCTCATTTCTCATCTCCTTGTGCCTGGGTTCGCCATTCCAGCCGCTTTACTAGCAATCTCCCTACTTGGAGCATCAGCACCTTTAACCTCCTGTTCCGTACAGGTTGCAATTTGTCCTGAGGATGAACGGGAAGATGGGGAACCAATGAGAGACTAGCACTTGGTGTGGACACAGGCACAGGTCACTCTATTTTCCCATCAGGAAGAAGAATTAACCACAGGCTCAGCCTGCCCCCCGGAACCAGAACAGGGCGAGAAACCATCATGCGCTTTTGCGGCCAGTTCCCAAAAAAGCGAGTTGTAAAATGGAGCCTCAGGGCACTGCAATTCACAAACCTGCAGAGTTATAAATGATAACTCTCATCCACAAATATATTGAGGGAAGGCAAAGAAGAGGATTTGAAATCAAGGCAGAATTGCAGGAAACAGATTTCAGGAGGTAGATTCGAATCGCCTTTAAAGCACATGAAAAGTGGCAAAACGTTGACAATGATGCCCTTGGCCAAAAAGGGCGTATGCGTTTTTTCCTGAATATATTCAGGAAAAAACGCATACGCCCTTTTTGGCCAACCAAGCAACCTGGAAAGGCAAATCAGGCCTACAAAGAAGACTTGCTACCCATCGGTCAAAAGGGCCATGCTGAAAAACGTGTCAAAACCAGAAATGCAGGACAGGCCATGGAGAAATGGGAGCCTTGCTACACTGATGGGCGGGATGTAAATTGCCAAGAGCCACTCTGGAGAAGTGTCCGGTGAGTCCTGAAACATCTGAAAAACACAGCTTAGAGAACATAGGGCACTTCCACTCATGGGGGTATAAATTGGGAAAATTAAAAATCAGCAAGACACAAGCACCCCAAAGTTTAGGGCTGCTCTGTTGACAAGGACCTCCACTTCATTCCACCTTAAATATCCCAGGAAAGAGAAAAATGGATAAAGAAGTTGTGGTCCTTATGTACAATTGACTATCACTCAGCCATGAAATCAATGTCATAAGGCTAGTAGCAGCATGATGAGTGGATTTAGGTACGACGATTCTAAGTGAAATAAGTCACACAGAAAAGGACACTTCTCATAAGGTATCACTTATAGAGGGAATGTAAAAACCGTTACACTTGAACTGAATTACAAAACAGAACACAGTCACACATGCAGTAAACACACTATGGCTGCTTAAAGGGAAAGGTGAGGTGGGGTGATACATAAAACAAGGGTTTCAAATTAGCTCAGATACCGTTCCATAAACCCAATATGTAATAGACAAGACCTACTCCTTGCTCAGAAAACTGGACTCAACACGCCCTATTCACCGCACAAGAATATATCTGACTAGTAATAATCTTAAAACCTATGTATTGATATCTCTCTGTTAGTGTGTCAAGTGGGTGTAAAGCGGCATAAACACAGCAGTGAAAAGCAGCTAAACCCCATTATAAAAATTAATTACTTTGAAAAACCCATGAAACAAAGACAGTGAAAGAGAGAGAAATTCTTACACAATGCGTTCAGGGGCTGTGATGCAACCTGGATTGACCATATCTAGACCCACAGCTGGATGAGACATAAGGGTGGACACTGTTGCGGCTGAGAGGTTTGGTGAGGTTGGGTGAGCAAACGCAGACCCTTTAAAGTAATACTGCGTGGTATCCATCCCATGGGTCCCAAATCTCCAGGTTCAAGGGCATCCTCCTACATCAAAAACATGCATGAGCAACCCAGACGATGGTACATCCGTGTGATGGGGAAAGGTTTCTAAAACGCACCTCATTTCTCATCTCCTTGTGCCTGGGTTCGCCATTCCAGCCGCTTTACTAGCAATCTCCCTACTTGGAGCATCAGCACCTTTAACCTCCTGTTCCGTACAGGTTGCAATTTGTCCTGAGGATGAACGGGAAGATGGGGAACCAATGAGAGACTAGCTCTTGGTGTGGACACAGGCACAGGTCACTCTATTTTCCCATCAGGAAGAAGAATTAACCACAGGCTCAGCCTGCCCCCCGGAACCAGAACAAGGCGAGAAACCATCATGCGCTTTTGCGGCCAGCTCCCAAAAAAGCGAGTTGTAAAATGGAGCCTCAGGGCACTGCAATTCACAAACCTGCAGAGTTATAAATGATAACTCTCATCCACAAATATATTGAGGGAAGGCAAAGAAGAGGATTTGAAATCAAGGCAGAATTGCAGGAAACAGATTTCAGGAGGTAGATTCGAATCGCCTTTAAAGCACATGAAAAGTGGCAAAACGTTGACAATGATGCCCTTGGCCAAAAAGGGCGTATGCGTTTTTTCCTGAATATATTCAGGAAAAAACGCATACGCCCTTTTTGGCCAACCAAGCAACCTGGAAAGGCAAATCAGGCCTACAAAGAAGACTCGCTACCCATCGGTCAAAAGGGCCATGCTGAAAAACGTGTCAAAACCAGAAATGCAGGACAGGCCATGGAGAAATGGTAGCCTTGCTACACTGATGGGCGGGATGTAAATTGCCAACAGCCACTCTGGAGAAGTGTACGGTGTGTCCTGAAACACCTAAAAAACACAGCTTAGAGAGCATAGGGCACTTCCACTCATGGGGGTATAAATTGGGAAAATGAAAAATCAGCAAGACACAAGCACCCCAAAGTTTAGGGCTGCTCTGTTGACAAGGACCTCCACTTCATTCCACCTTAAATATCCCAGGAAAGAGAAAAATGGATAAAGAAGTTGTGGTCCTTATGTACAATGGAATATCACTCAGCCATGAAATCAATGTCATAAGGCTAGTAGCAGCATGATGAGTGGATTTAGGTACGACGATTCTAAGTGAAATAAGTCACACAGAAAAGGACACTTCTCATAAGGTATCACTGATAGAGGGAATGTAAAAACCATTACACTTGAACTGAATTACAAAACAGAACAGAGTCACACATGCAGAAAACACACTATGGCTGCTTAACGGGAAAGGTGAGGTGGGGTGATACATAAAACAAGGGTTTCAAATTAGCTCAGATACCGTTCCATAAACCCAATATGTAATAGACAAGACCTACTCCTTGCTCAGAGAACAGGACTCAACACGCCCTATTCACCGCACAAGAATATATCTGACTAGGAATAATCTTAAAACCTATGTATTGATATCTCTCTGTTAGTGTGTCAAGTGGGTGTAAAGCGGCATAAACACAGCAGTGAAAAGCAGCTAAACCGCATTATAAAAATAAATTACTTTGAAAAACCCATGAAACAAAGACAGTGAAAGAGAGAGAAATTCTTACACAATGCGTTCAGGGGCTGTGATGCAACCTGGATTGACCATATCTAGACCCACAACTGGGTGAGACATAAGGGTGGACACTCTTGGGGCTGAGAGGTTTGGTGAGGTTGGGTGAGCAAACGCAGACCCTTTAAAGTAATACTGCGTGGTACCCGTCCCATGGGTCCCAAATCTCCAGGTTCAAGGGCATCTTCCTACATCGAAAACATGCATGAGAAACCCAGAAGATGGTACACCGTGTGATGGGGAAAGGTTTCTAAAACGCACCTCATTTCTCATCTCCTTGTGCCCGGGTTCGCCATTCCAGCCGCTTTACTAGCAATCTCCCTACTTGGAGCATCAGCACCTTTAACCTCCTGTTCCGTACAGGTTGCAATTTGTCCTGAGGATGAACGGGAAGACGGGGAACCAACGAGAGACTAGCTCTTGGTGTCGGGACAGGCACAGGTCACTCTATTTTCCCATCAGGAAGAAGAATTAACCACAGGCTCAGCCTGCCCCCCGGAACCAGAACAGGGCATGAAGCCATCCTGCGCTTTTGCGGCCAGCTCCCAAAAAAGCGAGTTGTAAAATGGAGGTTCAGGGCACTGCAATTTACAAACCTGCAGAGTTATAAATGATAACTCTCGTCCACAAATATATTGAGGTAAGGCAACGAAGAGGATTTGAAAGCAAGGCAGAATTGCAGGAAACAGATTTCAGGAGGTAGATTCGAATCGCCTTTAAAGCACATGAAAAGCGGCAAAACGTCGACAATGATGCCCTTGGCCAAAAAGGGCGTATGCGTTTCTTCAGTAAAAAACGCATACGCCCTTTTTGGCCAACCAAGCAACCTGGAAAGGCAAATCAGCGCTACAAAGAAGTCTCGCTTCCCATCGGTCAAAAGGGCCATGCTGAAAAAAGTGTCAAAACCAGAAATGCAGGACAGGCCATGGAAAAATGGGAGCCTTGCTACACTGATGGGCGGGATGTAAATTGCCAACAGCCACTCTGGAGAAGTGCACGGTGTGTCCTGAAATATCTGAAAAACACAGCTTAGAGAGCATAGGGCACTTCCACTCATGGGGGTATAAATTGGGAAAATGAAAAATCAGCAAGACACAAGCACCCCAAAGTTGAGGGCTGCTCTGTTGACAAGGACCTCCACTTCATTCCACCTTAAATATCCCAGGAAAGAGAAAAATGGATAAAGAAGTTGTGGTCCTTATGTACAATGGAATATCACTCAGCCATGAAATCAATGTCATAATGTTAGTAGCAGCATGATGAGTGGATTTAGGTACGACGATTCTAAGTGAAATAAGTCACACAGAAAAGGACACTTCTCCTAAGGTATCACTGATAGAGGGAATGTAAAAACCGTTACACTTGAACTGAATTACAAAACAGAACAGAGTCACACATGCAGAAAACACACTATGGCTGCTTAACGGGAAAGGTGAGGTGGGGTGATACATAAAACAAGGGTATCAAATTAGCTCAGATACCGTTCCATAAACCCAATATGTAGTAGACAAGACCTACTCCTTGCTCAGAGAACTGGACTCAACACGCCCTATTCACCGCACAAGAATATATCTGACTAGTAATAATCTTAAAGCCTATGTATTGATATCTCTCTGTTAGTGTGTCAAGTGGGTGGAAAGCGGCATAAACACAGCCGTGAAAAGCAGCTAAACCCCATTATGAAAATAAATTACTTTGAAAAACCCATGAAACAACGACAGTGAAAGAGATAGAAATTCTTACACAATGAGTTCAGGGGCTGTGATGCAACCTGGATTGACCATATCTAGACCCACAGCTGGATGAGACATAAGGGTGGACACTCTTGGGGCTGAGAGGTTTGGTGAGGTTGGGTGAGCAAACGCAGACCCTTTAAAGTAATACTGCGTGGTACCCATCACATGGGTCCCAAATCTCCAGCTTCAAGGGCATCTTCCTACATCGAAAACATGCATGAGAAACCCAGAAGATGGTACACCGTGTGATGGGGAAAGGTTTCTAAAACGCACCTCATTTCTCATCTCCTTGTGCCCGGGTTCGCCATTCCAGCCGCTTTACTAATAATCTCCCTACTTGGAACATCAGCACCTTTAACCTCCTGTTCCGTACAGGTTGCAATTTGTCCTGAGGATGAACGGGAAGACGGGGAACCAACGAGAGACTAGCTCTTGGTGTCGGGACAGGCACAGGTCACTCTATTTTCCCATCAGGAAGAAGAATTAACCACAGGCTCAGCCTGCCCCCCGGAACCAGAACAGGGCCTGAAGCCATCCTGCGCTTTTGCGGCCAGCTCCCAAAAAAGCGAGTTGTAAAATGGAGGTTCAGGGCACTGCAATTCACAAACCTGCAGAGTTATAAATGATAACTCTCGTCCACAAATATATTGAGGGAAGGCAAAGAAGAGGATTTGAAATCAAGGCAGAATTGCATGAAACAGATTTCAGGAGGTAGATACGAATCGCCTTTAAAGCACATGAAAAGCGGCAAAACGTTGACAATGATGCCCTTGGCCAAAAAGGGCGTATGCGTTTTTTCCTGAATATATTCAGGAAAAAACGCATACGCCCTTTTTGGCCAACCAAGCAACCTGGAAAGGCAAATCAGCGCTACAGAGAAGTCTCGCTTCCCATCGGTCAAAAGGGCCATGCTGAAAAAAGTGTCAAAACCAGAAATGCAGGACAGGCCATGGAGAAATGGGAGCCTTGCTACACTGATGGGCGGGATGTAAATTGCCAACAGCCACTCTGGAGAAGTGCACGGTGTGTCCTGAAACATCTGAAAAACACAGCTTAGAGAGCATAGGGCACTTCCACTCATGGGGGTATAAATTGGGAAAATTAAAAATCAGCAAGACACAAGCACCCCAATGTTGAGGGCTGCTCTGTTGACAAGGACCTCCACTTCATTCCACCTTAAATATCCCAGGAAAGAGAAAAATGGATAAAGAAGTTGTGGTCCTTATGTACAATGGAATATCACTCAGCCAGGAAATCAATGTCATAATGTTAGTAGCAGCATGATGAGTGGATTTAGGTACGACGATTCTAAGTGAAATAAGTCACACAGAAAAGGACACTTCTCATAAGGTATCACTTATGGAGGGAATGTAAAAACCGTTACACTTGAACTGAATTACAAAACAGAACACAGTCACACATGCAGAAAACACACTATGGCTGCTTAACGGGAAAGGTGAGGTGGGGTGATACATAAAACAAGGGTATCAAATTAGCTCAGATACCGTTCGATAAACCCAATATGTAATAGACAAGACCTACTCCTTGCTCAGAGAACTGGACTCAACACGCCCTATTCACAGCACAAGAATATATGTGACTAGTAATAATCTTAAAACCTATGTATTGATATCTCTCTGTTAGTGTGTCAAGTGGGTGTAAAGCGGCATAAACACAGCAGTGAAAAGCAGCTAAACCCCATTATAAAAATTAATTACTTTGAAAAACCCATGAAACAAAGACAGTGAAAGAGAGAGAAATTCTTACACAATGCGTTCAGGGGCTGTGATGCAACCTGGATTGACCATATCTAGACCCACAGCTGGATGAGACATAAGGGTGGACACTCTTGGGGCTGAGAGGTTTGGTGAGGTTGGGTGTGCAATCGCAGACCCTTTAAAGTAATACTGCGTGGTATCCGTCCCATGGGTCCCAAATCTCCAGGTTCAAGGGCATCCTCCTACATCAAAAACATGCATGAGCAACCCAGACGATGGTACATCCGTGTGATGGGGAAAGGTTTCTAAAACGCACCTCATTTCTCATCTCCTTGTGCCTGGGTTCGCCATTCCAGCCGCTTTACTAGCAATCTCCCTACTTGGAGCATCAGCACCTTTAACCTCCTGTTCCGTACAGGTTGCAATTTGTCCTGAGGATGAACGGGAAGATGGGGAACCAATGAGAGACTAGCACTTGGTGTGGACACAGGCACAGGTCACTCTATTTTCCCATCAGGAAGAAGAATTAACCACAGGCTCAGCCTGCCCCCCGGAACCAGAACAGGGCGAGAAACCATCATGCGCTTTTGCGGCCAGTTCCCAAAAAAGCGAGTTGTAAAATGGAGCCTCAGGGCACTGCAATTCACAAACCTGCAGAGTTATAAATGATAACTCTCATCCACAAATATATTGAGGGAAGGCAAAGAAGAGGATTTGAAATCAAGGCAGAATTGCAGGAAACAGATTTCAGGAGGTAGATTCGAATCGCCTTTAAAGCACATGAAAAGTGGCAAAACGTTGACAATGATGCCCTTGGCCAAAAAGGGCGTATGCGTTTTTTCCTGAATATATTCAGGAAAAAACGCATACGCCCTTTTTGGCCAACCAAGCAACCTGGAAAGGCAAATCAGGCCTACAAAGAAGACTTGCTACCCATCGGTCAAAAGGGCCATGCTGAAAAACGTGTCAAAACCAGAAATGCAGGACAGGCCATGGAGAAATGGGAGCCTTGCTACACTGATGGGCGGGATGTAAATTGCCAACAGCCACTCTGGAGAAGTGTACGGTGTGTCCTGAAACACCTAAAAAACACAGCTTAGAGAGCATAGGGCACTTCCACTCATGGGGGTATAAATTGGGAAAATGAAAAATCAGCAAGACACAAGCACCCCAAAGTTGAGGGCTGCTCTGTTGACAAGGACCTCCACTTCATTCCACCTTAAATATCCCAGGAAAGAGAAAAATGGATAAAGAAGTTGTGGTCCTTATGTACAATGGAATATCACTCAGCCATGAAAGCAATGTCATAATGTTAGTAGCAGCATGATGAGTGGATTTAGGTACGACGATTCTAAGTGAAATAAGTCACACAGAAAAGGACACTTCTCCTAAGGTATCACTGATAGAGGGAATGTAAAAACCGTTACACTTGACCTGAATTACAAAACAGAACAGAGTCACACATGCAGAAAACACACTATGGCTGCTTAACGGGAAAGGTGAGGTGGTGTGATACATAAAACAAGGGTTTCAAATTAGCTCAGATACCGTTCCATAAAACCAATATGTAATAGACAAGACCTACTCCTTGCTCAGGGAACTGGACTCAACACGCCCTATTCACCGCACAAGAATATATCTGACTAGTAATAATCTTAAAACCTATGTATTGATATCTCTCTGTTAGTGTGTCAAGTGGGTAAAAAGCGGCATAAACACAGCAGTGAAAAGCAGCTAAACCCCATTATAAAAATAAATTACTTTGAAAAACCCATGAAACAAAGACAGTAAAAGAGAGCGAAATTCTTACACAATGCGTTCCGGGGCTGTGATGCAACCTGGATTGACCATATCTAGACCCACAGCTGGATGAGACATAAGGGTGGACACTCTTGGGGCTGAGAGGTTTGGTGAGGTTGGGTGAGCAAACGCAGACCCTTTACAGTAATACTGCATGGTACCCATCGCATGGGTCACAAATCTCCAGGTTCAAGGGCATCTTCCTACATCGAAAACATGCATGAGAAACCCAGAAGATGGTACACCGTGTGATGTGGAAAGGTTTCTAAAACGCACCTCATTTCTCATCTCCTTGTGGCCGGGTTCGCTATTCCAGCCGCTTTACTAGCAATCTCCCTACTTGGAGCATCAGCACCTTTAACCTCCTGTTCCGTACAGGTTGCAATTTGTCCTGAGGATGAACTGGAAGACGTGGAACCAATGAGAGACTAGCTCTTGGTGTTGGGACAGGCACAGGTCACTCTATTTTCCCATCAGGAAGGAGAATTAACCACAGGCTCAGCCTGCCCCCGGAACCAGAACAGGGCCTGAAGGCATCCTGCGCTTTTGCGGCCAGCTCCCTAAAAAGCGAGTTGTAAAATGGAGGTTCAGGGCACTGCAATTCACAAACCAGCAGAGTTATAAATGATAACTCTCGTCCACAAATATATTGAGGGAAGGCAAAGAAGAGGATTTGAAATCAAGGCAGAATTGCAGGAAACAGATTTCAGGAGGTAGATTCGAAGCTCCTTTAAAGCACATGAAAAGCGGCAAAACGTAGACAATGATGCCCTTGGCCAAAAAGGGCGTATGCGTTTTTTCCTGAATATATTCAGGAAAAAACGCATACGCCCTTTTTGGCCAACCAAGCAACCTGGAAAGGCAAATCAGCGCTACAATGATGTCTCGCTTCCCATCGGTCAAAAGGGCCATGCTGAAAAAAGTCTCAAAACCAAAAATGCAGGACAGGCCATGGAGAAATGGGAGCCTTGCTACACTGATGGGCGGGATGTAAATTGTCAACAGCCACTCTGGAGAAGTGTACGGTGAGTCCTGAAACGTCTAAAAAGCAAAGCTTAGAGAGCATAGGGCACTTCCACTCATGGGGGTATAAATTGGGAAAATGAAAAATCAGCAAGACACAAGCACCCCAAAGTTTAGGGCTGCTCTGTTGACAAGGACCTCCACTTCATTCCACCTTCAATATCCCAGGAAAGAGAAAAATGGATAAAGAAGTTGTGGTCCTTATGTACAATGGAATATCACTCAGCCGTGAAATCAATGTCATAAGGCTAGTAGCAGGATGATGAGTGGATTTAGGTACGACGACTCTAAGTGAAATAAGTCACACAGAAAAGGACACTTCTCAGAAGGTATCACTTATAGAGGGAATGTAAAAACCGTTACACTTGAACTGAATTACAAAACAGAACAGAGTCACACATGCAGAAAACACACTATGGCTGCTTAACGGGAAAGGTGAGGTGGGGTGTTACATAAAACAAGGGTTTCAAATTAGCTCAGATACCGTTCCATAAACCCAATATGTAATAGACAAGACCTACTCCTTGCTCAGAGAACTGGACTCAACACGCCCTATTCACCGCACAAGAATATATCTGACTAGTAATAATCTTAAAAGCTATGTATTGATATGTCTCTGTTAGTGTGTCAAGTGGGTGTAAAGCAGCATAAACACAGCAGTGAAAAGCAGCTAAACCCCATTATAAAAATAAATTACATTGAAAAACCCATGAAACAAAGACAGTGAAAGAGAGCGAAATTCTTACACAATGCGTTCAGGGGCTGTGATGCAACCTGGATTGACCATATCTAGACCCACAGCTGGATGAGACATAAGGGTGGACACTGTTGCGGCTGAGAGGTTTGGTGAGGTTGGGTGAGCAAACGCAGCCCCTTTAAAGTAATACTGCGTGGTACCCATCGCATGGGTCCCAAATCTCCAGGTTCAAGGGAATCTTCCTACATCGAAAACATGCATGAGAAACCCAGAAGATGGTACACCGTGTGATGGGGAAAGGTTTCTAAAACGCACCTCATTTCTCATCTCCTTGTGCTCGGGTTCGCCATTCCAGCCACTTTACTAGCAATCTCCCTCCTTGGAGCATCATCACCTTTAACCTCCTGTTCCGTACAGGTTGCAATTTGTCCTGAGGATGAACTGGAAGACGTGGAACCAATGAGAGACTAGCTCTTGGTGTTGGGACAGGCACAGGTCACTCTATTTTCGCATCAGGAAGAAGAATCAACCACAGGCTCAGCCTGCCCCCCGGAACCAAAACAGGGCCTGAAGCCATCATGAGCTATTGCGGCCAGCTCTCTAAAAAGCGAGTTGTAAAATGGAGGTTCAGGGCACTACAATTCACAAACCTGCAGACTTATAAATGATAACTCTCATCCACAAATATATTGAGGGAAGGCATAGAAGAGGATTTGAAATCAAGGCAGAATTGCAGGAAACAGATTTCAGGAGGTAGATTTGAATCGCCTTTAAAGCACATGAAAAGCGGCAAAACGTTGACAATGATGCCCTTGGCCAAAAAGGGCATATGCGTTTTTTCCTGAATATATTCAGGAAAAAACGCATACGCCCTTTTTGGCCAACCAAGCAACCTGGAAAGGCAAATCAGCGCTACAAAGATGTCTCGCTTCCCATCGGTCAAAAGGGCCATGCTGAAAAAAGTGTCAAAACCAGAAATGCAGGACAGGCCATGGAGAAATGGGAGCATTGCTACACTGATGGGCGGGATGTAAATTGTCGACAGCCACTCTGCAGAAGCGTACGGTGAGTCCTGAAACGTCTAAAAAGCAAAGCTTAGAGAGCATAGGGCACTTCCACTCATGGGGGTATAAATTGGGAAAATGAAAAATCAGCAAGACACAAGCCCCCCAAAGTTTAGGGCTGCTCTGTTGACAAGGACCTCCACTTCATTCCACCTTCAATATCCCAGGAAAGAGAAAAATGGATAAAGAAGTTGTGGTCCTTATGTACAATGGAATATCACTCAGCCATGAAATCACTGTCATAAGGGTAGTAGCAGCATGATGAGTGGATTTAGGTACGACGACTCTAAGTGAAATAAGTCACACAGAAAAGGACACTTCTCAGAAGGTATCACTTATAGAGGGAATGTAAAAACCATTACACTTGAACTGAATTACAAAACAGAACAGAGTCACACATGCAGAAAACACACTATGGCTGCTTAACGGGAAAGGTGAGGTGGGGTGATACATAAAACAAGGGTTTCAAATTAGCTCAGATACCGTTCCATAAACCCAATATGTAATAGACAAGACCTACTCCTTGCTCAGAGAACTGGACTCAACACGCCCTATTCACCGCACAAGAATATATCTGACTAGTAATAATCTTAAAACCTATGTATTGATATCTCTCTGTTAGTGTGTCAAGTGGGTAAAAAGCGGCATTAACACAGCAGTGAAAAGCAGCTAAACCCCTTTATAAAAATAAATTACTTTGAAAAACCCATGAAACAAAGACAGTGAAAGAGAGAGAAATTCTTACACAATGCGTTCAGGGGCTGTGATGCAACCTGGATTGACCATATCTAGACCCACAGCTGGATGAGACATAAGGGTGGACACTGTTGCGGCTGAGAGGTTTGGTGAGGTTGGGTGAGCAAACGCAGACCCTTTAAAGTAATACTGCGTGGTACCCATCGCATGGGCCCCAAATCTCCAGGTTCAAGGGCATCTTCCTACATCGAAAACATGCATGAGATACCCAGAAGATGGTACACCGTGTGATGGGGAAAGGTTTCTAAAACGCACCTCATTTCTTATCTGCTTGTGCCCGGGTCGCCATTCCAGCCACTTTACTAGCAATCTCCCTCCTTGGAGCATCAGCACCTTTAACCTCCTGTTCCGTACAGGTTGCAATTTGTACTGAGGATGAACGGGAATACGTGGAACCAATGAAAGACTAGCTCTTGGTGTTGGGACAGGCACAGGTCACTCTATTTTCCCATCAGGAAGAAAAATTAACCACAGGCTCAGCCTGCCCCCCGGAACCAGAACAGGGCCTGAAGCCATCCTGCGCTTTTGCGGCCAGCTCCCTAAAAAGCGAGTTGTAAAATGGAGGTTCAGGGCACTGCAATTTCCAAACCTGCAGACTTATAAATGATAACTCTCATCCACAAATATATTGAGGGAAGGCAAAGAAGAGGATTTGAAATCAAGGCAGAATTGCAGGAAACAGATTTCAGGAGGTAGATTCGAATCGCCTTTAAAGCACATGAAAAGCGGCAAAACGTCGACAATGATTCCCTTGGCCAAAAAGGGCGTATGCGTTTCTTCAGTAAAAAACGCATACGCCCTTTTTGGCCAACCAAGCAACCTGGAAAGGCAAATCAGCGCTACAAAGAAGTCTCGCTTCCCATCGGTCAAAAGGGCCATGCTGAAAAAAGTGTCAAAACCAGAAATGCAGGACAGGCCATGGAGAAATGGGAGCCTTGCTACACTGATGGGAGGGATGTAAATTGCCAACAGCCACTCTGGAGAAGTGTACGGTGTGTCCTGAAACATCTAAAAAACACAGCTTAGAGAGCATAGGGCACTTCCACTCATGGGGGTATAAATTGGGAAAATTAAAAATCAGCAAGACACAAGCACCCCAAAGTTTAGGGCTGCTCTGTTGACAAGGACCTCCACTTCATTCCACCTTAAATATCCCAGGAAAGAGAAAAATGGATAAAGAAGTTGTGGTCCTTATGTACAATTGACTATCACTCAGCCATGGAATCAATGTCATAAGGCTAGTAGCAGCATGATGAGTGGATTTAGGTACGACGATTCTAAGTGAAATAAGTCACACAGAAAAGGACACTTCTCATAAGGTATCACTTATAGAGGGAATGTAAAAACCGTTACACTTGAACTGAATTACAAAACAGAACACAGTCACACATGCAGTAAACACACTATGGCTACTTAACGGAAAACGTGAGGTGGGGTGATACATAAAACAAGGGTTTCAAATTAGCTCAGATACCGTTCCATAAACCCAATATGTAATAGACAAGACCTACTCCTTGCTCAGAGAACTGGACTCAACACGCCCTATTCACCGCACAAGAATATATCTGACTAGGAATAATCTTAAAACCTATGTATTGATATCTCTCTGTTAGTGTGTCAAGTGGGTGTAAAGCGGCATAAACACAGCAGTGAAAAGCAGCTAAACCCCATTATAAAAATTAATTACTTTGAAAAACCCATGAAACAAAGACAGTGAAAGAGAGAGAAATTCTTACACAATGCGTTCAGGGGCTGTGATGCAACCTGGATTGACCATATCTAGACCCACAGCTGGATGAGACATAAGGGTGGACACTCTTGGGGCTGAGAGGTTTGGTGAGGTTGGGTGAGCAAACGCAGACCCTTTAAAGTAATACTGCGTGGTATCCGTCCCATGGGTCCCAAATCTCCAGGTTCAAGGGCATCCTCCTACATCAAAAACATGCATGAGCAACCCAGACGATGGTACATCCGTGTGATGGGGAAAGGTTTCTAAAACGCACCTCATTTCTCATCTCCTTGTGCCTGGGTTCGCCATTCCAGCCGCTTTACTAGCAATCTCCCTACTTGGAGCATCAGCACCTTTAACCTCCTGTTCCGTACAGGTTGCAATTTGTCCTGAGGATGAACGGGAAGTGGGGAACCAATGAGAGACTAGCTCTTGGTGTGGACACAGGCACAGATCACTGTATTTTCCCATCAGGAAGAAGAATTAACCACAGGCTCAGCCTGCCCCCCGGAACCAGAACAGGGCGAGAAACCATCATGCGCTTTTGCGGCCAGCTCCCAGAAAAGCGAGTTGTAAAATGGAGCCTCAGGGCACTGCAATTCACAAACATGCAGAGTTATAAATGATAACTCTCGTCCACAAATATATTGAGGGAAGGCAAAGAAGAGGATTTGAAATCAAGGCAGAATTGCAGGAAACAGATTTCAGGAGGTACATTCGAATCGCCTTTAAAGCACATGAAAAGAGGCAAAACGTTCACAATGATGCCCTTGGCCAAAAAGGGCGTATGCGTTTTTTCCTGAATATATTCAGGAAAAAACGCATACGCCCTTTTTGGCCAACCAAGCAACCTGGAAAGGCAAATCAGGGCTACAAAGAAGACTCGCTACCCATCGGTCAAAAGGGCCATGCTGAAAAACGTGTCAAAACCAGAAATGCAGGACAGGCCATGGAGAAATGGGAGCCTTGCTACACAGATGGGAGGGATGTAAATTGCCAACAGCCACTCTGGAGAAGTGTACGTTGTGTCCTGAAACACCTGAAAAACACAGCTTAGAGAGCATACGGTACTTCCACTCATGGGGTTATAAATTGGGAAAATTAAAAATCAGCAAGACATAAGCACCCCAAAGTTTAGGGCTGCTCTGTTGACAAGGACCTCCACTTCATTCCACCTTCAATATCCCAGGAAAGAGAAAAATGGATAAAGAAGTTGTGGTCCTTATGTACAATGGAATATCACTCAGCCATGAAATCAATGTCATAAGACTAGTAGCAGCATGATGAGTGGATTTAGGTACGACGATTCTAAGTGAAATAAGTCACACAGAAAAGGACACTTCTCATAAGGTATCACTTATAGAGGGAATGTAAAAACCATTACACTTGAACTGAATTACAAAACAGAACAGAGTCACACATGCAGAAAACACACTATGGCTGCTTAACGGGAAAGGTGAGGTGGGGTGATACATAAAACAAGGGTTTCAAATTAGCTCAGATACCGTTCCATAAACCCAATATGTAATAGACAAGACCTACTCCTTGCTCAGAGAACTGGACTCAACACGCCCTATTCACCGCAAAAGAATATATCTGACTAGGAATAATCTTAAAACCTATGTATTGATATCTCTCTGTTAGTGTGTCAAGTGGGTGTAAAGCGGCATAAACACAGCAGTGAAAAGCAGCTAAACCGCATTATAAAAATAAATTACTTTGAAAAACCCATGAAACAAAGACAGTGAAAGAGAGAGAAATTTTTAGAAAATGCGTTCAGGGGCTGTGATGCAACCTGGATTGACCATATCTAGACCCACAACTGGGT
The DNA here is from genome assembly GCF_965194805.1 of Balaenoptera borealis. Classification (NCBI taxonomy): domain Eukaryota; kingdom Metazoa; phylum Chordata; class Mammalia; order Artiodactyla; family Balaenopteridae; genus Balaenoptera; species Balaenoptera borealis. The sequence continues at coordinate 490,301 of NW_028123821.1, forward strand.
GAGACATAAGGGTGGACACTCTTGGGGCTGAGAGGTTTGGTGAGGTTGGGTGAGCAAACGCAGACCCTTTAAAGTAATACTGCGTGGTACCCGTCCCATGGGTCCCAAATCTCCAGGTTCAAGGGCATCTTCCTACATCGAAAACATGCATGAGAAACCCAGAAGATGGTACACCGTGTGATGGGGAAAGGTTTCTAAAACGCACCTCATTTCTCATCTCCTTGTGCCCGGGTTCGCCATTCCAGCCGCTTTACTAGCAATCTCCCTACTTGGAGCATCAGCACCTTTAACCTCCTGTTCCGTACAGGTTGCAATTTGTCCTGAGGATGAACGGGAAGACAGGGAACCAACGAGAGACTAGCTCTTGGTGTCGGGACAGGCACAGGTCACTCTATTTTCCCATCAGGAAGAAGAATTAACCACAGGCTCAGCCTGCCCCCCGGAACCAGAACAGGGCATGAAGCCATCCTGCGCTTTTGCGGCCAGCTCCCAAAAAAGCGAGTTGTAAAATGGAGGTTCAGGGCACTGCAATTCACAAACCTGCAGAGTTATAAATGATAACTCTCGTCCACAAATATATTGAGGGAAGGCAAAGAAGAGGATTTGAAATCAAGGCAGAATTGCACGAAACAGATTTCAGGAGGTAGATACGAATCGCCTTTAAAGCACATGAAAAGCGGCAAAACGTTGACAATGATGCCCTTGGCCAAAAAGGGCGTATGCGTTTTTTCCTGAATATATTCAGGAAAAAACGCATACGCCCTTTTTGGCCAACCAAGCAACCTGGAAAGGCAAATCAGCGCTACAGAGAAGTCTCGCTTCCCATCGGTCAAAAGGGCCATGCTGAAATACGTGTCAAAACCAGAAATGCAGGACAGGCCATGGAGAAATGGGAGCCTTGCTACACTGATGGGCGGGATGTAAATTGCCAACAGCCACTCTGGAGAAGTGTACGGTGTGTCCTGAAACATCTGAAAAACACAGCTTAGAGAGCATAGGGCACTTCCACTCATGGGGGTATAAATTGGGAAAATGAAAAATCAGCAAGACACAAGCACCCCAAAGTTGAGGGCTGCTCTGTTGACAAGGACCTCCACTTCATTCCACCTTAAATATCCCAGGAAAGAGAAAAATGGATAAAGAAGTTGTGGTCCTTATGTACAATGGAATATCACTCAGCCATGAAATCAATGTCATAATGTTAGTAGCAGCATGATGAGTGGATTTAGGTACGACGATTCTAAGTGAAATAAGTCACACAGAAAAGGACACTTCTCCTAAGGTATCACTGATAGAGGGAATGTAAAAACCGTTACACTTGAACTGAATTACAAAACAGAACAGAGTCACACATGCAGAAAACACACTATGGCTGCTTAACGGGAAAGGTGAGGTGGGGTGATACATAAAACAAGGGTATCAAATTAGCTCAGATACCGTTCCATAAACCCAATATGTAGTAGACAAGACCTACTCCTTGCTCAGAGAACTGGACTCAACACGCCCTATTCACCGCACAAGAATATATCTGACTAGTAATAATCTTAAAGCCTATGTATTGATATCTCTCTGTTAGTGTGTCAAGTGGGTGGAAAGCGGCATAAACACAGCCGTGAAAAGCAGCTAAACCCCATTATGAAAATAAATTACTTTGAAAAACCCATGAAACAACGACAGTGAAAGAGAGAGAAATTCTTACACAATGAGTTCAGGGGCTGTGATGCAACCTGGATTGACCATATCTAGACCCACAGCTGGATGAGACATAAGGGTGGACACTCTTGGGGCTGAGAGGTTTGGTGAGGTTGGGTGAGCAAACGCAGACCCTTTAAAGTAATACTGCGTGGTACCCATCGCATGGGTCCCAAATCTCCAGGTTCAAGGGCATCTTCCTACATCGAAAACATGCATGAGAAACCCAGAAAATGGTACACCGTGTGATGGGGAAAGGTTTCTAAAACGCACCTCATTTCTCATCTCCTTGTGCCCGGGTTCGCCATTCCAGCCACTTTACTAGCAATCTCCCTACTTGGAGCATCAGCACCTTTAACCTCCTGTTCCGTACAGGTTGCAATTTGTCCTGAGGATGAACGGGAAGACGGGGAACCAACGAGAGACTAGCTCTTGGTGTTGGGACAGGCACAGGTCACTCTATTTTCCCATCAGGAAGAAGAATTAACCACAGGCTCCGCCTGCCCCCCGGAACCAGAACAGGGCCTGAAGCCATCCTGCACTTTTGCGGCCAGCTCCCAAAAAAGCGAGTTGTAAAATGGAGGTTCAGGGCACTGCAATTCACAAACCTGCAGAGTTATAAATGATAACTCTCGTCCACAAATATATTGAGGGAAGGCAAAGAAGAGGATTTGAAATCAAGGCAGAATTGCACGAAACAGATTTCAGGAGGTAGATACGAATCGCCTTTAAAGCACATGAAAAGCGGCAAAACGTTGACAATGATGCCCTTGGCCAAAAAGGGCGTATGCGTTTTTTCCTGAATATATTCAGGAAAAAACGCATACGCCCTTTTTGGCCAACCAAGCAACCTGGAAAGGCAAATCAGCGCTACAGAGAAGTCTCGCTTCCCATCGGTCAAAAGGGCCATGCTGAAAAAAGTGTCAAAACCAGAAATGCAGGACAGGCCATGGAGAAATGGGAGCCTTGCTACACTGATGGGCGGGATGTAAATTGCCAACAGCCACTCTGGAGAAGTGCACGGTGTGTCCTGAAACATCTGAAAAACACAGCTTAGAGAGCATAGGGCACTTCCACTCATGGGGGTATAAATTGGGAAAATGAAAAATCAGCAAGACACAAGCACCCCAAAGTTGAGGGCTGCTCTGTTGACAAGGACCTCCACTTCATTCCACCTTAAATATCCCAGGAAAGAGAAAAATGGATAAAGAAGTTGTGGTCCTTATGTACAATGGAATATCATTCAGCCATGAAATCAATGTCATAATGTTAGTAGCAGCATGATGAGTGGATTTAGGTACGACGATTCTAAGTGAAATAAGTCACACAGAAAAGGACACTTCTCATAAGGTATCACTGATAGAGGGAATGTAAAAACCGTTACACTTGAACTGAATTACAAAACAGAACAGAGTCACACATGCAGAAAACACACTATGGCTGCTTAACAGGAAAGGTGAGGTGGGGTGATACATAAAACAAGGGTATCAAATTAGCTCAGATACCGTTCCATAAACCCAATATGTAGTAGACAAGACCTACTCCTTGCTCAGAGAACTGGACTCAACACGCCCTATTCACCGCACAAGAATATATCTGACTAGTAATAATCATAAAGCCTATGTACTGATATCTCTCTGTTAGTGTGTCAAGTGGGTGGAAAGCGGCATAAACACAGCCGTGAAAAGCAGCTAAACCCCATTATGAAAATAAATTACTTTGAAAAACCCATGAAACAACGACAGTGAAAGAGATAGAAATTCTTACACAATGAGTTCAGGGGCTGTGATGCAACCTGGATTGACCATATCTAGACCCACAGCTGGATGAGACATAAGGGTGGACATTCTTGGGGCTGAGAGGTTTGGTGAGGTTGGGTGAGCAAACGCAGACCCTTTAAAGTAATACTGCGTGGTACCCATCGCATGGGTCCCAAATCTCCAGCTTCAAGGGCATCTTCCTACATCGAAAACATGCATGAGAAACCCAGAAGATGGTACACCGTGTGATGGGGAAAGGTTTCTAAAACGCACCTCATTTCTCATCTCCTTGTGCCCGGGTTCGCCATTCCAGCCACTTTACAAGCAATCTCCCTACTTGGAGCATCAGCACCTTTAACCTCCTGTTCTGTACAGGTTGCAATTTGTCCTGAGGATGAACGGGAAGACGGGGAACCAACGAGAGACTAGCTCTTGGTGTTGGGACAGGCACAGGTCACTCTATTTTCCCATCAGGAAGAAGAATTAACCACAGGCTCAGCCTGCCCCCCGGAACCAGAACAGGGCGAGAAACCATCATGCGCTTTTGCGGCCAGCTCCCAAAAAAGCGAGTTCTAAAATGGAGGTTCAGGGCACTGCAATTCACAAACCTGCAGAGTTATAAATGATAACTCTCATCCACAAATATATTGAGGGAAGGCAAAGAAGAGGATTTGAAATCAAGGCAGAATTGCAGGAAACAGATTTCAGGAGGTAGATTCGAATCGCCTTTAAAGCACATGAAAAGTGGCAAAACGTTGACAATGATGCCCTTGGCCAAAAAGGGCGTATGCGTTTTTTCCTGAATATATTCAGGAAAAAACGCATACGCCCTTTTTGGCCAACCAAGCAACCTGGAAAGGCAAATCAGGCCTACAAAGAAGACTCGCTACCCATCGGTCAAAAGGGCCATGCTGAAAAACGTGTCAAAACCAGAAATGCAGGACAGGCCATGGAGAAATGGGAGCCTTGCTACACTGATGGGCGGGATGTAAATTGCCAACAGCCACTCTGGAGAAGTGTACGGTGTGTCCTGAAACACCTAAAAAACACAGCTTAGAGAGCATAGGGCACTTCCACTCATGGGGGTATAAATTGGGAAAATGAAAAATCAGCAAGACACAAGCACCCCAAAGTTTAGGGCTGCTCTGTTGACAAGGACCTCCACTTCATTCCACCTTAAATATCCCAGGAAACAGAAAAATGGATAAAGAAGTTGTGGTCCTTATGTACAATGGAATATCACTCAGCCATGAAATCAATGTCATAAGGCTAGTAGAAGCATGATGAGTGGATTTAGGTACGACGATTCTAAGTGAAATAAGTCACACAGAAAAGGACACTTCTCATAAGGTATCACTGATAGAGGGAATGTAAAAACCGTTACACTTGAACTGAATTACAAAACAGAACAGAGTCACACATGCAGAAAACACACTATGGCTGCTTAACGGGAAAGGTGAGGTGGGGTGATACATAAAACAAGGGTTTCAAATTAGCTCAGATACCGTTCCATAAACCCAATATGTAATAGACAAGACCTACTCCTTGCTCAGAGAACTGGACTCAACATGCCCTATTCACCGCACAAGAATCTATCTGACTAGTAATAAGCTTAAAACCTATGTATTGATATCTCTCTGTTAGTGTGTCAAGTGGGTGTAAAGCGGCATAAACACAGCAGTGAAAAGCAGCTAAACCCCATTATAAAAATAAATTACTTTGAAAAACCCATGAAACAAAGACAGTGAAAGAGAGAGAAATTCTTACACAATGCGTTCAGGGGCTGTGATGCAACCTGGATTGAAAATATGTAGACCCACAGGTGGATGAGACATAAGGGTGGACACTCTTGGGGCTGAGAGGTTTGGTGAGGTTGGGTGTGCAAACGCAGACCCTTTAAAGTAATACTGTGTGGAACCCAATCCATGGGTCCCAAATCTCCAGGATCAAGGGCATCTTCCTACATCGAAAACATGCATGAGAAACCCAGAAGATGGTACACCGTGTGATGGGGAAAGGTTTCTAAAACGCACCTCATTTCTCACCTCCTTGTGCCTGGGTTCGCCATTCCAGCCACTTTATAAGCAATCTCCCTACTTGGAGCATCAGCACCTTTAACCTCCTGTTCCGTACAGGTTGCAATTTGTCCTGAGGATGAACGGGAAGACGAGGAACCAATGAGAGACTAGCTGTTAGTGTGGACACAGGCACAGGTCACTCTATTTTCCCATCAGGAAGAAGAATTAACCACAGGCTCAGCCTGCCCCCTGGAAGCAGAACAGGGCCTGAAGCCATCCTGAGCTTCTGTGGCCAGCTCCCAAAAGAGCGAGTTGTAAAATGGAGGTTCAGGGCACTGCAATTCACAAACCTGCAGAGTTATAAATGATAACTCTCGTCCACAAATATATTGAGGGAAGGCAAAGAAGAGGATTTGAAATCAAGGCAGAATTGCAGGAAACAGATTTCAGGAGGTACATTCGAATCGCCTTTAAAGCACATGAAAAGAGGCAAAACGTTGACAATGATGCCCTTGGCCAAAAAGGGCGTATGCGTTTTTTCCTGAATATATTCAGGAAAAAACGCATACGCCCTTTTTGGCCAACCAAGCAACCTGGAAAGGCAAATCAGGGCTACAAAGAAGACTCGCTACCCATCGGTCAAAAGGGCCATGCTGAAAAACGTGTCAAAACCAGAAATGCAGGACAGGCCATGGAGAAATGGGAGCCTTGCTACACAGATGGGCGGGATGTAAATTGCCAACAGCCACTCTGGAGAAGTGTACGTTGTGTCCTGAAACACCTGAAAAACACAGCTTAGAGAGCATACGGTACTTCCACTCATGGGGTTATAAATTGGGAAAATTAAAAATCAGCAAGACATAAGCACCCCAAAGTTTAGGGCTGCTCTGTTGACAAGGACCTCCACTTCATTCCACCTTCAATATCCCAGGAAAGAGAAAAATGGATAAAGAAGTTGTGGTCCTTATGTACAATGGAATATCACTCAGCCATGAAATCAATGTCATAAGACTAGTAGCAGCATGATGAGTGGATTTAGGTACGACGATTCTAAGTGAAATAAGTCACACAGAAAAGGACACTTCTCATAAGGTATCACTGATAGAGGGAATGTAAAAACCGTTACACTTGAACTGAATTACAAAACAGAACAGAGTCACACATGCAGAAAACACACTATGGCTGCTTAACGGGAAAGGTGAGGTGGGGTGATACATAAAACAAGGGTTTCAAATTAGCTCAGATACCGTTCCATAAACCCAATATGTAATAGACAAGACCTACTCCTTGCTCAGAGAACTGGACTCAACACGCCCTATTCACCGCACAAGAATATATCTGACTAGGAATAATCTTAAAACCTATGTATTGATATCTCTCTGTTAGTGTGTCAAGTGGGTGTAAAGCGGCATAAACACAGCAGTGAAAAGCAGCTAAACCGCATTATAAAAATAAATTACTTTGAAAAACCCATGAAACAAAGACAGTGAAAGAGAGAGAAATTCTTACACAATGCGTTCAGGGGCTGTGATGCAACCTGGATTGACCATATCTAGACCCACAACTGGGTGAGACATAAGGGTGGACACTCTTGGGGCTGAGAGGTTTGGTGAGGTTGGGTGAGCAAACGCAGACCCTTTAAAGTAATACTGCGTGGTACCCGTCCCATGGGTCCCAAATCTCCAGGTTCAAGGGCATCTTCCTACATCGAAAACATGCATGAGAAACCCAGAAGATGGTACACCGTGTGATGGGGAAATGTTTCTAAAACGCACCTCATTTCTCATCTCCTTGTGCCTGGGTTCACCATTCCAGCCGCTTTAGTAGCAATCTCCCTACTTGGAGCATCAGCACCTTTAACCTCCTGTTCCGTACAGGTTGCAATTTGTCCTGAGGATGAACGGCAAGACGGGGAACCAATGAGAGACTAGCTCTTGGTGTGGACACAGGCACAGGTCACTCTATTTTCCCATCAGGAAGAAGAATTAACCACAGGCTCAGCCTGCCCCCCGGAAGCCTAAGAGGGCGTGAAACCATCATGCACTTTTGCGGCCAGCTCTCAAAAAAGCGAGTTGTAAAATGGAGCTTCAGGGCACTGCAATTCACAAACCTGCAGAGTTATAAATGATAACTCTCGTCCACAAATATATTGAGGGAAGGCAAAGAAGAGGATTTGAAATCAAGGCAGAATTGCAGGAAACAGATTTCAGGAGGTAGATTCGAATCGCCTTTAAAGCACATGAAAAGCGGAAAAACGTTGACAATGATGCCCTTGGCCAAAAAGGGCATATGCGTTTTCTCCTGAATATATTCAGGAAAAAACGCATACGCCCTTTTTGGCCAACCAAGCAACCTGGAAAGGCAAATCAGGCCTACAAAGAAGACTCGCTACCCATCGGTCAAAAGGGCCATGCTGAAAAACGTGTCAAAACCAGAAATGCAGGACAGGCCATGGAGAAATGGGAGCCTTGCTACACTGATGGGCGGGATGTAAATTGCCAACAGCCACTCTGGAGAAGTGTGCAGTGAGTCCTGAAACATCTAAAAAACACAGCTTAGAAAGCATAGGGCACTTCCACTCATGGGGGTATAAATAGGGAAAATGAAAAATCAGCAAGACACAAGCACCCCAAAGTTTAGGGCTGCTCTGTTGACAAGGACCTCCACTTCATTCCACCTTAAATATCCCAGGAAAGAGAAAAATGGATAAAGAAGTTGTGGTCCTTATGTACAATGGAATATCACTCAGCCATGAAATCAATGTCATAAGGCTAGTAGAAGCATGATGAGTGGATTTAGGTACGACGATTCTAAGTGAAATAAGTCACACAGAAAAGGACACTTCTCATAAGGTATCACTGATAGAGGGAATGTAAAAACCGTTACACTTGAACTGAATTACAAAACAGAACAGAGTCACACATGCAGAAAACACACTATGGCTGCTTAACGGGAAAGGTGAGGTGGGGTGATACATAAAACAAGGGTTTCAAATTAGCTCAGATACCGTTCCATAAACCCAATATGTAATAGACAAGACCTACTCCTTGCTCAGAGAACTGGACTCAACATGCCCAATTCACCGCACAAGAATCTATCTGACTAGTAATAAGCTTAAAACCTATGTATTGATATCTCTCTGTTAGTGTGTCAAGTGGGTGTAAAGCGGCATAAACACAGCAGTGAAAAGCAGCTAAACCCCATTATAAAAATAAATTACTTTGAAAAACCCATGAAACAAAGAAAGTGAAAGAGAGAGAAATTCTTACACAATGCGTTCAGGGGCTGTGATGCAACCTGGATTGACCATATGTAGACCCACAGGTGGATGAGACATAAGGGTGGACACTCTTGAGGCTGAGAGGTTTGGTGAGGTTGGGTGTGCAAACGCAGACCCTTTAAAGTAATACTGTGTGGAACCCAATCCATGGGTCCCAAATCTCCAGGATCAAGGGCATCTTCCTACATCCAAAACATGCCTGAGAAACCCAGAAATGGTACACTGTGTGATGGGGAAAGGTTTCTAAAACGCACCTCATTTCTCACCTCCTTGTGCCCGGGTTCGCCTCTCCAGCCACTTTATAAGCAATCTCCCTACTTGGAGCATCAGCACCTTTAACCTCCTGTTCCGTACAGGTTGCAATTTTTCCTGAGGATGAACGGGAAGACGTGGAACCAATGAGAGACTAGCTGTTGGTGTGGACACAGGCAGAGGTCACTCTATTTTCCCATCAGGAAGAAGAATTAACCACAGGCTCAGCCTGCCCCCTGGAACCAGAACAGGGCCTGAAGCCATCCTGAGCTTCTGTGGCCAGCTCCCAAAAGAGCGAGTTGTAAAATGGAGCTTCAGGGCACTGCAATTCACAAACCTGCAGAGTTATAAATGATAACTCTCGTCCACAAATATATTGAGGGAAGGCAAAGAAGAGGATTTGAAATCAAGGCAGAATTGCAGGAAACAGATTTCAGGAGGTAGATTCGAATCGCCTTTAAAGCACATGAAAAGAGGCAAAATGTTGACAATGATGCCCTTGGCCAAAAAGGGCGTATGCGTTTTTTCCTGAATATATTCAGGAAAAAACGCATACGCCCTTTTTGGCCAACCAAGCAACCTGGAAAGGCAAATCAGCGCTACAGAGAAGTCTCGCTTCCCATCGGTCAAAAGGGCCATGCTGAAAAAAGTGTCAAAACCAGAAATGCAGGACAGGCCATGGAGAAATGGGAGCCTTGCTACACTGATGGGCGGGATGTAAATTGCCAACAGCCACTCTGGAGAAGTGTACGGTGTGTCCTGAAACATCTGAAAAACACAGCTTAGAGAGCATAGGGCACTTCCACTCATGGGGGTATAAATTGGGAAAATGAAAAATCAGCAAGACACAAGCACCCCAAAGTTGAGGGCTGCTCTGTTGACAAGGACCTCCACTTCATTCCACCTTCAATATCCCAGGAAAGAGAAAAATGGATAAAGAAGTTGTGGTCCTTATGTACAATGGAATATCACTCAGCCATGAAATCAATGTCATAATGTTAGTAGCAGCATGATGAGTGGATTTAGGTACGACGATTCTAAGTGAAATAAGTCACACAGAAAAGGACACTTCTCCTAAGGTATCACTGATAGAGGGAATGTAAAAACCGTTACACTTGAACTGAATTACAAAACAGAACAGAGTCACACATGCAGAAAACACACTATGGCTGCTTAACGGGAAAGGTGAGGTGGGGTGATACATAAAACAAGGGTATCAAATTAGCTCAGATACCGTTCCATAAACCCAATATGTAGTAGACAAGACCTACTCCTTGCTCAGAGAACTGGACTCAACACGCCCTATTCACCGCACAAGAATATATCTGACTAGTAATAATCTTAAAGCCTATGTATTGATATCTCTCTGTTAGTGTGTCAAGTGGGTGGAAAGCGGCATAAACACAGCCGTGAAAAGCAGCTAAACCCCATTATGAAAATAAATTACTTTGAAAAACCCATGAAACAACGACAGTGAAAGAGATAGAAATTCTTACACAATGAGTTCAGGGGCTGTGATGCAACCTGGATTGACCATATCTAGACCCACAGCTGGATGAGACATAAGGGTGGACACTCTTGGGGCTGAGAGGTTTGGTGAGGTTGGGTGAGCAAACGCAGACCCTTTAAAGTAATACTGCGTGGTACCCATCGCATGGGTCCCAAATCTCCAGCTTCAAGGGCATCTTCCTACATCGAAAACATGCATGAGAAACCCAGAAGATGGTACACCGTGTGATGGGGAAAGGTTTCTAAAACGCACCTCATTTCTCATCTCCTTGTGCCCGGGTTCGCCATTCCAGCCACTTTACTAGCAATCTCCCTACTTGGAGCATCAGCACTTTTAACCTCCTGTTCCGTACAGGTTGCAATTTGTCCTGAGGATGAACGGGAAGACGGGGAACCAACGAGAGACTAGCTCTTGGTGTCGGGACAGGCACAGGTCACTCTATTTTCCCATCAGGAAGAAGAATTAACCACAGGCTCAGCCTGCCCCCCGGAACCAGAACAGGGCCTGAAGCCATCCTGCGCTTTTGCGGCCAGCTCCCAAAAAAGCGAGTTGTAAAATGGAGGTTCAGGGCACTGCAATTCACAAACCTGCAGAGTTATAAATGATAACTCTCGTCCACAAATATATTGAGGGAAGGCAAAGAAGAGGATTTGAAATCAAGGCAGAATTGCACGAAACAGATTTCAGGAGGTAGACTCGAATCGCCTTCAAAGCACATGAAAAGTGGCAAAACGTTGACAATGATGCCCTTGGCCAAAAAGGGCGTATGCGTTTTTTCCTGAATATATTCAGGAAAAAACGCATACGCCCTTTTTGGCCAACCAAGCAACCTGGAAAGGCAAATCAGGCCTACAAAGAAGACTCGCTACCCATCGGTCAAAAGGGCCATGCTGAAAAACGTGTCAAAACCAGAAATGCAGGACAGGCCATGGAGAAATGGGAGCCTTGCTACACTGATGGGCGGGATGTAAATTGCCAACAGCCACTCTGGAGAAGTGTACGGTGTGTCCTGAAACACCTAAAAAACACAGCTTAGAGAGCATAGGGCACTTCCACTCATGGGGGTATAAATTGGGAAAATGAAAAATCAGCAAGACACAAGCACCCCAAAGTTTAGGGCTGCTCTGTTGACAAGGACCTCCACTTCATTCCACCTTAAATATCCCAGGAAAGAGAAAAATGGATAAAGAAGTTGTGGTCCTTATGTACAATGGAATATCAGTCAGCCATGAAATCAATGTCATAAGGCTAGTAGAAGCATGATGAGTGGATTTAGGTACGACGATTCTAAGTGAAATAAGTCACACAGAAAAGGACACTTCTCATAAGGTATCACTGATAGAGGGAATGTAAAAACCGTTACACTTGAACTGAATTACAAAACAGAACAGAGTCACACATGCAGAAAACACACTATGGCTGCTTAACGGGAAAGGTGAGGTGGGGTGATACATAAAACAAGGGTTTCAAATTAGCTCAGATACCGTTCCATAAACCCAATATGTAATAGACAAGACCTACTCCTTGCTCAGAGAACTGGACTCAACATGCCCTATTCACCGCACAAGAATCTATCTGACTAGTAATAAGCTTAAAACCTATGTATTGATATCTCTCTGTTAGTGTGTCAAGTGGGTGTAAAGCGGCATAAACACAGCAGTGAAAAGCAGCTAAACCGCATTATAAAAATAAATTACTTTGAAAAACCCATGAAACAAAGACAGTGAAAGAGAGAGAAATTTTTAGAAAATGCGTTCAGGGGCTGTGATGCAACCTGGATTGACCATATCTAGACCCACAACTGGGTGAGACATAAGGGTGGACACTCTTGGGGCTGAGAGGTTTGGTGAGGTTGGGTGAGCAAACGCAGACCCTTTAAAGTAATACTGCGTGGTACCCGTCCCATGGGTCCCAAATCTCCAGGTTCAAGGGCATCTTCCTACATCGAAAACATGCATGAGAAACCCAGAAGATGGTACACCGTGTGATGGGGAAAGGTTTCTAAAACGCACCTCATTTCTCATCTCCTTGTGCCTGGGTTCACCATTCCAGCCGCTTTAGTAGCAATCTCCCTACTTGGAGCATCAGCACCTTTAACCTGTTCCGTACAGGTTGCAATTTGTCCTGAGGATGAACGGCAAGACGGGGAACCAATGAGAGACTAGCTCTTGGTGTGGACACAGGCACAGGTCACTCTATTTTCCCATCAGGAAGAAGAATTAACCACAGGCTCAGCCTGCCCCCCGGAAGCCTAAGAGGGCGTGAAACCATCATGCACTTTTGCGGCCAGCTCTCAAAAAAGCGAGTTGTAAAATGGAGCTTCAGGGCACTGCAATTCACAAACCTGCAGAGTTATAAATGATAACTCTCGTCCACAAATATATTGAGGGAAGGCAAAGAAGAGGATTTGAAAACAAGGCAGAATTGCAGGAAACAGATTTCAGGAGGTAGATTCGAATCGCCTTTAAAGCACATGAAAAGCGGAAAAACGTTGACAATGATGCCCTTGGCCAAAAAGGGCGTATGCGTTTTCTCCTGAATATATTCAGGAAAAAACGCATACGCCCTTTTTGGCCAACCAAGCAACCTGGAAAGGCAAATCAGCGCTACAAAGAAGACTCGCTACCCATCGGTCAAAAGGGCCATGCTGAAAAACGTGTCAAAACCAGAAACGCAGGACAGGCCATGGAGAAATGGGAGCCTTGCTACACTGATGGGCGGGATGTAAATTGCCAACAGCCACTCTGGAGAAGTGTGCAGTGAGTCCTGAAACATCTAAAAAACACAGCTTAGAAAGCATAGGGCACTTCCACTCATGGGGGTATAAATAGGGAAAATGAAAAATCAGCAAGACACAAGCACCCCAAAGTTTAGGGCTGCTCTGTTGACAAGGACCTCCACTTCATTCCACCTTAAATATCCCAGGAAAGAGAAAAATGGATAAAGAAGTTGTGGTCCTTATGTACAATGGAATATCAGTCAGCCATGAAATCAATGTCATAAGGCTAGTAGAAGCATGATGAGTGGATTTAGGTACGACGATTCTAAGTGAAATAAGTCACACAGAAAAGGACACTTCTCATAAGGTATCACTGATAGAGGGAATGTAAAAACCGTTACACTTGAACTGAATTACAAAACAGAACAGAGTCACACATGCAGAAAACACACTATGGCTGCTTAACGGGAAAGGTGAGGTGGGGTGATACATAAAACAAGGGTTTCAAATTAGCTCAGATACCGTTCCATAAACCCAATATGTAATAGACAAGACCTACTCCTTGCTCAGAGAACTGGACTCAACATGCCCTATTCACCGCACAAGAATCTATCTGACTAGTAATAAGCTTAAAACCTATGTATTGATATCTCTCTGTTAGTGTGTCAAGTGGGTGTAAAGCGGCATAAACACAGCAGTGAAAAGCAGCTAAACACCATTATAAAAATAAATTACTTTGAAAAACCCATGAAACAAAGACAGTGAAAGAGAGATAAATTCTTACACAATGCGTTCAGGGGCAGTGATGCAACCTGGATTGACCATATGTAGACCCACAGGTGGATGAGACATAAGGGTGGACACTCTTGGGGCTGAGAGGTTTGGTGAGGTTGGGTGTGCAAAGGCAGACCCTTTAAAGTAATACTGTGTGGAACCCAATCCATGGGTCCCAAATCTCCAGGATCAAGGGCATCTTCCTACATCCAAAACATGCCTGAGAAACCCAGAAATGGTACACTGTGTGATGGGGAAAGGTTTCTAAAACGCACCTCATTTCTCACCTCCTTGTGCCCGGGTTCGCCTCTCCAGCCACTTTATAAGCAATCTCCCTACTTGGAGCATCAGCACCTTTAACCTCCTGTTCCGTACAGGTTGCATTTTTTCCTGAGGATGAACGGGAAGACGGGGAACCAATGAGAGACTAGCTGTTGGTGTGGACACAGGCACAGGTCACTCTATTTTCCCATCAGGAAGAAGAATTAACCACAGTCTCAGCCTGCCCCCTGGAACCAGAACAGGGCCTGAAGCCATCCTGAGCTTCTGTGGCCAGCTCGCAAAAGAGCGAGTTGTAAAATGGAGCTTCAGGGCACTGCAATTCACAAACCTGCAGAGTTATAAATGATAACTCTCGTCCACAAATATATTGAGGGAAGGCAAAGGAGAGTATTTGAAATCAAGGCAGAATTGCAGGAAACAGATTTCAGGAGGTAGATTCGAATCGCCTTTAAAGCCCATGAAAAGAGGCAAAATGTTGACAATGATGCCCTTGGCCAAAAAGGGCGTATGCGTTTTTTCCTGAATATATTCAGGAAAAAACGCATACGCCCTTTTTCGCCAACCAAGCAACCTGGAAAGGCAAATCAGGGCTACAAAGAAGACTCGCTACCCATCGGTCAAAAGGGCCATGCTGAAAAACGTGTCAAAACCAGAAATGCAGGACAGGCCATGGAGAAATGGGAGCCTTGCTACACAGATGGGCGGGATGTAAATTGCCAACAGCCACTCTGGAGAAGAGTACGGTGTGTCCTGAAACACCTGATAAACACAGCTTAGAGAGCATACGGCACTTCCACTCATGGGGTTATAAATTGGGAAAATTAAAAATCAGCAAGACATAAGCACCCCAAAGTTTAGGGCTGCTCTGTTGACAAGGACCTCCACTTCATTCCACCTTCAATATCCCAGGAAAGAGAAAAATGGATAAAGAAGTTGTGGTCCTTATGTACAATGGAATATCACTCAGCCATGAAATCAATGTCATAAGGCTAGTAGCAGCATGATGAGTGGATTTAGGTACGACGATTCTAAGTGAAATAAGTCACACAGAAAAGGACACTTCTCATAAGGTATCACTGATAGAGGGAATGTAAAAACCGTTACACTTGAACTGAATTACAAAACAGAACAGAGTCACACATGCAGAAAACACACTATGGCTGCTTAACGGGAAAGGTGAGGTGGGGTGATACATAAAACAAGGGTATCAAATTAGCTCAGATACCGTTCCATAAACCCAATATGTAGTAGACAAGACCTACTCCTTGCTCAGAGAACTGGACTCAACACGCCCTATTCACCGCACAAGAATATATCTGACTAGTAATAATCTTAAAGCCTATGTATTGATATCTCTCTGTTAGTGTGTCAAGTGGGTGGAAAGCGGCATAAACACAGCCGTGAAAAGCAGCTAAACCCCATTATGAAAATAAATTACTTTGAAAAACCCATGAAACAACGACAGTGAAAGAGATAGAAATTCTTACACAATGAGTTCAGGGGCTGTGATGCAACCTGGATTGACCATATGTAGACCCACAGGTGGATGAGACATAAGGGTGGACACTCTTGGGGCTGAGAGGTTTGGTGAGGTTGGGTGAGCAAACGCAGACCCTTTAAAGTAATACTGCGTGGTACCCATCGCATGGGTCCCAAATCTCCAGCTTCAAGGGCATCTTCCTACATCGAAAACATGCATGAGAAACCCAGAAGATGGTATACCGTGTGATGGGGAAAGGTTTCTAAAACGCACCTCATTTCTCATCTCCTTGTGCCCGGGTTCGCCATTCCAGCCGCTTTACTAGCAATCTCCCTACTTGGAGCATCAGCACCTTTAACCTCCTGTTCCGTACAGGTTGCAATTTGTCCTGAGGATGAACGGGAAGACGGGGAACCAACGAGAGACTAGCTCTTGGTGTCGGGACAGGCACAGGTCACTCTATTTTCCCATCAGGAAGAAGAATTAACCACAGGCTCAGCCTGCCCCCCGGAACCAGAACAGGGCCTGAAGCCATCCTGCGCTTTTGCGGCCAGCTCCCAAAAAAGCGAGTTGTAAAATGGAGGTTCAGGGCACTGCAATTCACAAACCTGCAGAGTTATAAATGATAACTCTCGTCCACCAATATATTGAGGGAAGGCAAAGAAGAGGATTTGAAATCAAGGCAGAATTGCACGAAACAGATTTCAGGAGGTAGATACGAATCGCCTTTAAAGCACATGAAAAGCGGCAAAACGTTGACAATGATGCCCTTGGCCAAAAAGGGCGTATGCGTTTTTTCCTGAATATATTCAGGAAAAAACGCATACGCCCTTTTTGGCCAACCAAGCAACCTGGAAAGGCAAATCAGCGCTACAGAGAAGTCTTGCTTCCCATCGGTCAAAAGGGCCATGCTGAAAAAAGTGTCAAAACCAGAAATGCAGGACAGGCCATGGAGAAATGGGAGCCTTGCTACACTAATGGGCGGGATGTAAATTGCCAACAGCCACTCTGGAGAAGTGTACGGTGTGTCCTGAAACATCTGAAAAACACAGCTTAGAGAGCATAGGGCACTTCCACTCATGGGGGTATAAATTGGGAAAATGAAAAATCAGCAAGACACAAGCACCCCAAAGTTGAGGGCTGCTCTGTTGACAAGGACCTCCACTTCATTCCACCTTAAATATCCCAGGAAAGAGAAAAATGGATAAAGAAGTTGTGGTCCTTATGGACAATGGAATATCACTCAGCCATGAAATCAATGTCATAATGTTAGTAGCAGCATGATGAGTGGATTTAGGTACGACGATTCTAAGTGAAATAAGTCACACAGAAAAGGACACTTCTCCTAAGGTATCACTGATAGAGGGAATGTAAAAACCGTTACACTTGAACTGAATTACAAAACAGAACAGAGTCACACATGGAGAAAACACACTATGGCTGCTTAACGGGAAAGGTGAGGTGGGGTGATACATAAAACAAGGGTATCAAATTAGCTCAGATACCGTTCCATAAAACCAATATGTAGTAGACAAGACCTACTCCTTGCTCAGAGAACTGGACTCAACACGCCCTATTCACCGCACAAGAATATATCTGACTAGTAATAATCTTAAAGCCTATGTATTGATATCTCTCTGTTAGTGTGTCAAGTGGGTGGAAAGCGGCATAAACACAGCCGTGAAAAGCAGCTAAACCCCATTATGAAAATAAATTACTTTGAAAAACCCATGAAACAACGACAGTGAAAGAGATAGAAATTCTTACACAATGAGTTCAGGGGCTGTGATGCAACCTGGATTGACCATATCTAGACCCACAGCTGGATGAGACATAAGGGTGGACACTCTTGGGGCTGAGAGGTTTGGTGAGGTTGGGTGAGCAAACGCAGACCCTTTAAAGTAATACTGCGTGGTACCCATCGCATGCGTCCCAAATCTCCAGCTTCAAGGGCATCTTCCTACATCGAAAACATGCATGAGAAACCCAGAAGATGGTACACCGTGTGATGGGGAAAGGTTTCTAAAACGCACCTCATTTCTCATCTCCTTGTGCCCGGGTTCGCCATTCCAGCCGCTTTACTAGCAATCTCCCTACTTGGAGCATCAGCACCTTTAACCTCCTGTTCCGTACAGGTGGCAATTTGTCCTGAGGATGAACGGGAAGACGGGGAACCAACGAGAGACTAGCTCTTGGTGTCGGGACAGGCACAGGTCACTCTATTTTCCCATCAGGAAGAAGAATTAACCACAGGCTCAGCCTGCCCCCTGGAACCAGAACAGGGCCTGAAGCCATCCTGAGCTTCTGTGGCCAGCTCCCAAAAGAGCGAGTTGTAAAATGGAGCTTCAGGGCACTGCAATTCACAAACCTGCAGAGTTATAAATGATAACTCTCGTCCACAAATATATTGAGGGAAGGCAAAGAAGAGGATTTGAAATCAAGGCAGAATTGCAGGAAACAGATTTCAGGAGGTACATTCGAATCGCCTTTAAAGCACATGAAAAGAGGCAAAACGTTGACAATGATGCCCTTGGCCAAAAAGGGCGTATGCGTTTTTTCCTGAATATATTCAGGAAAAAACGCATACGCCCTTTTTGGCCCACCAAGCAACCTGGAAAGGCAAATCAGGGCTACAAAGAAGACTCGCTACCCATCGGTCAAAAGGGCCATGCTGAAAAACGTGTCAAAACCAGAAATGCAGGACAGGCCATGGAGAAATGGGAGCCTTGCTACACAGATGGGCGGGATGTAAATTGCCAACAGCCACTCTGGAGAAGTGTACGTTGTGTCCTGAAACACCTGAAAAACACAGCTTAGAGAGCATACGGTACTTCCACTCATGGGGTTATAAATTGGGAAAATTAAAAATCAGCAAGACATAAGCACCCCAAAGTTTAGGGCTGCTCTGTTGACAAGGACCTCCACTTCATTCCACCTTCAATATCCCAGGAAAGAGAAAAATGGATAAAGAAGTTGTGGTCCTTATGTACAATGGAATATCACTCAGCCATGAAATCAATGTCATAAGACTAGTAGCAGCATGATGAGTGGATTTAGGTATGACGATTCTAAGTGAAATAAGTCACACAGAAAAGGACACTTCTCATAAGGTATCACTTATAGAGGGAATGTAAAAACCGTTACACTTGAACTGAATTACAAAACAGAACAGAGTCACACATGCAGAAAACACACTATGGCTGCTTAACGGGAAAGGTGAGGTGGGGTGATACATAAAACAAGGGTTTCAAATTAGCTCAGATACCGTTCCATAAACCCAATATGTAATAGACAAGACCTACTCCTTGCTCAGAGAACTGGACTCAACACGCCCTATTCACCGCACAAGAATATATCTGACTAGGAATAATCTTAAAACCTATGTATTGATATCTCTCTGTTAGTGTGTCAAGTGGGTGTAAAGCGGCATAAACACAGCAGTGAAAAGCAGCTAAACCGCATTATAAAAATAAATTACTTTGAAAAACCCATGAAACAAAGACAGTGAAAGAGAGAGAAATTTTTAGAAAATGCGTTCAGGGGCTGTGATGCAACCTGGATTGACCATATCTAGACCCACAACTGGGTGAGACATAAGGGTGGACACTCTTGTGGCTGAGAGGTTTGGTGAGGTTGGGTGAGCAAACGCAGACCCTTTAAAGTAATACTGCGTGGTACCCGTCCCATGGGTCCCAAATCTCCAGGTTCAAGGGCATCTTCCTACATCGAAAACATGCATGAGAAACCCAGAAGATGGTACACCGTGTGATGGGGAAATGTTTCTAAAACGCACCTCATTTCTCATCTCCTTGTGCCTGGGTTCACCATTCCAGCCGCTTTAGTAGCAATCTCGCTACTTGGAGCATCAGCACCTTTAACCTGTTCCGTACAGGTTGCAATTTGTCCTGAGGATGAACGGCAAGACAGGGAACCAATGAGAGACTAGCTCTTGGTGTGGACACAGGCACAGGTCACTCTATTTTCCCATCAGGAAGAAGAATTAACCACAGGCTCAGCCTGCCCCCCGGAAGCCTAAGAGGGCGTGAAACCATCATGCACTTTTGCGGCCAGCTCTCAAAAAAGCGAGTTGTAAAATGGAGCTTCAGGGCACTGCAATTCACAAACCTGCAGAGTTATAAATGATAACTCTCGTCCACAAATATATTGAGGGAAGGCAAAGAAGAGGATTTGAAATCAAGGCAGAATTGCAGGAAACAGATTTCAGGAGGTAGATTCGAATCGCATTTAAAGCACATGAAAAGCGGAAAAACGTTGACAATGATGCCCTTGGCCAAAAAGGGCATATGCGTTTTCTCCTGAATATATTCAGGAAAAAACGCATACGCCCTTTTTGGCCAACCAAGCAACCTGGAAAGGCAAATCAGCGCTACAAAGAAGACTCGCTACCCATCGGTCAAAAGGGCCATGCTGAAAAACGTGTAAAACCCAGAAACGCAGGACAGGCCATGGAGAAATGGGAGCCTTGCTACACTGATGGGCGGGATGTAAATTGCCAACAGCCACTCTGGAGAAGTGTGCAGTGAGTCCTGAAACATCTAAAAAACACAGCTTAGAAAGCATAGGGCACTTCCACTCATGGGGGTATAAATAGGGAAAATGAAAAATCAGCAAGACACAAGCACCCCAAAGTTTAGGGCTGCTCTGTTGACAAGGACCTCCACTTCATTCCACCTTAAATATCCCAGGAAAGAGAAAAATGGATAAAGAAGTTGTGGTCCTTATGTACAATGGAATATCAGTCAGCCATGAAATCAATGTCATAAGGCTAGTAGAAGCATGATGAGTGGATTTAGGTACGACGATTCTAAGTGAAATAAGTCACACAGAAAAGGACACTTCTCCTAAGGTATCACTGATAGAGGGAATGTAAAAACCGTTACACTTGAACTGAATTACAAAACAGAACAGAGTCACACATGCAGAAAACACACTATGGCTGCTTAACGGGAAAGGTGAGGTGGGGTGATACATAAAACAAGGGTTTCAAATTAGCTCAGATACCGTTCCATAAACCCAATATGTAATAGACAAGACCTACTCCTTGCTCAGAGAACTGGACTCAACATGCCCTATTCACCGCACAAGAATCTATCTGACTAGTAATAAGCTTAAAACCTATGTATTGATATCTCTCTGTTAGTGTGTCAAGTGGGTGTAAAGCGGCATAAACACAGCAGTGAAAAGCAGCTAAACCGCATTATAAAAATAAATTACTTTGAAAAACCCATGAAACAAAGACAGTGAAAGAGAGAGAAATTTTTAGAAAATGCGTTCAGGGGCTGTGATGCAACCTGGATTGACCATATCTAGACCCACAACTGGGTGAGACATAAGGGTGGACACTCTTGGGGCTGAGAGGTTTGGTGAGGTTGGGTGAGCAAACGCAGACCCTTTAAAGTAATACTGCGTGGTACCCGTCCCATGGATCCCAAATCTCCAGGTTCAAGGGCATCTTCCTACATCGAAAACATGCATGAGAAACCCAGAAGATGGTACACCGTGTGATGGGGAAAGGTTTCTAAAACGCACCTCATTTCTCATCTCCTTGTGCCTGGGTTCACCATTCCAGCCGCTTTAGTAGCAATCTCCCTACTTGGAGCATCAGCACCTTTAACCTGTTCCGTACAGGTTGCAATTTGTCCTGAGGATGAACGGCAAGACGGGGAACCAATGAGAGACTAGCTCTTGGTGTGGACACAGGCACAGGTCACTCTATTTTCCCATCAGGAAGAAGAATTAACCACAGGCTCAGCCTGCCCCCCGGAAGCCTAAGAGGGCGTGAAACCATCATGCACTTTTGCGGCCAGCTCTCAAAAAAGCGAGTTGTAAAATGGAGCTTCAGGGCACTGCAATTCACAAACCTGCAGAGTTATAAATGATAACTCTCGTCCACAAATATATTGAGGGAAGGCAAAGAAGAGGATTTGAAAACAAGGCAGAATTGCAGGAAACAGATTTCAGGAGGTAGACTCGAATCGCCTTTAAAGCACATGAAAAGCGGAAAAACGTTGACAATGATGCCCTTGGCCAAAAAGGGCGTATGCGTTTTCTCCTGAATATATTCAGGAAAAAACGCATACGCCCTTTTTGGCCAACCAAGCAACCTGGAAAGGCAAATCAGCGCTACAAAGAAGACTCGCTACCCATCGGTCAAAAGGGCCATGCTGAAAAACGTGTAAAACCCAGAAACGCAGGACAGGCCATGGAGAAATGGGAGCCTTGCTACACTGATGGGCGGGATGTAAATTGCCAACAGCCACTCTGGAGAAGTGTGCAGTGAGTCCTGAAACATCTAAAAAACACAGCTTAGAAAGCATAGGGTACTTCCACTCATGGGGGTATAAATAGGGAAAATGAAAAATCAGCAAGACACAAGCACCCCAAAGTTTAGGGCTGCTCTGTTGACAAGGACCTCCACTTCATTCCACCTTCAATATCCCAGGAAAGAGAAAAATGGATAAAGAAGTTGTGGTCCTTATGTACAATGGAATATCACTCAGCCATGAAATCAATGTCATAAGGCTAGTAGAAGCATGATGAGTGGATTTAGGTACGACGATTCTAAGTGAAATAAGTCACACAGAAAAGGACACTTCTCATAAGGTATCACTGATAGAGGGAATGTAAAAACCGTTACACTTGAACTGAATTACAAAACAGAACAGAGTCACACATGCAGAAAACACACTATGGCTGCTTAACGGGAAAGGTGAGGTGGGGTGATACATAAAACAAGGGTTTCAAATTAGCTCAGATACCGTTCCATAAACCCAATATGTAATAGACAAGACCTACTCCTTGCTCAGAGAACTGGACTCAACATGCCCTATTCACCGCACAAGAATCTATCTGACTAGTAATAAGCTTAAAACCTATGTATTGATATCTCTCTGTTAGTGTGTCAAGTGGGTGTAAAGCGGCATAAACACAGCAGTGAAAAGCAGCTAAACACCATTATAAAAATAAATTACTTTGAAAAACCCATGAAACAAAGACAGTGAAAGAGAGATAAATTCTTACACAATGCGTTCAGGGGCAGTGATGCAACCTGGATTGACCATATGTAGACCCACAGGTGGATGAGACATAAGGGTGGACACTCTTGGGGCTGAGAGGTTTGGTGAGGTTGGGTGTGCAAAGGCAGACCCTTTAAAGTAATACTGTGTGGAACCCAATCCATGGGTCCCAAATCTCCAGGATCAAGGGCATCTTCCTACATCCAAAACATGCCTGAGAAACCCAGAAATGGTACACTGTGTGATGGGGAAAGGTTTCTAAAACGCACCTCATTTCTCACCTCCTTGTGCCCGGGTTCGCCTCTCCAGCCACTTTATAAGCAATCTCCCTATTTGGAGCATCAGCACCTTTAACCTCCTGTTCCGTACAGGTTGCATTTTTTCCTGAGGATGAACGGGAAGACGGGGAACCAATGAGAGACTAGCTGTTGGTGTGGACACAGGCACAGGTCACTCTATTTTCCCATCAGGAAGAAGAATTAACCACAGTCTCAGCCTGCCCCCTGGAACCAGAACAGGGCCTGAAGCCATCCTGAGCTTCTGTGGCCAGCTCCCAAAAGAGCGAGTTGTAAAATGGAGCTTCAGGGCACTGCAATTCACAAACCTGCAGAGTTATAAATGATAACTCTCGTCCACAAATATATTGAGGGAAGGCAAAGGAGAGTATTTGAAATCAAGGCAGAATTGCAGGAAACAGATTTCAGGAGGTAGATTCGAATCGCCTTTAAAGCCCATGAAAAGAGGCAAAATGTTGACAATGATGCCCTTGGCCAAAAAGGGCGTATGCGTTTTTTCCTGAATATATTCAGGAAAAAACGCATACGCCCTTTTTCGCCAACCAAGCAACCTGGAAAGGCAAATCAGGGCTACAAAGAAGACTCGCTACCCATCGGTCAAAAGGGCCATGCTGAAAAACGTGTCAAAACCAGAAATGCAGGACAGGCCATGGAGAAATGGGAGCCTTGCTACACAGATGGGCGGGATGTAAATTGCCAACAGCCACTCTGGAGAAGAGTACGGTGTGTCCTGAAACACCTGATAAACACAGCTTAGAGAGCATACGGCACTTCCACTCATGGGGTTATAAATTGGGAAAATTAAAAATCAGCAAGACATAAGCACCCCAAAGTTTAGGGCTGCTCTGTTGACAAGGACCTCCACTTCATTCCACCTTCAATATCCCAGGAAAGAGAAAAATGGATAAAGAAGTTGTGGTCCTTATGTACAATGGAATATCACTCAGCCATGAAATCAATGTCATAAGGCTAGTAGCAGCATGATGAGTGGATTTAGGTACGACGATTCTAAGTGAAATAAGTCACACAGAAAAGGACACTTCTCATAAGGTATCACTGATAGAGGGAATGTAAAAACCGTTACACTTGAACTGAATTACAAAACAGAACAGAGTCACACATGCAGAAAACACACTATGGCTGCTTAACGGGAAAGGTGAGGTGGGGTGATACATAAAACAAGGGTATCAAATTAGCTCAGATACCGTTCCATAAACCCAATATGTAGTAGACAAGACCTACTCCTTGCTCAGAGAACTGGACTCAACACGCCCTATTCACCGCACAAGAATATATCTGACTAGTAATAATCTTAAAACCTATGTATTGATATCTCTCTGTTAGTGTGTCAAGTGGGTGTAAAGCGGCATAAACACAGCCGTGAAAAGCAGCTAAACCCCATTATGAAAATAAATTACTTTGAAAAACCCATGAAACAACGACAGTGAAAGAGATAGAAATTCTTACACAATGAGTTCAGGGGCTGTGATGCAACCTGGATTGACCATATCTAGACCCACAGCTGGATGAGACATAAGGGTGGACACTCTTGGGGCTGAGAGGTTTGGTCAGGTTGGGTGAGCAAACGCAGACCCTTTAAAGTAATACTGCGTGGTACCCATCACATGGGTCCCAAATCTCCAGCTTCAAGGGCATCTTCCTACATCGAAAACATGCATGAGAAACCCAGAAGATGGTACACCGTGTGATGGGGAAAGGTTTCTAAAACGCACCTCATTTCTCATCTCCTTGTGCCCGGGTTCGCCATTCCAGCCGCTTTACTAGCAATCTCCCTACTTGGAGCATCAGCACCTTTAACCTCCTGTTCCGTACAGGTTGCAATTTGTCCTGAGGATGAACGGGAAGACGGGGAACCAACGAGAGACTAGCTCTTGGTGTCGGGACAGGCACAGGTCACTCTATTTTCCCATCAGGAAGAAGAATTAACCACAGGCTCAGCCTGCCCCCCGGAACCAGAACAGGGCCTGAAGCCATCCTGCGCTTTTGCGGCCAGCTCCCAAAAAAGCGAGTTGTAAAATGGAGGTTCAGGGCACTGCAATTCACAAACCTGCAGAGTTATAAATGATAACTCTCGTCCACCAATATATTGAGGGAAGGCAAAGAAGAGGATTTGAAATCAAGGCAGAATTGCACGAAACAGATTTCAGGAGGTAGATACGAATCGCCTTTAAAGCACATGAAAAGCGGCAAAACGTTGACAATGATGCCCTTGGCCAAAAAGGGCGTATGCGTTTTTTCCTGAATATATTCAGGAAAAAACGCATACGCCCTTTTTGGCCAACCAAGCAACCTGGAAAGGCAAATCAGCGCTACAGAGAAGTCTCGCTTCCCATCGGTCAAAAGGGCCATGCTGAAAAAAGTGTCAAAACCAGAAATGCAGGACAGGCCATGGAGAAATGGGAGCCTTGCTACACTAATGGGCGGGATGTAAATTGCCAACAGCCACTCTGGAGAAGTGTACGGTGTGTCCTGAAACATCTGAAAAACACAGCTTAGAGAGCATAGGGCACTTCCACTCATGGGGGTATAAATTGGGAAAATGAAAAATCAGCAAGACACAAGCACCCCAAAGTTGAGGGCTGCTCTGTTGACAAGGACCTCCACTTCATTCCACCTTAAATATCCCAGGAAAGAGAAAAATGGATAAAGAAGTTGTGGTCCTTATGTACAATGGAATATCACTCAGCCATGAAATCAATGTCATAATGTTAGTAGCAGCATGATGAGTGGATTTAGGTACGACGATTCTAAGTGAAATAAGTCACACAGAAAAGGACACTTCTCATAAGGTATCACTGATAGAGGGAATGTAAAAACCGTTACACTTGAACTGAATTACAAAACAGAACAGAGTCACACATGCAGAAAACACACTATGGCTGCTTAACGGGAAAGGTGAGGTGGGGTGATACATAAAACAAGGGTATCAAATTAGCTCAGATACCGTTCCATAAAACCAATATGTAGTAGACAAGACCTACTCCTTGCTCAGAGAACTGGACTCAACACGCCCTATTCACCGCACAAGAATATATCTGACTAGTAATAATCTTAAAGCCTATGTATTGATATCTCTCTGTTAGTGTGTCAAGTGGGTGGAAAGCGGCATAAACACAGCCGTGAAAAGCAGCTAAACCCCATTATGAAAATAAATTACTTTGAAAAACCCATGAAACAAAGACAGTGAAAGAGAGAGAAATTCTTACACAATGCGTTCAGGGGCTGTGATGCAACCTGGATTGACCATATGTAGACCCACAGGTGGATGAGACATAAGGGTGGAAACTCTTGGGGCTGAGAGGTTTGGTGAGGTTGGGTGTGCAAACGCAGACCCTTTAAAGTAATACTGTGTGGAACCCAATCCATGGGTCCCAAATCTCCAGGATCAAGGGCATCTTCCTACATCGAAAACATGCATGAGAAACCCAGAAGATGGTACACCGTGTGATGGGGAAAGGTTTCTAAAACGCACCTCATTTCTCACCTCCTTGTGCCCGGGTTCGCCATTCCAGCCACTTTATAAGCAATCTCCCTACTTGGAGCATCAGCACCTTTAACCTCCTGTTCCGTACAGGTTGCAATTTGTCCTGAGGATGAACGGGAAGACGAGGAACCAATGAGAGACTAGCTGTTAGTGCGGACACAGGCACAGGTCACTCTATTTTCCCATCAGGAAGAAGAATTAACCACAGGCTCAGCCTGCCCCCTGGAACCAGAACAGGGCCTGAAGCCATCCTGAGCTTCTGTGGCCAGCTCCCAAAAGAGCGAGTTGTAAAATGGAGCTTCAGGGCACTGCAATTCACAAACCTGCAGAGTTATAAATGATAACTCTCGTCCACAAATATATTGAGGGAAGGCAAAGAAGAGGATTTGAAATCAAGGCAGAATTGCAGGAAACAGATTTCAGGAGGTACATTCGAATCGCCTTTAAAGCACATGAAAAGAGGCAAAACGTTGACAATGATGCCCTTGGCCAAAAAGGGCGTATGCGTTTTTTCCTGAATATATTCAGGAAAAAACGCATACGCCCTTTTTGGCCCACCAAGCAACCTGGAAAGGCAAATCAGGGCTACAAAGAAGACTCGCTACCCATCGGTCAAAAGGGCCATGCTGAAAAACGTGTCAAAACCAGAAATGCAGGACAGGCCATGGAGAAATGGGAGCCTTGCTACACAGATGGGCGGGATGTAAATTGCCAACAGCCACTCTGGAGAAGTGTACGTTGTGTCCTGAAACACCTGAAAAACACAGCTTAGAGAGCATACGGTACTTCCACTCATGGGGTTATAAATAGGGAAAATTAAAAATCAGCAAGACATAAGCACCCCAAAGTTTAGGGCTGCTCTGTTGACAAGGACCTCCACTTCATTCCACCTTCAATATCCCAGGAAAGAGAAAAATGGATAAAGAAGTTGTGGTCCTTATGTACAATGGAATATCACTCAGCCATGAAATCAATGTCATAAGACTAGTAGCAGCATGATGAGTGGATTTAGGTACGACGATTCTAAGTGAAATAAGTCACACAGAAAAGGACACTTCTCATAAGGTATCACTTATAGAGGGAATGTAAAAACCGTTACACTTGAACTGAATTACAAAACAGAACAGAGTCACACATGCAGAAAACACACTATGGCTGCTTAACGGGAAAGGTGAGGTGGGGTGATACATAAAACAAGGGTTTCAAATTAGCTCAGATACCGTTCCATAAACCCAATATGTAATAGACAAGACCTACTCCTTGCTCAGAGAACTGGACTCAACACGCCCTATTCACCGCACAAGAATATATCTGACTAGGAATAATCTTAAAACCTATGTATTGATATCTCTCTGTTAGTGTGTCAAGTGGGTGTAAAGCGGCATAAACACAGCAGTGAAAAGCAGCTAAACCGCATTATAAAAATAAATTACTTTGAAAAACCCATGAAACAAAGACAGTGAAAGAGAGAGAAATTTTTAGAAAATGCGTTCAGGGGCTGTGATGCAACCTGGATTGACCATATCTAGACCCACAACTGGGTGAGACATAAGGGTGGACACTCTTGGGGCTGAGAGGTTTGGTGAGGTTGGGTGAGCAAACGCAGACCCTTTAAAGTAATACTGCGTGGTACCCGTCCCATGGGTCCCAAATCTCCAGGTTCAAGGGCATCTTCCTACATCGAAAACATGCATGAGAAACCCAGAAGATGGTACACCGTGTGATGGGGAAATGTTTCTAAAACGCACCTCATTTCTCATCTCCTTGTGCCTGGGTTCACCATTCCAGCCGCTTTAGTAGCAATCTCGCTACTTGGAGCATCAGCACCTTTAACCTGTTCCGTACAGGTTGCAATTTGTCCTGAGGATGAACGGCAAGACAGGGAACCAATGAGAGACTAGCTCTTGGTGTGGACACAGGCACAGGTCACTCTATTTTCCCATCAGGAAGAAGAATTAACCACAGGCTCAGCCTGCCCCCCGGAAGCCTAAGAGGGCGTGAAACCATCATGCACTTTTGCGGCCAGCTCTCAAAAAAGCGAGTTGTAAAATGGAGCTTCAGGGCACTGCAATTCACAAACCTG
Organism: Balaenoptera borealis; assembly: GCF_965194805.1. Classification (NCBI taxonomy): domain Eukaryota; kingdom Metazoa; phylum Chordata; class Mammalia; order Artiodactyla; family Balaenopteridae; genus Balaenoptera; species Balaenoptera borealis. The sequence goes on from NW_028123821.1 coordinate 518,989, forward strand.
CAGAGTTATAAATGATAACTCTCGTCCACAAATATATTGAGGGAAGGCAAAGAAGAGGATTTGAAATCAAGGCAGAATTGCAGGAAACAGATTTCAGGAGGTAGATTCGAATCGCATTTAAAGCACATGAAAAGCGGAAAAACGTTGACAATGATGCCCTTGGCCAAAAAGGGCATATGCGTTTTCTCCTGAATATATTCAGGAAAAAACGCATACGCCCTTTTTGGCCAACCAAGCAACCTGGAAAGGCAAATCAGCGCTACAAAGAAGACTCGCTACCCATCGGTCAAAAGGGCCATGCTGAAAAACGTGTAAAACCCAGAAACGCAGGACAGGCCATGGAGAAATGGGAGCCTTGCTACACTGATGGGCGGGATGTAAATTGCCAACAGCCACTCTGGAGAAGTGTGCAGTGAGTCCTGAAACATCTAAAAAACACAGCTTAGAAAGCATAGGGCACTTCCACTCATGGGGGTATAAATAGGGAAAATGAAAAATCAGCAAGACACAAGCACCCCAAAGTTTAGGGCTGCTCTGTTGACAAGGACCTCCACTTCATTCCACCTTAAATATCCCAGGAAAGAGAAAAATGGATAAAGAAGTTGTGGTCCTTATGTACAATGGAATATCAGTCAGCCATGAAATCAATGTCATAAGGCTAGTAGAAGCATGATGAGTGGATTTAGGTATGACGATTCTAAGTGAAATAAGTCACACAGAAAAGGACACTTCTCATAAGGTATCACTGATAGAGGGAATGTAAAAACCGTTACACTTGAACTGAATTACAAAACAGAACAGAGTCACACATGCAGAAAACACACTATGGCTGCTTAACGGGAAAGGTGAGGTGGGGTGATACATAAAACAAGGGTTTCAAATTAGCTCAGATACCGTTCCATAAACCCAATATGTAATAGACAAGACCTACTCCTTGCTCAGAGAACTGGACTCAACATGCCCTATTCACCGCACAAGAATCTATCTGACTAGTAATAAGCTTAAAACCTATGTATTGATATCTCTCTGTTAGTGTGTCAAGTGGGTGTAAAGCGGCATAAACACAGCAGTGAAAAGCAGCTAAACCGCATTATAAAAATAAATTACTTTGAAAAACCCATGAAACAAAGACAGTGAAAGAGAGAGAAATTTTTAGAAAATGCCTTCAGGGGCTGTGATGCAACCTGGATTGACCATATCTAGACCCACAACTGGGTGAGACATAAGGGTGGACACTCTTGGGGCTGAGAGGTTTGGTGAGGTTGGGTGAGCAAACGCAGACCCTTTAAAGTAATACTGCATGGTACCCATCGCATGGGTCCCAAATCTCCAGGTTCAAGGGCATCTTCCTACATCGAAAACATGCATGAGAAACCCAGAAGATGGTACACCGTGTGATGGGGAAAGGTTTCTAAAACGCACCTCATTTCTCATCTCCTTGTGCCTGGGTTCACCATTCCAGCCGCTTTAGTAGCAATCTCCCTACTTGGAGCATCAGCACCTTTAACCTGTTCCGTACAGGTTGCAATTTGTCCTGAGGATGAACGGCAAGACGGGGAACCAATGAGAGACTAGCTCTTGGTGTGGACACAGGCACAGGTCACTCTATTTTCCCATCAGGAAGAAGAATTAACCACAGGCTCAGCCTGCCCCCCGGAAGCCTAAGAGGGCGTGAAACCATCATGCACTTTTGCGGCCAGCTCTCAAAAAAGCGAGTTGTAAAATGGAGCTTCAGGGCACTGCAATTCACAAACCTGCAGAGTTATAAATGATAACTCTCGTCCACAAATATATTGAGGGAAGGCAAAGAAGAGGATTTGAAAACAAGGCAGAATTGCAGGAAACAGATTTCAGGAGGTAGACTCGAATCGCCTTTAAAGCACATGAAAAGCGGAAAAACGTTGACAATGATGCCCTTGGCCAAAAAGGGCGTATGCGTTTTCTCCTGAATATATTCAGGAAAAAACGCATACGCCCTTTTTGGCCAACCAAGCAACCTGGAAAGGCAAATCAGCGCTACAAAGAAGACTCGCTACCCATCGGTCAAAAGGGCCATGCTGAAAAACGTGTAAAACCCAGAAACGCAGGACAGGCCATGGAGAAATGGGAGCCTTGCTACACTGATGGGCGGGATGTAAATTGCCAACAGCCACTCTGGAGAAGTGTGCAGTGAGTCCTGAAACATCTAAAAAACACAGCTTAGAAAGCATAGGGCACTTCCACTCATGGGGGTATAAATAGGGAAAATGAAAAATCAGCAAGACACAAGCACCCCAAAGTTTAGGGCTGCTCTGTTGACAAGGACCTCCACTTCATTCCACCTTCAATATCCCAGGAAAGAGAAAAATGGATAAAGAAGTTGTGGTCCTTATGTACAATGGAATATCACTCAGCCATGAAATCAATGTCATAAGGCTAGTAGAAGCATGATGAGTGGATTTAGGTACGACGATTCTAAGTGAAATAAGTCACACAGAAAAGGACACTTCTCATAAGGTATCACTGATAGAGGGAATGTAAAAACCGTTACACTTGAACTGAATTACAAAACAGAACAGAGTCACACATGCAGAAAACAGACTATGGCTGCTTAACGGGAAAGGTGAGGTGGGGTGATACATAAAACAAGGGTTTCAAATTAGCTCAGATACCGTTCCATAAACCCAATATGTAATAGACAAGACCTACTCCTTGCTCAGAGAACTGGACTCAACATGCCCTATTCACCGCACAAGAATCTATCTGACTAGTAATAAGCTTAAAACCTATGTATTGATATCTCTCTGTTAGTGTGTCAAGTGGGTGTAAAGCGGCATAAACACAGCAGTGAAAAGCAGCTAAACACCATTATAAAAATAAATTACTTTGAAAAACCCATGAAACAAAGACAGTGAAAGAGAGATAAATTCTTACACAATGCGTTCAGGGGCAGTGATGCAACCTGGATTGACCATATCTAGACCCACAGCTGGATGAGACATAAGGGTGGACACTCTTGGGGCTGAGAGTTTTGGTGAGGTTGGGTGAGCAAACGCAGACCCTTTAAAGTAATACTGCGTGGTACCCATCGCATGGGTCCCAAATCTCCAGCTTCAAGGGCATCTTCCTACATCGAAAACATGCATGAGAAACCCAGAAGATGGTACACCGTGTGATGGGGAAAGGTTTCTAAAACGCACCTCATTTCTCATCTCCTTGTGCCCGGGTTCGCCATTCCAGCCGCTTTACTAGCAATCTCCCTACTTGGAGCATCAGCACCTTTAACCTCCTGTTCCGTACAGGTTGCAATTTGTCCTGAGGATGAACGGGAAGACGGGGAACCAACGAGAGACTAGCTCTTGGTGTCGGGACAGGCACAGGTCACTCTATTTTCCCATCAGGAAGAAGAATTAACCACAGGCTCAGCCTGCCCCCCGGAACCAGAACAGGGCCTGAAGCCATCCTGCGCTTTTGCGGCCAGCTCCCAAAAAAGCGAGTTGTAAAATGGAGGTTCAGGGCACTGCAATTCACAAACCTGCAGAGTTATAAATGATAACTCTCGTCCACCAATATATTGAGGGAAGGCAAAGAAGAGGATTTGAAATCAAGGCAGAATTGCACGAAACAGATTTCAGGAGGTAGATACGAATCGCCTTTAAAGCACATGAAAAGCGGCAAAACGTTGACAATGATGCCCTTGGCCAAAAAGGGCGTATGCGTTTTTTCCTGAATATATTCAGGAAAAAACGCATACGCCCTTTTTGGCCAACCAAGCAACCTGGAAAGGCAAATCAGCGCTACAGAGAAGTCTCGCTTCCCATCGGTCAAAAGGGCCATGCTGAAAAAAGTGTCAAAACCAGAAATGCAGGACAGGCCATGGAGAAATGGGAGCCTTGCTACACTAATGGGCGGGATGTAAATTGCCAACAGCCACTCTGGAGAAGTGTACGGTGTGTCCTGAAACATCTGAAAAACACAGCTTAGAGAGCATAGGGCACTTCCACTCATGGGGGTATAAATTGGGAAAATGAAAAATCAGCAAGACACAAGCACCCCAAAGTTGAGGGCTGCTCTGTTGACAAGGACCTCCACTTCATTCCACCTTAAATATCCCAGGAAAGAGAAAAATGGATAAAGAAGTTGTGGTCCTTATGTACAATGGAATATCACTCAGCCATGAAATCAATGTCATAATGTTAGTAGCAGCATGATGAGTGGATTTAGGTACGACGATTCTAAGTGAAATAAGTCACACAGAAAAGGACACTTCTCCTAAGGTATCACTGATAGAGGGAATGTAAAAACCGTTACACTTGAACTGAATTACAAAACAGAACAGAGTCACACATGCAGAAAACACACTATGGCTGCTTAACGGGAAAGGTGAGGTGGGGTGATACATAAAACAAGGGTATCAAATTAGCTCAGATACCGTTCCATAAAACCAATATGTAGTAGACAAGACCTACTCCTTGCTCAGAGAACTGGACTCAACACGCCCTATTCACCGCACAAGAATATATCTGACTAGTAATAATCTTAAAGCCTATGTATTGATATCTCTCTGTTAGTGTGTCAAGTGGGTGGAAAGCGGCATAAACACAGCCGTGAAAAGCAGCTAAACCCCATTATGAAAATAAATTACTTTGAAAAACCCATGAAACAAAGACAGTGAAAGAGAGAGAAATTCTTACACAATGCGTTCAGGGGCTGTGATGCAACCTGGATTGACCATATGTAGACCCACAGGTGGATGAGACATAAGGGTGGACACTCTTGGGGCTGAGAGGTTTGGTGAGGTTGGGTGTGCAAACGCAGACCCTTTAAAGTAATACTGTGTGGAACCCAATCCATGGGTCCCAAATCTCCAGGATCAAGGGCATCTTCCTACATCGAAAACATGCATGAGAAACCCAGAAGATGGTACACCGTGTGATGGGGAAAGGTTTCTAAAACGCACCTCATTTCTCACCTCCTTGTGCCCGGGTTCGCCATTCCAGCCACTTTATAAGCAATCTCCCTACTTGGAGCATCAGCACCTTTAACCTCCTGTTCCGTACAGGTTGCAATTTGTCCTGAGGATGAACGGGAAGACGAGGAACCAATGAGAGACTAGCTGTTAGTGTGGACACAGGCACAGGTCACTCTATTTTCCCATCAGGAAGAAGAATTAACCACAGGCTCAGCCTGGCCCCTGGAACCAGAACAGGGCCTGAAGCCATCCTGAGCTTCTGTGGCCAGCTCCCAAAAGAGTGAGTTGTAAAATGGAGCTTCAGGGCACTGCAATTCACAAACCTGCAGAGTTATAAATGATAACTCTCGTCCACAAATATATTGAGGGAAGGCAAAGAAGAGGATTTGAAATCAAGGCAGAATTGCAGGAAACAGATTTCAGGAGGTACATTCGAATCGCCTTTAAAGCACATGAAAAGAGGCAAAACGTTGACAATGATGCCCTTGGCCAAAAAGGGCGTATGCGTTTTTTCCTGAATATATTCAGGAAAAAACGCATACGCCCTTTTTGGCCCACCAAGCAACCTGGAAAGGCAAATCAGGGCTACAAAGAAGACTCGCTACCCATCGGTCAAAAGGGCCATGCTGAAAAACGTGTCAAAACCAGAAATGCAGGACAGGCCATGGAGAAATGGGAGCCTTGCTACACAGATGGGCGGGATGTAAATTGCCAACAGCCACTCTGGAGAAGTGTACGTTGTGTCCTGAAACACCTGAAAAACACAGCTTAGAGAGCATACGGTACTTCCACTCATGGGGTTATAAATTGGGAAAATTAAAAATCAGCAAGACATAAGCACCCCAAAGTTTAGGGCTGCTCTGTTGACAAGGACCTCCACTTCATTCCACCTTCAATATCCCAGGAAAGAGAAAAATGGATAAAGAAGTTGTGGTCCTTATGTACAATGGAATATCACTCAGCCATGAAATCAATGTCATAAGACTAGTAGCAGCATGATGAGTGGATTTAGGTACGACGATTCTAAGTGAAATAAGTCACACAGAAAAGGACACTTCTCATAAGGTATCACTTATAGAGGGAATGTAAAAACCGTTACACTTGAACTGAATTACAAAACAGAACAGAGTCACACATGCAGAAAACACACTATGGCTGCTTAACGGGAAAGGTGAGGTGGGGTGATACATAAAACAAGGGTTTCAAATTAGCTCAGATACCGTTCCATAAACCCAATATGTAATAGACAAGACCTACTCCTTGCTCAGAGAACTGGACTCAACACGCCCTATTCACCGCACAAGAATATATCTGACTAGGAATAATCTTAAAACCTATGTATTGATATCTCTCTGTTAGTGTGTCAAGTGGGTGTAAAGCGGCATAAACACAGCAGTGAAAAGCAGCTAAACCGCATTATAAAAATAAATTACTTTGAAAAACCCATGAAACAAAGACAGTGAAAGAGAGAGAAATTTTTAGAAAATGCGTTCAGGGGCTGTGATGCAACCTGGATTGACCATATCTAGACCCACAACTGGGTGAGACATAAGGGTGGACACTCTTGTGGCTGAGAGGTTTGGTGAGGTTGGGTGAGCAAACGCAGACCCTTTAAAGTAATACTGCGTGGTACCCGTCCCATGGGTCCCAAATCTCCAGGTTCAAGGGCATCTTCCTACATCGAAAACATGCATGAGAAACCCAGAAGATGGTACACCGTGTGATGGGGAAATGTTTCTAAAACGCACCTCATTTCTCATCTCCTTGTGCCTGGGTTCACCATTCCAGCCGCTTTAGTAGCAATCTCGCTACTTGGAGCATCAGCACCTTTAACCTGTTCCGTACAGGTTGCAATTTGTCCTGAGGATGAACGGCAAGACAGGGAACCAATGAGAGACTAGCTCTTGGTGTGGACACAGGCACAGGTCACTCTATTTTCCCATCAGGAAGAAGAATTAACCACAGGCTCAGCCTGCCCCCCGGAAGCCTAAGAGGGCGTGAAACCATCATGCACTTTTGCGGCCAGCTCTCAAAAAAGCGAGTTGTAAAATGGAGCTTCAGGGCACTGCAATTCACAAACCTGCAGAGTTATAAATGATAACTCTCGTCCACAAATATATTGAGGGAAGGCAAAGAAGAGGATTTGAAATCAAGGCAGAATTGCAGGAAACAGATTTCAGGAGGTAGATTCGAATCGCATTTAAAGCACATGAAAAGCGGAAAAACGTTGACAATGATGCCCTTGGCCAAAAAGGGCATATGCGTTTTCTCCTGAATATATTCAGGAAAAAACGCATACGCCCTTTTTGGCCAACCAAGCAACCTGGAAAGGCAAATCAGCGCTACAAAGAAGACTCGCTACCCATCGGTCAAAAGGGCCATGCTGAAAAACGTGTAAAACCCAGAAACGCAGGACAGGCCATGGAGAAATGGGAGCCTTGCTACACTGATGGGCGGGATGTAAATTGCCAACAGCCACTCTGGAGAAGTGTGCAGTGAGTCCTGAAACATCTAAAAAACACAGCTTAGAAAGCATAGGGCACTTCCACTCATGGGGGTATAAATAGGGAAAATGAAAAATCAGCAAGACACAAGCACCCCAAAGTTTAGGGCTGCTCTGTTGACAAGGACCTCCACTTCATTCCACCTTAAATATCCCAGGAAAGAGAAAAATGGATAAAGAAGTTGTGGTCCTTATGTACAATGGAATATCAGTCAGCCATGAAATCAATGTCATAAGGCTAGTAGAAGCATGATGAGTGGATTTAGGTACGACGATTCTAAGTGAAATAAGTCACACAGAAAAGGACACTTCTCCTAAGGTATCACTGATAGAGGGAATGTAAAAACCGTTACACTTGAACTGAATTACAAAACAGAACAGAGTCACACATGCAGAAAACACACTATGGCTGCTTAACGGGAAAGGTGAGGTGGGGTGATACATAAAACAAGGGTTTCAAATTAGCTCAGATACCGTTCCATAAACCCAATATGTAATAGACAAGACCTACTCCTTGCTCAGAGAACTGGACTCAACATGCCCTATTCACCGCACAAGAATCTATCTGACTAGTAATAAGCTTAAAACCTATGTATTGATATCTCTCTGTTAGTGTGTCAAGTGGGTGTAAAGCGGCATAAACACAGCAGTGAAAAGCAGCTAAACCGCATTATAAAAATAAATTACTTTGAAAAACCCATGAAACAAAGACAGTGAAAGAGAGAGAAATTTTTAGAAAATGCGTTCAGGGGCTGTGATGCAACCTGGATTGACCATATCTAGACCCACAACTGGGTGAGACATAAGGGTGGACACTCTTGGGGCTGAGAGGTTTGGTGAGGTTGGGTGAGCAAACGCAGACCCTTTAAAGTAATACTGCGTGGTACCCGTCCCATGGATCCCAAATCTCCAGGTTCAAGGGCATCTTCCTACATCGAAAACATGCATGAGAAACCCAGAAGATGGTACACCGTGTGATGGGGAAAGGTTTCTAAAACGCACCTCATTTCTCATCTCCTTGTGCCTGGGTTCACCATTCCAGCCGCTTTAGTAGCAATCTCCCTACTTGGAGCATCAGCACCTTTAACCTGTTCCGTACAGGTTGCAATTTGTCCTGAGGATGAACGGCAAGACGGGGAACCAATGAGAGACTAGCTCTTGGTGTGGACACAGGCACAGGTCACTCTATTTTCCCATCAGGAAGAAGAATTAACCACAGGCTCAGCCTGCCCCCCGGAAGCCTAAGAGGGCGTGAAACCATCATGCACTTTTGCGGCCAGCTCTCAAAAAAGCGAGTTGTAAAATGGAGCTTCAGGGCACTGCAATTCACAAACCTGCAGAGTTATAAATGATAACTCTCGTCCACAAATATATTGAGGGAAGGCAAAGAAGAGGATTTGAAAACAAGGCAGAATTGCAGGAAACAGATTTCAGGAGGTAGACTCGAATCGCCTTTAAAGCACATGAAAAGCGGAAAAACGTTGACAATGATGCCCTTGGCCAAAAAGGGCGTATGCGTTTTCTCCTGAATATATTCAGGAAAAAACGCATACGCCCTTTTTGGCCAACCAAGCAACCTGGAAAGGCAAATCAGCGCTACAAAGAAGACTCGCTACCCATCGGTCAAAAGGGCCATGCTGAAAAACGTGTAAAACCCAGAAACGCAGGACAGGCCATGGAGAAATGGGAGCCTTGCTACACTGATGGGCGGGATGTAAATTGCCAACAGCCACTCTGGAGAAGTGTGCAGTGAGTCCTGAAACATCTAAAAAACACAGCTTAGAAAGCATAGGGTACTTCCACTCATGGGGGTATAAATAGGGAAAATGAAAAATCAGCAAGACACAAGCACCCCAAAGTTTAGGGCTGCTCTGTTGACAAGGACCTCCACTTCATTCCACCTTCAATATCCCAGGAAAGAGAAAAATGGATAAAGAAGTTGTGGTCCTTATGTACAATGGAATATCACTCAGCCATGAAATCAATGTCATAAGGCTAGTAGAAGCATGATGAGTGGATTTAGGTACGACGATTCTAAGTGAAATAAGTCACACAGAAAAGGACACTTCTCATAAGGTATCACTGATAGAGGGAATGTAAAAACCGTTACACTTGAACTGAATTACAAAACAGAACAGAGTCACACATGCAGAAAACACACTATGGCTGCTTAACGGGAAAGGTGAGGTGGGGTGATACATAAAACAAGGGTTTCAAATTAGCTCAGATACCGTTCCATAAACCCAATATGTAATAGACAAGACCTACTCCTTGCTCAGAGAACTGGACTCAACATGCCCTATTCACCGCACAAGAATCTATCTGACTAGTAATAAGCTTAAAACCTATGTATTGATATCTCTCTGTTAGTGTGTCAAGTGGGTGTAAAGCGGCATAAACACAGCAGTGAAAAGCAGCTAAACACCATTATAAAAATAAATTACTTTGAAAAACCCATGAAACAAAGACAGTGAAAGAGAGATAAATTCTTACACAATGCGTTCAGGGGCAGTGATGCAACCTGGATTGACCATATGTAGACCCACAGGTGGATGAGACATAAGGGTGGACACTCTTGGGGCTGAGAGGTTTGGTGAGGTTGGGTGTGCAAAGGCAGACCCTTTAAAGTAATACTGTGTGGAACCCAATCCATGGGTCCCAAATCTCCAGGATCAAGGGCATCTTCCTACATCCAAAACATGCCTGAGAAACCCAGAAATGGTACACTGTGTGATGGGGAAAGGTTTCTAAAACGCACCTCATTTCTCACCTCCTTGTGCCCGGGTTCGCCTCTCCAGCCACTTTATAAGCAATCTCCCTATTTGGAGCATCAGCACCTTTAACCTCCTGTTCCGTACAGGTTGCATTTTTTCCTGAGGATGAACGGGAAGACGGGGAACCAATGAGAGACTAGCTGTTGGTGTGGACACAGGCACAGGTCACTCTATTTTCCCATCAGGAAGAAGAATTAACCACAGTCTCAGCCTGCCCCCTGGAACCAGAACAGGGCCTGAAGCCATCCTGAGCTTCTGTGGCCAGCTCCCAAAAGAGCGAGTTGTAAAATGGAGCTTCAGGGCACTGCAATTCACAAACCTGCAGAGTTATAAATGATAACTCTCGTCCACAAATATATTGAGGGAAGGCAAAGGAGAGTATTTGAAATCAAGGCAGAATTGCAGGAAACAGATTTCAGGAGGTAGATTCGAATCGCCTTTAAAGCCCATGAAAAGAGGCAAAATGTTGACAATGATGCCCTTGGCCAAAAAGGGCGTATGCGTTTTTTCCTGAATATATTCAGGAAAAAACGCATACGCCCTTTTTCGCCAACCAAGCAACCTGGAAAGGCAAATCAGGGCTACAAAGAAGACTCGCTACCCATCGGTCAAAAGGGCCATGCTGAAAAACGTGTCAAAACCAGAAATGCAGGACAGGCCATGGAGAAATGGGAGCCTTGCTACACAGATGGGCGGGATGTAAATTGCCAACAGCCACTCTGGAGAAGAGTACGGTGTGTCCTGAAACACCTGATAAACACAGCTTAGAGAGCATACGGCACTTCCACTCATGGGGTTATAAATTGGGAAAATTAAAAATCAGCAAGACATAAGCACCCCAAAGTTTAGGGCTGCTCTGTTGACAAGGACCTCCACTTCATTCCACCTTCAATATCCCAGGAAAGAGAAAAATGGATAAAGAAGTTGTGGTCCTTATGTACAATGGAATATCACTCAGCCATGAAATCAATGTCATAAGGCTAGTAGCAGCATGATGAGTGGATTTAGGTACGACGATTCTAAGTGAAATAAGTCACACAGAAAAGGACACTTCTCATAAGGTATCACTGATAGAGGGAATGTAAAAACCGTTACACTTGAACTGAATTACAAAACAGAACAGAGTCACACATGCAGAAAACACACTATGGCTGCTTAACGGGAAAGGTGAGGTGGGGTGATACATAAAACAAGGGTATCAAATTAGCTCAGATACCGTTCCATAAACCCAATATGTAGTAGACAAGACCTACTCCTTGCTCAGAGAACTGGACTCAACACGCCCTATTCACCGCACAAGAATATATCTGACTAGTAATAATCTTAAAACCTATGTATTGATATCTCTCTGTTAGTGTGTCAAGTGGGTGTAAAGCGGCATAAACACAGCCGTGAAAAGCAGCTAAACCCCATTATGAAAATAAATTACTTTGAAAAACCCATGAAACAACGACAGTGAAAGAGATAGAAATTCTTACACAATGAGTTCAGGGGCTGTGATGCAACCTGGATTGACCATATCTAGACCCACAGCTGGATGAGACATAAGGGTGGACACTCTTGGGGCTGAGAGGTTTGGTCAGGTTGGGTGAGCAAACGCAGACCCTTTAAAGTAATACTGCGTGGTACCCATCACATGGGTCCCAAATCTCCAGCTTCAAGGGCATCTTCCTACATCGAAAACATGCATGAGAAACCCAGAAGATGGTACACCGTGTGATGGGGAAAGGTTTCTAAAACGCACCTCATTTCTCATCTCCTTGTGCCCGGGTTCGCCATTCCAGCCGCTTTACTAGCAATCTCCCTACTTGGAGCATCAGCACCTTTAACCTCCTGTTCCGTACAGGTTGCAATTTGTCCTGAGGATGAACGGGAAGACGGGGAACCAACGAGAGACTAGCTCTTGGTGTCGGGACAGGCACAGGTCACTCTATTTTCCCATCAGGAAGAAGAATTAACCACAGGCTCAGCCTGCCCCCCGGAACCAGAACAGGGCCTGAAGCCATCCTGCGCTTTTGCGGCCAGCTCCCAAAAAAGCGAGTTGTAAAATGGAGGTTCAGGGCACTGCAATTCACAAACCTGCAGAGTTATAAATGATAACTCTCGTCCACCAATATATTGAGGGAAGGCAAAGAAGAGGATTTGAAATCAAGGCAGAATTGCACGAAACAGATTTCAGGAGGTAGATACGAATCGCCTTTAAAGCACATGAAAAGCGGCAAAACGTTGACAATGATGCCCTTGGCCAAAAAGGGCGTATGCGTTTTTTCCTGAATATATTCAGGAAAAAACGCATACGCCCTTTTTGGCCAACCAAGCAACCTGGAAAGGCAAATCAGCGCTACAGAGAAGTCTCGCTTCCCATCGGTCAAAAGGGCCATGCTGAAAAAAGTGTCAAAACCAGAAATGCAGGACAGGCCATGGAGAAATGGGAGCCTTGCTACACTAATGGGCGGGATGTAAATTGCCAACAGCCACTCTGGAGAAGTGTACGGTGTGTCCTGAAACATCTGAAAAACACAGCTTAGAGAGCATAGGGCACTTCCACTCATGGGGGTATAAATTGGGAAAATGAAAAATCAGCAAGACACAAGCACCCCAAAGTTGAGGGCTGCTCTGTTGACAAGGACCTCCACTTCATTCCACCTTAAATATCCCAGGAAAGAGAAAAATGGATAAAGAAGTTGTGGTCCTTATGTACAATGGAATATCACTCAGCCATGAAATCAATGTCATAATGTTAGTAGCAGCATGATGAGTGGATTTAGGTACGACGATTCTAAGTGAAATAAGTCACACAGAAAAGGACACTTCTCATAAGGTATCACTGATAGAGGGAATGTAAAAACCGTTACACTTGAACTGAATTACAAAACAGAACAGAGTCACACATGCAGAAAACACACTATGGCTGCTTAACGGGAAAGGTGAGGTGGGGTGATACATAAAACAAGGGTATCAAATTAGCTCAGATACCGTTCCATAAAACCAATATGTAGTAGACAAGACCTACTCCTTGCTCAGAGAACTGGACTCAACACGCCCTATTCACCGCACAAGAATATATCTGACTAGTAATAATCTTAAAGCCTATGTATTGATATCTCTCTGTTAGTGTGTCAAGTGGGTGGAAAGCGGCATAAACACAGCCGTGAAAAGCAGCTAAACCCCATTATGAAAATAAATTACTTTGAAAAACCCATGAAACAAAGACAGTGAAAGAGAGAGAAATTCTTACACAATGCGTTCAGGGGCTGTGATGCAACCTGGATTGACCATATGTAGACCCACAGGTGGATGAGACATAAGGGTGGAAACTCTTGGGGCTGAGAGGTTTGGTGAGGTTGGGTGTGCAAACGCAGACCCTTTAAAGTAATACTGTGTGGAACCCAATCCATGGGTCCCAAATCTCCAGGATCAAGGGCATCTTCCTACATCGAAAACATGCATGAGAAACCCAGAAGATGGTACACCGTGTGATGGGGAAAGGTTTCTAAAATGCACCTCATTTCTCACCTCCTTGTGCCCGGGTTCGCCATTCCAGCCACTTTATAAGCAATCTCCCTACTTGGAGCATCAGCACCTTTAACCTCCTGTTCCGTACAGGTTGCAATTTGTCCTGAGGATGAACGGGAAGACGAGGAACCAATGAGAGACTAGCTGTTAGTGCGGACACAGGCACAGGTCACTCTATTTTCCCATCAGGAAGAAGAATTAACCACAGGCTCAGCCTGCCCCCTGGAACCAGAACAGGGCCTGAAGCCATCCTGAGCTTCTGTGGCCAGCTCCCAAAAGAGCGAGTTGTAAAATGGAGCTTCAGGGCACTGCAATTCACAAACCTGCAGAGTTATAAATGATAACTCTCGTCCACAAATATATTGAGGGAAGGCAAAGAAGAGGATTTGAAATCAAGGCAGAATTGCAGGAAACAGATTTCAGGAGGTACATTCGAATCGCCTTTAAAGCACATGAAAAGAGGCAAAACGTTGACAATGATGCCCTTGGCCAAAAAGGGCGTATGCGTTTTTTCCTGAATATATTCAGGAAAAAACGCATACGCCCTTTTTGGCCCACCAAGCAACCTGGAAAGGCAAATCAGGGCTACAAAGAAGACTCGCTACCCATCGGTCAAAAGGGCCATGCTGAAAAACGTGTCAAAACCAGAAATGCAGGACAGGCCATGGAGAAATGGGAGCCTTGCTACACAGATGGGCGGGATGTAAATTGCCAACAGCCACTCTGGAGAAGTGTACGTTGTGTCCTGAAACACCTGAAAAACACAGCTTAGAGAGCATACGGTACTTCCACTCATGGGGTTATAAATAGGGAAAATTAAAAATCAGCAAGACATAAGCACCCCAAAGTTTAGGGCTGCTCTGTTGACAAGGACCTCCACTTCATTCCACCTTCAATATCCCAGGAAAGAGAAAAATGGATAAAGAAGTTGTGGTCCTTATGTACAATGGAATATCACTCAGCCATGAAATCAATGTCATAAGACTAGTAGCAGCATGATGAGTGGATTTAGGTACGACGATTCTAAGTGAAATAAGTCACACAGAAAAGGACACTTCTCATAAGGTATCACTTATAGAGGGAATGTAAAAACCGTTACACTTGAACTGAATTACAAAACAGAACAGAGTCACACATGCAGAAAACACACTATGGCTGCTTAACGGGAAAGGTGAGGTGGGGTGATACATAAAACAAGGGTTTCAAATTAGCTCAGATACCGTTCCATAAACCCAATATGTAATAGACAAGACCTACTCCTTGCTCAGAGAACTGGACTCAACACGCCCTATTCACCGCACAAGAATATATCTGACTAGGAATAATCTTAAAACCTATGTATTGATATCTCTCTGTTAGTGTGTCAAGTGGGTGTAAAGCGGCATAAACACAGCAGTGAAAAGCAGCTAAACCGCATTATAAAAATAAATTACTTTGAAAAACCCATGAAACAAAGACAGTGAAAGAGAGAGAAATTTTTAGAAAATGCGTTCAGGGGCTGTGATGCAACCTGGATTGACCATATCTAGACCCACAACTGGGTGAGACATAAGGGTGGACACTCTTGGGGCTGAGAGGTTTGGTGAGGTTGGGTGAGCAAACGCAGACCCTTTAAAGTAATACTGCGTGGTACCCGTCCCATGGGTCCCAAATCTCCAGGTTCAAGGGCATCTTCCTACATCGAAAACATGCATGAGAAACCCAGAAGATGGTACACCGTGTGATGGGGAAATGTTTCTAAAACGCACCTCATTTCTCATCTCCTTGTGCCTGGGTTCACCATTCCAGCCGCTTTAGTAGCAATCTCGCTACTTGGAGCATCAGCACCTTTAACCTGTTCCGTACAGGTTGCAATTTGTCCTGAGGATGAACGGCAAGACAGGGAACCAATGAGAGACTAGCTCTTGGTGTGGACACAGGCACAGGTCACTCTATTTTCCCATCAGGAAGAAGAATTAACCACAGGCTCAGCCTGCCCCCCGGAAGCCTAAGAGGGCGTGAAACCATCATGCACTTTTGCGGCCAGCTCTCAAAAAAGCGAGTTGTAAAATGGAGCTTCAGGGCACTGCAATTCACAAACCTGCAGAGTTATAAATGATAACTCTCGTCCACAAATATATTGAGGGAAGGCAAAGAAGAGGATTTGAAATCAAGGCAGAATTGCAGGAAACAGATTTCAGGAGGTAGATTCGAATCGCATTTAAAGCACATGAAAAGCGGAAAAACGTTGACAATGATGCCCTTGGCCAAAAAGGGCATATGCGTTTTCTCCTGAATATATTCAGGAAAAAACGCATACGCCCTTTTTGGCCAACCAAGCAACCTGGAAAGGCAAATCAGCGCTACAAAGAAGACTCGCTACCCATCGGTCAAAAGGGCCATGCTGAAAAACGTGTAAAACCCAGAAACGCAGGACAGGCCATGGAGAAATGGGAGCCTTGCTACACTGATGGGCGGGATGTAAATTGCCAACAGCCACTCTGGAGAAGTGTGCAGTGAGTCCTGAAACATCTAAAAAACACAGCTTAGAAAGCATAGGGCACTTCCACTCATGGGGGTATAAATAGGGAAAATGAAAAATCAGCAAGACACAAGCACCCCAAAGTTTAGGGCTGCTCTGTTGACAAGGACCTCCACTTCATTCCACCTTAAATATCCCAGGAAAGAGAAAAATGGATAAAGAAGTTGTGGTCCTTATGTACAATGGAATATCAGTCAGCCATGAAATCAATGTCATAAGGCTAGTAGAAGCATGATGAGTGGATTTAGGTATGACGATTCTAAGTGAAATAAGTCACACAGAAAAGGACACTTCTCATAAGGTATCACTGATAGAGGGAATGTAAAAACCGTTACACTTGAACTGAATTACAAAACAGAACAGAGTCACACATGCAGAAAACACACTATGGCTGCTTAACGGGAAAGGTGAGGTGGGGTGATACATAAAACAAGGGTTTCAAATTAGCTCAGATACCGTTCCATAAACCCAATATGTAATAGACAAGACCTACTCCTTGCTCAGAGAACTGGACTCAACATGCCCTATTCACCGCACAAGAATCTATCTGACTAGTAATAAGCTTAAAACCTATGTATTGATATCTCTCTGTTAGTGTGTCAAGTGGGTGTAAAGCGGCATAAACACAGCAGTGAAAAGCAGCTAAACCGCATTATAAAAATAAATTACTTTGAAAAACCCATGAAACAAAGACAGTGAAAGAGAGAGAAATTTTTAGAAAATGCCTTCAGGGGCTGTGATGCAACCTGGATTGACCATATCTAGACCCACAACTGGGTGAGACATAAGGGTGGACACTCTTGGGGCTGAGAGGTTTGGTGAGGTTGGGTGAGCAAACGCAGACCCTTTAAAGTAATACTGCATGGTACCCATCGCATGGGTCCCAAATCTCCAGGTTCAAGGGCATCTTCCTACATCGAAAACATGCATGAGAAACCCAGAAGATGGTACACCGTGTGATGGGGAAAGGTTTCTAAAACGCACCTCATTTCTCATCTCCTTGTGCCTGGGTTCACCATTCCAGCCGCTTTAGTAGCAATCTCCCTACTTGGAGCATCAGCACCTTTAACCTGTTCCGTACAGGTTGCAATTTGTCCTGAGGATGAACGGCAAGACGGGGAACCAATGAGAGACTAGCTCTTGGTGTGGACACAGGCACAGGTCACTCTATTTTCCCATCAGGAAGAAGAATTAACCACAGGCTCAGCCTGCCCCCCGGAAGCCTAAGAGGGCGTGAAACCATCATGCACTTTTGCGGCCAGCTCTCAAAAAAGCGAGTTGTAAAATGGAGCTTCAGGGCACTGCAATTCACAAACCTGCAGAGTTATAAATGATAACTCTCGTCCACAAATATATTGAGGGAAGGCAAAGAAGAGGATTTGAAAACAAGGCAGAATTGCAGGAAACAGATTTCAGGAGGTAGACTCGAATCGCCTTTAAAGCACATGAAAAGCGGAAAAACGTTGACAATGATGCCCTTGGCCAAAAAGGGCGTATGCGTTTTCTCCTGAATATATTCAGGAAAAAACGCATACGCCCTTTTTGGCCAACCAAGCAACCTGGAAAGGCAAATCAGCGCTACAAAGAAGACTCGCTACCCATCGGTCAAAAGGGCCATGCTGAAAAACGTGTAAAACCCAGAAACGCAGGACAGGCCATGGAGAAATGGGAGCCTTGCTACACTGATGGGCGGGATGTAAATTGCCAACAGCCACTCTGGAGAAGTGTGCAGTGAGTCCTGAAACATCTAAAAAACACAGCTTAGAAAGCATAGGGCACTTCCACTCATGGGGGTATAAATAGGGAAAATGAAAAATCAGCAAGACACAAGCACCCCAAAGTTTAGGGCTGCTCTGTTGACAAGGACCTCCACTTCATTCCACCTTCAATATCCCAGGAAAGAGAAAAATGGATAAAGAAGTTGTGGTCCTTATGTACAATGGAATATCACTCAGCCATGAAATCAATGTCATAAGGCTAGTAGAAGCATGATGAGTGGATTTAGGTACGACGATTCTAAGTGAAATAAGTCACACAGAAAAGGACACTTCTCATAAGGTATCACTGATAGAGGGAATGTAAAAACCGTTACACTTGAACTGAATTACAAAACAGAACAGAGTCACACATGCAGAAAACACACTATGGCTGCTTAACGGGAAAGGTGAGGTGGGGTGATACATAAAACAAGGGTTTCAAATTAGCTCAGATACCGTTCCATAAACCCAATATGTAATAGACAAGACCTACTCCTTGCTCAGAGAACTGGACTCAACATGCCCTATTCACCGCACAAGAATCTATCTGACTAGTAATAAGCTTAAAACCTATGTATTGATATCTCTCTGTTAGTGTGTCAAGTGGGTGTAAAGCGGCATAAACACAGCAGTGAAAAGCAGCTAAACACCATTATAAAAATAAATTACTTTGAAAAACCCATGAAACAAAGACAGTGAAAGAGAGATAAATTCTTACACAATGCGTTCAGGGGCAGTGATGCAACCTGGATTGACCATATCTAGACCCACAGCTGGATGAGACATAAGGGTGGACACTCTTGGGGCTGAGAGTTTTGGTGAGGTTGGGTGAGCAAACGCAGACCCTTTAAAGTAATACTGCGTGGTACCCATCGCATGGGTCCCAAATCTCCAGCTTCAAGGGCATCTTCCTACATCGAAAACATGCATGAGAAACCCAGAAGATGGTACACCGTGTGATGGGGAAAGGTTTCTAAAACGCACCTCATTTCTCATCTCCTTGTGCCCGGGTTCGCCATTCCAGCCGCTTTACTAGCAATCTCCCTACTTGGAGCATCAGCACCTTTAACCTCCTGTTCCGTACAGGTTGCAATTTGTCCTGAGGATGAACGGGAAGACGGGGAACCAACGAGAGACTAGCTCTTGGTGTCGGGACAGGCACAGGTCACTCTATTTTCCCATCAGGAAGAAGAATTAACCACAGGCTCAGCCTGCCCCCCGGAACCAGAACAGGGCCTGAAGCCATCCTGCGCTTTTGCGGCCAGCTCCCAAAAAAGCGAGTTGTAAAATGGAGGTTCAGGGCACTGCAATTCACAAACCTGCAGAGTTATAAATGATAACTCTCGTCCACCAATATATTGAGGGAAGGCAAAGAAGAGGATTTGAAATCAAGGCAGAATTGCACGAAACAGATTTCAGGAGGTAGATACGAATCGCCTTTAAAGCACATGAAAAGCGGCAAAACGTTGACAATGATGCCCTTGGCCAAAAAGGGCGTATGCGTTTTTTCCTGAATATATTCAGGAAAAAACGCATACGCCCTTTTTGGCCAACCAAGCAACCTGGAAAGGCAAATCAGCGCTACAGAGAAGTCTCGCTTCCCATCGGTCAAAAGGGCCATGCTGAAAAAAGTGTCAAAACCAGAAATGCAGGACAGGCCATGGAGAAATGGGAGCCTTGCTACACTAATGGGCGGGATGTAAATTGCCAACAGCCACTCTGGAGAAGTGTACGGTGTGTCCTGAAACATCTGAAAAACACAGCTTAGAGAGCATAGGGCACTTCCACTCATGGGGGTATAAATTGGGAAAATGAAAAATCAGCAAGACACAAGCACCCCAAAGTTGAGGGCTGCTCTGTTGACAAGGACCTCCACTTCATTCCACCTTAAATATCCCAGGAAAGAGAAAAATGGATAAAGAAGTTGTGGTCCTTATGTACAATGGAATATCACTCAGCCATGAAATCAATGTCATAATGTTAGTAGCAGCATGATGAGTGGATTTAGGTACGACGATTCTAAGTGAAATAAGTCACACAGAAAAGGACACTTCTCCTAAGGTATCACTGATAGAGGGAATGTAAAAACCGTTACACTTGAACTGAATTACAAAACAGAACAGAGTCACACATGCAGAAAACACACTATGGCTGCTTAACGGGAAAGGTGAGGTGGGGTGATACATAAAACAAGGGTATCAAATTAGCTCAGATACCGTTCCATAAAACCAATATGTAGTAGACAAGACCTACTCCTTGCTCAGAGAACTGGACTCAACACGCCCTATTCACCGCACAAGAATATATCTGACTAGTAATAATCTTAAAGCCTATGTATTGATATCTCTCTGTTAGTGTGTCAAGTGGGTGGAAAGCGGCATAAACACAGCCGTGAAAAGCAGCTAAACCCCATTATGAAAATAAATTACTTTGAAAAACCCATGAAACAAAGACAGTGAAAGAGAGAGAAATTCTTACACAATGCGTTCAGGGGCTGTGATGCAACCTGGATTGACCATATGTAGACCCACAGGTGGATGAGACATAAGGGTGGACACTCTTGGGGCTGAGAGGTTTGGTGAGGTTGGGTGTGCAAACGCAGACCCTTTAAAGTAATACTGTGTGGAACCCAATCCATGGGTCCCAAATCTCCAGGATCAAGGGCATCTTCCTACATCGAAAACATGCATGAGAAACCCAGAAGATGGTACACCGTGTGATGGGGAAAGGTTTCTAAAACGCACCTCATTTCTCACCTCCTTGTGCCCGGGTTCGCCATTCCAGCCACTTTATAAGCAATCTCCCTACTTGGAGCATCAGCACCTTTAACCTCCTGTTCCGTACAGGTTGCAATTTGTCCTGAGGATGAACGGGAAGACGAGGAACCAATGAGAGACTAGCTGTTAGTGTGGACACAGGCACAGGTCACTCTATTTTCCCATCAGGAAGAAGAATTAACCACAGGCTCAGCCTGGCCCCCGGAACCAGAACAGGGCCTGAAGCCATCCTGAGCTTCTGTGGCCAGCTCCCAAAAGAGTGAGTTGTAAAATGGAGCTTCAGGGCACTGCAATTCACAAACCTGCAGAGTTATAAATGATAACTCTCGTCCACAAATATATTGAGGGAAGGCAAAGAAGAGGATTTGAAATCAAGGCAGAATTGCAGGAAACAGATTTCAGGAGGTACATTCGAATCGCCTTTAAAGCACATGAAAAGAGGCAAAACGTTGACAATGATGCCCTTGGCCAAAAAGGGCGTATGCGTTTTTTCCTGAATATATTCAGGAAAAAACGCATACGCCCTTTTTGGCCCACCAAGCAACCTGGAAAGGCAAATCAGGGCTACAAAGAAGACTCGCTACCCATCGGTCAAAAGGGCCATGCTGAAAAACGTGTCAAAACCAGAAATGCAGGACAGGCCATGGAGAAATGGGAGCCTTGCTACACAGATGGGCGGGATGTAAATTGCCAACAGCCACTCTGGAGAAGTGTACGTTGTGTCCTGAAACACCTGAAAAACACAGCTTAGAGAGCATACGGTACTTCCACTCATGGGGTTATAAATAGGGAAAATTAAAAATCAGCAAGACATAAGCACCCCAAAGTTTAGGGCTGCTCTGTTGACAAGGACCTCCACTTCATTCCACCTTCAATATCCCAGGAAAGAGAAAAATGGATAAAGAAGTTGTGGTCCTTATGTACAATGGAATATCACTCAGCCATGAAATCAATGTCATAAGACTAGTAGCAGCATGATGAGTGGATTTAGGTACGACGATTCTAAGTGAAATAAGTCACACAGAAAAGGACACTTCTCATAAGGTATCACTTATAGAGGGAATGTAAAAACCGTTACACTTGAACTGAATTACAAAACAGAACAGAGTCACACATGCAGAAAACACACTATGGCTGCTTAACGGGAAAGGTGAGGTGGGGTGATACATAAAACAAGGGTTTCAAATTAGCTCAGATACCGTTCCATAAACCCAATATGTAATAGACAAGACCTACTCCTTGCTCAGAGAACTGGACTCAACACGCCCTATTCACCGCACAAGAATATATCTGACTAGGAATAATCTTAAAACCTATGTATTGATATCTCTCTGTTAGTGTGTCAAGTGGGTGTAAAGCGGCATAAACACAGCAGTGAAAAGCAGCTAAACCGCATTATAAAAATAAATTACTTTGAAAAACCCATGAAACAAAGACAGTGAAAGAGAGAGAAATTTTTAGAAAATGCGTTCAGGGGCTGTGATGCAACCTGGATTGACCATATCTAGACCCACAACTGGGTGAGACATAAGGGTGGACACTCTTGGGGCTGAGAGGTTTGGTGAGGTTGGGTGAGCAAACGCAGACCCTTTAAAGTAATACTGCGTGGTACCCGTCCCATGGGTCCCAAATCTCCAGGTTCAAGGGCATCTTCCTACATCGAAAACATGCATGAGAAACCCAGAAGATGGTACACCGTGTGATGGGGAAATGTTTCTAAAACGCACCTCATTTCTCATCTCCTTGTGCCTGGGTTCACCATTCCAGCCGCTTTAGTAGCAATCTCGCTACTTGGAGCATCAGCACCTTTAACCTGTTCCGTACAGGTTGCAATTTGTCCTGAGGATGAACGGCAAGACAGGGAACCAATGAGAGACTAGCTCTTGGTGTGGACACAGGCACAGGTCACTCTATTTTCCCATCAGGAAGAAGAATTAACCACAGGCTCAGCCTGCCCCCCGGAAGCCTAAGAGGGCGTGAAACCATCATGCACTTTTGCGGCCAGCTCTCAAAAAAGCGAGTTGTAAAATGGAGCTTCAGGGCACTGCAATTCACAAACCTGCAGAGTTATAAATG
The DNA here is from genome assembly GCF_965194805.1 of Balaenoptera borealis. NCBI lineage: Eukaryota > Metazoa > Chordata > Mammalia > Artiodactyla > Balaenopteridae > Balaenoptera > Balaenoptera borealis. The sequence goes on from NW_028123821.1 coordinate 541,864, forward strand.
ATAACTCTCGTCCACAAATATATTGAGGGAAGGCAAAGAAGAGGATTTGAAATCAAGGCAGAATTGCAGGAAACAGATTTCAGGAGGTAGATTCGAATCGCATTTAAAGCACATGAAAAGCGGAAAAACGTTGACAATGATGCCCTTGGCCAAAAAGGGCATATGCGTTTTCTCCTGAATATATTCAGGAAAAAACGCATACGCCCTTTTTGGCCAACCAAGCAACCTGGAAAGGCAAATCAGCGCTACAAAGAAGACTCGCTACCCATCGGTCAAAAGGGCCATGCTGAAAAACGTGTAAAACCCAGAAACGCAGGACAGGCCATGGAGAAATGGGAGCCTTGCTACACTGATGGGCGGGATGTAAATTGCCAACAGCCACTCTGGAGAAGTGTGCAGTGAGTCCTGAAACATCTAAAAAACACAGCTTAGAAAGCATAGGGCACTTCCACTCATGGGGGTATAAATAGGGAAAATGAAAAATCAGCAAGACACAAGCACCCCAAAGTTTAGGGCTGCTCTGTTGACAAGGACCTCCACTTCATTCCACCTTCAATATCCCAGGAAAGAGAAAAATGGATAAAGAAGTTGTGGTCCTTATGTACAATGGAATATCAGTCAGCCATGAAATCAATGTCATAAGGCTAGTAGAAGCATGATGAGTGGATTTAGGTACGACGATTCTAAGTGAAATAAGTCACACAGAAAAGGACACTTCTCATAAGGTATCACTGATAGAGGGAATGTAAAAACCGTTACACTTGAACTGAATTACAAAACAGAACAGAGTCACACATGCAGAAAACACACTATGGCTGCTTAACGGGAAAGGTGAGGTGGGGTGATACATAAAACAAGGGTTTCAAATTAGCTCAGATACCGTTCCATAAACCCAATATGTAATAGACAAGACCTACTCCTTGCTCAGAGAACTGGACTCAACATGCCCTATTCACCGCACAAGAATCTATCTGACTAGTAATAAGCTTAAAACCTATGTATTGATATCTCTCTGTTAGTGTGTCAAGTGGGTGTAAAGCGGCATAAACACAGCAGTGAAAAGCAGCTAAACCGCATTATAAAAATAAATTACTTTGAAAAACCCATGAAACAAAGACAGTGAAAGAGAGAGAAATTTTTAGAAAATGCGTTCAGGGGCTGTGATGCAACCTGGATTGACCATATCTAGACCCACAACTGGGTGAGACATAAGGGTGGACACTCTTGGGGCTGAGAGGTTTGGTGAGGTTGGGTGAGCAAACGCAGACCCTTTAAAGTAATACTGCGTGGTACCCGTCCCATGGGTCCCAAATCTCCAGGTTCAAGGGCATCTTCCTACATCGAAAACATGCATGAGAAACCCACAAGATGGTACACCGTGTGATGGGGAAAGGTTTCTAAAACGCACCTCATTTCTCATCTCCTTGTGCCTGGGTTCACCATTCCAGCCGCTTTAGTAGCAATCTCCCTACTTGGAGCATCAGCACCTTTAACCTGTTCCGTACAGGTTGCAATTTGTCCTGAGGATGAACGGCAAGACGGGGAACCAATGAGAGACTAGCTCTTGGTGTGGACACAGGCACAGGTCACTCTATTTTCCCATCAGGAAGAAGAATTAACCACAGGCTCAGCCTGCCCCCCGGAACCAGAACAGGGCCTGAAGCCATCCTGCGCTTTTGCGGCCAGCTCCCAAAAAAGCGAGTTGTAAAATGGAGGTTCAGGGCACTGCAATTCACAAACCTGCAGAGTTATAAATGATAACTCTCGTCCACCAATATATTGAGGGAAGGCAAAGAAGAGGATTTGAAATCAAGGCAGAATTGCACGAAACAGATTTCAGGAGGTAGATACGAATCGCCTTTAAAGCACATGAAAAGCGGCAAAACGTTGACAATGATGCCCTTGGCCAAAAAGGGCGTATGCGTTTTTTCCTGAATATATTCAGGAAAAAACGCATACGCCCTTTTTGGCCAACCAAGCAACCTGGAAAGGCAAATCAGCGCTACAGAGAAGTCTTGCTTCCCATCGGTCAAAAGGGCCATGCTGAAAAAAGTGTCAAAACCAGAAATGCAGGACAGGCCATGGAGAAATGGGAGCCTTGCTACACTAATGGGCGGGATGTAAATTGCCAACAGCCACTCTGGAGAAGTGTACGGTGTGTCCTGAAACATCTGAAAAACACAGCTTAGAGAGCATAGGGCACTTCCACTCATGGGGGTATAAATTGGGAAAATGAAAAATCAGCAAGACACAAGCACCCCAAAGTTGAGGGCTGCTCTGTTGACAAGGACCTCCACTTCATTCCACCTTAAATATCCCAGGAAAGAGAAAAATGGATAAAGAAGTTGTGGTCCTTATGGACAATGGAATATCACTCAGCCATGAAATCAATGTCATAATGTTAGTAGCAGCATGATGAGTGGATTTAGGTACGACGATTCTAAGTGAAATAAGTCACACAGAAAAGGACACTTCTCCTAAGGTATCACTGATAGAGGGAATGTAAAAACCGTTACACTTGAACTGAATTACAAAACAGAACAGAGTCACACATGCAGAAAACACACTATGGCTGCTTAACGGGAAAGGTGAGGTGGGGTGATACATAAAACAAGGGTATCAAATTAGCTCAGATACCGTTCCATAAACCCAATATGTAGTAGACAAGACCTACTCCTTGCTCAGAGAACTGGACTCAACACGCCCTATTCACCGCACAAGAATATATCTGACTAGTAATAATCTTAAAGCCTATGTATTGATATCTCTCTGTTAGTGTGTCAAGTGGGTGGAAAGCGGCATAAACACAGCCGTGAAAAGCAGCTAAACCCCATTATGAAAATAAATTACTTTGAAAAACCCATGAAACAACGACAGTGAAAGAGATAGAAATTCTTACACAATGCGTTCAGGGGCTGTGATGCAACCTGGATTGACCATATCTAGACCCACAGCTGGATGAGACATAAGGGTGGACACTCTTGGGGCTGAGAGGTTTGGTGAGGTTGGGTGAGCAAACGCAGACCCTTTAAAGTAATACTGCGTGGTACCCATCGCATGGGTCCCAAATCTCCAGCTTCAAGGGCATCTTCCTACATCGAAAACATGCATGAGAAACCCAGAAGATGGTACACCGTGTGATGGGGAAAGGTTTCTAAAACGCACCTCATTTCTCATCTCCTTGTGCCCGGGTTCGCCATTCCAGCCGCTTTACTAGCAATCTCCCTACTTGGAGCATCAGCACCTTTAACCTCCTGTTCCGTACAGGTTGCAATTTGTCCTGAGGATGAACGGGAAGACGGGGAACCAACGAGAGACTAGCTCTTGGTGTCGGGACAGGCACAGGTCACTCTATTTTCCCATCAGGAAGAAGAATTAACCACAGGCTCAGCCTGCCCCCCGGAACCAGAACAGGGCCTGAAGCCATCCTGCGCTTTTGCGGCCAGCTCCCAAAAAAGCGAGTTGTAAAATGGAGGTTCAGGGCACTGCAATTCACAAACCTGCAGAGTTATAAATGATAACTCTCGTCCACAAATATATTGAGGGAAGGCAAAGAAGAGGATTTGAAATCAAGGCAGAATTGCACGAAACAGATTTCAGGAGGTAGATACGAATCGCCTTTAAAGCACATGAAAAGCGGCAAAACGTTGACAATGATGCCCTTGGCCAAAAAGGGCGTATGCGTTTTTTCCTGAATATATTCAGGAAAAAACGCATACGCCCTTTTTGGCCAACCAAGCAACCTGGAAAGGCAAATCAGCGCTACAGAGAAGTCTCTCTTCCCATCGGTCAAAAGGGCCATGCTGAAAAAAGTGTCAAAACCAGAAATGCAGGACAGGCCATGGAGAAATGGGAGCCTTGCTACACTAATGGGCGGGATGTAAATTGCCAACAGCCACTCTGGAGAAGTGTACGGTGTGTCCTGAAACATCTGAAAAACACAGCTTAGAGAGCATAGGGCACTTCCACTCATGGGGGTATAAATTGGGAAAATGAAAAATCAGCAAGACACAAGCACCCCAAAGTTGAGGGCTGCTCTGTTGACAAGGACCTCCACTTCATTCCACCTTAAATATCCCAGGAAAGAGAAAAATGGATAAAGAAGTTGTGGTCCTTATGTACAATGGAATATCACTCAGCCATGAAATCAATGTCATAATGTTAGTAGCAGCATGATGAGTGGATTTAGGTACGACGATTCTAAGTGAAATAAGTCACACAGAAAAGGACACTTCTCCTAAGGTATCACTGATAGAGGGAATGTAAAAACCGTTACACTTGAACTGAATTACAAAACAGAACAGAGTCACACATGCAGAAAACACACTATGGCTGCTTAACGGGAAAGGTGAGGTGGGGTGATACATAAAACAAGGGTATCAAATTAGCTCAGATACCGTTCCATAAACCCAATATGTAGTAGACAAGACCTACTCCTTGCTCAGAGAACTGGACTCAACACGCCCTATTCACCGCACAAGAATATATCTGACTAGTAATAATCTTAAAGCCTATGTATTGATATCTCTCTGTTAGTGTGTCAAGTGGGTGGAAAGCGGCATAAACACAGCCGTGAAAAGCAGCTAAACCCCATTATGAAAATAAATTACTTTGAAAAACCCATGAAACAACGACAGTGAAAGAGATAGAAATTCTTACACAATGAGTTCAGGGGCTGTGATGCAACCTGGATTGACCATATCTAGACCCACAGCTGGATGAGACATAAGGGTGGACATTCTTGGGGCTGAGAGGTTTGGTGAGGTTGGGTGAGCAAACGCAGACCCTTTAAAGTAATACTGCGTGGTACCCATCGCATGGGTCCCAAATCTCCAGCTTCAAGGGCATCTTCCTACATCGAAAACATGCATGAGAAACCCAGTAGATGGTACACCGTGTGATGGGGAAAGGTTTCTAAAACGCACCTCATTTCTCATCTCCTTGTGCCCGGGTTCGCCATTCCAGCCACTTTACTAGCAATCTCCCTACTTGGAGCATCAGCACCTTTAACCTCCTGTTCTGTACAGGTTGCAATTTGTCCTGAGGATGAACGGGAAGACGGGGAACCAACGAGAGACTAGCTCTTGGTGTTGGGACAGGCACAGGTCACTCTATTTTCCCATCAGGAAGAAGAATTAACCACAGGCTCAGCCTGCCCCCCGGAAGCAGAACAGGGCCTGAAGCCATCCTGCGCTTTTGCGGCCAGCTCCCAAAAAAGCGAGTTGTAAAATGGAGGTTCAGGGCACTGCAATTCACAAACCTGCAGAGTTATAAATGATAACTCTCGTCCACAAATATATTGAGGGAAGGCAAAGAAGAGGATTTGAAATCAAGGCAGAATTGCACGAAACAGATTTCAGGAGGTAGATATGAATCGCCTTTAAAGCACATGAAAAGCGGCAAAACGTTGACAATGATGCCCTTGGCCAAAAAGGGCGTATGCGTTTTTTCCTGAATATATTCAGGAAAAAACGCATACGCCCTTTTTGGCCAACCAAGCAACCTGGAAAGGCAAATCAGCGCTACAGAGAAGTCTCGCTTCCCATCGGTCAAAAGGGCCATGCTGAAAAAAGTGTCAAAACCAGAAATGCAGGACAGGCCATGGAGAAATGGGAGCCTTGCTACACTGATGGGCGGGATGTAAATTGCCAACAGCCACTCTGGAGAAGTGTACGGTGTGTCCTGAAACATCTGAAAAACACAGCTTAGAGAGCATAGGGCACTTCCACTCATGGGGGTATAAATTGGGAAAATGAAAAATCAGCAAGACACAAGCACCCCAAAGTTGAGGGCTGCTCTGTTGACAAGGACCTCCACTTCATTCCACCTTAAATATCCCAGGAAAGAGAAAAATGGATAAAGAAGTTGTGGTCCTTATGTACAATGGAATATCACTCAGCCATGAAATCAATGTCATAATGTTAGTAGCAGCATGATGAGTGGATTTAGGTACGACGATTCTAAGTGAAATAAGTCACACAGAAAAGGACACTTCTCCTAAGGTATCACTGATAGAGGGAATGTAAAAACCGTTACACTTGAACTGAATTACAAAACAGAACAGAGTCACACATGCAGAAAACACACTATGGCTGCTTAACGGGAAAGGTGAGGTGGGGTGATACATAAAACAAGGGTATCAAATTATCTCAGATACCGTTCCATAAACCCAATATGTAGTAGACAAGACCTACTCCTTGCTCAGAGAACTGGACTCAACACGCCCTATTCACCGCACAAGAATATATCTGACTAGTAATAATCTTAAAGCCTATGTATTGATATCTCTCTGTTAGTGTGTCAAGTGGGTGGAAAGCGGCATAAACACAGCCGTGAAAAGCAGCTAAACCCCATTATGAAAATAAATTACTTTGAAAAACCCATGAAACAACGACAGTGAAAGAGATAGAAATTCTTACACAATGAGTTCAGGGGCTGTGATGCAACCTGGATTGACCATATCTAGACCCACAGCTGGATGAGACATAAGGGTGGACATTCTTGGGGCTGAGAGGTTTGGTGAGGTTGGGTGAGCAAACGCAGACCCTTTAAAGTAATACTGCGTAGTACCCATCGCATGGGTCCCAAATCTCCAGGTTCAAGGGCATCTTCCTACATCGAAAACATGCATGAGAAACCCAGAAGATGGTACACCGTGTGATGGGGAAAGGTTTCTAAAACGCACCTCATTTCTCATCTCCTTGTGCCCGGGTTCGCCATTCCAGCCACTTTACTAGCAATCTCCCTACTTGGAGCATCAGCACCTTTAACCTCCTGTTCTGTACAGGTTGCAATTTGTCCTGAGGATGAACGGGAAGACGGGGAACCAACGAGAGACTAGCTCTTGGTGTTGGGACAGGCACAGGTCACTCTATTTTCCCATCAGGAAGAAGAATTAACCACAGGCTCAGCCTGCCCCCCGGAACCAGAACAGGGCCTGAAGCCATCCTGCGCTTTTGCGGCCAGCTCCCAAAAAAGCGAGTTGTAAAATGGAGGTTCAGGGCACTGCAATTCACAAACCTGCAGAGTTATAAATGATAACTCTCGTCCACAAATATATTGAGGGAAGGCAAAGAAGAGGATTTGAAATCAAGGCAGAATTGCACGAAACAGATTTCAGGAGGTAGATACGAATCGCCTTTAAAGCACATGAAAAGCGGCAAAACGTTGACAATGATGCCCTTGGCCAAAAAGGGCGTATGTGTTTTTTCCTGAATATATTCAGGAAAAAACGCATACGCCCTTTTTGGCCAACCAAGCAACCTGGAAAGGCAAATCAGCGCTACAGAGAAGTCTCGCTTCTCATCGGTCAAAAGGGCCATGCTGAAAAAAGTGTCAAAACCAGAAATGCAGGACAGGCCATGGAGAAATGGGAGCCTTGCTACACTGATGGGCGGGATGTAAATTGCCAACAGCCACTCTGGAGAAGTGTACGGTGTGTCCTGAAACATCTGAAAAACACAGCTTAGAGAGCATAGGGCACTTCCACTCATGGGGGTATAAATTGGGAAAATGAAAAATCAGCAAGACACAAGCACCCCAAAGTTGAGGGCTGCTCTGTTGACAAGGACCTCCACTTCATTCCACCTTAAATATCCCAGGAAAGAGAAAAATGGATAAAGAAGTTGTGGTCCTTATGTACAATGGAATATCACTCAGCCATGGAATCAATGTCATAATGTTAGTAGCAGCATGATGAGTGGATTTAGGTACGACGATTCTAAGTGAAATAAGTCACACAGAAAAGGACACTTCTCCTAAGGTATCACTGATAGAGGGAATGTAAAAACCGTTACACTTGAACTGAATTACAAAACAGAACAGAGTCACACATGCAGAAAACACACTATGGCTGCTTAACGGGAAAGGTGAGGTGGGGTGATACATAAAACAAGGGTATCAAATTAGCTCAGATACCGTTCCATAAACCCAATATGTAGTAGACAAGACCTACTCCTTGCTCAGAGAACTGGACTCAACACGCCCTATTCACCACACAAGAATATATCTGACTAGTAATAATCTTAAAGCCTATGTATTGATATCTCTCTGTTAGTGTGTCAAGTGGGTGGAAAGCGGCATAAACACAGCCGTGAAAAGCAGCTAAACCCCATTATGAAAATAAATTACTTTGAAAAACCCATGAAACAACGACAGTGAAAGAGATAGAAATTCTTACACAATGAGTTCAGGGGCTGTGATGCAACCTGGATTGACCATATCTAGACCCACAGCTGGATGAGACATAAGGGTGGACATTCTTGGGGCTGAGAGGTTTGGTGAGGTTGGGTGAGCAAACGCAGACCCTTTAAAGTAATACTGCGTGGTACCCATCGCATGGGTCCCAAATCTCCAGCTTCAAGGGCATCTTCCTACATCGAAAACATGCATGAGAAACCCAGAAGATGGTACACCGTGTGATGGGGAAAGGTTTCTAAAACGCACCTCATTTCTCATCTCCTTGTGCCCGGGTTCGCCATTCCAGCCACTTTACTAGCAATCTCCCTACTTGGAGCATCAGCACCTTTAACCTCCTGTTCTGTACAGGTTGCAATTTGTCCTGAGGATGAACGGGAAGACGGGGAACCAACGAGAGACTAGCTCTTGGTGTTGGGACAGGCACAGGTCACTCTATTTTCCCATCAGGAAGAAGAATTAACCACAGGCTCAGCCTGCCCCCCGGAACCAGAACAGGGCCTGAAGCCATCCTGCGCTTTTGCGGCCAGCTCCCAAAAAAGCGAGTTGTAAAATGGAGGTTCAGGGCACTGCAATTCACAAACCTGCAGAGTTATAAATGATAACTCTCGTCCACAAATATATTGAGGGAAGGCAAAGAAGAGGATTTGAAATCAAGGCAGAATTGCACGAAACAGATTTCAGGAGGTAGATACGAATCGCCTTTAAAGCACATGAAAAGCGGCAAAACGTTGACAATGATGCCCTTGGCCAAAAAGGGCGTATGCGTTTTTTCCTGAATATATTCAGGAAAAAACGCATACGCCCTTTTTGGCCAACCAAGCAACCTGGAAAGGCAAATCAGCGCTACAGAGAAGTCTCGCTTCCCATCGGTCAAAAGGGCCATGCTGAAAAAAGTGTCAAAACCAGAAATGCAGGACAGGCCATGGAGAAATGGGAGCCTTGCTACACTGATGGGCGGGATGTAAATTGCCAACAGCCACTCTGGAGAAGTGTACGGTGTGTCCTGAAACATCTGAAAAACACAGCTTAGAGAGCATAGGGCACTTCCACTCATGGGGGTATAAATTGGGAAAATGAAAAATCAGCAAGACACAAGCACCCCAAAGTTGAGGGCTGCTCTGTTGACAAGGACCTCCACTTCATTCCACCTTAAATATCCCAGGAAAGAGAAAAATGGATAAAGAAGTTGTGGTCCTTATGTACAATGGAATATCACTCAGCCATGAAATCAATGTCATAATGTTAGTAGCAGCATGATGAGTGGATTTAGGTACGACGATTCTAAGTGAAATAAGTCACACAGAAAAGGACACTTCTCCTAAGGTATCACTGATAGAGGGAATGTAAAAACCGTTACACTTGAACTGAATTACAAAACAGAACAGAGTCACACATGCAGAAAACACACTATGGCTGCTTAACGGGAAAGGTGAGGTGGGGTGATACATAAAACAAGGGTATCAAATTAGCTCAGATACCGTTCCATAAACCCAATATGTAGTAGACAAGACCTACTCCTTGCTCAGAGAACTGGACTCAACACGCCCTATTCACCGCACAAGAATATATCTGACTAGTAATAATCTTAAAGCCTATGTATTGATATCTCTCTGTTAGTGTGTCAAGTGGGTGGAAAGCGGCATAAACACAGCCGTGAAAAGCAGCTAAACCCCATTATGAAAATAAATTACTTTGAAAAACCCATGAAACAACGACAGTGAAAGAGATAGAAATTCTTACACAATGAGTTCAGGGGCTGTGATGCAACCTGGATTGACCATATCTAGACCCACAGCTGGATGAGACATAAGGGTGGACATTCTTGGGGCTGAGAGGTTTGGTGAGGTTGGGTGAGCAAACGCAGACCCTTTAAAGTAATACTGCGTGGTACCCATCGCATGGGTCCCAAATCTCCAGCTTCAAGGGCATCTTCCTACATCGAAAACATGCATGAGAAACCCAGAAGATGGTACACCGTGTGATGGGGAAAGGTTTCTAAAACGCACCTCATTTCTCATCTCCTTGTGCCCGGGTTCGCCATTCCAGCCACTTTACTAGCAATCTCCCTACTTGGAGCATCAGCACCTTTAACCTCCTGTTCTGTACAGGTTGCAATTTGTCCTGAGGATGAACGGGAAGACGGGGAACCAACGAGAGACTAGCTCTTGGTGTTGGGACAGGCACAGGTCACTCTATTTTCCCATCAGGAAGAAGAATTAACCACAGGCTCAGCCTGCCCCCCGGAACCAGAACAGGGCCTGAAGCCATCCTGCGCTTTTGCGGCCAGCTCCCAAAAAAGCGAGTTGTAAAATGGAGGTTCAGGGCACTGCAATTCACAAACCTGCAGAGTTATAAATGATAACTCTCGTCCACAAATATATTGAGGGAAGGCAAAGAAGAGGATTTGAAATCAAGGCAGAATTGCACGAAACAGATTTCAGGAGGTAGATACGAATCGCCTTTAAAGCACATGAAAAGCGGCAAAACGTTGACAATGATGCCCTTGGCCAAAAAGGGCGTATGCGTTTTTTCCTGAATATATTCAGGAAAAAACGCATACGCCCTTTTTGGCCAACCAAGCAACCTGGAAAGGCAAATCAGCGCTACAGAGAAGTCTCGCTTCCCATCGGTCAAAAGGGCCATGCTGAAAAAAGTGTCAAAACCAGAAATGCAGGACAGGCCATGGAGAAATGGGAGCCTTGCTACACTGATGGGCGGGATGTAAATTGCCAACAGCCACTCTGGAGAAGTGTACGGTGTGTCCTGAAACATCTGAAAAACACAGCTTAGAGAGCATAGGGCACTTCCACTCATGGGGGTATAAATTGGGAAAATGAAAAATCAGCAAGACACAAGCACCCCAAAGTTGAGGGCTGCTCTGTTGACAAGGACCTCCACTTCATTCCACCTTAAATATCCCAGGAAAGAGAAAAATGGATAAAGAAGTTGTGGTCCTTATGTACAATGGAATATCACTCAGCCATGGAATCAATGTCATAATGTTAGTAGCAGCATGATGAGTGGATTTAGGTACGACGATTCTAAGTGAAATAAGTCACACAGAAAAGGACACTTCTCCTAAGGTATCACTGATAGAGGGAATGTAAAAACCGTTACACTTGAACTGAATTACAAAACAGAACAGAGTCACACATGCAGAAAACACACTATGGCTGCTTAACGGGAAAGGTGAGGTGGGGTGATACATAAAACAAGGGTATCAAATTAGCTCAGATACCGTTCCATAAACCCAATATGTAGTAGACAAGACCTACTCCTTGCTCAGAGAACTGGACTCAACACGCCCTATTCACCGCACAAGAATATATCTGACTAGTAATAATCTTAAAGCCTATGTATTGATATCTCTCTGTTAGTGTGTCAAGTGGGTGGAAAGCGGCATAAACACAGCCGTGAAAAGCAGCTAAACCCCATTATGAAAATAAATTACTTTGAAAAACCCATGAAACAACGACAGTGAAAGAGATAGAAATTCTTACACAATGAGTTCAGGGGCTGTGATGCAACCTGGATTGACCATATCTAGACCCACAGCTGGATGAGACATAAGGGTGGACACTCTTGGGGCTGAGAGGTTTGGTGAGGTTGGGTGAGCAAACGCAGACCCTTTAAAGTAATACTGCGTGGTACCCATCGCATGGGTCCCAAATCTCCAGCTTCAAGGGCATCTTCCTACATCGAAAACATGCATGAGAAACCCAGAAGATGGTACACCGTGTGATGGGGAAAGGTTTCTAAAACGCACCTCATTTCTCATCTCCTTGTGCCCGGGTTCGCCATTCCAGCCACTTTACTAGCAATCTCCCTAGTTGGAGCATCAGCACCTTTAACCTCCTGTTCCGTACAGGTTGCAATTTGTCCTGAGGATGAACGGGAAGACGGGGAACCAACGAGAGACTAGCTCTTGGTGTCGGGACAGGCACAGGTCACTCTATTTTCCCATCAGGAAGAAGAATTAACCACAGGCTCAGCCTGCCCCCCGGAACCAGAACAGGGCCTGAAGCCATCCTGCGCTTTTGCGGCCAGCTCCCAAAAAAGCGAGTTGTAAAATGGAGGTTCAGGGCACTGCAATTCACAAACCTGCAGAGTTATAAATAATAACTCTCGTCCACAAATATATTGAGGGAAGGCAAAGAAGAGGATTTGAAATCAAGGCAGAATTGCACGAAACAGATTTCAGGAGGTAGATACGAATCGCCTTTAAAGCACATGAAAAGCGGCAAAACGTTGACAATGATGCCCTTGGCCAAAAAGGGCGTATGCGTTTTTTCCTGAATATATTCAGGAAAAAACGCATACGCCCTTTTTGGCCAACCAAGCAACCTGGAAAGGCAAATCAGCGCTACAGAGAAGTCTCACTTCCCATCGGTCAAAAGGGCCATGCTGAAAAAAGTGTCAAAACCAGAAATGCAGGACAGGCCATGGAGAAATGGGAGCCTTGCTACACTGATGGGCGGGATGTAAATTGCCAACAGCCACTCTGGAGAAGTGTACGGTGTGTCCTGAAACATCTGAAAAACACAGCTTAGAGAGCATAGGGCACTTCCACTCATGGGGGTATAAATTGGGAAAATGAAAAATCAGCAAGACACAAGCACCCCAAAGTTGAGGGCTGCTCTGTTGACAAGGACCTCCACTTCATTCCACCTTAAATATCCCAGGAAAGAGAAAAATGGATAAAGAAGTTGTGGTCCTTATGTACAATGGAATATCACTCAGCCATGAAATCAATGTCATAATGTTAGTAGCAGCATGATGAGTGGATTTAGGTACGACGATTCTAAGTGAAATAAGTCACACAGAAAAGGACACTTCTCCTAAGGTATCACTGTTAGAGGGAATGTAAAAACCGTTACACTTGAACTGAATTACAAAACAGAACAGAGTCACACATGCAGAAAACACACTATGGCTGCTTAACGGGAAAGGTGAGGTGGGGTGATACATAAAACAAGGGTATCAAATTAGCTCAGATACCGTTCCATAAACCCAATATGTAGTAGACAAGACCTACTCCTTGCTCAGAGAACTGTACTCAACACGCCCTATTCACCACACAAGAATATATCTGACTAGTAATAATCTTAAAGCCTATGTATTGATATCTCTCTGTTAGTGTGTCAAGTGGGTGGAAAGCGGCATAAACACAGCCGTGAAAAGCAGCTAAACCCCATTATGAAAATAAATTACTTTGAAAAACCCATGAAACAACGACAGTGAAAGAGATAGAAATTCTTACACAATGAGTTCAGGGGCTGTGATGCAACCTGGATTGACCATATCTAGACCCACAGCTGGATGAGACATAAGGGTGGACACTCTTGGGGCTGAGAGGTTTGGTGAGGTTGGGTGAGCAAACGCAGACCCTTTAAAGTAATACTGCGTGGTACCCATCGCATGGGTCCCAAATCTCCAGCTTCAAGGGCATCTTCCTACATCGAAAACATGCATGAGAAACCCAGAAGATGGTACACCGTGTGATGGGGAAAGGTTTCTAAAACGCACCTCATTTCTCATCTCCTTGTGCCCGGGTTCGCCATTCCAGCCACTCTACTAGCAATCTCCCTACTTGGAGCATCAGCACCTTTAACCTCCTGTTCCGTACAGGTTGCAATTTGTCCTGAGGATGAACGGGAAGACGGGGAACCAACGAGAGACTAGCTCTTGGTGTTGGGACAGGCACAGGTCACTCTATTTTCCCATCAGGAAGAAGAATTAACCACAGGCTCAGCCTGCCCCCCGGAACCAGAACAGGGCCTGAAGCCATCCTGCGCTTTTGCGGCCAGCTCCCAAAAAAGCGAGTTGTAAAATGGAGGTTCAGGGCACTGCAATTCACAAACCTGCAGAGTTATAAATGATAACTCTCGTCCACAAATATATTGAGGGAAGGCAAAGAAGAGGATTTGAAATCAAGGCAGAATTGCACGAAACAGATTTCAGGAGGTAGATACGAATCGCCTTTAAAGCACATGAAAAGCGGCAAAACGTTGACAATGATGCCCTTGGCCAAAAAGGGCGTATGCGTTTTTTCCTGAATATATTCAGGAAAAAACGCATACGCCCTTTTTGGCCAACCAAGCAACCTGGAAAGGCAAATCAGCGCTACAGAGAAGTCTCGCTTCCCATCGGTCAAAAGGGCCATGCTGAAAAAAGTGTCAAAACCAGAAATGCAGGACAGGCCATGGAGAAATGGGAGCCTTGCTACACTGATGGGCGGGATGTAAATTGCCAACAGCCACTCTGGAGAAGTGTACGGTGTGTCCTGAAACATCTGAAAAACACAGCTTAGAGAGCATAGGGCACTTCCACTCATGGGGGTATAAATTGGGAAAATGAAAAATCAGCAAGACACAAGCACCCCAAAGTTGAGGGCTGCTCTGTTGACAAGGACCTCCACTTCATTCCACCTTAAATATCCCAGGAAAGAGAAAAATGGATAAAGAAGTTGTGGTCCTTATGTACAATGGAATATCACTCAGCCATGAAATCAATGTCATAATGTTAGTAGCAGCATGATGAGTGGATTTAGGTACGACGATTCTAAGTGAAATAAGTCACACAGAAAAGGACACTTCTCCTAAGGTATCACTGATAGAGGGAATGTAAAAACCGTTACACTTGAACTGAATTACAAAACAGAACAGAGTCACACATGCAGAAAACACACTATGGCTGCTTAACGGGAAAGGTGAGGTGGGGTGATACATAAAACAAGGGTATCAAATTAGCTCAGATACCGTTCCATAAACCCAATATGTAGTAGACAAGACCTACTCCTTGCTCAGAGAACTGGACTCAACACGCCCTATTCACCGCACAAGAATATATCTGACTAGTAATAATCTTAAAGCCTATGTATTGATATCTCTCTGTTAGTGTGTCAAGTGGGTGGAAAGCGGCATAAACACAGCCGTGAAAAGCAGCTAAACCCCATTATGAAAATAAATTACTTTGAAAAACCCATGAAACAACGACAGTGAAAGAGATAGAAATTCTTACACAATGAGTTCAGGGGCTGTGATGCAACCTGGATTGACCATATCTAGACCCACAGCTGGATGAGACATAAGGGTGGACATTCTTGGGGCTGAGAGGTTTGGTGAGGTTGGGTGAGCAAACGCAGACCCTTTAAAGTAATACTGCGTGGTACCCATCGCATGGGTCCCAAATCTCCAGCTTCAAGGGCATCTTCCTACATCGAAAACATGCATGAGAAACCCAGAAAATGGTACACCGTGTGATGGGGAAAGGTTTCTAAAACGCACCTCATTTCTCATCTCCTTGTGCCCGGGTTCGCCATTCCAGCCACTTTACTAGCAATCTCCCTACTTGGAGCATCAGCACCTTTAACCTCCTGTTCTGTACAGGTTGCAATTTGTCCTGAGGATGAACGGGAAGACGGGGAACCAACGAGAGACTAGCTCTTGGTGTTGGGACAGGCACAGGTCACTCTATTTTCCCATCAGGAAGAAGAATTAACCACAGGCTCAGCCTGCCCCCCGGAACCAGAACAGGGCCTGAAGCCATCCTGCGCTTTTGCGGCCAGCTCCCAAAAAAGCGAGTTGTAAAATGGAGGTTCAGGGCACTGCAATTCACAAACCTGCAGAGTTATAAATGATAACTCTCGTCCACAAATATATTGAGGGAAGGCAAAGAAGAGGATTTGAAATCAAGGCAGAATTGCACGAAACAGATTTCAGGAGGTAGATACGAATCGCCTTTAAAGCACATGAAAAGCGGCAAAACGTTGACAATGATGCCCTTGGCCAAAAAGGGCGTATGCGTTTTTTCCTGAATATATTCAGGAAAAAACGCATACGCCCTTTTTGGCCAACCAAGCAACCTGGAAAGGCAAATCAGCGCTACAGAGAAGTCTCGCTTCCCATCGGTCAAAAGGGCCATGCTGAAAAAAGTGTCAAAACCAGAAATGCAGGACAGGCCATGGAGAAATGGGAGCCTTGCTACACTGATGGGCGGGATGTAAATTGCCAACAGCCACTCTGGAGAAGTGTACGGTGTGTCCTGAAACATCTGAAAAACACAGCTTAGAGAGCATAGGGCACTTCCACTCATGGGGGTATAAATTGGGAAAATGAAAAATCAGCAAGACACAAGCACCCCAAAGTTGAGGGCTGCTCTGTTGACAAGGACCTCCACTTCATTCCACCTTAAATATCCCAGGAAAGAGAAAAATGGATAAAGAAGTTGTGGTCCTTATGTACAATGGAATATCACTCAGCCATGGAATCAATGTCATAATGTTAGTAGCAGCATGATGAGTGGATTTAGGTACGACGATTCTAAGTGAAATAAGTCACACAGAAAAGGACACTTCTCCTAAGGTATCACTGATAGAGGGAATGTAAAAACCGTTACACTTGAACTGAATTACAAAAAAGAACAGAGTCACACATGCAGAAAACACACTATGGCTGCTTAACGGGAAAGGTGAGGTGGGGTGATACATAAAACAAGGGTATCAAATTAGCTCAGATACCGTTCCATAAACCCAATATGTAGTAGACAAGACCTACTCCTTGCTCAGAGAACTGGACTCAACACGCCCTATTCACCGCACAAGAATATATCTGACTAGTAATAATCTTAAAGCCTATGTATTGATATCTCTCTGTTAGTGTGTCAAGTGGGTGGAAAGCGGCATAAACACAGCCGTGAAAAGCAGCTAAACCCCATTATGAAAATAAATTACTTTGAAAAACCCATGAAACAACGACAGTGAAAGAGATAGAAATTCTTACACAATGAGTTCAGGGGCTGTGATGCAACCTGGATTGACCATATCTAGACCCACAGCTGGATGAGACATAAGGGTGGACACTCTTGGGGCTGAGAGGTTTGGTGAGGTTGGGTGAGCAAACGCAGACCCTTTAAAGTAATACTGCGTGGTACCCATCGCATGGGTCCCAAATCTCCAGCTTCAAGGGCATCTTCCTACATCGAAAACATGCATGAGAAACCCAGAAGATGGTACACCGTGTGATGGGGAAAGGTTTCTAAAACGCACCTCATTTCTCATCTCCTTGTGCCCGGGTTCGCCATTCCAGCCACTTTACTAGCAATCTCCCTAGTTGGAGCATCAGCACCTTTAACCTCCTGTTCCGTACAGGTTGCAATTTGTCCTGAGGATGAACGGGAAGACGGGGAACCAACGAGAGACTAGCTCTTGGTGTCGGGACAGGCACAGGTCACTCTATTTTCCCATCAGGAAGAAGAATTAACCACAGGCTCAGCCTGCCCCCCGGAACCAGAACAGGGCCTGAAGCCATCCTGCGCTTTTGCGGCCAGCTCCCAAAAAAGCGAGTTGTAAAATGGAGGTTCAGGGCACTGCAATTCACAAACCTGCAGAGTTATAAATGATAACTCTCGTCCACAAATATATTGAGGGAAGGCAAAGAAGAGGATTTGAAATCAAGGCAGAATTGCACGAAACAGATTTCAGGAGGTAGATACGAATCGCCTTTAAAGCACATGAAAAGCGGCAAAACGTTGACAATGATGCCCTTGGCCAAAAAGGGCGTATGCGTTTTTTCCTGAATATATTCAGGAAAAAACGCATACGCCCTTTTTGGCCAACCAAGCAACCTGGAAAGGCAAATCAGCGCTACAGAGAAGTCTCACTTCCCATCGGTCAAAAGGGCCATGCTGAAAAAAGTGTCAAAACCAGAAATGCAGGACAGGCCATGGAGAAATGGGAGCCTTGCTACACTGATGGGCGGGATGTAAATTGCCAACAGCCACTCTGGAGAAGTGTACGGTGTGTCCTGAAACATCTGAAAAACACAGCTTAGAGAGCATAGGGCACTTCCACTCATGGGGGTATAAATTGGGAAAATGAAAAATCAGCAAGACACAAGCACCCCAAAGTTGAGGGCTGCTCTGTTGACAAGGACCTCCACTTCATTCCACCTTAAATATCCCAGGAAAGAGAAAAATGGATAAAGAAGTTGTGGTCCTTATGTACAATGGAATATCACTCAGCCATGAAATCAATGTCATAATGTTAGTAGCAGCATGATGAGTGGATTTAGGTACGACGATTCTAAGTGAAATAAGTCACACAGAAAAGGACACTTCTCCTAAGGTATCACTGTTAGAGGGAATGTAAAAACCGTTACACTTGAACTGAATTACAAAACAGAACAGAGTCACACATGCAGAAAACACACTATGGCTGCTTAACGGGAAAGGTGAGGTGGGGTGATACATAAAACAAGGGTATCAAATTAGCTCAGATACCGTTCCATAAACCCAATATGTAGTAGACAAGACCTACTCCTTGCTCAGAGAACTGTACTCAACACGCCCTATTCACCACACAAGAATATATCTGACTAGTAATAATCTTAAAGCCTATGTATTGATATCTCTCTGTTAGTGTGTCAAGTGGGTGGAAAGCGGCATAAACACAGCCGTGAAAAGCAGCTAAACCCCATTATGAAAATAAATTACTTTGAAAAACCCATGAAACAACGACAGTGAAAGAGATAGAAATTCTTACACAATGAGTTCAGGGGCTGTGATGCAACCTGGATTGACCATATCTAGACCCACAGCTGGATGAGACATAAGGGTGGACACTCTTGGGGCTGAGAGGTTTGGTGAGGTTGGGTGAGCAAACGCAGACCCTTTAAAGTAATACTGCGTGGTACCCATCGCATGGGTCCCAAATCTCCAGCTTCAAGGGCATCTTCCTACATCGAAAACATGCATGAGAAACCCAGAAGATGGTACACCGTGTGATGGGGAAAGGTTTCTAAAACGCACCTCATTTATCATCTCCTTGTGCCCGGGTTCGCCATTCCAGCCACTCTACTAGCAATCTCCCTACTTGGAGCATCAGCACCTTTAACCTCCTGTTCCGTACAGGTTGCAATTTGTCCTGAGGATGAACGGGAAGACGGGGAACCAACGAGAGACTAGCTCTTGGTGTTGGGACAGGCACAGGTCACTCTATTTTCCCATCAGGAAGAAGAATTAACCACAGGCTCAGCCTGCCCCCCGGAACCAGAACAGGGCCTGAAGCCATCCTGCGCTTTTGCGGCCAGCTCCCAAAAAAGCGAGTTGTAAAATGGAGGTTCAGGGCACTGCAATTCACAAACCTGCAGAGTTATAAATGATAACTCTCGTCCACAAATATATTGAGGGAAGGCAAAGAAGAGGATTTGAAATCAAGGCAGAATTGCACGAAACAGATTTCAGGAGGTAGATACGAATCGCCTTTAAAGCACATGAAAAGCGGCAAAACGTTGACAATGATGCCCTTGGCCAAAAAGGGCGTATGCGTTTTTTCCTGAATATATTCAGGAAAGAACGCATACGCCCTTTTTGGCCAACCAAGCAACCTGGAAAGGCAAATCAGCGCTACAGAGAAGTCTCGCTTCCCATCGGTCAAAAGGGCCATGCTGAAAAAAGTGTCAAAACCAGAAATGCAGGACAGGCCATGGAGAAATGGGAGCCTTGCTAAAGTGATGGGTGGGATGTAAATTGCCAACAGCCCCTCTGGAGAAGTGTACGGTGTGTCCTGAAACATCTGAAAAACACAGCTTAGAGAGCATAGGGCACTTCCACTCATGGGGGTATAAATTGGGAAAATGAAAAATCAGCAAGACACAAGCACCCCAAAGTTGAGGGCTGCTCTGTTGACAAGGACCTCCACTTCATTCCACCTTAAATATCCCAGGAAAGAGAAAAATGGATAAAGAAGTTGTGGTCCTTATGTACAATGGAATATCACTCAGCCATGAAATCAATGTCATAATGTTAGTAGCAGCATGATGAGTGGATTTAGGTACGACGATTCTAAGTGAAATAAGTCACACAGAAAAGGACACTTCTCATAAGGTATCACTGATAGAGGGAATGTAAAAACCGTTACACTTGAACTGAATTACAAAACAGAACAGAGTCACACATGCAGAAAACACACTATGGCTGCTTAACGGGAAAGGTGAGGTGGGGTGATACATAAAACAAGGGTATCAAATTAGCTCAGATACCGTTCCATAAACCCAATATGTAATAGACAAGACCTACTCCTTGCTCAGAGAACTGGACTCAACACGCCCTATTCACAGCACAAGAATATATCTGACTAGTAATAATATTAAAACCTATGTATTGATATCTCTCTGTTAGTGTGTCAGGTGGGTGTAAAGCGGCATAAACACAGCCGTGAAAAGCAGCTAAACCCCAGTATGAAAATAAATTACTTTGAAAAACCCATGAAACAACGACAGTGAAAGAGATAGAAATTCTTACACAATGAGTTCAGGGGCTGTGATGCAACCTGGATTGACCATATCTAGACCCACAGCTGGATGAGACAGAAGGGTGGACACTCTTGGGGCTGAGAGGTTTGGTGAGGTTGGGTGAGCAAACGCAGACCCTTTAACGTAATACTGCGTGGTACCCATCGCATGGGTCCCAAATCTCCAGGTTCAAGGGCATCTTCCTACATCGAAAACATGCATGAGAAACCCAGAAGATGGTACACCGTGTGATGGGGAAAGGTTTCTAAAACGCACCTCATTTCTCATCTCCTTGTGCCCGGGTTCGCCATTCCAGCCACTTTACTAGCAATCTCCCTACTTGGAGCATCAGCACCTTTAACCTCCTGTTCCGTACAGGTTGCAATTTGTCCTGAGGATGAACGGGAAGATGGGGAACCAACGAGAGACTAGCTCTTGGTGTTGGGACAGGCACAGGTCACTCTATTTTCCCATCAGGAAGAAGAATTAACCACAGGCTCAGCCTGACCCCCGGAACCAGAACAGGGCCTGAAGCCATCCTGCGCTTTTGCGGCCAGCTCCCAAAAAAGCGAGTTGTAAAATGGAGGTTCAGGGCACTGCAATTCACAAACCTGCAGAGTTATAAATGATAACTCTCGTCCACAAATATATTGAGGGAAGGCAAAGAAGAGGATTTGAAATCAAGGCAGAATTGCACGAAACAGATTTCAGGAGGTAGATACGAATCGCCTTTAAAGCACATGAAAAGCGGCAAAACGTTGACAATGATGCCCTTGGCCAAAAAGGGCGTATGCGTTTTTTCCTGAATATATTCAGGAAAAAACGCATACGCCCTTTTTGGCCAACCAAGCAACCTGGAAAGGCAAATCAGCGCTACAGAGAAGTCTCGCTTCCCATCGGTCAAAAGGGCCATGCTGAAAAAAGTGTCAAAACCAGAAATGCAGGACAGGCCATGGAGAAATGGGAGCCTTGCTAAAGTGATGGGTGGGATGTAAATTGTCAACAGCCACTCTGGAGAAGTGTACGGTGTGTCCTGAAACATCTGAAAAACACAGCTTAGAGAGCATAGGGCACTTCCACTCATGGGGGTATAAATTGGGAAAATGAAAAATCAGCAAGACACAAGCACCCCAAAGTTGAGGGCTGCTCTGTTGACAAGGACCTCCACTTCATTCCACCTTAAATATCCCAGGAAAGAGAAAAATGGATAAAGAAGTTGTGGTCCTTATGTACAATGGAATATCACTCAGCCATGAAATCAATGTCATAATGTTAGTAGCAGCATGATGAGTGGATTTAGGTACGACGATTCTAAGTGAAATATGTCACACAGAAAAGGACACTTCTCTTAAGGTATCACTTATAGAGGGAATGTAAAAACCGTTACACTTGAACTGAATTACAAAACAGAACAGAGTCACACATGCAGAAAACAGACTATGGCTGCTTAACGGGAAAGGTGAGGTGGGGTGATACATAAAACAAGGGTATCAAATTAGCTCAGATACCGTTCCATAAACCCAATATGTAATAGACAAGACCTACTCCTTGCTCAGAGAACTGGACTCAACACGCCCTATTCACAGCACAAGAATATATCTGACTAGTAATAATCTTAAAACCTATGTATTGATATCTCTCTGTTAGTGTGTCAAGTGAGTGTAAAGCGGCATAAACACAGCCGTGAAAAGCAGCTAAACCCCATTATGAAAATAAATTACTTTGAAAAACCCATGAAACAACGACAGTGAAAGAGATAGAAATTCTTACACAATGAGTTCAGGGGCTGTGATGCAACCTGGATTGACCATATCTAGACGCACAGCTGGATGAGACATAAGGGTGGACACTCTTGGGGCTGAGAGGTTTGGTGAGGTTGGGTGAGCAAACGCAGACCCTTTAAAGTAATACTGCGTGGTACCCATCGCATGGGTCCCAAATCTCCAGCTTCAAGGGCATCTTCCTACATCGAAAACATGCATGAGAAACCCAGAAGATGGTACACCGTGTGATGGGGAAAGGTTTCTAAAACGCACCTCATTTCTCATCTCCTTGTGCCCGGGTTCGCCATTCCAGCCGCTTTACTAGCAATCTCCCTACTTGGAGCATCAGCACCTTTAACCTCCTGTTCCATACAGGTTGCAATTTGTCCTGAGGATGAACGGGAAGATGGGGAACCAACGAGAGACAAGCTCTTGGTGTCGGGACAGGCACAGGTCACTCTATTTTCCCATCAGGAAGAAGAATTAACCACAGGCTCAGCCTGCCCCCCGGAACCAGAACAGGGCCTGAAGCGATCCTGCGCTTTTGCGGCCAGCTCCCAAAAAAGCGAGTTGTAAAATGGAGGTTCAGGGCACTGCAATTCACAAACCTGCAGAGTTATAAATGATAACTCTCGTCCACAAATATATTGAGGGAAGGCAAAGAAGAGGATTTGAAATCAAGGCAGAATTGCACGAAACAGATTTCAGGAGGTAGATTCGAATCGCCTTTAAAGCACATGAAAAGCGGCAAAATGTTGACAATGATGCCCTTGGCCAAAAAGGGCGTATGCGTTTTTTCCTGAATATATTCAGGAAAAAACGCATACGCCCTTGTTGGCCAACCAAGCAACCTGGAAAGGCAAATCAGCGCTACAAAGAAGTCTCACTTCCCATCGGTCAAAAGGGTCATGCTGAAAAATGTGTCAAAACCTGAAAGGCAGGACAGGCCATGGAGAAATGAGAGCCTTGCTACACTGATGGGCGGGATGTAAATTGCCAACAGCCACTCTGGAGAAGTGTACGGTGTGTCCTGAAACATCTGAAAAACACAGCTTAGAGAGCATAGGGCACTTCCACTCATGGGGGTATAAATTGGGAAAATGAAAAATCAGCAAGACACAAGCACCCCAAAGTTTAGGGCTGCTCTGTTGACAAGGACCTCCACTTCATTCCACCTTAAATATCCAAGGAAAGAGAAAAATGGATAAAGAAGTTGTGGTCCTTATGTACAATGGAATATCACTCAGCCATGAAATCAATGTCATAAGGTTAGTAGCAGCATGATGAGTGGATTTAGGTACGACGATTCCAAGTGAAATAAGTCACACAGAAAAGGACACTTCTCATAAGGTATCACTTTTAGAGGGAATGTAAAAACCGTTACACTTGAACTGAATTACAAAACAGAACAGAGTCACACATGCAGAAAACACACTATGGCTGCTTAACGGGAAAGGTGAGGTGGGGTGATACATAAAACAAGGGTATCAAATTAGCTCAGATACCGTTCCATAAACCCAATATGTAGTAGACAAGACCTACTCCTTGCTCAGAGAACTGGACTCAACACGCCCTGTTCACCGCACAAGAATATATCTGACTAGTAATAATCTTAAAACCTATGTATTGATATCTCTCTGTTAGTGTGTCAAGTGGGTGTAAAGCGGCATAAACACAGCCGTGAAAAGCAGCTAAACCCATTATGAAAATAAATTACTTTGAAAAACCCATGAAACAACGACAGTGAAAGAGAGAGAAATTCTTACACAATGCGTTCAGGGGATGTGATGCAACCTGGATTGACCATATCTAGACGCACAGCTGGATGAGACATAAGGGTGGACACTCTTGGGGCTGAGAGGTTTGGTGAGGTTGGGTGAGCAAACGCAGACCCTTTAAAGTAATACTGCGTGGTACCCATTGCATGGGTCCCAAATCTCCAGCTTCAAGGGCATCTTCCTACATCGAAAACATGCATGAGAAACCCAGAAGATAGTACACCGTGTGATGGGGAAAGGTTTCTAAAACGCACCTCATTTCTCATCTCATTGTGCCCGGGTTCGCCATTCCAGCCGCTTTACTAGCAATCTCCCTACTTGGAGCATCAGCACCTTTAACCTCCTGTTCCGTACAGGTTGCAATTTGTCCTGAGGATGAACGGGAAGACGGGGAACCAACGAGAGACTAGCTCTTGGTGTCGGGACAGGCACAGGTCACTCTATTTTCCCATCAGGAAGAAGAATTAACCACAGGCTCAGCCTGCCATCCGGAACCAGAACAGGGCCTGAAGCCATCCTGCGCTTTTGCGGCCAGCTCCCAAAAAAGCGAGTTGTAAAATGGAGGTTCAGGGCACTGCAATTCACAAACCTGCAGAGTTATAAATGATAACTCTCGTCCACAAATATATTGAGGGAAGGCAAAGAAGAGGATTTGAAATCAAGGCAGAATTGCACGAAACAGATTTCAGGAGGTAGATACGAATCGCCTTTAAAGCACATGAAAAGCGGCAAAACGTTGACAATGATGCCCTTGGCCAAAAAGGGCGTATGCGTTTTTTCCTGAATATATTCAGGAAAAAACGCATACGCCCTTTTTGGCCAACCAAGCAACCTGGAAAGGCAAATCGGCGCTACAGAGAAGTCTCGCTTCCCATCGGTCAAAAGGGCCATGCTGAAAAAAGTGTCAAAACCAGAAATGCAGGACAGGCCATGGAGAAATGGGAGCCTTGCTACACTGATGGGCGGGATGTAAATTGCCAACAGCCACTCTGGAGAAGTGTACAGTGTGTCCTGAAACATCTGAAAAACACAGCTTAGAGAGCATAGGGCACTTCCACTCATGGGGGTATAAATTGGGAAAATGAAAAATCAGCAAGACACAAGCACCCCAAAGTTGAGGGCTGCTCTGTTGACAAGGACCTCCACTTCATTCCACCTTCAATATCCCAGGAAAGAGAAAAATGGATAAAGAAGTTGTGGTCCTTATGTACAATGGAATATCACTCAGCCCTGAAATCAATGTCATAAGGTTAGTAGCAGCATGATGAGTGGATTTAGGTACGACGATTCTAACTGAAATAAGTCACACAGAAAAGGACACTTCTCATAAGGTATCACTTTTAGAGGGAATGTAAAAACCGTTACACTTGAACTGAATTACAAAACAGAACAGAGTCACACATGCAGAAAACAGACTATGGCTGCTTAACGGGAAAGGTGAGGTGGGGTGATACATAAAACAAGGGTATCAAATTAGCTCAGATACCGTTCCATAAACCCAATATGTAGTAGACAAGACCTACTCCTTGCTCAGAAAACTGGACTCAACACGCCCTATTCACCGCACAAGAATATATCTGACTAGTAATAATCTTAAAACCTATGTATTGATATCTCTCTGTTAGTGTGTCAAGTGGGTGTAAAGCGGCATAAGCACAGCCGTGAAAAGCAGCTAAACCCCATTATGAAAATAAATTACTTTGAAAAACCCATGAAACAACGACAGTGAAAGAGATAGAAATTCTTACACAATGAGTTCAGGGGCTGTGATGCAACCTGGATTGACCATATCTAGACCCACAGCTGGATGAGACATAAGGGTGGACACTCTTGGGGCTGAGAGGTTTGGTGAGGTTGGGTGAGCAAACGCAGACCCTTTAAAGTAATACAGCGTGGTACCCATCGCATGGGTCCCAAATCTCCAGGTTCAAGGGAATCTTCCTACATCGAAAACATGCATGAGAGACCCAGAAGATGGTACACCGTGTGATGGGGAAAGGTTTCTAAAACGCACCTCATTTCTCATCTCCTTGTGCCCGGGTTCGCCATTCCAGCCGCTTTACTAGCAATCTCCCTACTTGGAGCATCAGCACCTTTAACCTCCTGTTCCGTACAGGTTGCAATTTGTCCTGAGGATGAACGGGAAGACGGGGAACCAACGAGAGACTAGCTCTTGGTGTCGGGACAGGCACAGGTCACTCTATTTTCCCATCAGGAAGAAGAATTAACCACAGGCTCAGCCTGCCCCCCGGAACCAGAACAGGGCCTGAAGCCATCCTGCGCTTTTGCGGCCAGCTCCCAAAAAAGTGAGTTGTAAAATGGAGGTTCAGGGCACTGCAATTCACAAACCTGCAGTGTTATAAATGATAACTCTCGTCCACAAATATATTGAGGGAAGGCAAAGAAGAGGATTTGAAATCAAGGCAGAATTGCACGAAACAGATTTCAGGAGGTAGATACGAATCGCCTTTAAAGCACATGAAAAGCGGCAAAACGTTGACAATGATGCCCTTGGCCAAAAAGGGCGTATGCGTTTTTTCCTGAATATATTCAGGAAAAAACGCATACGCCCTTTTTGGCCAACCAAGCAACCTGGAAAGGCAAATCAGCGCTACAGAGAAGTCTCGCTTCCCATCGGTCAAAAGGGCCATGCTGAAAAAAGTGTCAAAACCAGAAATGCAGGACAGGCCATGGAGAAATGGGAGCCTTGCTACACTGATGGGCGGGATGTAAATTGCCAACAGCCACTCTGGAGAAGTGTACGGTGTGTCCTGAAACATCTGAAAAACACAGCTTAGAGAGCATAGGGCACTTCCACTCATGGGGGTATAAATTGGGAAAATGAAAAATCAGCAAGACACAAGCACCCCAAAGTTGAGGGCTGCTCTGTTGACAAGGACCTCCACTTCATTCCACCTTCAATATCCCAGGAAAGAGAAAAATGGATAAAGAAGTTGTGGTCCTTATGTACAATGGAATATCACTCAGCCATGAAATCAATGTCATAAGGTTAGTAGCAGCATGATGAGTGGATTTAGGTACGACGATTCTAAGTGAAATAAGTCACACAGAAAAGGACACTTCTCATAAGGTATCACTTATAGAGGGAATGTAAAAACCGTTACACTTGAACTGAATTACAAAACAGAACAGAGTCACACATGCAGAAAACACACTATGGCTGCTTAACGGGAAAGGTGAGGTGGGGTGATACATAAAACAAGGGTATCAAATTAGCTCAGATACCGTTCCATAAACCCAATATGTAATAGACAAGACCTACTCCTTGCTCAGAGAACTGGACTCAACATGCCCTATTCACTGCACAAGAATATATCTGACTAGTAATAATCTTAAAGCCTATGTATTAATATCTCTCTGTTAGTGTGTCAAGTGGGTGGAAAGCAGCATAAACACAGCCGTGAAAAGCAGCTAAACCCCATTATGAAAATAAATTACTTTGAAAAACCCATGAAACAACAAAAGTGAAAGAGTTAGAAATTCTTACACAATGCGTTCAGGGGCTGTGATGCAACCTGGATTGACCATATCTAGACCCACAGCTGGATGAGACATAAGGGTGGACACTCTTGGGGCTGAGAGGTTTGGTGAGGTTGGGTGAGCAAACGCAGACCCTTTAAAGTAATACTGCGTGGTACCCATCGCATGGGTCCCAAATCTCCAGCTTCAAGGGCATCTTCCTACATCGAAAACATGCATGAGAAACCCAGAAGATGGTACACCGTGTGATGGGGAAAGGTTTCTAAAACGCACCTCATTTATCATCTCCTTGTGCCCGGGTTCGCCATTCCAGCCGCTTTACTAGCAATCTCCCTACTTGGAGCATCAGCACCTTTAACTTCCTGTACCGTACAGGTTGCAATATGTCCTGAGGATGAACGGGAAGATGGGGAACCAACGAGAGAGTAGCTCTTGGTGTTGGGACAGGCACAGGTCACTCTATTTTCCCATCAGGAAAAAGAATTTACCACAGGCTCAGCCTGCCCCCCGGAACCAGAACAGGGCCTGAAGCCATCCTGCGCTTTTGCGGCCAGCTCCCAAAAAAGCGAGTTGTAAAATGGAGGTTCAGCGCACTGCAATTCACAAACCTGCAGAGTTATAAATGATAACTCTCGTCCACAAATATATTGAGGGAAGGCAAAGAAGAGGATTTGAAATCAAGGCAGAATTGCACGAAACAGATTTCAGGAGGTAGATACGAATCGCCTTTAAAGCACATGAAAAGCGGCAAAACGTTGACAATGATGCCCTTGGCCAAAAAGGGCGTATGCGTTTTTTCCTGAATATATTCAGGAAAAAACGCATACGCCCTTTTTGGCCAACCAAGCAACCTGGAAAGGCAAATCAGCGCTACAGAGAAGTCTCGCTTCCCATCGGTCAAAAGGGCCATGCTGAAAAAAGTGTCAAAACCAGAAATGCAGGACAGGCCATGGAGAAATGGGAGCCTTGCTACACTGATGGGCGGGATGTAAATTGCCAACAGCCACTCTGGAGAAGTGCACGGTGTGTCCTGAAACATCTGAAAAACACAGCTTAGAGAGCATAGGGCACTTCCACTCATGGGGGTATAAATTGGGAAAATGAAAAATCAGCAAGACACAAGCACCCCAAAGTTGAGGGCTGCTCTGTTGACAAGGACCTCCACTTCATTCCACCTTCAATATCCCAGGAAAGAGAAAAATGGATAAAGAAGTTGTGGTCCTTATGTACAATGGAATATCACTCAGCCATGAAATCAATGTCATAAGGTTAGTAGCAGCATGATGAGTGGATTTAGGTACGACGATTCTAAGTGAAATAAGTCACACAGAAAAGGACACTTCTCATAAGGTATCACTTATAGAGGGAATGTAAAAACCGTTACACTTGAACTGAATTACAAAACAGAACAGAGTCACACATGCAGAAAACACACTATGGCTGCTTAACGGGAAAGGTGAGGTGGGGTGATACATAAAACAAGGGTATCAAATTAGCTCAGATACCGTTCCATAAACCCAATATGTAATAGACAAGACCTACTCCTTGCTCAGAGAACTGGACTCAACATGCCCTATTCACTGCACAAGAATATATCTGACTAGTAATAATCTTAAAGCCTATGTATTAATATCTCTCTGTTAGTGTGTCAAGTGGGTGGAAAGCAGCATAAACACAGCCGTGAAAAGCAGCTAAACCCCATTATGAAAATAAATTACTTTGAAAAACCCATGAAACAACAAAAGTGAAAGAGTTAGAAATTCTTACACAATGCGTTCAGGGGCTGTGATGCAACCTGGATTGACCATATCTAGACGCACAGCTGGATGAGACATAAGGGTGGACACTCTTGGGGCTGAGAGGTTTGGTGAGGTTGGGTGAGCAAACGCAGACCCTTTAAAGTAATACTGCGTGGTACCCATCGCATGGGTCCCAAATCTCCAGCTTCAAGGGCATCTTCCTACATCGAAAACATGCATGAGAAACCCAGAAGATGGTACACCGTGTGATGGGGAAAGGTTTCTAAAACGCACCTCATTTATCATCTCCTTGTGCCCGGGTTCGCCATTCCAGCCGCTTTACTAGCAATCTCCCTACTTGGAGCATCAGCACCTTTAACTTCCTGTACCGTACAGGTTGCAATATGTCCTGAGGATGAACGGGAAGATGGGGAACCAACGAGAGAGTAGCTCTTGGTGTTGGGACAGGCACAGGTCACTCTATTTTCCCATCAGGAAAAAGAATTTACCACAGGCTCAGCCTGCCCCCCGGAACCAGAACAGGGCCTGAAGCCATCCTGCGCTTTTGCGGCCAGCTCCCAAAAAAGCGAGTTGTAAAATGGAGGTTCAGGGCACTGCAATTCACAAACCTGCAGACTTATAAATGAAAACTCTCGTCCACAAATATATTGAGGGAAGGCAAAGAAGAGGAGTTGAAATCAAGGCAGAATTGCAGGAAACAGATTTCAGGAGGTAGATTCGAATCGCCTTTAAAGCACATGAAAAGCGGCAAAATGTTGACAATGATGCCCTTGGCCAAAAACGGCGTATGCGTTTTTTCCTGAATATGTTCAGGAAAAAACGCATACGCCCTTTTTGGCCAATCAAGCAACCTGGAAAGGCAAATCAGCGCTACAAAGAAGTCTCGCTTCCCATCGGTCAAAAGGGCCATGCTGAAAAAAGTGTCAAAACCAGAAATGCAGGACAGGCCATGGAGAAATGAGAGCCTTGCTACACTGATGGGCGGGATGTAAATTGCCAACAGCCACTCTGGAGAAGTGTACGGTGTGTCCTGAAACATCTGAAAAACACAGCTTAGAGAGCATAGGGCACTTCCACTCATGAGGGTATAAATTGGGAAAATGAAAAATCAGCAAGACACAAGCACCCCAAAGTTTAGGGCTGCTCTGTTGACAAGGACCTCCACTTCATTCCACCTTAAATATCCCAGGAAAGAGAAAAATGGATAAAGAAGTTGTGGTCCTTATGTACAATGGAATATCACTCAGCCATGAAATCAATGTTATAAGGTTAGTAGCAGCATGATGAGTGGATTTAGGTACGACGATTCTATGTGAAATAAGTCACACAGAAAAGGACACTTCTCATAAGGTATCACTTTTAGAGGGAATGTAAAAACCGTTACACTTGAACTGAATTACAAAACAGAACAGAGTCACACATGCAGAAAACAGACTATGGCTGCTTAACGGGAAAGGTGAGGTGGGGTGATACATAAAACAAGGGTTTCAAATTAGCTCAGATACCGTTCCATAAACCCAATATGTAGTAGACAAGACCTACTCCTTGCTCAGAGAACTGTACTCAACACGCCCTATTCACCACACAAGAATATATCTGACTAGTAATAATCTTAAAACCTATGTATTGATATCTCTCTGTTAGTGTGTCAAGTGGGTGAAAAGCGGCATAAACACAGCCGTGAAAAGCAGCTAAACCCCATTATGAAAATAAATTACTTTGAAAAACCCATGAAACAACGACAGTGAAAGAGATAGAAATTCTTACACAATGAGTTCAGGGGCTGTGATGCAACCTGGATTGACCATATCTAGACCCACAGCTGGATGAGACAGAAGGGTGGACACTCTTGGGGCTGAGAGGTTTGGTGAGGTTGGGTGAGCAAACGCAGACCCTTTAAAGTAATACTGCGTGGTACCCATCGCATGGGTCCCAAATCTCCAGGTTCAAGGGCATCTTCCTACATCGAAAACATGCATGAGAAACCCAGAAGATGGTACACCGTGTGATGGGGAAAGGTTTCTAAAACGCACCTCATTTCTCATCTCCTTGTGCCCGGGTTCGCCATTCCAGCCACTTTACTAGCAATCTCCCTACTTGGAGCATCAGCACCTTTAACCTCCTGTTCCGTACAGGTTGCAATTTGTCCTGAGGATGAACGGGAAGACGGGGAACCAACGAGAGACTAGCTCTTGGTGTTGGGACAGGCACAGGTCACTCTATTTTCCCATCAGGAAGAAGAATTAACCACAGGCTCAGCCTGCCCCCCGGAACCAGAACAGGGCCTGAAGCCATCCTGCGCTTTTGCGGCCAGCTCCCAAAAAAGCGAGTTGTAAAATGGAGGTTCAGGGCACTGCAATTCACAAACCTGCAGAGTTATAAATGATAACTCTCGTCCACAAATATATTGAGGGAAGGCAAAGAAGAGGATTTGAAATCAAGGCAGAATTGCACGAAACAGATTTCAGGAGGTAGATACGAATCGCCTTTAAAGCACATGAAAAGCGGCAAAACGTTGACAATGATGCCCTTGGCCAAAAAGGGCGTATGCGTTTTTTCCTGAATATATTCAGGAAAAAACGCATACGCCCTTTTTGGCCAACCAAGCAACCTGGAAAGGCAAATCAGCGCTACAGAGAAGTCTCGCTTCCCATCGGTCAAAAGGGCCATGCTGAAAAAAGTGTCAAAACCAGAAATGCAGGACAGGCCATGGAGAAATGGGAGCCTTGCTAAAGTGATGGGTGGGATGTAAATTGCCAACAGCCACTCTGGAGAAGTGTACAGTGTGTCCTGAAACATCTGAAAAACACAGCTTAGAGAGCATAGGGCACTTCCACTCATGGGGGTATAAATTGGGAAAATGAAAAATCAGCAAGACACAAGCACCCCAAAGTTGAGGGCTGCTCTGTTGACAAGGACCTCCACTTCATTCCACCTTAAATATCCCAGGAAAGAGAAAAATGGATAAAGAAGTTGTGGTCCTTATGTACAATGGAATATCACTCAGCCATGAAATCAATGTCATAATGTTAGTAGCAGCATGATGAGTGGATTTAGGTACGACGATTCTAAGTGAAATATGTCACACAGAAAAGGACACTTCTCATAAGGTATCACTTATAGAGGGAATGTAAAAACCGTTACACGTGAACTGAATTACAAAACAGAACAGAGTCACACATGCAGAAAACAGACTATGGCTGCTTAACGGGAAAGGTGAGGTGGGGAGATACATAAAACAAGGGTATCAAATTAGCTCAGATACCGTTCCATAAACCCAATATGTAATAGACAAGACCTACTCCTTGCTCAGAGAACTGGACTCAACACGCCCTATTCACAGCACTAGAATATATCTGACTAGTAATAACATTAAAACCTATGTATTGATATCTCTCTGTTAGTGTGTCAAGTGAGTGTAAAGCGGCATAAACACAGCCGTGAAAAGCAGCTAAACCCCATTATGAAAATAAATTACTTTGAAAAACCCATGAAACAACGACAGTGAAAGAGATAGAAATTCTTACACAATGAGTTCAGGGGCTGTGATGCAACCTGGATTGACCATATCTAGACCCACAGCTGGATGAGACAGAAGGGTGGACACTCTTGGGGCTGAGAGGTTTGGTGAGGTTGGGTGAGCAAACGCAGACCCTTTAAATTAATACTGCGTGGTACCCATCGCATGGGTCCCAAATCTCCAGGTTCAAGGGCATCTTCCTACATCGAAAACATGCATGAGAAACCCAGAAGATGGTACACCGTGTGATGGGGAAAGGTTTCTAAAACGCACCTCATTTCTCATCTCCTTGTGCCCGGGTTCGCCATTCCAGCCGCTTTACTAGCAATCTCCCTACTTGGAGCATCAGCACCTTTAACCTCCTGTTCCATACAGGTTGCAATTTGTCCTGAGGATGAACGGGAAGATGGGGAACCAACGAGAGACTAGCTCTTGGTGTCGGGACAGGCACAGGTCACTCTATTTTCCCATCAGGAAGAAGAATTAACCACAGGCTCAGCCTGCCCCCCGGAACCAGAACAGGGCCTGAAGCCATCCTGCGCTTTTGCGGCCAGCTCCCAAAAAAGCGAGTTGTAAAATGGAGGTTCAGGGCACTGCAATTCACAAACCTGCAGAGTTATAAATGATAACTCTCGTCCACAAATATATTGAGGGAAGGCAAAGAAGAGGATTTGAAATCAAGGCAGAATTGCACGAAACAGATTTCAGGAGGTAGATACGAATCGCCTTTAAAGCACATGAAAAGCGGCAAAACGTTGACAATGATGCCCTTGGCCAAAAAGGGCGTATGCGTTTTTTACTGAATATATTCAGGAAAAAACGCATACGCCCTTTTTGGCCAACCAAGCAACCTGGAAAGGCAAATCAGCGCTACAGAGAAGTCTCGCTTCCCATCAGTCAAAAGGGCCATGCTGAAAAAAGTGTCAAAACCAGAAATGCAGGACAGGCCATGGAGAAATGGGAGCCTTGCTAAAGTGATGGGTGGGATGTAAATTGCCAACAGCCCCTCTGGAGAAGTGTACGGTGTGTCCTGAAACATCTGAAAAACACAGCTTAGAGAGCATAGGGCACTTCCACTCATGGGGGTATAAATTGGGAAAATGAAAAATCAGCAAGACACAAGCACCCCAAAGTTTAGGGCTGCTCTGTTGACAAGGACCTCCACTTCATTCCACCTTAAATATCCCAGGAAAGAGAAAAATGGATAAAGAAGTTGTGGTCCTTATGTACAATGGAATATCACTCAGCCATGAAATCAATGTCATAATGTTAGTAGCAGCATGATGAGTGGATTTAGGTACGACGATTCTAAGTGAAATATGTCACACAGAAAAGGACACTTCTCATAAGGTATCACTGATAGAGGGAATGTAAAAACCGTTACACTTGAACTGAATTACAAAACAGAACAGAGTCACACATGCAGAAAACACACTATGGCTGCTTAACGGGAAAGGTGAGGTGGGGTGATACATAAAACAAGGGTATCAAATTAGCTCAGATACCGTTCCATAAACCCAATATGTAATAGACAAGACCTACTCCTTGCTCAGAGAACTGGACTCAACACGCCCTATTCACAGCACAAGAATATATCTGACTAGTAACAATATTAAAACCTATGTATTGATATCTCTCTGTTAGTGTGTCAGGTGGGTGTAAAGCGGCATAAACACAGCCGTGAAAAGCAGCTAAACCCCATTATGAAAATAAATTACTTTGAAAAACCCATGAAACAACGACAGTGAAAGAGATAGAAATTCTTACACAATGAGTTCAGGGGCTGTGATGCAACCTGGATTGACCATATCTAGACCCACAGCTGGATGAGACAGAAGGGTGGACACTCTTGGGGCTGAGAGGTTTGGTGAGGTTGGGTGAGCAAACGCAGACCCTTTAACGTAATACTGCGTGGTACCCATCGCATGGGTCCCAAATCTCCAGGTTCAAGGGCATCTTCCTACATCGAAAACATGCATGAGAAACCCAGAAGATGGTACACCGTGTGATGGGGAAAGGTTTCTAAAACGCACCTCATTTCTCATCTCCTTGTGCCCGGGTTCGCCATTCCAGCCACTTTACTAGCAATCTCCCTACTTGGAGCATCAGCACCTTTAACCTCCTGTTCCGTACACGTTGCAATTTGTCCTGAGGATGAACGGGAAGATGGGGAACCAACGAGAGACTAGCTCTTGGTGTTGGGACAGGCACAGGTCACTCTATTTTCCCATCAGGAAGAAGAATTAACCACAGGCTCAGCCTGCCCCCCGGAACCAGAACAGGGCCTGAAGCCATCCTGCGCTTTTGCGGCCAGCTCCCAAAAAAGCGAGTTGTAAAATGGAGGTTCAGGGCACTGCAATTCACAAACCTGCAGAGTTATAAATGATAACTCTCATCCACAAATATATTGAGGGAAGGCAAAGAAGAGGATTTGAAATCAAGGCAGAATTGCACGAAACAGATTTCAGGAGGTAGATACGAATCGCCTTTAAAGCACATGAAAAGCGGCAAAACGTTGACAATGATGCCCTTGGCCAAAAAGGGCGTATGCGTTTTTTCCTGAATATATTCAGGAAAAAACGCATACGCCCTTTTTGGCCAACCAAGCAACCTGGAAAGGCAAATCAGCGCTACAGAGAAGTCTCGCTTCCCATCGGTCAAAAGGGCCATGCTGAAAAAAGTGTCAAAACCAGAAATGCAGGACAGGCCATGGAGAAATGGGAGCCTTGCTAAAGTGATGGGTGGGATGTAAATTGCCAACAGCCACTCTGGAGAAGTGTACGGTGTGTCCTGAAACATCTGAAAAACACAGCTTAGAGAGCATAGGGCACTTCCACTCATGGGGGTATAAATTGGGAAAATGAAAAATCAGCAAGACACAAGCACCCCAAAGTTGAGGGCTGCTCTGTTGACAAGGACCTCCACTTCATTCCACCTTCAATATCCCAGGAAAGAGAAAAATGGATAAAGAAGTTGTGGTCCTTATGTACAATGGAATATCACTCAGCCATGAAATCAATGTCATAAGGTTAGTAGCAGCATGATGAGTGGATTTAGGTACGACGATTCTAAGTGAAATAAGTCACACAGAAAAGGACACTTCTCATAAGGTATCACTTATAGAGGGAATGTAAAAACCGTTACACTTGAACTGAATTACAAAACAGAACAGAGTCACACATGCAGAAAACACACTATGGCTGCTTAACGGGAAAGGTGAGGTGGGGTGATACATAAAACAAGGGTATCAAATTAGCTCAGATACCGTTCCATAAACCCAATATGTAATAGACAAGACCTACTCCTTGCTCAGAGAACTGGACTCAACATGCCCTATTCACTGCACAAGAATATATCTGACTAGTAATAATCTTAAAGCCTATGTATTAATATCTCTCTGTTAGTGTGTCAAGTGGGTGGAAAGCAGCATAAACACAGCCGTGAAAAGCAGCTAAACCCCATTATGAAAATAAATTACTTTGAAAAACCCATGAAACAACAAAAGTGAAAGAGTTAGAAATTCTTACACAATGCGTTCAGGGGCTGTGATGCAACCTGGATTGACCATATCTAGACCCACAGCTGGATGAGACATAAGGGTGGACACTCTTGGGGCTGAGAGGTTTGGTGAGGTTGGGTGAGCAAACACAGACCCTTTAAAGTAATACTGCGTGGTACCCATCGCATGGGTCCCAAATCTCCAGCTTCAAGGGCATCTTCCTACATCGAAAACATGCATGAGAAACCCAGAAGATGGTACACCGTGTGATGGGGAAAGGTTTCTAAAACGCACCTCATTTATCATCTCCTTGTGCCCGGGTTCGCCATTCCAGCCGCTTTACTAGCAATCTCCCTACTTGGAGCATCAGCACCTTTAACTTCCTGTACCGTACAGGTTGCAATATGTCCTGAGGATGAACGGGAAGATGGGGAACCAACGAGAGAGTAGCTCTTGGTGTTGGGACAGGCACAGGTCACTCTATTTTCCCATCAGGAAAAAGAATTAACCACAGGCTCAGCCTGCCCCCCGGAACCAGAACAGGGCCTGAAGCCATCCTGCGCTTTTGCGGCCAGCTCCCAAAAAAGCGAGTTGTAAAATGGAGGTTCAGGGCACTGCAATTCACAAACCTGCAGACTTATAAATGAAAACTCTCGTCCACAAATATATTGAGGGAAGGCAAAGAAGAGGAGTTGAAATCAAGGCAGAATTGCAGGAAACAGATTTCAGGAGGTAGATTCGAATCGCCTTTAAAGAACATGAAAAGCGGCAAAATGTTGACAATGATGCCCTTGGCCAAAAACGGCGTATGCGTTTTTTCCTGAATATGTTCAGGAAAAAACGCATACGCCCTTTTTGGCCAACCAAGCAACCTGGAAAGGCAAATCAGCGCTACAAAGAAGTCTCGCTTCCCATCGGTCAAAAGGGCCATGCTGAAAAAAGTGTCAAAACCAGAAATGCAGGACAGGCCATGGAGAAATGGGAGCCTTGCTACACTGATGGGCGGGATGTAAATTGCCAACAGCCACTCTGGAGAAGTGTACGGTGTGTCCTGAAACATCTGAAAAACACAGCTTAGAGAGCATAGGGCACTTCCACTCATGAGGGTATAAATTGGGAAAATGAAAAATCAGCAAGACACAAGCACCCCAAAGTTTAGGGCTGCTCTGTTGACAAGGACCTCCACTTCATTCCACCTTAAATATCCCAGGAAAGAGAAAAATGGATAAAGAAGTTGTGGTCCTTATGTACAATGGAATATCACTCAGCCATGAAATCAATGTTATAAGGTTAGTAGCAGCATGATGAGTGGATTTAGGTACGACGATTCTATGTGAAATAAGTCACACAGAAAAGGACACTTCTCATAAGGTATCACTTTTAGAGGGAATGTAAAAACCGTTACACTTGAACTGAATTACAAAACAGAACAGAGTCACACATGCAGAAAACAGACTATGGCTGCTTAACGGGAAAGGTGAGGTGGGGTGATACATAAAACAAGGGTATCAAATTAGCTCAGATACCGTTCCATAAACCCAATATGTAGTAGACAAGACCTACTCCTTGCTCAGAGAACTGTACTCAACACGCCCTATTCACCACACAAGAATATATCTGACTAGTAATAATCTTAAAACCTATGTATTGATATCTCTCTGTTAGTGTGTCAAGTGGGTGAAAAGCGGCATAAACACAGCCGTGAAAAGCAGCTAAACCCCATTATGAAAATAAATTACTTTGAAAAACCCATGAAACAACGACAGTGAAAGAGATAGAAATTCTTACACAATGAGTTCAGGGGCTGTGATGCAACCTGGATTGACCATATCTAGACCCACAGCTGGATGAGACAG
This sequence comes from Balaenoptera borealis, assembly GCF_965194805.1. NCBI lineage: Eukaryota > Metazoa > Chordata > Mammalia > Artiodactyla > Balaenopteridae > Balaenoptera > Balaenoptera borealis. The sequence goes on from NW_028123821.1 coordinate 580,030, forward strand.
AAGGGTGGACACTCTTGGGGCTGAGAGGTTTGGTGAGGTTGGGTGAGCAAACGCAGACCCTTTAAAGTAATACTGCGTGGTACCCATCGCATGGGTCCCAAATCTCCAGGTTCAAGGGCATCTTCCTACATCAAAAACATGCATGAGAAACCCAGAAGATGGTACACCGTGTGATGGGGAAAGGTTTCTAAAACGCACCTCATTTCTCATCTCCTTGTGCCCGGGTTCGCCATTCCAGCCACTTTACTAGCAATCTCCCTACTTGGAGCATCAGCACCTTTAACCTCCTGTTCCGTACAGGTTGCAATTTGTCCTGAGGATGAACGGGAAGACGGGGAACCAACGAGAGACTAGCTCTTGATGTTGGGACAGGCACAGGTCACTCTATTTTCCCATCAGGAAGAAGAATTAACCACAGGCTCAGCCTGCCCCCCGGAACCAGAACAGGGCCTGAAGCCATCCTGCGCTTTTGCGGCCAGCTCCCAAAAAAGCGAGTTGTAAAATGGAGGTTCAGGGCACTGCAATTCACAAACCTGCAGAGTTATAAATGATAACTCTCGTCCACAAATATATTGAGGGAAGGCAAAGAAGAGGATTTGAAATCAAGGCAGAATTGCACGAAACAGATTTCAGGAGGTAGATACGAATCGCCTTTAAAGCACATGAAAAGCGGCAAAACGTTGACAATGATGCCCTTGGCCAAAAAGGGCGTATGCGTTTTTTCCTGAATATATTCAGGAAAAAACGCATACGCCCTTTTTGGCCAACCAAGCAACCTGGAAAGGCAAATCAGCGCTACAGAGAAGTCTCGCTTCCCATCGGTCAAAAGGGCCATGCTGAAAAAAGTGTCAAAACCAGAAATGCAGGACAGGCCATGGAGAAATGGGAGCCTTGCTAAAGTGATGGGTGGGATGTAAATTGCCAACAGCCACTCTGGGGAAGTGTACAGTGTGTCCTGAAACATCTGAAAAACACAGCTTAGAGAGCATAGGGCACTTCCACTCATGGGGGTATAAATTGGGAAAATGAAAAATCAGCAAGACACAAGCACCCCAAAGTTGAGGGCTGCTCTGTTGACAAGGACCTCCACTTCATTCCACCTTAAATATCCCAGGAAAGAGAAAAATGGATAAAGAAGTTGTGGTCCTTATGTACAATGGAATATCACTCAGCCATGAAATCAATGTCATAATGTTAGTAGCAGCATGATGAGTGGATTTAGGTACGACGATTCTAAGTGAAATATGTCACACAGAAAAGGACACTTCTCATAAGGTATCACTTATAGAGGGAATGTAAAAACCGTTACACGTGAACTGAATTACAAAACAGAACAGAGTCACACATGCAGAAAACAGACTATGGCTGCTTAACGGGAAAGGTGAGGTGGGGAGATACATAAAACAAGGGTATCAAATTAGCTCAGATACCGTTCCATAAACCCAATATGTAATAGACAAGACCTACTCCTTGCTCAGAGAACTGGACTCAACACGCCCTATTCACAGCACTAGAATATATCTGACTAGTAATAATCTTAAAACCTATGTATTGATATCTCTCTGTTAGTGTGTCAAGTGGGTGGAAAGCGGCATAAACACAGCCGTGAAAAGCAGCTAAACCCCATTATGAAAATAAATTACTTTGAAAAACCCATGAAACAACAAAAGTGAAAGAGTTAGAAATTCTTACACAATGCGTTCAGGGGCTGTGATGCAACCTGGATTGACCATATCTAGACCCACAGCTGGATGAGACATAAGGGTGGACACTCTTGGGGCTGAGAGGTTTGGTGAGGTTGGGTGAGCAAACGCAGACCCTTTAAAGTAATACTGCGTGGTACCCATCGCATGGGTCCCAAATCTCCAGCTTCAAGGGCATCTTCCTACATCGAAAACATGCATGAGAAACCCAGAAGATGGTACACCGTGTGATGGGGAAAGGTTTCTAAAACGCACCTCATTTCTCATCTCCTTGTGCCCGGGTTCGCCATTCCAGCCGCTTTACTAGCAATCTCCCTACTTGGAGCATCAGCACCTTTAACTTCCTGTACCGTACAGGTTGCAATATGTCCTGAGGATGAACGGGAAGATGGGGAACCAACGAGAGAGTAGCTCTTGGTGTTGGGACAGGCACAGGTCACTCTATTTTCCCATCAGGAAAAAGAATTTACCACAGGCTCAGCCTGCCCCCCGGAACCAGAACAGGGCCTGAAGCCATCCTGCGCTTTTGCGGCCAGCTCCCAAAAAAGCGAGTTGTAAAATGGAGGTTCAGGGCACTGCAATTCACAAACCTGCAGAGTTATAAATGAAAACTCTCGTCCACAAATATATTGAGGGAAGGCAAAGAAGAGGAGTTGAAATCAAGGCAGAATTGCAGGAAACAGATTTCAGGAGGTAGATTCGAATCGCCTTTAAAGCACATGAAAAGCGGCAAAATGTTGACAATGATGCCCTTGGCCAAAAAGGGCGTATGCGTTTTTTACTGAATATGTTCAGGAAAAAACGCATACGCCCTTTTTGGCCAACCAAGCAACCTGGAAAGGCAAATCAGCGCTACAAAGAAGTCTCGCTTCCCATCGGTCAAAAGGGCCATGCTGAAAAAAGTGTCAAAACCAGAAATGCAGGACAGGCCATGGAGAAATGGGAGCTTTGCTACACTGATGGGCGGGATGTAAATTGCCAACAGCCACTCTGGAGAAGTGTACAGTGTGTCCTGAAACATCTGAAAAACACAGCTTAGAGAGCATAGGGCACTTCCACTCATGGGGGTATAAATTGGGAAAATGAAAAATCAGCAAGACACAAGCACCCCAAAGTTTAGGGCTGCTCTGTTGACAAGGACCTCCACTTCATTCCACCTTAAATATCCCAGGAAAGAGAAAAATGGATAAAGAAGTTGTGGTCCTTATGTACAATGGAATATCACTCAGCCATGAAATCAATGTTATAAGGTTAGTAGCAGCATGATGAGTGGATTTAGGTACGACGATTCTAAGTGAAATAAGTCACACAGAAAAGGACACTTCTCATAAGGTATCACTTTTAGAGGGAATGTAAAAACCGTTACACTTGAACTGAATTACAAAACAGAACAGAGTCACACATGCAGAAAACACACTATGGCTGCTTAACGGGAAAGGTGAGGTGGGGTGATACATAAAACAAGGGTATCAAATTAGCTCAGATACCGTTCCATAAACCCAATATGTAGTAGACAAGACCTACTCCTTGCTCAGAGAACTGTACTCAACACGCCCTATTCACCACACAAGAATATATCTGACTAGTAATAATCTTAAAACCTATGTATTGATATCTCTCTGTTAGTGTGTCAAGTGGGTGTAAAGAGGCATAAACACAGCCGTGAAAAGCAGCTAAACCCCATTATGAAAATAAATTACTTTGAAAAACCCATGAAACAACGACAGTGAAAGAGATAGAAATTCTTACACAATGAGTTCAGGGGCTGTGATGCAACCTGGATTGACCATATCTAGACCCACAGCTGGATGAGACATAAGGGTGGACACTCTTGGGGCTGAGAGGTTTGGTGAGGTTGGGTGAGCAAACGCAGACCCTTTAAAGTAATACTGCGTGGTACCCATCGCATGGGTCCCAAATCTCCAGGTTCAAGGGCATCTTCCTACATCGAAAACATGCATGAGAAACCCAGAAGATGGTACACCGTGTGATGGGGAAAGGTTTCTAAAACGCACCTCATTTCTCATCTCCTTGTGCCCGGGTTCGCCATTCCAGCCACTTTACTAGCAATCTCCCTACTTGGAGCATCAGCACCTTTAACCTCCTGTTCCGTACAGGTTGCAATTTGTCCTGAGGATGAACGGGAAGACGGGGAACCAACGAGAGACTAGCTCTTGGTGTTGGGACAGGCACAGGTCACTCTATTTTCCCATCAGGAAGAGGAATTAACCACAGGCTCAGCCTGCCCCCCGGAACCAGAACAGGGCCTGAAGCCATCCTGCGCTTTTGCGGCCAGCTCCCAAAAAAGCGAGTTGTAAAATGGAGGTTCAGGGCACTGCAATTCACAAACCTGCAGAGTTATAAATGATAACTCTCGTCCACAAATATATTGAGGGAAGGCAAAGAAGAGGATTTGAAATCAAGGCAGAATTGCACGAAACAGATTTCAGGAGGTAGATACGAATCGCCTTTAAAGCACATGAAAAGCGGCAAAACGTTGACAATGATGCCCTTGGCCAAAAAGGGCGTATGCGTTTTTTCCTGAATATATTCAGGAAAAAACGCATACGCCCTTTTTGGCCAACCAAGCAACCTGGAAAGGCAAATCAGCGCTACAGAGAAGTCTCGCTTCCCATTGGTCAAAAGGGCCATGCTGAAAAAAGTGTCAAAACCAGAAATGCAGGACAGGCCATGGAGAAATGGGAGCCTTGCTAAAGTGATGGGTGGGATGTAAATTGCCAACAGCCACTCTGGAGAAGTGTACGGTGTGTCCTGAAACATCTGAAAAACACAGCTTAGAGAGCATAGGGCACTTCCACTCATCGGGGTATAAATTGGGAAAATGAAAAATCAGCAAGACACAAGCACCCCAAAGTTGAGGGCTGCTCTGTTGACAAGGACCTCCACTTCATTCCACCTTAAATATCCCAGGAAAGAGAAAAATGGGTAAAGAAGTTGTGGTCCTTATGTACAATGGAATATCACTCAGCCATGAAATCAATGTCATAAGGCTAGTAGCAGCATGATGAGTGGATTTAGGTACGACGATTCTAAGTGAAATAAGTCACACAGAAAAGGACACTTCTCATAAGGTATCACTGATAGAGGGAATGTAAAAACCGTTACACTTGAACTGAATTACAAAACAGAACAGAGTCACACATGCAGAAAACACACTATGGCTGCTTAACGGGAAAGGTGAGGTGGGGTGATACATAAAACAAGCGTATCAAATTAGCTCAGATACCATTCCATAAACCCAATATGTAATAGACAAGACCTACTCCTTGCTCAGAGAACTGGACTCAACACGCCCTATTCACCGCACAAGATTATATCTGACTAGTAATAATCGTAAAGCCTATGTATTGATATCTCTCTGTTAGTGTGTCAAGTGGGTGTAAAGCGGCATAAACACAGCAGTGAAAAGCAGCTAAATCCCATTATGAAAATAAATTACTTTGAAAAGCCCATGAAACAAAGACAGTGAACGAGAGAGGAATTCTTACACAATGCGTTCAGGGGCTGTGATGCAACCTGGATTGACCATATCTAGACCCACAGCTGGATGAGACATAAGGGTGGACACTCTTGGGGCTGAGAGGTTTGGTGAGGTTGGGTGAGCAAACGCAGACCCTTTAAAGTAATACTGCATGGTACCCATCGCATGGGTCCCAAATCTCCAGGTTCAAGGGCATCTTCCTACATCAAAAACATGCATGAGAAACCCAGAAGATGGTACACAGTGTGATGGGGAAAGGTTTCTAAAACGCACCTCATTTCTCATCGCCTTGTGCCCGGGTTCGCCATTCCAGCCGCTTTACTAGCAAGCTCCCTACTTGGAGCATCAGCACCTTTAACCTCCTGTTCCGTACAGGTTGCAATTTGTCCTGAGGATAAACGGGAAGACGTGGAACCAACGAGAGACTAGCTCTTGGTGTTGGGACAGGCACAGGTCACTCTATTTTCCCATCAGAAAGAAGAATTAACCACAGGCTCAGCCTGCCCCCCGGAACCAGAACAGGGCCTGAAGCCATTCTGCGATTTTGCGGCCAGCTCCCATAAAAACGAGTTGTAAAATGGAGGTTCAGGGCACTGCAATTCACAAACCTGCAGAGTTATAAATGATAACTCTCGTCCACAAATATATTGAGGGAAGGCAAAGAAGAGGATTTGAAATCAAGGCAGAATTGCAGGAAAGAGATTTCAGGAGGTAGATTCGAATTGCATTTAAAGCACATGAAAAGCGGCAAAACGTTGACAATGATGCCCTTGGCCAAAAAGGGCGTATGCGTTTTTTCCTGAATATATTCAGGAAAAAACGCATACGCCCTTTTTGGCCAACCAAGCAACCTGGAAAGGCAAATCAGCGCTACAAACAAGTCTCGCTTCCCATCGGTCAAAAGGGCCATGCTGAAAAAAGTGTCAAAACCAGAAATGCAGGACAGGCCATGGAGAAATGGGAGCCTTGCTACACTGATGGGCGGGATGTAAATTGCCAACAGCCACTCTGGAGAAGTGTACGGTGAGTCCTGAAACATCTGAAAAACACAGCTTAGAGAGCATAGGGCACTTCCACTCATGGGGGTATGAATTGGGAAAATGAAAAATCAGCAAGACACAAGCACCCCAAAGTTTAGGGCTGCTCTGTTGACAAGGACCTCCACTTCATTCCACCTTAAATATCCCAGGAAAGAGAAAAATGGGTAAAGAAGTTGTGGTCCTTATGTACAATGGAATATCACTCAGCCATGAAATCAATGTCATAAGGCTAGTAGCAGCATGATGAGTGGATTTAGGTACGACGATTCTAAGTGAAATAAGTCACACAGAAAAGGACACTTCTCATAAGGTATGACTGATAGAGGGAATGTAAAAACCGTTACACTTGAACTGAATTACAAAACAGAACAGAGTCACACATGCAGAAAACACACTATGGCTGCTTAACGGGAAAGGTGAGGTGGGGTGATACATAAAACAAGGGTATCAAATTAGCTCAGATACCGTTCCATAAACCCAATATGTAATAGACAAGACCTACTCCTTGCTCAGAGAACTGGACTCAACACGCCCTATTCACCGCACAAGATTATATCTGACTAGTAATAATCGTAAAGCCTATGTATTGATATCTCTCTGTTAGTGTGTCAAGTGGGTGTAAAGCGGCATAAACACAGCAGTGAAAAGCAGCTAAATCCCATTATGAAAATAAATTACTTTGAAAAGCCCATGAAACAAAGACAGTGAACGAGAGAGGAATTGTTACACAATGCGTTCAGGGGCTGTGATGCAACCTGGATTGACCATATCTAGACCCACAGCTGGATGAGACATAAGGGTGGACACTCTTGGGGCTGAGAGGTTTGGTGAGGTTGGGTGAGCAAACGCAGACCCTTTAAAGTAATACTGCATGGTACCCATCGCATGGGTCCCAAATCTCCAGGTTCAAGGGCATCTTCCTACATCAAAAACATGCATGAGAAACCCAGAAGATGGTACACCGTGTGATGGGGAAAGGTTTCTAAAACGCACCTCATTTCTCATCGCCTTGTGCCCGGGTTCGCCATTCCAGCCGCTTTACTAGCAAGCTCCCTACTTGGAGCATCAGCACCTTTAACCTCCTGTTCCGTACAGGTTGCAATTTGTCCTGAGGATAAACGGGAAGACGTGGAACCAACGAGAGACTAGCTCTTGGTGTTGGGAACGGCACAGGTCACTCTATTTTCCCATCAGAAAGAAGAATTAACCACAGGCTCAGCCTGCCCCCCGGAACCAGAACAGGGCCTGAAGCCATTCTGCGATTTTGCCGCCAGCTCCCATAAAAACGAGTTGTAAAATGGAGGTTCAGGGCACTGCAATTCACAAACCTGCAGAGTTATAAATGATAACTCTCGTCCACAAATATATTGAGGGAAGGCAAAGAAGAGGATTTGAAATCAAGGCAGAATTGCAGGAAAGAGATTTCAGGAGGTACATACGAATCGCCTTTAAAGCACATGAAAAGCGGCAAAACGTTGACAATGATGCCCTTGGCCAAAAAGGGCGTATGCGTTTTTTCCTGAATATATTCAGGAAAAAACGCATACGCCCTTTTTGGCCAACCAAGCAACCTGGAAAGGCAAATCAGCGCTACAAACAAGTCTCGCTTCCCATCGGTCAAAAGGGCCATGCTGAAAAAAGTGTCAAAACCAGAAATGCAGGACAGGCCATGGAGAAATGGGAGCCTTGCTACACTGATGGGCGGGATGTAAATTGCCAACAGCCACTCTGGAGAAGTGTACGGTGAGTCCTGAAACATCTGAAAAACACAGCTTAGAGAGCATAGGGCACTTCCACTCATGGGGGTATGAATTGGGAAAATGAAAAATCAGCAAGACACAAGCACCCCAAAGTTTAGGGCTGCTCTGTTGACAAGGACCTCCACTTCATTCCACCTTAAATATCCCAGGAAAGAGAAAAATGGGTAAAGAAGTTGTGGTCCTTATGTACAATGGAATATCACTCAGCCATGAAATCAATGTCATAAGGCTAGTAGCAGCATGATGAGTGGATTTAGGTACGACGATTCTAAGTGAAATAAGTCACACAGAAAAGGACACTTCTCATAAGGTATGACTGATAGAGGGAATGTAAAAACCGTTACACTTGAACTGAATTACAAAACAGAACAGAGTCACACATGCAGAAAACACACTATGGCTGCTTAACGGGAAAGGTGAGGTGGGGTGATACATAAAACAAGGGTATCAAATTAGCTCAGATACCGTTCCATAAACCCAATATGTAATAGACAAGACCTACTCCTTGCTCAGAGAACTGGACTCAACACGCCCTATTCACCGCACAAGATTATATCTGACTAGTAATAATCGTAAAGCCTATGTATTGATATCTCTCTGTTAGTGTGTCAAGTGGGTGTAAAGCGGCATAAACACAGCAGTGAAAAGCAGCTAAATCCCATTATGAAAATAAATTACTTTGAAAAGCCCATGAAACAAAGACAGTGAACGAGAGAGGAATTCTTACACAATGCGTTCAGGGGCTGTGATGCAACCTGGATTGACCATATCTAGACCCACAGCTGGATGAGACATAAGGGTGGACACTCTTGGGGCTGAGAGGTTTGGTGAGGTTGGGTGAGCAAACGCAGACCCTTTAAAGTAATACTGCATGGTACCCATCGCATGGGTCCCAAATCTCCAGGTTCAAGGGCATCTTCCTACATCAAAAACATGCATGAGAAACCCAGAAGATGGTACACAGTGTGATGGGGAAAGGTTTCTAAAACGCACCTCATTTCTCATCGCCTTGTGCCCGGGTTCGCCATTCCAGCCGCTTTACTAGCAAGCTCCCTACTTGGAGCATCAGCACCTTTAACCTCCTGTTCCGTACAGGTTGCAATTTGTCCTGAGGATAAACGGGAAGACGTGGAACCAACGAGAGACTAGCTCTTGGTGTTGGGACAGGCACAGGTCACTCTATTTTCCCATCAGAAAGAAGAATTAACCACAGGCTCAGCCTGCCCCCCGGAACCAGAACAGGGCCTGAAGCCATTCTGCGATTTTGCGGCCAGCTCCCATAAAAACGAGTTGTAAAATGGAGGTTCAGGGCACTGCAATTCACAAACCTGCAGAGTTATAAATGATAACTCTCGTCCACAAATATATTGAGGGAAGGCAAAGAAGAGGATTTGAAATCAAGGCAGAATTGCAGGAAAGAGATTTCAGGAGGTAGATTCGAATCGCCTTTAAAGCACATGAAAAGCGGCAAAACGTTGACAATGATGCCCTTGGCCAAAAAGGGCGTATGCGTTTTTTCCTGAATATATTCAGGAAAAAACGCATACGCCCTTTTTGGCCAACCAAGCAACCTGGAAAGGCAAATCAGCGCTACAAACAAGTCTCGCTTCCCATCGGTCAAAAGGGCCATGCTGAAAAAAGTGTCAAAACCAGAAATGCAGGACAGGCCATGGAGAAATGGGAGCCTTGCTACACTGATGGGCGGGATGTAAATTGCCAACAGCCACTCTGGAGAAGTGTACGGTGTGTCCTGAAACATCTGAAAAACACAGCTTAGAGAGCATAGGGCACTTCCACTCATGGGGGTATGAATTGGGAAAATGAAAAATCAGCAAGACACAAGCACCCCAAAGTTTAGGGCTGCTCTGTTGACAAGGACCTCCACTTCATTCCACCTTAAATATCCCAGGAAAGAGAAAAATGGGTAAAGAAGTTGTGGTCCTTATGTACAATGGAATATCACTCAGCCATGAAATCAATGTCATAAGGCTAGTAGCAGCATGATGAGTGGATTTAGGTACGACGATTCTAAGTGAAATAAGTCACACAGAAAAGGACACTTCTCATAAGGTATCACTGATAGAGGGAATGTAAAAACCGTTACACTTGAACTGAATTACAAAACAGAACAGAGTCACACATGCAGAAAACACACTATGGCTGCTTAACGGGAAAGGTGAGGTGGGGTGATACATAAAACAAGGGTATCAAATTAGCTCAGATACCATTCCATAAACCCAATATGTAATAGACAAGACCTACTCCTTGCTCAGAGAACTGGACTCAACACGCCCTATTCACCGCACAAGATTATATCTGACTAGTAATAATCGTAAAGCCTATGTATTGATATCTCTCTGTTAGTGTGTCAAGTGGGTGTAAAGCGGCATAAACACAGCAGTGAAAAGCAGCTAAATCCCATTATGAAAATAAATTACTTTGAAAAGCCCATGAAACAAAGACAGTGAACGAGAGAGGAATTCTTACACAATGCGTTCAGGGGCTGTGATGCAACCTGGATTGACCATATCTAGACCCACAGCTGGATGAGACATAAGGGTGGACACTCTTGGGGCTGAGAGGTTTGGTGAGGTTGGGTGAGCAAACGCAGACCCTTTAAAGTAATACTGCATGGTACCCATCGCATGGGTCCCAAATCTCCAGGTTCAAGGGCATCTTCCTACATCAAAAACATGCATGAGAAACCCAGAAGATGGTACACAGTGTGATGGGGAAAGGTTTCTAAAACGCACCTCATTTCTCATCGCCTTGTGCCCGGGTTCGCCATTCCAGCCGCTTTACTAGCAAGCTCCCTACTTGGAGCATCAGCACCTTTAACCTCCTGTTCCGTACAGGTTGCAATTTGTCCTGAGGATAAACGGGAAGACGTGGAACCAACGAGAGACTAGCTCTTGGTGTTGGGACAGGCACAGGTCACTCTATTTTCCCATCAGAAAGAAGAATTAACCACAGGCTCAGCCTGCCCCCCGGAACCAGAACAGGGCCTGAAGCCATTCTGCGATTTTGCGGCCAGCTCCCATAAAAACGAGTTGTAAAATGGAGGTTCAGGGCACTGCAATTCACAAACCTGCAGAGTTATAAATGATAACTCTCGTCCACAAATATATTGAGGGAAGGCAAAGAAGAGGATTTGAAATCAAGGCAGAATTGCAGGAAAGAGATTTCAGGAGGTAGATTCGAATCGCCTTTAAAGCACATGAAAAGCGGCAAAACGTTGACAATGATGCCCTTGGCCAAAAAGGGCGTATGCGTTTTTTCCTGAATATATTCAGGAAAAAACGCATACGCCCTTTTTGGCCAACCAAGCAACCTGGAAAGGCAAATCAGCGCTACAAACAAGTCTCGCTTCCCATCGGTCAAAAGGGCCATGCTGAAAAAAGTGTCAAAACCAGAAATGCAGGACAGGCCATGGAGAAATGGGAGCCTTGCTACACTGATGGGCGGGATGTAAATTGCCAACAGCCACTCTGGAGAAGTGTACGGTGAGTCCTGAAACATCTGAAAAACACAGCTTAGAGAGCATAGGGCACTTCCACTCATGGGGGTATGAATTGGGAAAATGAAAAATCAGCAAGACACAAGCACCCCAAAGTTTAGGGCTGCTCTGTTGACAAGGACCTCCACTTCATTCCACCTTAAATATCCCAGGAAAGAGAAAAATGGGTAAAGAAGTTGTGGTCCTTATGTACAATGGAATATCACTCAGCCATGAAATCAATGTCATAAGGCTAGTAGCAGCATGATGAGTGGATTTAGGTACGACGATTCTAAGTGAAATAAGTCACACAGAAAAGGACACTTCTCATAAGGTATCACTGATAGAGGGAATGTAAAAACCGTTACACTTGAACTGAATTACAAAACAGAACAGAGTCACACATGCAGAAAACACACTATGGCTGCTTAACGGGAAAGGTGAGGTGGGGTGATACATAAAACAAGGGTATCAAATTAGCTCAGATACCATTCCATAAACCCAATATGTAATAGACAAGACCTACTCCTTGCTCAGAGAACTGGACTCAACACGCCCTATTCACCGCACAAGAATATATCTGACTAATAATAATCGTAAAACCTATGTATTGATATCTCTCTGTTAGTGTGTCAAGTGGGTGTAAAGCGGCATAAACACAGCAGTGAAAAGCAGCTAAACCCCATTATAAAAATAAATTACTTTGAAACACCCATGAAACAAAGACAGTGAAAGAGAGAGAAATTCTTACACAATGCGTTCAGGGGCTGTGATGCAACCTGGATTGACCATATCTAGACTCACAGCTGGATCAGACATAAGGGTGGACACTCTTGGGGCTGAGAGGTTTGGTGAGGTTGGGTGAGCAAACGCAGACCCTTTAAAGTAATACTGCATGGTACCCATCGCATGGGTCCCAAATCTCCAGGTTCAAGGGCATCTTCCTACATCAAAAACATGCATGAGAAACCCAGAAGATGGTACACCGTGTGATGGGGAAAGGTTTCTAAAACGCACCTCATTTCTCATCGCCTTGTGCCCGGGTTCGCCATTCCAGCCGCTTTACTAGCAAGCTCCCTACTTGGAGCATCAGCACCTTTAACCTCCTGTTCCGTACAGGTTGCAATTTGTCCTGAGGATAAACGGGAAGACGTGGAACCAACGAGAGACTAGCTCTTGGTGTTGGGAACGGCACAGGTCACTCTATTTTCCCATCAGAAAGAAGAATTAACCACAGGCTCAGCCTGCCCCCCGGAACCAGAACAGGGCCTGAAGCCATTCTGCGATTTTGCGGCCAGCTCCCATAAAAACGAGTTGTAAAATGGAGGTTCAGGGCACTGCAATTCACAAACCTGCAGAGTTATAAATGATAACTCTCGTCCACAAATATATTGAGGGAAGGCAAAGAAGAGGATTTGAAATCAAGGCAGAATTGCAGGAAAGAGATTTCAGGAGGTAGATTCGAATCGCCTTTAAAGCACATGAAAAGCGGCAAAACGTTGACAATGATGCCCTTGGCCAAAAAGGGCGTATGCGTTTTTTCCTGAATATATTCAGGAAAAAACGCATACGCCCTTTTTGGCCAACCAAGCAACCTGGAAAGGCAAATCAGCGCTACAAACAAGTCTCGCTTCCCATCGGTCAAAAGGGCCATGCTGAAAAAAGTGTCAAAACCAGAAATGCAGGACAGGCCATGGAGAAATGGGAGCCTTGCTACACTGATGGGCGGGATGTAAATTGCCAACAGCCACTCTGGAGAAGTGTACGGTGAGTCCTGAAACATCTGAAAAACACAGCTTAGAGAGCATAGGGCACTTCCACTCATGGGGGTATGAATTGGGAAAATGAAAAATCAGCAAGACACAAGCACCCCAAAGTTTAGGGCTGCTCTGTTGACAAGGACCTCCACTTCATTCCACCTTAAATATCCCAGGAAAGAGAAAAATGGGTAAAGAAGTTGTGGTCCTTATGTACAATGGAATATCACTCAGCCATGAAATCAATGTCATAAGGCTAGTAGCAGCATGATGAGTGGATTTAGGTACGACGATTCTAAGTGAAATAAGTCACACAGAAAAGGACACTTCTCATAAGGTATGACTGATAGAGGGAATGTAAAAACCGTTACACTTGAACTGAATTACAAAACAGAACAGAGTCACACATGCAGAAAACACACTATGGCTGCTTAACGGGAAAGGTGAGGTGGGGTGATACATAAAACAAGGGTATCAAATTAGCTCAGATACCGTTCCATAAACCCAATATGTAATAGACAAGACCTACTCCTTGCTCAGAGAACTGGACTCAACACGCCCTATTCACCGCACAAGATTATATCTGACTAGTAATAATCGTAAAGCCTATGTATTGATATCTCTCTGTTAGTGTGTCAAGTGGGTGTAAAGCGGCATAAACACAGCAGTGAAAAGCAGCTAAATCCCATTATGAAAATAAATTACTTTGAAAAACCCATGAAACAAAGACAGTGAACGAGAGAGGAATTCTTACACAATGCGTTCAGGGGCTGTGATGCAACCTGGATTGACCATATCTAGACCCACAGCTGGATGAGACATAAGGGTGGACACTCTTGGGGCTGAGAGGTTTGGTGAGGTTGGGTGAGCAAACGCAGACCCTTTAAAGTAATACTGCATGGTACCCACCGCATGGGTCCCAAATCTCCAGCTTCAAGGGCATCTTCCTACATCAAAAACATGCATGAGAAACCCAGAAGATGGTACACAGTGTGATGGGGAAAGGTTTCTAAAACGCACCTCATTTCTCATCGCCTTGTGCCCGGGTTCGCCATTCCAGCCGCTTTACTAGCAAGCTCCCTACTTGGAGCATCAGCACCTTTAACCTCCTGTTCCGTACAGGTTGCAATTTGTCCTGAGGATAAACGGGAAGACGTGGAACCAACGAGAGACTAGCTCTTGGTGTTGGGACAGGCACAGGTCACTCTATTTTCCCATCAGAAAGAAGAATTAACCACAGGCTCAGCCTGCCCCCCGGAACCAGAACAGGGCCTGAAGCCATTCTGCGATTTTGCGGCCAGCTCCCATAAAAACGAGTTGTAAAATGGAGGTTCAGGGCACTGCAATTCACAAACCTGCAGAGTTATAAATGATAACTCTCGTCCACAAATATATTGAGGGAAGGCAAAGAAGAGGATTTGAAATCAAGGCAGAATTGCAGGAAAGAGATTTCAGGAGGTAGATTCGAATTGCATTTAAAGCACATGAAAAGCGGCAAAACGTTGACAATGATGCCCTTGGCCAAAAAGGGCGTATGCGTTTTTTCCTGAATATATTCAGGAAAAAACGCATACGCCCTTTTTGGCCAACAAAGCAACCTGGAAAGGCAAATCAACGCTACAAACAAGTCTCGCATCCCATCGGTCAAAAGGGCCATGCTGAAAAAAGTGTCAAAACCAGAAATGCAGGACAGGCCATGGAGAAATGGGAGCCTTGCTACACTGATGGGCGGGATGTAAATTGCCAACAGCCACTCTGGAGAAGTGTACGGTGAGTCCTGAAACATCTGAAAAACACAGCTTAGAGAGCATAGGGCACTTCCACTCATGGGGGTATGAATTGGGAAAATGAAAAATCAGCAAGACACAAGCACCCCAAAGTTTAGGGCTGCTCTGTTGACAAGGACCTCCACTTCATTCCACCTTAAATATCCCAGGAAAGAGAAAAATGGGTAAAGAAGTTGTGGTCCTTATGTACAATGGAATATCACTCAGCCATGAAATCAATGTCATAAGGCTAGTAGCAGCATGATGAGTGGATTTAGGTACGACGATTCTAAGTGAAATAAGTCACACAGAAAAGGACACTTCTCATAAGGTATGACTGATAGA
Source organism: Balaenoptera borealis (assembly GCF_965194805.1). NCBI lineage: Eukaryota > Metazoa > Chordata > Mammalia > Artiodactyla > Balaenopteridae > Balaenoptera > Balaenoptera borealis. Next base: position 595,399 of record NW_028123821.1, read on the forward strand.
GGGAATGTAAAAACCGTTACACTTGAACTGAATTACAAAACAGAACAGAGTCACACATGCAGAAAACACACTATGGCTGCTTAACGGGAAAGGTGAGGTGGGGTGATACATAAAACAAGGGTATCAAATTAGCTCAGATACCATTCCATAAACCCAATATGTAATAGACAAGACCTACTCCTTGCTCAGAGAACTGGACTCAACACGCCCTATTCACCGCACAAGAATATATCTGACTAATAATAATCGTAAAACCTATGTATTGATATCTCTCTGTTAGTGTGTCAAGTGGGTGTAAAGCGGCATAAACACAGCAGTGAAAAGCAGCTAAACCCCATTATAAAAATAAATTACTTTGAAACACCCATGAAACAAAGACAGTGAAAGAGAGAGAAATTCTTACACAATGCGTTCAGGGGCTGTGATGCAACCTGGATTGACCATATCTAGACTCACAGCTGGATCAGACATAAGGGTGGACACTCTTGGGGCTGAGAGGTTTGGTGAGGTTGGGTGAGCAAACGCAGACCCTTTAAAGTAATACTGCAAGATACCCATCGCATGGGTCCCAAATCTCCAGGTTCAAGGGCATCTTCCTACATCAAAAACATGCATGAGAAACCCAGAAGATGGTACACCGTGTGATGGGGAAAGGTTTCTAAAACGCACCTCATTTCTCATCGCCTTGTGCCCGGGTTCGCCATTCCAGCCACTTTACTAGCAAGCTCCCTACTTGGAGCATCAGCACCTTTAACCTCCTGTTCCGTACAGGTTGCAATTTGTCCTGAGGATAAACGGGAAGACGTGGAACCAATGAGAGACTAGCTCTTGGTGTTGGGACAGGCACAGGTCACTCTATTTTCCCATCAGAAAGAAGAATTAACCACAGGCTCAGCCTGCCCCCCGGAACCAGAACAGGGCCTGAAGCCATTCTGCGATTTTGCGGCCAGCTCCCATAAAAACGAGTTGTAAAATGGAGGTTCAGGGCACTGCAATTCACAAACCTGCAGAGTTATAAATGATAACTCTCGTCCACAAATATATTGAGGGAAGGCAAAGAAGAGGATTTGAAATCAAGGCAGAATTGCAGGAAAGAGATTTCAGGAGGTAGATTCGAATCGCCTTTAAAGCACATGAAAAGCGGCAAAACGTTGACAATGATGCCCTTGGCCAAAAAGGGCGTATGCGTTTTTTCCTGAATATATTCAGGAAAAAACGCATACGCCCTTTTTGGCCAACCAAGCAATCTGGAAATGCAAATCAGCGCTACAAAGAAGTCTCGCTTCCCATCGGTCAAAAGGGCCATGCTGAAAAAAGTGTCAAAACCAGAAATGCAGGACAGGCCATGGAGAAATGGGAGCCTTGCTACACTGATGGGCGGGATGTAAATTGCCAAGAGCCACTCTGGAGAAGTGTCCGGTGAGTCCTGAAACATCTGAAAAACACAGCTTAGAGAGCATAGGGCACTTCCACTCATGGGGGTATAAATTGGGAAAATTAAAAATCAGCAAGACACAAGCACCCCAAAGTTTAGGGCTGATCTGTTGACAAGGACCTCCACTTCATTCCACCTTAAATATCCCAGGAAAGAGAAAAATGGGTAAAGAAGTTGTGGTCCTTATGTACAATGGAATATCACTCAGCCATGAAATCAATGTCATAAGGCTAGTAGCAGCATGATGAGTGGATTTAGGTACGACGATTCTAAGTGAAATAAGTCACACAGAAAAGGACACTTCTCATAAGGTATCACTGATAGAGGGAATGTAAAAACCGTTACACTTGAACTGAATTACAAAACAGAACAGAGTCACACATGCAGAAAACAGACTATGGCTGCTTAACGGGAAAGGTGAGGTGGGGTGATACATAAAACAAGGGTATCAAATTAGCTCAGATACCGTTCCATAAACCCAATATGTAATAGACAAGACCTACTCCTTGCTCAGAGAACTGGACTCAACACGCCCTATTCACCGCACAAGATTATATCTGACTAGTAATAATCGTAAAGCCTATGTATTGATATCTCTCTGTTAGTGTGTCAAGTGGGTGTAAAGCGGCATAAACACAGCAGTGAAAAGCAGCTAAATCCCATTATGAAAATAAATTACTTTGAAAAGCCCATGAAACAAAGACAGTGAACGAGAGAGGAATTCTTACACAATGCGTTCAGGGGCTGTGATGCAACCTGGATTGACCATATCTAGACCCACAGCTGGATGAGACATAAGGGTGGACACTCTTGGGGCTGAGAGGTTTGGTGAGGTTGGGTGAGCAAACGCAGACCCTTTAAAGTAATACTGCATGGTACCCACCGCATGGGTCCCAAATCTCCAGCTTCAAGGGCATCTTCCTACATCAAAAACATGCATGAGAAACCCAGAAGATGGTACACAGTGTGATGGGGAAAGGTTTCTAAAACGCACCTCATTTCTCATCGCCTTGTGCCCGGGTTCGCCATTCCAGCCGCTTTACTAGCAAGCTCCCTACTTGGAGCATCAGCACCTTTAACCTCCTGTTCCGTACAGGTTGCAATTTGTCCTGAGGATAAACGGGAAGACGTGGAACCAACGAGAGACTAGCTCTTGGTGTTGGGACAGGCACAGGTCACTCTATTTTCCCATCAGAAAGAAGAATTAACCACAGGCTCAGCCTGCCCCCCGGAACCAGAACAGGGCCTGAAGCCATTCTGCGATTTTGCGGCCAGCTCCCATAAAAACGAGTTGTAAAATGGAGGTTCAGGGCACTGCAATTCACAAACCTGCAGAGTTATAAATGATAACTCTCGTTCACAAATATATTGAGGGAAGGCAAAGAAGAGGATTTGAAATCAAGGCAGAATTGCAGGAAAGAGATTTCAGGAGGTAGATTCGAATCGCCTTTAAAGCACATGAAAAGCGGCAAAACGTTGACAATGATGCCCTTGGCCAAAAAGGGCGTATGCGTTTTTTCCTGAATATATTCAGGAAAAAACGCATACGCCCTTTTTGGCCAACCAAGCAACCTGGAAAGGCAAATCAGCGCTACAGAGAAGTCTCGCTTCCCATCGGTCAAAAGGGCCATGCTGAAAAAAGTGTCAAAACCAGAAATGCAGGACAGGCCATGGAGAAATGGGAGCCTTGCTACACTGATGGGCGGGATGTAAATTGCCAACAGCCACTCTGGAGAAGTGTACGGTGAGTCCTGAAACGTCTGAAAAACACAGCTTAGAGAGCATAGGGCACTTCCACTCATGGGGGTATGAATTGGGAAAATGAAAAATCAGCAAGACACAAGCACCCCAAAGTTTAGGGCTGCTCTGTTGACAAGGACCTCCACTTCATTCCACCTTAAATATCCCAGGAAAGAGAAAAATGGGTAAAGAAGTTGTGGTCCTTATGTACAATGGAATATCACTCAGCCATGAAATCAATGTCATAAGGCTAGTAGCAGCATGATGAGTGGATTTAGGTACGACGATTCTAAGTGAAATAAGTCACACAGAAAAGGACACTTCTCATAAGGTATCACTGATAGAGGGAATGTAAAAACCGTTACACTTGAACTGAATTACAAAACAGAACAGAGTCACACATGCAGAAAACACACTATGGCTGCTTAACGGGAAAGGTGAGGTGGGGTGATACATAAAACAAGGGTATCAAATTAGCTCAGATACCATTCCATAAACCCAATATGTAATAGACAAGACCTACTCCTTGCTCAGAGAACTGGACTCAACACGCCCTATTCACCGCACAAGAATATATCTGACTAATAATAATCGTAAAACCTATGTATTGATATCTCTCTGTTAGTGTGTCAAGTGGGTGTAAAGCTGCATAAACACAGCAGTGAAAAGCAGCTAAACCCCATTATAAAAATAAATTACTTTGAAACACCCATGAAACAAAGACAGTGAAAGAGAGAGAAATTCTTACACAATGCGTTCAGGGGCTGTGATGCAACCTGGATTGACCATATCTAGACTCACAGCTGGATCAGACGTAAGGGTGGACACTCTTGGGGCTGAGAGGTTTGGTGAGGTTGGGTGAGCAAACGCAGACCCTTTAAAGTAATACTGCATGGTACCCATCGCATGGGTCCCAAATCTCCAGGTTCAAGGGCATCTTCCTACATCAAAAACATGCATGAGAAACCCAGAAGATGGTACACCGTGTGATGGGGAAAGGTTTCTAAAACGCACCTCATTTCTCATCGCCTTGTGCCCGGGTTCGCCATTCCAGCCGCTTTACTAGCAAGCTCCCTACTTGGAGCATCAGCACCTTTAACCTCCTGTTCCGTACAGGTTGCAATTTGTCCTGAGGATAAACGGGAAGACGTGGAACCAACGAGAGACTAGCTCTTGGTGTTGGGAACGGCACAGGTCACTCTATTTTCCCATCAGAAAGAAGAATTAACCACAGGCTCAGCCTGCCCCCCGGAACCAGAACAGGGCCTGAAGCCATTCTGCGATTTTGCGGCCAGCTCCCATAAAAACGAGTTGTAAAATGGAGGTTCAGGGCACTGCAATTCACAAACCTGCAGAGTTATAAATGATAACTCTCGTCCACAAATATATTGAGGGAAGGCAAAGAAGAGGATTTGAAATCAAGGCAGAATTGCAGGAAAGAGATTTCAGGAGGTAGATTCGAATCGCCTTTAAAGCACATGAAAAGCGGCAAAACGTTGACAATGATGCCCTTGGCCAAAAAGGGCGTATGCGTTTTTTCCTGAATATATTCAGGAAAAAACGCATACGCCCTTTTTGGCCAACCAAGCAACCTGGAAAGGCAAATCAGCGCTACAAAGCATTCTCGCTTCCCATCGGTCAAACGGACCATGCTGAAAAAAGTGTCAAAACCAGAAATGCAAGACAGGCCATGGAGAAAAGGGAGCCTTGCTATGCTGATGGGCCGGATGTAAATTGCCAACAGCCACTCTGGAGAAGTGTACGGTGTGTCCTGAAACATCGAAAAAATACAGCTTAGAGAACATAGGGCACTTCCACTCATGGGCGTATAAATTGGGAAAATTAAAAATCAGGAAGACACAGGCACCCCAAAGTTTAGGGCTGCTCTGTTGACAAGAACCTCCACTTCATGACACCTGAAATATCCCAGGAAAGAGAAAAATGGATAAAGAAGTGGTGGTCCTTATGTACAATGGAATAACACTCAGCCATGAAATCAATGTCATAAGGCTAGTAGCAGCATGATGAGTGGATTTAGGTACGACGATTCTAAGTGAAATAAGTCACACAGAAAAAGACACGTATCATAAGCTATCACTTATAGAGGGAATGTAAAAACCGCTACACTTGAACTGAATTACAAAGCAGAACAGAGTCACACGTTTAGAAAACACACTATGGCTGGTTAACGGGAAAGCTGAGGTGGGGTGATGCATAAAACAAGGGTTTCAAATTATCTGAGATACCGTTCCATAAACCCAATATGTAACAGACCTGAACTACTCCTTGCTCAGAGAACAGGACTCAACACACCCTATTCACCGCAAAAGAATATATTTGATTAGTAGTAATCTTAAAACCTATGTATTGATATCTCTCTGTTAGTTTGTCAAGTGGGTTTAAAGCGGCATTAACACAGTAGTGAAAAGCAGCTAAACCCCATTATAAAAATAAATTACTTTTAAAAACCCATGATACAAAGACAGTGAAAGAGAGAGAAATTCTTACACAATTCGTTCAGGGGCTGTGATGCAACCTGGATCGACCATATCTAGACCCACAGCTGGGTGAGACATAAGGGTGGACACTCTTGCGGCTGAGAGGTTTGGTGAGGTTGGATGAGCCAACGCAGACCCTTTAAATAATACTGCGTGACACCCATCCCATGGGTCCCAAATCTCCAGGTTCAAGGGCATCTTCCTACATCAAAAACATGCATGAGAAACCCAGAAGATGGTACACCATGTGATCGGGAAAGGTTTCTAAAATGGACCTCATTTATCATCTCCTTGTGCTCGGGTTCGCCATTCCAGCCACTTTCCTAGCAATCTCCCTACTTGGAGCATCAGCACCTTTAACCTCCTGTTCCGTACAGGTTGCAATTTGTACTGAGGATGAACGGGAAGAGGGGGAACCAATGAGAGACTAGATCTAGGTGTTGGGACAAGCACAGGTCACTCTATTTTCCCTTCAGAAAGAAGAATTAACCACAGGCTCAGCCTGCCCCCCGGAAGTAGAACAGGGCCTGAAGCAATCCTGCGCTTTTGCGGCCAACTCCCAAAAAAGCGAGTTGAAAAATGGATCTCAGGGGCACTGCAATTCACAAACCTGCAGAGTTATCAATGATAACTCTCGTCCACAAATATATTGAGGGAAGGCAACGAAGAGGATTTGAAAGCAAGGCAGAATTGCAGAAACAGACTTAAGGAGGTAGATTCGAATCGCCTTTAAAGCAAATGAAAAGCGGCAAAACGTTGACAATGATACCCTTGGCCAAAAAGGGCGTATGCGTTTTTTCCTGAATATATTCAGGAAAAAACGCATACGCCCTTTTTGGCCAACCAAGCAACCTGGAAAGGCAAATCAGCGATACAAACAAGTTTCGCTTCCCATCGGTCAAAAGGGCCATGCTGAAAAAAGTGTCAAAACCAGAAATGCAGGACAGGCCATGGAGAAATGGGAGCCTTGCTACACTGATGGGCGGGATGTAAATTGCCAACAGTCACTCTGGAGAAGTGTACGGTGTGTCCTGAAACATCTAAAAAACACAGCTTAGAGAGCATAGGGCATTTCCACTCATGGGCGTATAAATTGGGAAAACTAAAAATCAGCAAGACACAGGCACACCAAAGTTTAGGGCTGCTCTGTTGACAAGAACCTTCTCTTCATTACACCTTAAATATCCCAGGAAATAGGAAAATGGATAACGATGTTGTGGTCCTTATGTACAATGGAATATCACTCAGCCATGAAATCAATGTCATAAGGCTATTAGCAGCATGATGAGTGGATTTATGTTCGACGATTCTAAGTGAAATAAGTCACACAGAAAAAGACACTTATCATAAGCTATCACTTATAGAGGGAATGTAAAAACCGCTACACTTGAACTGAATTACAAAGCAGAACAGAGTCACACGTTTAGAAAACACACTATGGCTGCTTAACGGGAAAGGTGAGGTGGGGTGATGCATAAAACAAGGGTTTCATATTAGCTCAAATACCGATCCATAAACCCAATATGTAATAGACAAGACCTACTCCTTGCTCAGTGAAGTGGATGCAACACCCCCTATTCAACGAACAAGAATATATCTGACTAGTAAAAATCTTAAAACCTATGTATTGATTTCTCTCTGTAAGTGAATCAAGTGGCTGTAAAGGGGCATAAACACAGCAGTGAAAATCAGGTAAACCCCATTATAAAAATAAATTACTTTAAAATCCCAAAAAACAAAGACAGTGATAGAGGGAGAAATTTTTACATAATTCGTTCCGGGGCTGTGATGCAACCTCGTGTGACCATATCTAGACCCACAGCTGGATGAGAAATAAAGCTGGACACTCTTGGGGCTGAAGGTCTCTTTCCCTATTTACCAGATTGGGAACGTAGAAAGGCTGCCACCCTCTGGCCGTTACCTGCAAAAGCAGCTTTAAAACCTGTGCTAATGGTCACTTCATATGAACAAGTACTTCAGGGCTGTAAATGAAACGTGCCCTCAAAATGTCTTGAGGGAGGTAATGGCCAAAAATTTTCAAAATGTGACACTTACTTTAAGAAAACAGTTTGAAGAACTAAGCTGTAATCACAGTTTGATAAATAAAAAGGGCATGCTTTAAAGCTCAATTTCAACAGATTATGGGACACATGCAAATTCAACCACAGATAGGCATCAGCTCGCACCGGTTAGAATAACCATCAGCAAGAAAACTACAAACAATAAATATTGAAGGTGTTTTGGAGAAATGCATACCCTCAATTTTAAGTGGGACGTAACCTGGAAAGAGCCACTAATGAGAACTGAATGGTGGTGCCTTTAAAACATACACACTGAGCTACCATATGATACAGCAAGCCCACTCCTTGGCCTATAACATAAGAAGATATAACTGGAAAGACACAGGCAAGCAAATGTGCATTGCAGCAGTATTACAATAGCCAAGACATGGAGGCAACCAGAAAGTCCATCAAGAGGTGCGTGGCCAAAGAAGAACTGGTACACGTACAGATGGAATATTAGCCAGGGAAAAAAATGAAACAATGCCATTTGCAGCACCATGTATGATTCTTGAGGTAATCAGGCAAATTGTACTAAGTCAGAAAGCAAAAGACACATATCCTATAATATCACTTATAGGTCTTAGCTAAACATTGATACCAATGAAGATATTTCCACAGAGAAATGCAATCACAGATTCATTAAACAAACTTATGGTTCACCAAATGGAAAGGTGTGAGGATTGGATACATTAGGATATTGGGGTTAAGATAGATATAGAAACACATGTGAAATATGTAATCACCAAAGACCTACGTAATACCAAGACAAGACTACTCAACATCGTGTCATAACCTACATGGGAAAATGATCCAAAGAAGAATAGATATATGTATATGTTTAAAAGAACCACATCTTTCACACCTAGAAGAAACAAAACATTTTAATTAAATTTGCTCTGACAAAAAATAAAAATTAAATTAAAAAAAGAACAAGAAGTAATGAGACATAAACTTAAGGGGCTATTTGCTGGCACATTGCATTCTAATTTACAACCAGAACATGACTTCCATTAAGGCTCTGTCATCACTAATAAAGCAGCTTTATAAGCAATGTTGAAGGTAGCTTAAAAGAAGTCTCACTAATTATTGATAGTAACAAGGAAACAAAGAAAAGTAAAAATCTCACTGCAAAAAGTATACATAGGGTAAGGATAGTAGATCAAACACTTATTAAACTTCTGTAAAGAATAAAAGACAACAGTAGTATGTTTTTTTAAAAAGAGAGGGCCCAAATAAATCTGAAATGAAAGAGATGATGTTACAACGGACACCACAGAAATACAAAGTATCCTAAGATACACACAGGGTAACTCAGGGCTCAGACTGTACAGAGCCCACTCTCCAGTCCCCTGTACATGACTTACAGGAGCCTCAGGAACTGAGGAGGGGGTCCCTGAGGAGAGGCTCAAGATAGAATATGGTAGACATTAACATGACTGCATTCATCTTAAACATGCCTGAACTACATTCACACGAGATGATTTTGTCCTGTATGTACATCGGCACCTCTAGTTGGAACTGCAGATCTTTGGCTTCAACACCTCTACTGACAACATTAGCGTCACCTGCTGTGGACCGTCTCCTATAGGATTTCTAGAATCACAAAACATCGAAGCTTCACAGGACCCAGAGTCTGTGCAACTCCACACAGAGTCTCAGAGTCTCAACTCCACTCAGATACTCCACTCTTGGAGGGCACACACAAAGTAGTGTGCACATCAGGACCCAGGGGAAGGAGCAGTGACCCTGTAGGAGAATGACCAGAACTACCTGCTACTTTTAGAGGGTCTCCTGCAGAGGCAGGTGGTGGCTGTGGCTGTGGCTCACCGTGAGGACAACGACACTGGCAGCAGAAGTTCTGGGAAATACTCCTTGGTGTGAGCCCTCCCAGAGTCCGCCATTAGCCCCACCAAGAGCAAGGTAGGCTCCAGGGCTGGGTCGCCTCAGGCCAAACAACCAACAGGGAGGGAACCCAGCCCCATGCATCAGCAGACAAGCGGATTAAACTTTTTATTAAAGTTTTATTTAATCCGTAGACAAGCGGATTAAAGCTCTGCCCACCAAAGCAACACCCAGCTCTACCCACCACCAGTCCTTCCCATCAGGAAGCTTGCACAAGCCTCTAAGATAGACTCATCCACCGGAGAGCAGACAGCAGAAGCAAGAAGAACTACAATTCTGCAGCCTGTGGAAGGAAAACCACATTCACAGAAAGATAGACAAAATGAAAAGGCAGAGGACTTTATACCAGATCAAGGAACAAGATAAAACCCCAGAAAAAAAAACAAAATGAGGTGGAGATAGGGAACCTTCCAGAAAAAAAATTCAGAATAATGATAGTGAAGTTGAGCCAAGACCTTGGAAAAAGAAAGGAGGCAAAGATCGAGAAGATGCAAGAAATGTTTAACAAAGACCTAGAAGAATTAAGGAACAAACACCTAGAAGAATTAAAGAACAAACAAACAGAGGTGAACAATGGAATAACTGAAATGAAAAATACACTAGAAGGAATCAGTAGCAGAATAACTGTGACAGAAGAACGGATAAGTGACCTGGAAGACAGAAAGGTGGAAATCACTGCCATGGAACAGAATAAAGAAAAAGAATGAAAATAAACGAAGACACCCCAAGAGTCCTCTGGGACAACATTAAACGCAACAACATTCGCATTATAGGGGTCCCAGAAGGAGAAGAGAGAGAGAAAGGACCCGAGAATATATTTAAAGAGATAATGGTCAAAAACTTCCCTAGCATGGGAAAAGAAATAGCCACCCAAGTCCAGAAGCACAGAGTGTCCCAGGCAGGATAAACCAAAGGAGAAAAATGACAAGACACATAGTAATCAAATTGACAAAAATTAACGACAAAGAAAAATGATTGAAAGCAGCAAGGGAAAAATGACAAATAACATACAAGGGAACTCCCATAAGGATAACAACTGATTTCTCAGCAGAAAATCTACAAGCCAGAAGGAAGTGGCATGATAAATTTAAAGTGATGAAAGGGAAGAACCTACAACCAAGAGTACTCCACCCTGCAAAGAGCTCATTCAGATTTGATGGAGAAATCAAAAGCCTTACAGACAAGCAAAAGCTAAGAGAATTCAGCACCATGAAACCAGCTCTACACCAAATGCTAAAGGAACTTCTCTAAGTGGGAAACACAAGAGAAGAAAAGGACCCACCAAGACAAACCCATAACAATTAAGAAAATAGTAGTAGGAACATACATATCGATAATTACCTTAAACGTGAATGCACTACATGTTCCAACCAAAAGACACAGGCTCGCTGAATGGATACAAAAACAAGACCCATATATATGCTGTCTACAAGAGATCCATTTCAGACCTAGGGACACATACAGACTCAAAGTGAGGCGATGGAAAAATATATTCTATGCAAATGAAAATCAAAAGAAAGCTGGAGTAGCAATATTCATATCAGATAAAATAGACTTTAAAATAAAGAATGTTACAAGAGACAAGGAAAGGCACTACATAATGGTCAGGGGATCAATCCAAGGAGAAGATATAACAATTATAAATATATATGTACCCAAAATAGGAGCAGCTCAATGTATAAGGCAACTGCTAACAGCTATAAAAGAGGAAATCGACAGTAACACAATAATAGCGGGGGACTTTAACAGCTCACTTACACCAGTGGAGATCAGCCAGACAGAAAATTAATAAGGAAACACAAGCTTTAAATGACACAATAGACCAGATAGAGTTAATTGATATTTATAGGACATTCCATCCAAAAACAGCAGATTACACGTTCTTCTCAACTGCACACGGAACATTCTCCAGGATAGATCACATCTTGGGTCACAGATAAAGCCTCAGTAAATTTAAGAAAACTGAAATCATATCAAGCAGCTGTTCCGACCACAATGCTATGAGATTAGAAATCAATTACACGGAAAAAACCGTAAAAAACACAAACACATGGAGGCTAAACAACACGTTACTAAATAACCAAGAGATCACTGAAGAAATCAAAGAGGAAATCAAAAACTACCTAGAGACAAATGACAACAAAAACACGATGATCCAAAACCTATGGGATGCAGCAAAAGGAGTTCTAAGAGGGAAGTTTATAGCAATACAAGCCTACCTCAAGAAACAAGAAAAATCTCAAATAAACAATCTAACCTTACACCTAGAGGAACTAGAGAAAGAAGAACAAAACCCAAAGTTAGTAGAAGGAAAGAAATCATAAAGATCAGAGCAGAAATAAATGAAATAGAAACAAAGAAAACGAAAGCAAAGATCAATAAAACTAAAAGCTGGTTCTTTGAGAAGATAAGCAAAAATGATCAACCTTTAGCCGGACTCCAGAAAAAGAGGGAGAGGACGCAAATCAACAAAATTAGAAGTGAAAAAGCAGAAGTTATAACAGACACCACAGGAATACAAAGCATCCTAAGAGACTACTACAAGCAACTCTAGGCCAATAAAATGGACAATCTGGAAGAAATGGACAAATTCTTAGAAAGGGATAACCTTCTAAGACTGAACCAGGAAGAAATAGAAAATATGAACAAACCTATCACAAGCAATGAAATTGAAACTGTGATTAAAAATCTTCCAACAAACAAAAGTCCAGAACCAGATGGCATCACAGGTGAATTCTATCAAACATTTAGAGCAGAGCTAACACCCAACCTTCTCAAATTCTTCAAAACAATTGCAGCGGAAGGAACACTCCCAAACTCATTCTATGAGACCACCATCACCCTGATACCAAAATCAGACAGAGATACTACAAGGAAAGAAAATTATAGACCAATATCACTGATGAATATAGATGTAAAAATCCTCAACAAAATACTAGCAAACAGAATCGAACAACACATGAAAAGGATCATACACCATGATCAAGTGGGGTTTATCCCAGGGATGCGAGGATTCTTCAATATACACAAATCAATGTGATACACCATATTAACAAACTGTAGAATAAAAGCATATGATCATCTCAATAGATGAAGGAAAAGATTTTGAGAAAATTCAACACTCATTTACGATAAAAACTCTGCAGAGTGTGGGCATAGAGGGAAACTACCTCAACATAATAAAGGCCATATATGACAAACCCACAGCAAACAACATTCTCAATGGTGAAAAACTGAAAGCGTTTCCTCTAAGATCAGGAACAAGACGAGGATGTCCACTCTCACCACTGCTATTCAACATAGTTTTGGAAGTCCTAGCCATGGCAATCAGAGAAGAAAAAGAAATAAAAGGAATACAAAAAGGAAAAGAAGAAGTAAAATTGTCACTGTTTGCAGATGACATGATATCATAGATAGAGAATCCTAAAGATGCCACCAGAAAACCACTGGAGCTAATCAATGAATTTGGTAAAGTTGCAGGATACAAAATTAATGCACAGAAATTGCTTGCATTCCTATACACTAACAATGAAAGATCAGAAAGAGAAATTAAGGAAACAATCCCATTACCACTGCAACAAAAAGAATAAAATACCTAGGAATAAACCTACCTAAGGAAGTAAAAGACCTGTACTCAGAAAACTATAAGACACTGATGAAAGAAATCAAAGATGATATAAACAGATGGAGACATATACCATGTTCTCGGATTAGAAGAATCAATATTGTGAAAATGACTATACTACCCAAAGCAATCTACAGATTCAATGCAATCCCGATCAAAATACCTTTGGCATTTTCTACAGAACAAGAAAAAAAAAATCTTAAAATTTGTAGGGAGACACAAAAGACCCTGGATAGCCAAAGCAGTCTTGAGGGGGGAAAAAAAAGAGCTGGAGGAATCAGACTTCCAGACTTCAGACTATATTGCAAAGCTACAGTAATCAAGATAATATGGTACTGACACAAGAACAGAAATATAGGTCAATAGAGCAGGATAGAAAGCACAGAGATAAACCCACGTACCTATGGTTCACTAATCTATGACAAAGGAGGCAAGGGTATACAATGGAGAAAAGACAGTGTCTTCAGCAAGTGGTGCTGGGAAAACTGGACAGTTACATGTAAAAGAATGAAATTAGTACACACCCTAACACCATACACAAAAATAAACTCAAAATGGATTAGAGACCTAAATATAAGACCAGCCACTATAAAACTCTTAGAGGAAAACATAAGCAGAACAGTCTATGACATAAATCACAGCAAGATCCTTTTTGACCCACCTCCTAGAGAAATGGAAATAAAAACAAAAATAAAAAAATGGGACCGAATGAAACATAAATTCTTTTGCACAGCAAAGGAAAACATAAGCAAGATGAAAAGACAACCATCAGAATGGGAGAAAATATTTTCAAATGAAGCAAATGGCAAAGGATTAATCTCCAAAAAGCAGCTCATGTAGCTCAATATCACAAAACCAAACAACCCAATCCAAAAATGGGCAGAAGACCTAAATAGACATTTCTCCAAAGAAGATATACAGGTTGCCAACAAACACATGAAAGGATGCTGAACATCACTAATCATTAGAGAAATGCAAATCAAAACTACAGTGAGGTATCACCTCACACCAGTCAGAATGGCCATCATCAAAAAATCTACCAACAATAAATGCTGGAGAGGCATTTATTGGAGCAAAGGGAACCCTCTTGCACTGTTGGTGGGAATGTAAATTGATATAGCCACTAGGGAGAACGGTATGGGGGTTCCTTAAAAACTAAAAATAGAACTACCATACAACCCAGCAAACCCACTCCTGGACATTTACCCTGAGAAAACCATAATTCAAAAAGAGTCATGTACCACAATGTTCACTGTAGCTCTATTTACAATAGCCAGGACATGGAAGCAACCTAAGTGTCCATCAACAGATAAATGGATAAGGAAGATGTGGCACAAATATACAATGGAACATTATTCAGCCATAAAAAGAAACGAAATTGAGTTACTTTTAGTGAGGTGGATGGATCTAGAGTCTGTCCTACAGAGTGAAGTAAGTCAGAAAGAGAAAAACAAATACCGTATGCTAACACATATATATGGAATCTTAAAAAAAAAAGTTTATGAAGAACCTAGGGGCAGGAAAGGATTAAGGACACAGACGTAGAGAAAGGACTTGAGGACATGGGGAGAGGGAAGGGTAAGCTGGGACAAAGTGAGAGAGTGGTATGGACATATATACACTACCAAATGTAAAATTGATAGCTACTGGGAAGCAGCCACATAGCACAGGGAGATCAGCGCTGTGCTTTGTGACGACCTAAAAGGGTGGGATAAGGGAGTGAGAGGGAGTTGCAAGAGGGAGGGGATATGGTGTTATATGTATACGCACAGCTGATTCACTTTTTTATACAGCAGAAACTAACACACAATTGTAAAGCAATTATACTCCAATAAAGATGTAAAAGAAAAAAAAAAGCCCAGAGATAAACCTACACACCTATGGCCCACTAATCTATGACAAAGGAGGCAAGGGTATACAAAGGAGAAAAGACAGTCTCTTCAATAAGTGGTGCTGGGAAAAATGGACAGCTACATGTAAAAGAATGAAATTAGAACACTCCCTAACACCATACACAAAAAATAAACTCAAAATGGATTAGAGACCGAAATGTAAGACCGGACACTATAAAACTCTTAGAGGAAAACATAGGAAGAATACTCTTTGACATAAATCACAGCAAGATCTTTTTTGATCCACCTCCTAGAGTAATGGAATAAAAAAAAAAATAAACATATGGGAGCAAATGAAACCTAAAAGCTTTTGCAAAGCAAAGGAAACTACAAACAAGACGAAAAGACAACCCTCACAATGGGAGAAAATATTTGCAAACGAATCAATGGACAAAGGATTAATCTCCAATGTATATAAACAGCTCATGCAGCTCAACAGTAAAAAAACAAACAACCCAATCCAAAAATGGGCAGATGACGTAAATAGACATTTGTCCCAAGAAGACATACAGATGACCAAGAAGCACATGAAAAGCTGCTCAACATCACTAATTATTAGAGAAATATAAACCAAAACTACAATGAGGTATCGCCTCACACGAGTTAGAATGGGCATCATCAGAAAATCTACAAGCAACAAATGCTGGAGAGGGTGTGGAGAAAAGGGAACCCTCTTACACTATTTGTGGGAATGTAAATTGATACAGTCACGATGGAGAACAGTATGGAGGTTCCTTAAGAAACTAAAAATAGAATTACCATATGACCCAGCAATCCCACTACTGGCCATATACCCAGAGAAAACCATAATTCAAAAAGACATATTCACCACAATATTCATTGCAGCACTATTTACAATAGCCAGGTCATGGAAGCAACCTAAATGCCCATAGACAGACGAACAGAAAAGATGTGCTACATATATAAAATGGAATATTACTCAGCCATAAAAAGGAATGAAATTGGGTCATTTGTAGAGACGTGGATAGATCTAGAGACTGTCATACAGAGTGAAGTAAGTCAGAAAGAGAAAAACAAATATCGTATATTAACGCATACATGTGGAACCTAGAAAAATGGTAAAGATGAACCGGTTTGCAAGGCAGAAATAGAGACACAGATGTAGAGAACAAATGTATGGACACCAAGGGGGGAAAGTGGCAGGGTGGTGGTGGTGGGATGAATTGCGAGCCTGGGATTGACATATATACACTTATATGTATAAAATAGGTTACCAATAAGAGCCTGCTGTATAAAAAAATGAATAAAATAAATTCAAAAATTAAAAAATAAGTAATACTTAAAAAAATAAAACAGAAAAAAAGTTCTGTCCTTCCCATAGACGTATTTATATGAATGAATTATTTCCATGCTTATATCCATAAATACAAAAAGAGGAATAAAACTTACCTTGAACCAAAAAAGAAAAAAAAAAAAAAAAACAGAACCCACTGGTCATACAGAGGAAAACCCTATCAGGGCACTTGCTCCAGGGGTAAACAATTCTGAAGTTGGTCACAGGTGGGGAATCATCTCCCATGCAGCCAGCAGCCCCCACACGAGGAGCGTCCTCATTGCAAAGCTGGGGGACCGTGAGGAGGCGTCTCTGAGTAAACGTGAGCTGAGCCCCAGGCCAGCTGCTGCTGAACTTTTCCCACCCTTCCCAGGTAAAACACCTGAATGTGTGCAAAGACTTTAAAAACTAGAGGAAGGGGCTTGGAGTCACACCAGCGACAGCACGCAGGCCGACTTGGTGCCTGCAGGCCAGCCAGGATGGTCCTGGCCCCGGGCGCTCGTCTGGAAGCTTTCCATTTCCCTGCCTGAGGTACCCCTCCTGTCCCGGCCCCCACTGCTTTTTTCCTTCCTCACCTCTGCCCGGGGAGAAATTCCAGCAGCAAGTATGGGTGACACATCCTCTTCTTTAGCAGGTGGCAGCCCGGCAACTCCTGCAGAAAGTCCAGCAGAGCCCCAGTCACACTGGGCCACTCATAGAGCCGTGGGCCCTACTCCCTCCCACCAGCCCAACCCCGAGACTGCTGACGGGGCAGAGAATATGGCGTCAGGCACAGCTGCAGAGGCTTTTGCTGCCTGGAGGGGTGTTTATATTGACCTCAACCCAGGCACACCTGGGAAGGGCTGGCCGGCTGGGTCAGGCTGCCCAGGTCAGCCAATCCTCGCCCCTCAGGGGCTCAGAGTTGCAGGAAATGGGCCTTGCTGCACCGGCCAGATCCAAGGAACAGGTGTAGGGTCCCGAGAGTCAGGATAGATAAGGGGCGGCAGCCCTGGCTTGTTTTCGAATCATTTTATCTGGTCCATGAGTGGGAGACAACTTCAAGAAGACCCTCTGCTAATGAGAGGAACCCAGGAGTCAGGGAGAGGAGGGGTGGTGGGTGGAGACAGAGGCCTGGTGCCCCGGCTGCAGTGGAAGCCCCTGGAAGACCAGGCAGAGGGAGGCCGCACAGAGTGAAGCCTAGGGTCACAGACCTGTTGGAGCTGCTGTTTGTTAGTTCAAGCTCTGCTCTGAGGTGCTCTGTGTCAGCTCTGAGTGACAGGGGTGCTGGGGGTGCTCTGCAATGAGGGCTATGTGCACGGTTCCTGTGTGCCCAGCCCTGCCGGGGTACCTGTCCACGGGAGCTCCATATCCAGGGAGGGGCCTGCCCACGAGAGCCCCGTGGGCTGCTGCGTACCTGCCCAGGTGAGCTCCATATCCTGGGAGGGGCCTGACCACAAGAGCCCCGTGGGCTGCTGGGGACCTGCTAGAGGACGCCAGGACAGTCAGTGAAGCCACAGAGGATATACATCTAGTAGTTCCTAATTCCTACACCCTGCTGGTCATTCTACCATCCACCAGGACATGGCATTCTGTATTAGACTTCAATGATGCCTTCTTCTGTATTCCATTAGTCCCAGAGTCACAAGAAATTTTGGCTGTGAGTGGCAGGACTCAACCTACAACAAAAACAATACTGCTGGGCCGTCCTGCCCCAGGGGTTCAAAAATTCCCACACCATCTTTGGGGAAACGTTAGCTAAAGACCTAAAAGATCTACCTCTGGAGAAGGGAACCCTCCTTCAATATGCAGATGACATTCTGATCACCAGCCCGACTAAGGAGGCCTCTGAACTACCTAGCCAATAAAAGATAGAAGGTGTCCAAGGAAAAGGCTCAAATATCACAAACTAAGGTGGCCTTCCTGGGCTTCATTCGCACAGAAGGTCGGAGAAGCCCACCCCAGGAAAGGGAAGAAGCCATTTGCAGCCTCACCTTTCCTGAAACTAGAAGACAGCTTAGGGGTTCCTGGGGAGACCGGGGTTTGCTGCATCTGGATCCCTAACTACAGTCTAATAGCTGGGCCTCTATATGAAACACTGAAAGGAAAAGATGATGATCCTTTTGAATAGAATCCAGAAGCGGCCTTTCAAGAATGGAAAGAGCAGTCAATTCAGACCCTGGCCCTGGACCTCCCTAAGTTAGCTAAACCCTTTGACCTTTACATTCCTGGTCCAAGGCGAATCGCCCTTGGAGTATTAGTGCAAAAACTGGGACCACTTGAAATGGAACAATGTAAGAATGCCCTCCAGGCATTGGCCAGCCACCCCATCCGACCAGGATACTGGGGGTATCTAAAAACCTGGAAATCAGCAGCCCGCAAGGCCAGCTCCCTCCTAAGGGAAAAGGACGCCACTTGGTGATCCTAACCACCCACCATGCCCTGAAGTTGCAGGGATTGCTCCGTGGGCACAATGACCTCGAGTGAGGAGGCCCTCCAACACCAACCTCCAGAGAGACAACCTGGGGCAATGGGCCCCCATGACGACTCGTGTGACCATCACTTGACCTGGAGCTTCTCTCAGAAAACAACAAGAGTGTGCCCCCAAAGAGCAGACTATTGCTTACAGGACTTACTGCACCCAGAGCGGAGCTAATAAACTTGGCAGGGGAACCGTAAATAACGCTGCCACCATAGAAAAGCCTACAGACACCGCAGTGACGGCGGCCAATGAGACCGGCTGTACTCCTGGCTACTTCAAAAGGCCGTTGACTGAGTGGCCGTCATGGTCCTGGATCACCACCGGCCCTGGACTGTCTGGGAGTTGAGCAAGCAGGGCTCTGACACCTGGTGCTGTTTGTACGTTAATTCAGTGGCCTAACTGAAGAAAGCACAGACTACTGGTCAGAGCATCTAGGCTGGCAGAAACCGTCAGCCTAAGGGGGCCGAACCAATGTGGAGCAGGGTAAAACCGCCCACCCCCCCAGCGTCTCTGCACATCTCTTTCCTGGACCCTTAAAGGTCATTAGAATCTATAAAACTTCCAATGCTGGTGCTCAGGCAGACGAGCAGTGAGGGAGGAGGCCTGCGGACAATCAACCTCACCTGGAGGCTGCTGGGGAGAAGTCCTGCCCCTCCCCCCGGGTATGAGGACACCCAACTCAGCATGAAGCATTTACAGAAGACGTGTCTGCACCCTCAGCGCCCCAAGAATGAGGAATGGGACAAAAGGCAGAGGAGGGCTTTGTCACTGGCAAAGCCCATTAAAAATTCCTGGGAGATAAAAATAGAATCTGGGCAATAAAATAAAGTCTAACCATTTTTTCCTTTGTGCTTTGTCTAATTTCACTTGCTCCTAGGTTTCCACATGCAGAGGTCCCACACCCGACACTTCAGACCCGATTTCCTCGTGCAAAATGGCTGGGCCGACACCTCAGCTCGTGGGGCCCCGTGCAGACTCTGCGACATAGAGCCTGAGCTCCAGGCAACCTGGCCCTCGAGAGCTCCGCCCCCTCCCTCCCGCTGATGCTGACAGGATCCCTACACAGCAGCCCGGCCCACAACCCGCAGGGGAGCACACACTCTCACCTCTCCATTCTCTGATCAAAATATAAAGTTTTCCTTTGCTTCTGAACCAAAGTCAGTCTCGATCTGTTGGCTCCAATGACACTGGGCAGGGAGACCCTTGTTGGGGCCCACTCTGCAGGATCAGTAACAGAATTTGAGAACATTGTAACTTCAATGAACAGATGTGTGAGCCAAACGGTAATTAACATAGAGCAGTGTATAAGGCTCGTGTAAAATAAGATGTTTCTAACACTTCCATTTGATATTTCCATCACTTTATTATAAGCAAGTTCAGTGGAGGGGATTGTCTTATTTGGCAGGTCAAGAGTAGAGAAATGCAGTGATTTCTTTCCAAGGATGTACATCTAATAATCTTGGTTGAAGTTTCAACCTTGTTTGGAATGATTTTCCATTGAAAATGATACCTCTCTTTCAGCTCCTAGATTTCTGAGAAGTATAAAATCTTATATTTTTTATTACCAAAGGGGAAAGGTGGGAGGAGGGATAAATTAACAGTTTCAGATTAACATATACACACTGCTATGCATAAAATATATCATCAACAGGGAACTACTGTGTAGCACAGGGAACTATACTCAATATTTTGTAATGACCCCTGAGGGGAAATAATCTGAAAAACGATAGATATCTATATCGACATCATCTATCAACTACAGATAAAATGGAAACTAAAGGAGGCCGATGGTGAGCGTTTCTGAACCTGAAGACTTCAATCATCTAAAGTTCGGACTCTGCCCACGGCCCAAGTCCCTTAATGAACACACATGTACCAGTAGCTTAAAAATTCCCCAGATTGGAGTTCGGGGAGACACTGATTTGGAAAAATCCCTTGTGTTCTCCTTACATACACGGGACCTTTCCTACAGCTAAAACATGCCTGTGACACCCAGAAGATGGAACACGGTTGGATCAGGAAGATTTTGGAAAAGGCACCAAAACGCCTAATTTCCTGGTTGTTGGGTTCACCCCTCCAGCCTTTTTCCTTAACATCTCCCCACTAGAGGATGTCAGCACCTTCAACATCCAGTTGCACAGAAATCGGAATTTGTCCAAAGGAAGAAGGGGAAGGAGGAGAAACAAGGGGAGCCAAGCCCTAGATGTTCGGAGAGGCA
Source organism: Balaenoptera borealis (assembly GCF_965194805.1). NCBI lineage: Eukaryota > Metazoa > Chordata > Mammalia > Artiodactyla > Balaenopteridae > Balaenoptera > Balaenoptera borealis. Next base: position 616,524 of record NW_028123821.1, read on the forward strand.
CATGTCACTCTACTTTCCAGTCAGGAAGAAGAATTAAGCAAAGGCTTAGCCTGCCACCGGGAACCAGAGTAGGGACAGAAGCAAACGAGCGGTTCTGCGGAAAGCTCCCAAAAAAGCGAGTTGAAAAATGGAGCTCAGGGGCACTGCAATTCACAAACCTGCAGAGTTATAAATGATAACTCTCGTCCACAAATATATTGAGGGAAGGCAACGAAGAGGATTTGAAATTAAGGCAGAATTGCAGGAAACAGATTTCAGGAGATAGATTCGAATCACCACTAAAGCACATGAAAAGCGGCAAAACGTCGACAATGATGCACTTGGCCAAAAAGAGCATATGCGTTTTGTTCTGAATCAATTCAGGAAAAAACCCATAGGCCCTTTTTGGCCAACCAAACAAGCCGGAAATGCAATTCAGCGCTACAAAGAAGTCTGACTTCCCATCGGTCAAAATGGCCTTCCTAAAAAAGTGTAAAACAAGAAAAGCAGGAGAGGCCAGGGAGGAAAGAGAGCCTTGCTACACTGATGGGCGGGATGTAAATGGCCAACAGCCACTCTGGAGAAGTGTACGGTGTGTCCTGAAACATCTAAAAAACACAGCTTAGAGAGAATAGGGCACTTCCACTCATGGGGGTATAAATTGGGAAAATGAAAAATCAGCAAGACACAAGCACACCAAAGTTTAGGGCTGCTCTCTTGACAAAGACCTCCACTTCATTCCACCTTAAATATCCCAGGAAAGAGAAAAATGGATAAAGAAGTTGTGGTCCTTATGTACAATGGAATATCACTCAGCCATGAAATCAATGTCATAAGGCTAGTAGCAGCATGATGAGTGGATTTAGGTACGACGATTCTAAGTGAAATAAGTCACACAGAAAAGGACACTTCTCATAAGGTCTCACTGATAGAGGGAATGTAAAAACCGTTACACTTGAACTGAATTACAAAAGAGAACAGAGTCACACATGCAGAAAACACACTATGGGTGCTAACGGGAAAGGTGAGGTGGGGTGATACATAAAACAAGGGTTTCAAATTAGCTCAGATACCGTTGCATAAACCCAATATGTAATAGACAAGACCTACTCCTTGCTCAGAGAACTGGACTCAACACGCCCTATTCACCGCAAAACATTATATCTGACTAGTAATAATCTTAAAACCTATATATTGATATCTCTCTGTTAGTGTGTCAAGTGGATGTAAAGCGGCATAAACACAACAGTGAAAAGCAGCTAAAACCCATTATAAAAATAAATAACTTTGAAAAACCCATGAAACAAAGACAGTGAAAGAGAGAGAAATTCTTACACAATGCGTTCAGGGGCTGTGATGAAACTTGGATTGACCATATCTAGACCCACAGCTGGATGAGACATAAGGGTGGACACTCTTGCGGCTGAGAGGTTTGGTGAGGTTGGGTGAGCAAATGCAGACCCTTTAAAGTACTACTGCGTGGTACCCATCCCATGGGTCCCAAATCTCCAGGTTCAAGGGCATCTTCCTACATCGAAAACATGCATGAGAAACCCAGAAGATGGTACACCGTGTGATGGGGAAAGGTTTCTAAAACGCACCTCATTTCTCATCTCCTTGTGCCCGGGTTCGCCATTCCAGCCACTTTACTAGCAATCTCCCTACTTGGAGCATCAGCACCTTTAACCTCCTGTTCCATACAGGTTGCAATTTGTCCTGAGGATGAACGGGTAGATGGGGAACCAATGAGAGACTAGTTCTTGGTGTTGGGACAGGCAAAGGTCACTCTATTGTCCCATCAGGAAGAAGAATTTACCACAGACTCAGCATGCCCCCCGGAACCAGAACAGGGCCTGAAGCCATCCTGCGCTTTTGCGGCCATCTCCAAAAAAGCGAGTTGTAAAATGGAGCTACAGGGCACTGCAATTCACAAACCTGCAGAGTTATAAATGATAACTCTCGTCCACAAATATATTGAGGGAAGGCAAAGAAGAGGATTTGAAATCAAGGCAGAATTGCAGGAAACAGATTTCAGGAGGTAGATTCGAATCGCCTTTAAAGCACATGAAAAGCGGCAAAACGTTGACAATGATGCCCTTGGCCAAAAAGGGCGTATGCGTTTTTTCCTGAATATATTCAGAAAAAAACGCATACGCCCTTTTTGGCCAACCAAGCAACCTGGAAAGGCAAATCAGCGCTACAAAGAAGACTCGCTACCCATCGCTCAAAAGGGCCATGCTGAAAAGTGTCAAAACCAGAAATGCAGGACAGGCCATGGAGAAATGGGTGCCTTGCTACACTGATGGGCGGGATGTAAATTGCCAACAGCCACTCTGGAGAAGTGTACGGTGTGTCCTGAAACATCTAAAAAACACAGCTTAGAGAGCATAGGGCACTTCCACGCATGGGGGTATAAATTGGGAAAATTAAAAATCAGCAAGACACAAGCACCCCAAAGTTTAGGGCTGCTCTGTTGACAAGGACCTCCACTTCATTCCACCTTCAATATCCCAGGAAAGAGAAAAATGGATAAAGAAGTTGTGGTCCTTATGTACAATGGAATATCACTCAGCCCTGAAATCAATGTCATAAGGCTAGTAGCAGCATGATGAGTGGATTTAGGTACGACGACTCTAAGTGAAATAAGTCACACAGAAAAGGACACTTCTCATAAGGTATCACTTATAGAGGGAATGTAAAAACCGTTACACTTGAACTGAATTACAAAACAGAACAGAGTCACACATGCAGAAAACACACTATAGTTGCTTAACGGGAAACGTGAGGTGGGGTGATACATAAAACAAGGGTTTCAAATTAGCTCAGATACCGTTCCATAAACCCAATATGTAATAGACAAGACCTACTCCTTGCTCAGAGAACTGGACTCAACACGCCCTATTCACCGCACAAGAATATATCTGACTAGTAATAATCTTAAAACCTATGTATTGATATCTCTCTGTTAGTGTGTCAAGTGGGTGTAAAGCAGCATAAACACAGCGGTGAAAAGCAGCTAAACCCCATTATGAAAATAAATTACTTTGAAAAACCCATGAAACAAAGACAGTGAAAGAGAGAGAAATTCTTACACAATGCGTTCAGGGGCTGTGATGCAACCTGGATTGACCATATCTAGACCCACAGCTGGATGAGACCTAAGGGTGGACACTCTTGGGGCTGAGAGGTTTGGTGAGGTTGGGTGAGCAAACACAGACCCTTTAAAGTAATACTGCGTGGTACCCATCGCATGGGTCCCAAATCACCAGGTTCAAGGGCATCTTCCTACATCGAAAACATGCATGAGAAACCCAGAAGATGGTACACCGTGTGATGGGGAAAGGTTTCTAAAACGCACCTCATTTCTCATCTCCTTGTGCCCGGGTTCGCCATTCCAGCCGCTTTACTAGAAATCTCCCTACTTGGAGCATCAGCACCTTCAACCTCCTGTTCCGTACAGGTTGCAATTTTTCCTGAGGATGAACGGGAAGACGGGGAACCAATGAGAGACTGGCTCTTGGTGTTGGGACAGGCACAGGTCACTCTATTTTCCCATCAGGAAGAAGAATTAACCACAGGCTCAGCCTGCCCCCCGGAACCAGAACAGGGCCTGAAGCCATCCTGCGCTTTTGCGGCCAGCTCCCAAAAACGCGAGTTGTAAAATCGAGCTTCAGGGCACTGCAATTCACAAACCTGCAGAGTTATAAATGATAACTCTCGTCCACAAATATATTGAGGGAAGGCAAAGAAGAGGCTTTGAAATCAAGGCAGAATTGCAGGAAACAGATTTCAGGAGGTAGATTCGAATCTCCTTTAAACCACATGAAAAGCGACAAATCGTTGACAATGATGCCCTTGGCCAAAAAGGGCGTATGCGTTTTTTCCTGAATATATTCAGGAAAAAACGCATACGCCCTTTTTGGCCAACCAAGCAACCTAGAAAGGCAAATCAGTGCTACAAAGAAGTCTCGCTTCCCATCGGTCAAAAGGGGCATGCTGAAAAAAGTGTCAAAACCAGAAATGAAGGACAGGCCATGGAGAAATGGGTGCCTTGCTACACTGATGGGCGGGACGTAAATTGCCAACAGCCACTCTGGCACTAGTATTTAAGGAACAGCTTAGAAAGAGAATCCTAATGTGATTTCTTTATAATGGGTGTGTTCCTTATCTTATCCTAGTGTTTAAACTCTTCTCCATGCCTGGACCCCCAAATAATATTCCTTTACGTGCTAAGGGGTATCTAGAGAGTGGGATAGGTTTAATAACTACCCTAATCCTAACGCGTACCCTAACCCTAACCCTAACACATACCCTACGCCGTATCCGAACCCCTCCCCGAACCCGTACCCTAAGCCGTACCCTAAGCCTAACCCTAAGCCTAACCCTAACCCTAGGCTACCCTTGACTGCTTCTGCCTCCAATAGATTTCCTAAGCACTAGTGTTTTAAGGAACAGCTTAAAAAGAGAATCCTAATGTGATTTCTTTATAATGGGTGTGTTCCTTATCTTATCCTAGTGTCTAAACTCTTCTCCATGGCTGGACCCCCAAATAATATTCCTTTACGTGCTAAGGGGTATCTAGAGAGTGGGATAGGTTTAATAACTACCCTAATCCTAACGCGTACCCTAACCCTAACCCCTACCCTAAGCCTAACACGTACCCTAATCCTAACCCGTACCCTAAACCGAGCCCTAACCCTAACACTAACCCTAACCCTAACCCTAACCCATACCCTACGCCGTACCCGAACCCCTCCCCGAACCCGTACCCTAAGCCGTACCCTAACCCTATCCCTAAGCCTAACCCTAACCCTAGGCTACCCTTGACTGCTTCTGCCTCCAATAGATTTCCTAAGCACTAGTGTTTTAAGGAACAGCTTAAAAAGAGAATCCTTAAGTGATTTCTTTATAATGGGTGTGTTCCTTATCTTATCCTAGTGTCTAAACTCTTCTCCATGGCTGGACCCCCAAATAATATTCCTTTACGTGCTAAGGGGTATGTAGAGAGTGGGATAGGTTTAATAACTACCCTAACCCTAACGCGTACCCTTACCCTAACCCCTACCCTAAAACTAACACGTATCCTAATCCTAACCCGTACACTAAACCGAGCCCTAATCCTAACACTAACCCTAACCCTAACCCTAACGCTAACCCATACCCTACGCCGTACCCGAACCCCTCCCCGAACCCGTACCCTAAGCCGTACCGTAACCCTAACCCTAAGCCTAACGCTAACCCTACGCTACCCGTGACTGCTTCTGCCTCCAATAGATTTTCTAAGCACTAGTGTTTTAAGGAACGGCTTAAAAAGAGAATCCTAATGTGATTTCTTTATAATGGGTGTGTTCCTTATCTTATCCTTGTGTCTAAACTCTTCTCCATGGCTGGACCCCCAAATAATATTCCTTTACATGCTAAGGGGTATCTAGAGAGTGGGATAGGTTTAATAACTACCCTAACCCTAACGCATTCCCTAACCCTAACCCCTAGCCTAACCCTAACACGTACCCTAATCCTAACCCGTACCCTTAACCGAGCCCTAACCCTAACACTAAACCTAACACTAACCCTAACCCATACCCTACGCCGTACCCGAACCCCTCCCCGAACCCGTACCCTAAGCCGTACCGTAACCCTAACCCTAAGCCTAACCCTACCCCTAGGCTACCCTTGACTGTTTCTGCCTCCAATAGATTTCCTAAGCACTAGTGTTTTAAGGAATGGCTTAAAAAGGGAATCCTAATGTAATTTCTTTATAATGGGTGTGTTCCTTATCTTATCCTAGTGTCTAAACTCTTCTCCATGGCTGGACACCCAAATAATATTACTTTACGTGCTAAGGGGTATCTAGAGAGTGGGATAGGTTTAATAACTACCCTAACCCTAACGCGTACCCTAACCCTAAACCCTACCCTAACCCTAACACGTACCCTAATCCTAACCCGTACCCTAAACCGAGCCCTAACCCTAACACTAACCCTAACCCTAACCCTAACACATACCCTATGCCGTATCCGAACCCCTCCCCGAACCCGTACCCTAAGCCGTACCCTAAGCCTAACCCTAAGCCTAACCCTAACCCTAGGCTACCCTTGACTGCTTCTGCCTCCAATAGATTTCCTAAGCACTAGTGTTTTAAGGAACAGCTTAAAAAGAGAATCCTAATGTGATTTCTTTATAATGGGTGTGTTCCTTATCTTATCCTAGTGTCTAAACTCTTCTCCATGGCTGGACCCCCAAATAATATTCCTTTACGTGCTAAGGGGTATCTAGAGAGTGGGATAGGTTTAATAACTACCCTAATCCTAACGTGTACCCTAACCCTAACCCCTACCCTAACCCTAACACGTACCCTTATCCTAACCCGTACCCTAAACCGAGCCCTAACCCTAACACTAACCCTAACCCTAACCCTAACCCTAACCCGAACCCGTACCCTAAGCCGTACCCTAACCCTAACCCTAAGCCTAACCCTAACCTTAGGCTACCCTTGACTGCTTCTGCCTCCAATAGATTTCCTAAGCACTAGTGTTTTAAGGAACAGCTTAAAAAGAGAATCCTAATGTGATTTCTTTATAATAGGTGTGTTCCTTATCTTATCCTAGTGTCTAAACTCTTCTCCACGGCTGGACCTCCAACTAATATTCCTTTACGTGCTAAGGGGTATCTAGAGAGTGGGATAGGTTTAATAACTACCCTAACCCTAACGCATTCCCTAACCCTAAACCCTACCCTAACCCTAACACGTACCCTAATCCTAACCCGTACCCTTAACCGAGCCCTAACCCTAACACTAAACCTAACCCTAACCCTAACCCATACCCTACGCCGTACCCGAACCCCTCCCCGAACCCGTACCCTAAGCCGTACCGTAACCCTAACCCTAAGCCTAACCCTACCCCTAGGCTACCCTTGACTGTTTCTGCCTCCAATAGATTTCCTAAGCACTAGTGTTTTAAGGAATGTCTTAAAAAGGGAATCCTAATGTGATTTCTTTATAATGGGTGTGTTCCTTATCTTATCCTAGTGTCTAAACTCTTCTCCATGGCTGGACACCCAAATAATATTCCTTTACGTGCTAAGGGGTATCTAGAGAGTGGGATAGGTTTAATAACTACCCTAACCCTAACGCGTACCCTAACCCTAAACCCTACCCTAACCCTAACACGTACCCTAATCCTAACCTGTACCCTAAACCGAGCCCTAACCCTAACACTAACCCTAACCCTAACCCTAACACATACCCTACGCCGTATCCGAACCCCTCCCCGAACCCGTACCCTAAGCCGTACCCTAAGCCTAACCCTAAGCCTAACCCTAACCCTAGGCTACCCTTGACTGCTTCTGCCTCCAATAGATTTCCTAAGCACTAGTGTTTTAAGGAACAGGTTAAAAAGAGAATCCTAAAGTGATTTCTTTATAATGGGTGTGTTCCTTATCTTATCCTAGTGTCTAAACTCTTCTCCATGGCTGGACCCCCAAATAATATTCCTTTACGTGCTAAGGGGTATCTAGAGAGTGGGATAGGTTTAATAACTACCCTAATCCTAACGCGTACCCTAACCCTAACCCCTACCCTAACCCTAACACGTACCCTTATCCTAACCCATACCCTAAACCGAGCCCTAACCCTAACACTAACCCTAACCCTAACCCTAACCCGAACGCGAACCCGTACCCTAAGCCGTACCCTAACCCTAACCCTAAGCCTAACCCTAACCTTAGGCTACCCTTGACTGCTTCTGCCTCCAATTGATTTCCTAAGCACTAGTGTTTTAAGAAACAGCTTAAAAAGAGAATCCTAATGTGATTTCTTTATAATAGGTGTGTTCCTTATCTTATCCTAGTGTCTAAACTCTTCTCCACGGCTGGACCTCCAACTAATATTCCTTTACGTGCTAAGGGGTATCTAGAGAGTGGGATAGGTTTAATAACTACCCTCACCCTAACGCATTCCCTAACCCTAACCCCTACCCTAACCCTAACACGTACCCTAATCCTAACCCGTACCCTTAACCGAGCCCTAACCCTAACAATAAACCTAACCCTAACCCTAACCCATACCCTACGCCGTACCCGAACCCCTCCCCGAACCCGTACCCTAAGCCGTACCGTAACCCTAACCCTAAGCCTAACCCTAACCCTAGGCTACCCTTGACTGTTTCTGCCTCCAATAGATTTCCTAAGCACTAGTGTTTTAAGGAATGGCTTAAAAAGGGAATCGTAATGTGATTTCTTTATAATGGGTGTGTTCCTTATCTTATCCTAGTGTCTAAACTCTTCTCCATGGCTGGACCCCCAAATAATATTCCTTTACGTGCTAAGGGGTATCTAGAGAGTGGGATAGGTTTAATAACTACCCTAACCCTAACGCGTACCCTAACCCTAAACCCTACCCTAACCCTAACACGTACCCTAATCCTAACCCGTACCCTAAACCGAGCACTAACCCTAACCGTAACCCTAACACATACCCTACGCCATATCCGAACCCCTCCCCGAACCCGTACCCTAAGCCGTACCCTAAGCCTAACCCTAAGCCTAACCCTAACCCTAGGCTACCCTTGACTGCTTCTGCCTCCAATAGATTTCCTAAGCACTAGTGTTTTAAGGAACAGCTTAAAAAGAGAATCCTAATGTGATTTCTTTATAATGGGTGTGTTCCTTATCTTATCCTAGTGTCTAAACTCTTCTCCATGGCTGGACCCCCAAATAATATTCCTTTACGTGCTAAGGGGTATCTAGAGAGTGGGATAGGTTTAATAACTACCCTAATCCTAACGCGTACCCTAACCCTAACCCCTACCCTAATCCTAACACGTACCCTAATCCTAACCCGTACCCTAAACCGAGCCCTAACCCTAACACTAACCCTAACCCTAACCCTAACCCTAACCCGAACCCGTACCCTAAGCCGTACCCTAACCCTAACCCTAAGCCTAACCCTAACCTTAGGCTACCCTTGACTGCTTCTGCCTCCAATAGATTTCCTAAGCACTAGTGTTTTAAGGAACAGCTTAAAAAGAGAATCCTAATGTGATTTTTTATAATAGGTGTGTTCCTTATCTTATCCTAGTGTCTAAACTCTTCTCCACGGGTGGACCTCCAACTAATATTCCTTTACGTGCTAAGGGGTACCTAGAGAGTGGGATAGGTTTAATAACTACCCTAACCCTAACGCGTACCCTAACCCTAACCCCTACCCTAACCCTAACACGTACCCTAATCTTAACCCGTTCCCTTAACCTAGCCCTAACCCTAACACTAAACCTAACCCTAACCCTAACCCATACCCTATGCCGTACCCGAACCCCTCCCCGAACCCGTACCCTAAGCCATACCCTAAGCCTAACCCTAAGCCTAACACTAACCCTAGGCTACCCTTGACTGCTTCTGCCTCCAATAGATTTCCTAAGCACTAGTGTTTTAAGCAACAGCTTAAAAAGAGAATCCTAATGTGATTTCTTTATAATGGGTGTGTTCCTTATCTTATCCTAGTGTCTAAACTCTTCTCCATGGCTGGACCCCCAAATAATATTCCTTTACGTGCTAAGGGGTATCTAGAGAGTGGGATAGGTTTACTAACGACCCTAACCCTAATGCGTACCCTAACCCTAACCCCTACCCTAAACCTAACACGTACCCTAATCCTAACCGTACCCTAAACCGAGCCCTAACCCTAACACAAACCCTAACCCTAACCCTAACCCATACCCTACGCCGTACCCGAAACCCTCCCCGAACCCGTACCCTAAGCCGTACCCTAAGCCTAACCCTAAGCCTAACCCTAACCCTAGGCTACCCTTGACTGCTTCTGCCTCCAATAGATTTCCTAAGCACTAGTGTTTTAAGGAACAGCTTAAAAAGAGAATCCTAATGTGATTTCTTTATAATGGGTGTGTTCCTTAACTTATCCTAGTGTCTAAACTCTTCTCCATGGCTGCACCCCCAAATAATATTCCCTTACGTGCTAAGGGGTATCTAGAGAGTGGGATAGGTTTAATAACTACCCTAACCCTAACGCGTACCCTAACCCTAACCCCTACCCTAACCCTAACACGTACCCTAATCCTAACCTGTACCCTAAACCGAGCCCTAACCCTAACACTAACCCTAACCCTAACCCTAACCCATACCCTACGCCGTACCCGCACCCCTCCCCGAACCCGTACCCTAAGCCATACCCTAAACCTAAACCTAAGCCTAACCCTAACCCTAGGCTACCCTTGACTGCTTCTGCCTCCAATTGATTTCCTAAGCAGTAGTGTTTTAAGGAACAGCTTAAAAAGAGAATCCTAATGTGATTTCTTTATAATGGGTGTGTTCCTTATCTTATCCTAGTGTCTAAACTCTTCTCCATGGCTGGACCCCCAAATAATATTCCTTTACGTGCTAAGGGGGAGCTAGAGAGTGGGATAGGTTTACTAACTACCCTAGCTCTAACGCGTAACCTAACCCTAACCCCTACTCTAACCCTAACACGTACCCTAATCCTAACCCGTACCCTAAACCGCGCCCTAAACCTAACACTAACCCTAACCCTAACCCATACCCTACGCCGTACCCGAAACCCTCCCCGAACCCGTACCCTAAGCCGTACACTAAGCCTAACCCTAAGCCTAACCTTACCCTAGGCTACCCTTGACTGCTTCTGCCTCCAATAGATTTCCTAAGCACTAGTGTTTTAAGGAACAGCTTAAAAAGAGAATCCTAATGTGATTTCTTTATAATGGGTGTGTTCCTTATCTTATCCTAGTGTCTAAACTCTTCTCCATGGCTGCACCCCCAAGTAATATTGCCTTACGTGCTAAGGGGTATCTAGAGAGTGGGATAGGTTTAATAACTACCCTAACCCTAACGCGTACCCTAACCCTAACCCCTACCCTAACCCTAACACGTACCCTAATCCTAACCTGTACCCTAAACCGAGCCCTAACCCTAACACTAACCCTAAACCTAACCCATACCCTACACCGTACCCGCACCCCTCCCCGAACCCGTACCCTAAGCCATACCCTAAACCTAACCCTAAGCCTAACCGTAACCCTAGGCTACCCTTGACTGCTTCTGCCTCCAATTGATTTCCTAAGCAGTAGTGTTTTAAGGAACAGCTTAAAAAGAGAATCCTAAAGTGATTTCTTTATAATGGGTGTGTTCCTTATCTTATCCTAGTGTCTAAACTCTTCTCCATGGCTGGACCCCCAAATAATATTCCTTTACGTGCTAAGGGGGAGCTAGAGAGTGGGATAGGTTTACTAACTACCCTAGCCCTAACGCGTAACCTAACCCTAACCCCTACCCTAACCCTAACACGTACCCTAATCCTAACCCGTACCCTAAACCGAGCCCTAACCCTAACACTAACCCTAACCCTAACCCTAACCCATACCCTACGCCGTACTCGAAACCCTCCCCGAACCCGTACCCTAAGCCATACCCTAAGCCTAACCCTAAGCCTAACACTAACCCTAGGCTACCCTTGACTGCTTCTGCCTCCAATAGATTTCCTAAGCACTAGTGTTTTAAGGAACAGCTTAAAAAGAGAATCCTAAAGTGATTTCTTTATAGTGGGTGTGTTCCTTATCTTATCCTAGTGTCTAAACTCTTCTCCATGGCTGGACCCACAAATAATATTCCTTTACGTGCTAAGGGTTATCTAGAGAGTGGGATAGGTTTAATAACTACCCTAACCCTAACGCGTAACCTAACCCTAACCCCTACCCTAACCCTAACACGTACCCTAATCCTAACCCGTACCCTAAACCGAGCCCTAACCCTAACACTAACCCTAACCCTAACCCTAACCCATACCCTACGCCGTGCCCGAAACCCTCCCCGAACCCGTACCCTAAGCCGTACCCTAAGCCTAACCCTAAGCCTAACCCTAACGCTAGGCTACCCTTGACAGCTTCTGCCTCCAATAGATTTCCTAAGCACTAGTGATTTAAGGAACAGCTTAAAAAGAGAATCCTAATGTGATTTCTTTATAATGGGTGTGTTCCTTATCTTATCCTAGTGTCTAAACTCTTCTCCATGGCTGGACCCTCAAATAATATTCCTTTACGTGCTAAGGGGTATCTAGAGAGTGGGTTAGGTTTAATAACTACCCTAACCCTAACGCGTACCCTAACCCTAACCCCTACCCTAACCCTAACACGTACCCTAATACTAACCTGTACCCTAAACCGAGCCCTAACCCTAACACTAACCCTAACCCTAACCCTAACCCATACCCTACGCCGTACCCGCACCCCTCCCCGAACCCGTACCCTAAGCCGTACCCTAAGCCTAACCCTAAGCCTAACCCTAACCCTAGGCTACCCTTGACTGCTTCTGCCTCCAATAGGTTTCCTAAGCACTAGTGTTTTAAGGAACAGCTTAAAAAGAGAATCCTAATGTGATTTCTTTATAATGGGTGTGTTCCTTATCTTATCCTAGTGTCTAAACTCTTCTCCATGGCTGCACCCCCAAATAATATTGCCTTACGTGCTAAGGGGTATCTAGAGAGTGGGATAGGTTTAATAACTACCCTAACCCTAATGCGTACTCTAACCCTAACCCCTACCCTAACACTAACACGTACCCTAATCCTAACCCGTACCCTAAACCGAGCCCTAACCCTAACACTAACACTAACCCTAACCCTAACCCATACCCTACGCCGTACCCGAACCCCTCCCCAAACCCGTACCCCAAGCCGTACCCTAAGCCTAACCCTAAGCCTAACCCTGACCCTAGGCTACCCTTGACTGCTTCTGCCTCCAATAGATTTCCTAAGCACTAGTGTTTTAAGCAACAGCTTAAAAAGAGAATCCTAATGTGATTTCTTTATAATGGGTGTGTTCCTTATCTTATCCTAGTGTCTAAACTCTTCTCCATGGCTGGACCCTCAAATAATATTCCTTTACGTGCTAAGGGGTATCTAGAGAGTGGGATAGGTTTACTAACTACCCTAACCCTAACGCGTACCCTAACCCTAACCCCTACCCTAAACCTAACACGTACCCTAATCCTAACCGTACCCTAAACCGAGCCCTAACCCTAACACTAACCCTAACCCTAACCCTAACCCATACCCTACGCCGTACCCGAAACCCTCCCCGAACCCGTACCCTAAGCCGTACCCTAAGCCTAACCCTAAGCCTAACCCTAACCCTACGCTACCCTTGACTGCTTCTGCCTCCAATAGATTTCCTAAGCACTAGTGTTTTAAGGAACAGCTTAAAAAGAGAATCCTAATGTGATTTCTTTATAATGGGTGTGTTCCTTATCTTATCCTAGTGTCTAAACTCTTCTCCATGGCTGGACCCTCAAATAATATTCCTTTACGTGCTAAGGGGTATCTAGAGAGTGGGATAGGTTTAATAACTACCCTAATCCTAACACGTGCCCTAACCCTAACCCCTACCCTAACCCTAACACGTACCCTAATCCTAACCCGTACCCTAAACCGAGCCCTAACCCTAGCACTAACCCTAACCCTAACCCTAACCCATACCCTACGCCGTACCCGCACCCCTCCCCGAACCCGTAACCTAAGCCGTACCCTAACCCTAACCCTAATCCTAACCCTAACCCTAGGCTACCCTTGACTGCTTCTGCCTCCAATAGATTTCCTAAGCACTACTGTTTTAAGGAACAGCTTAAAAAGAGAATCCTAATGTGATTTCTTTATAATGGGTGTGTTCCTTATCTTATCCTAGTGTCTAAACTCTTCTCCATGGCTGCACCCCCAAATAATATTCCCTTACGTGCTAAGGGGTATCTAGAGAGTGGGATAGGTTTAATAACTACCCTAACCCTAACGCGTACCCTAACCCTAACCCCTACCCTAACCCTAACACGTACCCTAATCCTAACCTGTACCCTAAACCGAGCCCTAACCCTAACACTAACCCTAACCCTAACCCTAACCCATACCCTACGCCGTACCCGCACCCCTCCCCGAACCCGTACCCTAAGCCATACCCTAAACCTAACCCTAAGCCTAACCCTAACCCTAGGCTACCCTTGACTGCTTCTGCCTCCAATTGATTTCCTAAGCAGTAGTGTTTTAAGGAACAGCTTAAAAAGAGAATCCTAATGTGATTTCTTTATAATGGGTGTGTTCCTTATCTTATCCTAGTGTCTAAACTCTTCTCCATGGCTGGACCCCCAAATAATATTCCTTTACGTGCTAAGGGGGAGCTAGAGAGTGGGATAGGTTTAATAACTACCCTAACCCTAACGCGTACCCTAACCCTAACCCCTACCCTAACCCTAACACGTACCCTAATCCTAACCCGTACCCTAAACCGAGCCCTAACCCTAACACTAGCCCTAACCCTAACCCTAACCCATACCCTACGCCGTACCCGAAACCCTCCCCGAACCCGTACCCTAAGCCATACCCTAAGCCTAACCCTAAGCCTAACACTAACCCTAGGCTACCCTTGACTGCTTCTGCCTCCAATAGATTTCCTAAGCACTAGTGTTTTAAGCAACAGCTTAAAAAGAGAATCCTAATGTGATTTCTTTATAATGGGTGTGTTCCTTATCTTATCCTAGTGTCTAAACTCTTCTCCATGGCTGGACCCCCAAATAATATTCCTTTACGTGCTAAGGGGTATCTAGAGAGTGGGATAGGTTTACTAACGACCCTAACCCTAATGCGTACCCTAACCCTAACCCCTACCCTAAACCTAACACGTACCCTAATCCTAACCGTACCCTAAACCGAGCCCTAACCCTAACACAAACCCTAACCCTAACCCTAACCCATACCCTACGCCGTACCCGCTCCCCTCCCCGAACCCGTACCCTAAGCCATACCCTAAGCCTAACCCTAAGCCTAACCCTAACCCTAGGCTACCCTTGACTGCTTCTGCCTCCAATAGATTTCCTAAGCACTAGTGTTTTAAGGAACAGCTTAAAAAGAGAATCCTAATGTGATTTCTTTATAATGGGTGTGTTCCTTAACTTATCCTAGTGTCTAAACTCTTCTCCATGGCTGCACCCCCAAATAATATTCCCTTACGTGCTAAGGGGTATCTAGAGAGTGGGATAGGTTTAATAACTACCCTAACCCTAACGCGTACCTTAACCCTAACCCCTACCCTAACCCTAACACGTACCCTAATCCTAACCTGTACCCTAAACCGAGCCCTAACCCTAACACTAACCCTAACCCTAACCCTAACCCATACCCTACGCCGTACCCGCACCCCTCCCCGAACCCGTACCCTAAGCCATACCCTAAACCTAAACCTAAGCCTAACCCTAACCCTAGGCTACCCTTGACTGCTTCTGCCTCCAATTGATTTCCTAAGCAGTAGTGTTTTAAGGAACAGCTTAAAAAGAGAATCCTAATGTGATTTCTTTATAATGGGTGTGTTCCTTATCTTATCCTAGTGTCTAAACTCTTCTCCATGGCTGGACCCCCAAATAATATTCCTTTACGTGCTAAGGGGGAGCTAGAGAGTGGGATAGGTTTACTAACTACCCTAGCTCTAACGCGTAACCTAACCCTAACCCCTACTCTAACCCTAACACGTACCCTAATCCTAACCCGTACCCTAAACCGAGCCCTAACCCTAACACTAACCCTAACCCTAACCCATACCCTACGCCGTACCCGAAACCCTCCCCGAACCCGTACCCTAAGCCGTACACTAAGCCTAACCCTAAGCCTAACCTTACCCTAGGCTACCCTTGACTGCTTCTGCCTCCAATAGATTTCCTAAGCACTAGTGTTTTAAGGAACAGCTTAAAAAGAGAATCCTAATGTGATTTCTTTATAATGGGTGTGTTCCTTATCTTATCCTAGTGTCTAAACTCTTCTCCATGGCTGCACCCCCAAATAATATTGCCTTACGTGCTAAGGGGTATCTAGAGAGTGGGATAGGTTTAATAACTACCCTAACCCTAACGCGTACCCTAACCCTAACCCCTACCCTAACCCTAACACGTACCCTAATCCTAACCTGTACCCTAAACCGAGCCCTAACCCTAACACTAACCCTAACCCTAACCCTAACCCATACCCTACACCGTACCCGCACCCCTCCCCGAACCCGTACCCTAAGCCATACCCTAAACCTAACCCTAAGCCTAACCCTAACCCTAGGCTACCCTTGACTGCTTCTGCCTCCAATTGATTTCCTAAGCAGTAGTGTTTTAAGGAACAGCTTAAAAAGAGAATCCTAAAGTGATTTCTTTATAATGGGTGTGTTCCTTATCTTATCCTAGTGTCTAAACTCTTCTCCATGGCTCGACCCCCAAATAATATTCCTTTACGTGCTAAGGGGGAGCTAGAGAGTGGGATAGGTTTACTAACTACCCTAGCCCTAACGCGTAACCTAACCCTAACCCCTACCCTAACCCTAACACGTACCCTAATCCTAACCCGTACCCTAAACCGAGCCCTAACCCTAACACTAACCCTAACCCTAACCCTAACCCATACCCTACGCCGTACCCGAAACCCTCCCCGAACCCGTACCCTAAGCCGTACCCTAAGCCTAACCCTAAGCCTAACCCTAACCCTAGGCTACCCTTGACTGCTTCTGCCTCCAATAGATTTCCTAAGCACTAGTGTTTTAAGGAACAGCTTAAAAAGAGAATCCTAATGTGATTTCTTTATAATGGGTGTGTTCCTTATCTTATCCTAGTGTCTAAACTCTTCTCCATGGCTGGACCCTCAAATAATATTCCTTTACGTGCTAAGGGGTATCTAGAGAGTGGGATAGGTTTAATAACTACCCTAACCCTAACGCGTACCCTAACCCTAAACCCTACCCTAACCCTAACACGTACCCTAATCCTAACCCGTACCCTAAACCGAGCACTAACCCTAACCCTAACCCTAACACATACCCTACGCCATATCCGAACCCCTCCCCGAACCCGTACCCTAAGCCGTACCCTAAGCCTAACCCTAAGCCTAACCCTAACCCTAGGCTACCCTTGACTGCTTCTGCCTCCAATAGATTTCCTAAGCACTAGTGTTTTAAGGAACAGCTTAAAAAGAGAATCCTAATGTGATTTCTTTATAATGGGTGTGTTCCTTATCTTATCCTAGTGTCTAAACTCTTCTCCATGGCTGGACCCCCAAATAATATTCCTTTACGTGCTAAGGGGTATCTAGAGAGTGGGATAGGTTTAATAACTACCCTAATCCTAACGCGTACCCTAACCCTAACCCCTACCCTAATCCTAACACGTACCCTAATCCTAACCCATACCCTAAACCGAGCCCTAACCCTAACACTAACCCTAACCCTAACCCTAACCCTAACCCGAACCCGTACCCTAAGCCGTACCCTAACCCTAACCCTAAGCCTAACCCTAACCTTAGGCTACCCTTGACTGCTTCTGCCTCCAATAGATTTCCTAAGCACTAGTGTTTTAAGGAACAGCTTAAAAAGAGAATCCTAATGTGATTTTTTATAATAGGTGTGTTCCTTATCTTATCCTAGTGTCTAAACTCTTCTCCACGGGTGGACCTCCAACTAATATTCCTTTACGTGCTAAGGGGTACCTAGAGAGTGGGATAGGTTTAATAACTACCCTAACCCTAACGCGTACCCTAACCCTAACCCCTACCCTAACCCTAACACGTACCCTAATCTTAACCCGTTCCCTTAACCGAGCCCTAACCCTAACACTAAACCTAACCCTAACCCTAACCCATACCCTATGCCGTACCCGAACCCCTCCCCGAACCCGTACCCTAAGCCATACCCTAAGCCTAACCCTAAGCCTAACACTAACCCTAGGCTACCCTTGACTGCTTCTGCCTCCAATAGATTTCCTAAGCACTAGTGTTTTAAGCAACAGCTTAAAAAGAGAATCCTAATGTGATTTCTTTATAATGGGTGTGTTCCTTATCTTATCCTAGTGTCTAAACTCTTCTCCATGGCTGGACCCCCAAATAATATTCCTTTACGTGCTAAGGGGTATCTAGAGAGTGGGATAGGTTTACTAACGACCCTAACCCTAATGCGTACCCTAACCCTAACCCCTACCCTAAACCTAACACGTACCCTAATCCTAACCGTACCCTAAACCGAGCCCTAACCCTAACACAAACCCTAACCCTAACCCTAACCCATACCCTACGCCGTACCCGAAACCCTCCCCGAACCCGTACCCTAAGCCGTACCCTAAGCCTAACCCTAAGCCTAACCCTAACCCTAGGCTACCCTTGACTGCTTCTGCCTCCAATAGATTTCCTAAGCACTAGTGTTTTAAGGAACAGCTTAAAAAGAGAATCCTAATGTGATTTCTTTATAATGGGTGTGTTCCTTAACTTATCCTAGTGTCTAAACTCTTCTCCATGGCTGCACCCGCAAATAATATTCCCTTACGTGCTAAGGGGTATCTAGAGAGTGGGATAGGTTTAATAACTACCCTAACCCTAACGCGTACCCTAACCCTAACCCCTACCCTAACCCTAACACGTACCCTAATCCTAACCTGTACCCTAAACCGAGCCCTAACCCTAACACTAACCCTAACCCTAACCCTAACCCATACCCTACGCCGTACCCGCACCCCTCCCCGAACCCGTACCCTAAGCCATACCCTAAACCTAAACCTAAGCCTAACCCTAACCCTAGGCTACCCTTGACTGCTTCTGCCTCCAATTGATTTCCTAAGCAGTAGTGTTTTAAGGAACAGCTTAAAAAGAGAATCCTAATGTGATTTCTTTATAATGGGTGTGTTCCTTATCTTATCCTAGTGTCTAAACTCTTCTCCATGGCTGGACCCCCAAATAATATTCCTTTACGTGCTAAGGGGGAGCTAGAGAGTGGGATAGGTTTACTAACTACCCTAGCTCTAACGCGTAACCTAACCCTAACCCCTACTCTAACCCTAACACGTACCCTAATCCTAACCCGTACCCTAAACCGCGCCCTAAACCTAACACTAACCCTAACCCTAACCCATACCCTACGCCGTACCCGAAACCCTCCCCGAACCCGTACCCTAAGCCGTACACTAAGCCTAACCCTAAGCCTAACCTTACCCTAGGCTACCCTTGACTGCTTCTGCCTCCAATAGATTTCCTAAGCACTAGTGTTTTAAGGAACAGCTTAAAAAGAGAATCCTAATGTGATTTCTTTATAATGGGTGTGTTCCTTATCTTATCCTAGTGTCTAAACTCTTCTCCATGGCTGCACCCCCAAGTAATATTGCCTTACGTGCTAAGGGGTATCTAGAGAGTGGGATAGGTTTAATAACTACCCTAACCCTAACGCGTACCCTAACCCTAACCCCTACCCTAACCCTAACACGTACCCTAATCCTAACCTGTACCCTAAACCGAGCCCTAACCCTAACACTAACCCTAACCCTAACCCTAACCCATACCCTACACCGTACCCGCACCCCTCCCCGAACCCGTACCCTAAGCCATACCCTAAACCTAACCCTAAGCCTAACCCTAACCCTAGGCTACCCTTGACTGCTTCTGCCTCCAATTGATTTCCTAAGCAGTAGTGTTTTAAGGAACAGCTTAAAAAGAGAATCCTAAAGTGATTTCTTTATAATGGGTGTGTTCCTTATCTTATCCTAGTGTCTAAACTCTTCTCCATGGCTGGACCCCCAAATAATATTCCTTTACGTGCTAAGGGGGAGCTAGAGAGTGGGATAGGTTTACTAACTACCCTAGCCCTAACGCGTAACCTAACCCTAACCCCTACCCTAACCCTAACACGTACCCTAATCCTAACCCGTACCCTAAACCGAGCCCTAACCCTAACACTAACCCTAACCCTAACCCTAACCCATACCCTACGCCGTACTCGAAACCCTCCCCGAACCCGTACCCTAAGCCATACCCTAAGCCTAACCCTAAGCCTAACACTAACCCTAGGCTACCCTTGACTGCTTCTGCCTCCAATAGATTTCCTAAGCACTAGTGTTTTAAGGAACAGCTTAAAAAGAGAATCCTAAAGTGATTTCTTTATAGTGGGTGTGTTCCTTATCTTATCCTAGTGTCTAAACTCTTCTCCATGGCTGGACCCACAAATAATATTCCTTTACGTGCTAAGGGTTATCTAGAGAGTGGGATAGGTTTAATAACTACCCTAACCCTAACGCGTAACCTAACCCTAACCCCTACCCTAACCCTAACACGTACCCTAATCCTAACCCGTACCCTAAACCGAGCCCTAACCCTAACACTAACCCTAACCCTAACCCTAACCCATACCCTACGCCGTGCCCGAAACCCTCCCCGAACCCGTACCCTAAGCCGTACCCTAAGCCTAACCCTAAGCCTAACCCTAACGCTAGGCTACCCTTGACAGCTTCTGCCTCCAATAGATTTCCTAAGCACTAGTGTTTTAAGGAACAGCTTAAAAAGAGAATCCTAATGTGATTTCTTTATAATGGGTGTGTTCCTTATCTTATCCTAGTGTCTAAACTCTTCTCCATGGCTGGACCCTCAAATAATATTCCTTTACGTGCTAAGGGGTATCTAGAGAGTGGGTTAGGTTTAATAACTACCCTAACCCTAACGCGTACCCTAACCCTAACCCCTACCCTAACCCTAACACGTACCCTAATACTAACCTGTACCCTAAACCGAGCCCTAACCCTAACACTAACCCTAACCCTAACCCTAACCCATACCCTACGCCGTACCCGCACCCCTCCCCGAACCCGTACCCTAAGCCGTACCCTAAGCCTAACCCTAAGCCTAACCCTAACCCTAGGCTACCCTTGACTGCTTCTGCCTCCAATAGGTTTCCTAAGCACTAGTGTTTTAAGGAACAGCTTAAAAAGAGAATCCTAATGTGATTTCTTTATAATGGGTGTGTTCCTTATCTTATCCTAGTGTCTAAACTCTTCTCCATGGCTGCACCCCCAAATAATATTGCCTTACGTGCTAAGGGGTATCTAGAGAGTGGGATAGGTTTAATAACTACCCTAACCCTAATGCGTACTCTAACCCTAACCCCTACCCTAACACTAACACGTACCCTAATCCTAACCCGTACCCTAAACCGAGCCCTAACCCTAACACTAACACTAACCCTAACCCTAACCCATACCCTACGCCGTACCCGAACCCCTCCCCAAAGCCGTACCCCAAGCCGTACCCTAAGCCTAACCCTAAGCCTAACCCTGACCCTAGGCTACCCTTGACTGCTTCTGCCTCCAATAGATTTCCTAAGCACTAGTGTTTTAAGCAACAGCTTAAAAAGAGAATCCTAATGTGATTTCTTTATAATGGGTGTGTTCCTTATCTTATCCTAGTGTCTAAACTCTTCTCCATGGCTGGACCCTCAAATAATATTCCTTTACGTGCTAAGGGGTATCTAGAGAGTGGGATAGGTTTACTAACTACCCTAACCCTAACGCGTACCCTAACCCTAACCCCTACCCTAAACCTAACACGTACCCTAATCCTAACCGTACCCTAAACCGAGCCCTAACCCTAACACTAACCCTAACCCTAACCCTAACCCATACCCTACGCCGTACCCGAAACCCTCCCCGAACCCGTACCCTAAGCCGTACCCTAAGCCTAACCCTAAGCCTAACCCTAACCCTACGCTACCCTTGACTGCTTCTGCCTCCAATAGATTTCCTAAGCACTAGTGTTTTAAGGAACAGCTTAAAAAGAGAATCCTAATGTGATTTCTTTATAATGGGTGTGTTCCTTATCTTATCCTAGTGTCTAAACTCTTCTCCATGGCTGGACCCTCAAATAATATTCCTTTACGTGCTAAGGGGTATCTAGAGAGTGGGATAGGTTTAATAACTACCCTAATCCTAACACGTGCCCTAACCCTAACCCCTACCCTAACCCTAACACGTACCCTAATCCTAACCCGTACACTAAACCGAGCCCTAACCCTAGCACTAACCCTAACCCTAACCCTAACCCATACCCTACGCCGTACCCGCACCCCTCCCCGAACCCGTAACCTAAGCCGTACCCTAACCCTAACCCTAAGCCTAACCCTAACCCTAGGCTACCCTTGACTGCTTCTGCCTCCAATAGATTTCCTAAGCACTACTGTTTTAAGGAACAGCTTAAAAAGAGAATCCTAATGTGATTTCTTTATAATGGGTGTGTTCCTTATCTTATCCTAGTGTCTAAACTCTTCTCCATGGCTGCACCCCCAAATAATATTCCCTTACGTGCTAAGGGGTATCTAGAGAGTGGGATAGGTTTAATAACTACCCTAACCCTAACGCGTACCCTAACCCTAACCCCTACCCTAACCCTAACACGTACCCTAATCCTAACCTGTACCCTAAACCGAGCCCTAACCCTAACACTAACCCTAACCCTAACCCTAACCCATACCCTACGCCGTACCCGCACCCCTCCCCGAACCCGTACCCTAAGCCATACCCTAAACCTAACCCTAAGCCTAACCCTAACCCTAGGCTACCCTTGACTGCTTCTGCCTCCAATTGATTTCCTAAGCAGTAGTGTTTTAAGGAACAGCTTAAAAAGAGAATCCTAATGTGATTTCTTTATAATGGGTGTGTTCCTTATCTTATCCTAGTGTCTAAACTCTTCTCCATGGCTGGACCCACAAATAATATTCCTTTACGTGCTAAGGGGGAGCTAGAGAGTGGGATAGGTTTAATAACTACCCTAACCCTAACACGTACCCTAACCCTAACCCCTACCCTAACCCTAACACGTACCCTAATCCTAACCCGTACCCTAAACCGAGCCCTAACCCTAACACTAGCCCTAACCCTAACCCTAACCCATACCCTACGCCGTACCCGAAACCCTCCCCGAACCCGTACCCTAAGCCATACCCTAAGCCTAACCCTAAGCCTAACACTAACCCTAGGCTACCCTTGACTGCTTCTGCCTCCAATAGATTTCCTAAGCACTAGTGTTTTAAGCAACAGCTTAAAAAGAGAATCCTAATGTGATTTCTTTATAATGGGTGTGTTCCTTATCTTATCCTAGTGTCTAAACTCTTCTCCATGGCTGGACCCCCAAATAATATTCCTTTACGTGCTAAGGGGTATCTAGAGAGTGGGATAGGTTTACTAACGACCCTAACCCTAATGCGTACCCTAACCCTAACCCCTACCCTAAACCTAACACGTACCCTAATCCTAACCGTACCCTAAACCGAGCCCTAACCCTAACACAAACCCTAACCCTAACCCTAACCCATACCCTACGCCGTACCCGAAACCCTCCCCGAACCCGTACCCTAAGCCGTACCCTAAGCCTAACCCTAAGCCTAACCCTAACCCTAGGCTACCCTTGACTGCTTCTGCCTCCAATAGATTTCCTAAGCACTAGTGTTTTAAGGAACAGCTTAAAAAGAGAATCCTAATGTGATTTCTTTATAATGGGTGTGTTCCTTAACTTATCCTAGTGTCTAAACTCTTCTCCATGGCTGCACCCCCAAATAATATTCCCTTACGTGCTAAGGGGTATCTAGAGAGTGGGATAGGTTTAATAACTACCCTAACCCTAACGCGTACCTTAACCCTAACCCCTACCCTAACCCTAACACGTACCCTAATCCTAACCCGTACCCTAAACCGAGCCCTAACCCTAACACTAACCCTAACCCTAACCCATACCCTACGCCGTACCCGAAACCCTCCCCGAACCCGTACCCTAAGCCGTACACTAAGCCTAACCCTAAGCCTAACCTTACCCTAGGCTACCCTTGACTGCTTCTGCCTCCAATAGATTTCCTAAGCACTAGTGTTTTAAGGAACAGCTTAAAAAGAGAATCCTAATGTGATTTCTTTATAATGGGTGTGTTCCTTATCTTATCCTAGTGTCTAAACTCTTCTCCATGGCTGCACCCCCAAATAATATTGCCTTACGTGCTAAGGGGTATCTAGAGAGTGGGATAGGTTTAATAACTACCCTAACCCTAACGCGTACCCTAACCCTAACCCCTACCCTAACCCTAACACGTACCCTAATCCTAACCTGTACCCTAAACCGAGCCCTAACCCTAACACTAACCCTAACCCTAACCCTAACCCATACCCTACACCGTACCCGCACCCCTCCCCGAACCCGTACCCTAAGCCATACCCTAAACCTAACCCTAAGCCTAACCCTAACCCTAGGCTACCCTTGACTGCTTCTGCCTCCAATTGATTTCCTAAGCAGTAGTGTTTTAAGGAACAGCTTAAAAAGAGAATCCTAAAGTGATTTCTTTATAATGGGTGTGTTCCTTATCTTATCCTAGTGTCTAAACTCTTCTCCATGGCTGGACCCCCAAATAATATTCCTTTACGTGCTAAGGGGGAGCTAGAGAGTGGGATAGGTTTACTAACTACCCTAGCCCTAACGCGTAACCTAACCCTAACCCCTACCCTAACCCTAACACGTACCCTAATCCTAACCCGTACCCTAAACCGAGCCCTAACCCTAACACTAACCCTAACCCTAACCCTAACCCATACCCTACGCCGTACTCGAAACCCTCCCCGAACCCGTACCCTAAGCCATACCCTAAGCCTAACCCTAAGCCTAACACTAACCCTAGGCTACCCTTGACTGCTTCTGCCTCCAATAGATTTCCTAAGCACTAGTGTTTTAAGGAACAGCTTAAAAAGAGAATCCTAAAGTGATTTCTTTATAATGGGTGTGTTCCTTATCTTATCCTAGTGTCTAAACTCTTCTCCATGGCTGGACCCACAAATAATATTCCTTTACGTGCTAAGGGGTATCTAGAGAGTGGGATAGGTTTAATAACTACCCTAACCCTAACGCGTACCCTAACCCTAACCCCTACCCTAACCCTAACACGTACCCTAATCCTAACCCGTACCCTAAACCGAGCCCTAACCCTAACACTAACCCTAACCCTAACCCTAACCCATACCCTACGCCGTACCCGAAACCCTCCCCGAACCCGTACCCTAAGCCTAACCCTAAGCCTAACCCTAACCCTAGGCTACCCTTGACTGCTTCTGCCTCCAATAGATTTCCTAAGCACTAGTGTTTTAAGGAACAGCTTAAAAAGAGAATCCTAATGTGATTTCTTTATAATGGGTGTGTTCCTTATCTTATCCTAGTGTCTAAACTCTTCTCCATGGCTGGACCCTCAAATAATATTCCTTTACGTGCTAAGGGGTATCTAGAGAGTGGGATAGGTTTAATAACTACCCTAACCCTAACGCGTACCCTAACCCTAACCCCTACCCTAACCCTAACACGTACCCTAATACTAACCTGTACCCTAAACCGAGCCCTAACCCTAACACTAACCCTAACCCTAACCCATACCCTACGCCGTACCCGCACCCCTCCCCGAACCCGTACCCTAAGCCGTACCCTAAGCCTAACCCTAAGCCTAACCCTAACCCTAGGCTACCCTTGACTGCTTCTGCCTCCAATAGGTTTCCTAAGCACTAGTGTTTTAAGGAACAGCTTAAAAAGAGAATCCTAATGTGATTTCTTTATAATGGGTGTGTTCCTTATCTTATCCTAGTGTCTAAACTCTTCTCCATGGCTGGACCCCCAAATAATATTCCTTTACGTGCTAAGGGGTATCTAGAGAGTGGGATAGGTTTACTAACGACCCTAACCCTAATGCGTACCCTAACCCTAACCCCTACCCTAAACCTAACACGTACCCTAATCCTAACCGTACCCTAAACCGAGCCCTAACCCTAACACAAACCCTAACCCTAACCCTAACCCATACTCTACGCCGTACCCGAAACCCTCCCCGAACCCGTACCCTAAGCCGTACCCTAAGCCTAACCCTAAGCCTAACACTAACCCTAGGCTACCCTTGACTGCTTCTGCCTCCAATAGATTTCCTAAGCACTAGTGTTTTAAGGAACAGCTTAAAAAGAGAATCCTAATGTGATTTCTTTATAATGGGTGTGTTCCTTAACTTATCCTAGTGTCTAAACTCTTCTCCATGGCTGCACCCCCAAATAATATTCCCTTACGTGCTAAGGGGTATCTAGAGAGTGGGATAGGTTTAATAACTACCCTAACCCTAACGCGTACCCTAACCCTAACCCCTACCCTAACCCTAACACGTACCCTAATCCTAACCTGTACCCTAAACCGAGCCCTAACCCTAACACTAACCCTAACCCTAACCCTAACCCATACCCTACGCCGTACCCGCACCCCTCCCCGAACCCGTACCCTAAGCCATACCCTAAACCTAAACCTAAGCCTAACCCTAACCCTAGGCTACCCTTGACTGCTTCTGCCTCCAATTGATTTCCTAAGCAGTAGTGTTTTAAGGAACAGCTTAAAAAGAGAATCCTAATGTGATTTCTTTATAATGGGTGTGTTCCTTATCTTATCCTAGTGTCTAAACTCTTCTCCATGGCTGGACCCCCAAATAATATTCCTTTACGTGCTAAGGGGGAGCTAGAGAGTGGGATAGGTTTACTAACTACCCTAGCTCTAACGCGTAACCTAACCCTAACCCCTACTCTAACCCTAACACGTACCCTAATCCTAACCCGTACCCTAAACCGCGCCCTAACCCTAACACTAACCCTAACCCTAACCCATACCCTACGCCGTACCCGAAACCCTCCCCGAACCCGTACCCTAAGCCGTACACTAAGCCTAACCCTAAGCCTAACCTTACCCTAGGCTACCCTTGACTGCTTCTGCCTCCAATAGATTTCCTAAGCACTAGTGTTTTAAGGAACAGCTTAAAAAGAGAATCCTAATGTGATTTCTTTATAATGGGTGTGTTCCTTATCTTATCCTAGTGTCTAAACTCTTCTCCATGGCTGCACCCCCAAGTAATATTGCCTTACGTGCTAAGGTGTATCTAGAGAGTGGGATAGGTTTAATAACTACCCTATCCCTAATGCGTACTCTAACCCTAACCCTAACCCTAACCCTAACCCTAACCCTAACTACCCTAACCCTAATGCGTACCCTAACCCTAACCCCTACCCTAACCCTAACACGTACCCTAATCCTAACCTGTACCCTAAACCGAGCCCTAACCCTAACACTAACCCTAACCCTAACCCTAACCCATACCCTACGCCGTACCCGCACCCCTCCCCGAACCCGTACCCTAAGCCATACCCTAAACCTAACCCTAAGCCTAACCCTAACCCTAGGCTACCCTTGACTTCTTCTGCCTCCAATTGATTTCCTAAGCAGTAGTGTTTTAAGGAACAGCTTAAAAAGAGAATCCTAAAGTGATTTCTTTATAATGGGTGTGTTCCTTATCTTATCCTAGTGTCTAAACTCTTCTCCATGGCTGGACCCCCAAATAATATTCCTTTACGTGCTAAGGGGGAGCTAGAGAGTGGGATAGGTTTAATAACTACCCTAACCCTAACGCGTACCCTAACCCTAACCCCTACCCTAACCCTAACACGTACCCTAATCCTAACCTGTACCCTAAACCGAGCCCTAACCCTAACACTAACCCTAACCCTAACCCTAACCCATACCCTACGCAGTACCCGCACCCCTCCCCGAACCCGTACCCTAAGCCATACCCTAAACCTAAACCTAAGCCTAACCCTAACCCTAGGCTACCCTTGACTGCTTCTGCCTCCAATTGATTTCCTAAGCAGTAGTGTTTTAAGGAACAGCTTAAAAAGAGAATCCTAATGTGATTTCTTTATAATGGGTGTGTTCCTTATCTTATCCTAGTGTCTAAACTCTTCTCCATGGCTGGACCCCCAAATAATATTCCTTTACGTGCTAAGGGGGAGCTAGAGAGTGGGATAGGTTTACTAACTACCCTAGCTCTAACGCGTAACCTAACCCTAACCCCTACTCTAACCCTAACACGTACCCTAATCCTAACCCGTACCCTAAACCGAGCCCTAACCCTAACACTAACCCTAACCCTAACCCATACCCTATGCCGTACCCGAAACCCTCCCCGAACCCGTACCCTAAGCCGTACACTAAGCCTAACCCTAAGCCTAACCTTACCCTAGGCTACCCTTGACTGCTTCTGCCTCCAATAGATTTCCTAAGAACTAGTGTTTTAAGGAACAGCTTAAAAAGAGAATCCTAATGTGATTTCTTTATAATGGGTGTGTTCCTTATCTTATCCTAGTGTCTAAACTCTTCTCCATGGCTGCACCCCCAAATAATATTGCCTTACGTGCTAAGGGGTATCTAGAGAGTGGGATAGGTTTAATAACTACCCTAACCCTAACGCGTACCCTAACCCTAACCCCTACCGTAACCCTAACACGTACCCTAATCCTAACCTGTACCCTAAACCGAGCCCTAACCCTAACACTAACCCTAACCCTAACCCTAACCCATACCCTACACCGTACCCGCACCCCTCCCCGAACCCGTACCCTAAGCCATACCCTAAACCTAACCCTAAGCCTAACCCTAACCCTAGGCTACCCTTGACTGCTTCTGCCTCCAATTGATTTCCTAAGCAGTAGTGTTTTAAGGAACAGCTTAAAAAGAGAATCCTAAAGTGATTTCTTTATAATGGGTGTGTTCCTTATCTTATCCTAGTGTCTAAACTCTTCTCCATGGCTGGACCCCCAAATAATATTCCTTTACGTGCTAAGGGGGAGCTAGAGAGTGGGATAGGTTTACTAACTACCCTAGCCCTAACGCGTAACCTAACCCTAACCCCTACCCTAACCCTAACACGTACCCTAATCCTAACCCGTACCCTAAACCGAGCCCTAACCCTAACACTAACCCTAACCCTAACCCTAACCCATACCCTACGCCGTACTCGAAACCCTCCCCGAACCCGTACCCTAAGCCATACCCTAAGCCTAACCCTAAGCCTAACACTAACCCTAGGCTACCCTTGACTGCTTCTGCCTCCAATAGATTTCCTAAGCACTAGTGTTTTAAGGAACAGCTTAAAAAGAGAATCCTAAAGTGATTTCTTTATAATGGGTGTGTTCCTTATCTTATCCTAGTGTCTAAACTCTTCTCCATGGCTGGACCCACAAATAATATTCCTTTACGTGCTAAGGGGTATCTAGAGAGTGGGATAGGTTTAATAACTACCCTAACCCTAACGCGTACCCTAACCCTAACCCCTACCCTAACCCTAACACGTACCCTTATCCTAACCCGTACCCTAAACCGAGCCCTAACCCTAACACTAACCCTAACCCTAACCCTAACCCATACCCTACGCCGTACCCGAAACCCTCCCCGAACCCGTACCCTAAGCCTAACCCTAAGCCTAACCCTAACCCTAGGCTACCCTTGACTGCTTCTGCCTCCAATAGATTTCCTAAGCACTAGTGTTTTAAGGAACAGCTTAAAAAGAGAATCCTAATGTGATTTCTTTATAATGGGTGTGTTCCTTATCTTATCCTAGTGTCTAAACTCTTCTCCATGGCTGGACCCTCAAATAATATTCCTTTACGTGCTAAGGGGTATCTAGAGAGTGGGATAGGTTTAATAACTACCCTAACCCTAACGCGTACCCTAACCCTAACCCCTACCCTAACCCTAACACGTACCCTAATACTAACCTGTACCCTAAACCGAGCCCTAACCCTAACACTAACCCTAACCCTAACCCATACCCTACGCCGTACCCGCACCCCTCCCCGAACCCGTACCCTAAGCCGTACCCTAAGCCTAACCCTAAGCCTAACACTAACCCTAGGCTACCCTTGACTGCTTCTGCCTCCAATAGATTTCCTAAGCACTAGTGTTTTAAGCAACAGCTTAAAAAGAGAATCCTAATGTGATTTCTTTATAATGGGTGTGTTCCTTATCTTATCCTAGTGTCTAAACTCTTCTCCATGGCTGGACCCTCAAATAATATTCCTTTACGTGCTAAGGGGTATCTAGAGAGTGGGATAGGTTTACTAACTACCCTAACCCTAACGCGTACCCTAACCCTAACCCCTACCCTAAACCTAACACGTACCCTAATCCTAACCGTACCCTAAACCGAGCCCTAACCCTAACACTAACCCTAACCCTAACCCTAACCCATACCCTACGCCGTACCCGAAACCCTCCCCGAACCCGTACCCTAAGCCGTACCCTAAGCCTAACCCTAAGCCTAACCCTAACCCTACGCTACCCTTGACTGCTTCTGCCTCCAATAGATTTCCTAAGCACTAGTGTTTTAAGGAACAGCTTAAAAAGAGAATCCTAATGTGATTTCTTTATAATGGGTGTGTTCCTTATCTTATCCTAGTGTCTAAACTCTTCTCCATGGCTGGACCCTCAAATAATATTCCTTTACGTGCTAAGGGGTATCTAGAGAGTGGGATAGGTTTAATAACTACCCTAATCCTAACGCGTACCCTAACCCTAACCCCTACCCTAACCCTAACACGTACCCTAATCCTAACCCGTACCCTAAACCGAGCCCTAACCCTAACACTAACCCTAACCCTAACCCTAACCCATACCCTACGCCGTACCCGCACCCCTCCCCGAACCCGTAACCTAAGCCGTACCCTAACCCTAACCCTAAGCCTAACCCTAACCCTAGGCTACCCTTGACTGCTTCTGCCTCCAATAGATTTCCTAAGCACTACTGTTTTAAGGAACAGCTTAAAAAGAGAATCCTAATGTGATTTCTTTATAATGGGTGTGTTCCTTATCTTATCCTAGTGTCTAAACTCTTCTCCATGGCTGCACCCCCAAATAATATTCCCTTACGTGCTAAGGGGTATCTAGAGAGTGGGATAGGTTTAATAACTACCCTAACCCTAATGCGTACCCTAACCCTAACCCCTACCCTAACCCTAACACGTACCCTAATCCTAACCTGTACCCTAAACCGAGCCCTAACCCTAACACTAACCCTAACCCTAACCCTAACCCATACCCTACGCCGTACCCGCACCCCTCCCCGAACCCGTACCCTAAGCCATACCCTAAACCTAACCCTAAGCCTAACCCTAACCCTAGGCTACCCTTGACTTCTTCTGCCTCCAATTGATTTCCTAAGCAGTAGTGTTTTAAGGAACAGCTTAAAAAGAGAATCCTAATGTGATTTCTTTATAATGGGTGTGTTCCTTATCTTATCCTAGTGTCTAAACTCTTCTCCATGGCTGGACCCTCAAATAATATTCCTTTACGTGCTAAGGGGTATCTAGAGAGTGGGATAGGTTTAATAACTACCCTAATCCTAACACGTACCCTAACCCTAACCCCTACCCTAACCCTAACACGTACCCTAATCCTAACCCGTACCCTAAACCGAGCCCTAACCCTAACACTAACCCTAACCCTAACCCTAACCCATACCCTACGCCGTACCCGCACCCCTCCCCGAACCCGTAACCTAAGCCGTACCCTAACCCTAACCCTAAGCCTAACCCTAACCCTAGGCTACCCTTGACTGCTTCTGCCTCCAATAGATTTCCTAAGCACTACTGTTTTAAGGAACAGCTTAAAAAGAGAATCCTAATGTGATTTCTTTATAATGGGTGTGTTCCTTATCTTATCCTAGTGTCTAAACTCTTCTCCATGGCTGCACCCCCAAATAATATTCCCTTACGTGCTAAGGGGTATCTAGAGAGTGGGATAGGTTTAATAACTACCCTAACCCTAACGCGTACCCTAACCCTAACCCCTACCCTAACCCTAACACGTACCCTAATCCTAACCTGTACCCTAAACCGAGCCCTAACCCTAACACTAACCCTAACCCTAACCCTAACCCATACCCTACGCCGTACCCGCACCCCTCCCCGAACCCGTACCCTAAGCCATACCCTAAACCTAACCCTAAGCCTAACCCTAACCCTAGGCTACCCTTGACTGCTTCTGCCTCCAATTGATTTCCTAAGCAGTAGTGTTTTAAGGAACAGCTTAAAAAGAGAATCCTAATGTGATTTCTTTATAATGGGTGTGTTCCTTATCTTATCCTAGTGTCTAAACTCTTCTCCATGGCTGGACCCCCAAATAATATTCCTTTACGTGCTAAGGGGGAGCTAGAGAGTGGGATAGGTTTAATAACTACCCTAACCCTAACGCGTACCCTAACCCTAACCCCTACCCTAACCCTAACACGTACCCTAATCCTAACCCGTACCCTAAACCGAGCCCTAACCCTAACACTAGCCCTAACCCTAACCCTAACCCATACCCTACGCCGTACCCGAAACCCTCCCCGAACCCGTACCCTAAGCCATACCCTAAGCCTAACCCTAAGCCTAACACTAACCCTAGGCTACCCTTGACTTCTTCTGCCTCCAATAGACTTCCTAAGCACTAGTGTTTTAAGCAACAGCTTAAAAAGAGAATCCTAATGTGATTTCTTTATAATGGGTGTGTTCCTTATCTTATCCTAGTGTCTAAACTCTTCTCCATGGCTGGACCCCCAAATAATATTCCTTTACGTGCTAAGGGGTATCTAGAGAGTGGGATAGGTTTACTAACGACCCTAACCCTAATGCGTACCCTAACCCTAACCCCTACCCTAAACCTAACACGTACCCTAATCCTAACCGTACCCTAAACCGAGCCCTAACCCTAACACAAACCCTAACCCTAACCCTAACCCATACCCTACGCCGTACCCGAAACCCTCCCCGAACCCGTACCCTAAGCCGTACCCTAAGCCTAACCCTAAGCCTAACCCTAACCCTAGGCTACCCTTGACTGCTTCTGCCTCCAATAGATTTCCTAAGCACTAGTGTTTTAAGGAACAGCTTAAAAAGAGAATCCTAATGTGATTTCTTTATAATGGGTGTGTTCCTTAACTTATCCTAGTGTCTAAACTCTTCTCCATGGCTGCACCCCCAAATAATATTCCCTTACGTGCTAAGGGGTATCTAGAGAGTGGGATAGGTTTAATAACTACCCTAACCCTAACGCGTACCTTAACCCTAACCCCTACCCTAACCCTAACACGTACCCTAATCCTAACCTGTACCCTAAACCGAGCCCTAACCCTAACACTAACCCTAACCCTAACCCTAACCCATACCCTACGCCGTACCCGCACCCCTCCCCGAACCCGTACCCTAAGCCATACCCTAAACCTAAACCTAAGCCTAACCCTAACCCTAGGCTACCCTTGACTGCTTCTGCCTCCAATTGATTTCCTAAGCAGTAGTGTTTTAAGGAACAGCTTAAAAAGAGAATCCTAATGTGATTTCTTTATAATGGGTGTGTTCCTTATCTTATCCTAGTGTCTAAACTCTTCTCCATGGCTGGACCCCCAAATAATATTCCTTTACGTGCTAAGGGGGAGCTAGAGAGTGGGATAGGTTTACTAACTACCCTAGCTCTAACGCGTAACCTAACCCTAACCCCTACTCTAACCCTAACACGTACCCTAATCCTAACCCGTACCCTAAACCGAGCCCTAACCCTAACACTAACCCTAACCCTAACCCATACCCTACGCCGTACCCGAAACCCTCCCCGAACCCGTACCCTAAGCCGTACACTAAGCCTAACCCTAAGCCTAACCTTACCCTAGGCTACCCTTGACTGCTTCTGCCTCCAATAGATTTCCTAAGCACTAGTGTTTTAAGGAACAGCTTAAAAAGAGAATCCTAATGTGATTTCTTTATAATGGGTGTGTTCCTTATCTTATCCTAGTGTCTAAACTCTTCTCCATGGCTGCACCCCCAAATAATATTGCCTTACGTGCTAAGGGGTATCTAGAGAGTGGGATAGGTTTAATAACTACCCTAACCCTAACGCGTACCCTAACCCTAACCCCTACCCTAACCCTAACACGTACCCTAATCCTAACCTGTACCCTAAACCGAGCCCTAACCCTAACACTAACCCTAACCCTAACCCTAACCCATACCCTACACCGTACCCGCACCCCTCCCCGAACCCGTACCCTAAGCCATACCCTAAACCTAACCCTAAGCCTAACCCTAACCCTAGGCTACCCTTGACTGCTTCTGCCTCCAATTGATTTCCTAAGCAGTAGTGTTTTAAGGAACAGCTTAAAAAGAGAATCCTAAAGTGATTTCTTTATAATGGGTGTGTTCCTTATCTTATCCTAGTGTCTAAACTCTTCTCCATGGCTGGACCCCCAAATAATATTCCTTTACGTGCTAAGGGGGAGCTAGAGAGTGGGATAGGTTTACTAACTACCCTAGCCCTAACGCGTAACCTAACCCTAACCCCTACCCTAACCCTAACACGTACCCTAATCCTAACCCGTACCCTAAACCGAGCCCTAACCCTAACACTAACCCTAACCCTAACCCTAACCCATACCCTACGCCGTACTCGAAACCCTCCCCGAACCCGTACCCTAAGCCATACCCTAAGCCTAACCCTAAGCCTAACACTAACCCTAGGCTACCCTTGACTGCTTCTGCCTCCAATAGATTTCCTAAGCACTAGTGTTTTAAGGAACAGCTTAAAAAGAGAATCCTAAAGTGATTTCTTTATAATGGGTGTGTTCCTTATCTTATCCTAGTGTCTAAACTCTTCTCCATGGCTGGACCCACAAATAATATTCCTTTACGTGCTAAGGGGTATCTAGAGAGTGGGATAGGTTTAATAACTACCCTAACCCTAACGCGTACCCTAACCCTAACCCCTACCCTAACCCTAACACGTACCCTAATCCTAACCCGTACCCTAAACCGAGCCCTAACCCTAACACTAACCCTAACCCTAACCCTAACCCATACCCTACGCCGTACCCGAAACCCTCCCCGAACCCGTACCCTAAGCCTAACCCTAAGCCTAACCCTAACCCTAGGCTACCCTTGACTGCTTCTGCCTCCAATAGATTTCCTAAGCACTAGTGTTTTAAGGAACAGCTTAAAAAGAGAATCCTAATGTGATTTCTTTATAATGGGTGTGTTCCTTATCTTATCCTAGTGTCTAAACTCTTCTCCATGGCTGGACCCTCAAATAATATTCCTTTACGTGCTAAGGGGTATCTAGAGAGTGGGATAGGTTTAATAACTACCCTAACCCTAACGCGTACCCTAACCCTAACCCCTACCCTAACCCTAACACGTACCCTAATACTAACCTGTACCCTAAACCGAGCCCTAACCCTAACACTAACCCTAACCCTAACCCATACCCTACGCCGTACCCGCACCCCTCCCCGAACCCGTACCCTAAGCCGTACCCTAAGCCTAACCCTAAGCCTAACACTAACCCTAGGCTACCCTTGACTGCTTCTGCCTCCAATAGATTTCCTAAGCACTAGTGTTTTAAGCAACAGCTTAAAAAGAGAATCCTAATGTGATTTCTTTATAATGGGTGTGTTCCTTATCTTATCCTAGTGTCTAAACTCTTCTCCATGGCTGCACCCCCAAATAATATTCCCTTACGTGCTAAGGGGTATCTAGAGAGTGGGATAGGTTTAATAACTACCCTAACCCTAATGCGTACCCTAACCCTAACCCCTACCCTAACCCTAACACGTACCCTAATCCTAACCTGTACCCTAAACCGAGCCCTAACCCTAACACTAACCCTAACCCTAACCCTAACACATACCCTACGCCGTACCCGCACCCCTCCCCGAACCCGTACCCTAAGCCATACCCTAAACCTAACCCTAAGCCTAACCCTAACCCTAGGCTACCCTTGACTTCTTCTGCCTCCAATTGATTTCCTAAGCAGTAGTGTTTTAAGGAACAGCTTAAAAAGAGAATCCTAATGTGATTTCTTTATAATGGGTGTGTTCCTTATCTTATCCTAGTGTCTAAACTCTTCTCCATGGCTGGACCCTCAAATAATATTCCTTTACGTGCTAAGGGGTATCTAGAGAGTGGGATAGGTTTAATAACTACCCTAATCCTAACACGTACCCTAACCCTAACCCCTACCCTAACCCTAACACGTACCCTAATCCTAACCCGTACCCTAAACCGAGCCCTAACCCTAACACTAACCCTAACCCTAACCCTAACCCATACCCTACGCCGTACCCGCACCCCTCCCCGAACCCGTAACCTAAGCCGTACCCTAACCCTAACCCTAAGCCTAACCCTAACCCTAGGCTACCCTTGACTGCTTCTGCCTCCAATAGATTTCCTAAGCACTACTGTTTTAAGGAACAGCTTAAAAAGAGAATCCTAATGTGATTTCTTTATAATGGGTGTGTTCCTTATCTTATCCTAGTGTCTAAACTCTTCTCCATGGCTGCACCCCCAAATAATATTCCCTTACGTGCTAAGGGGTATCTAGAGAGTGGGATAGGTTTAATAACTACCCTAACCCTAACGCGTACCCTAACCCTAACCCCTACCCTAACCCTAACACGTACCCTAATCCTAACCTGTACCCTAAACCGAGCCCTAACCCTAACACTAACCCTAACCCTAACCCTAACCCATACCCTACGCCGTACCCGCACCCCTCCCCGAACCCGTACCCTAAGCCATACCCTAAACCTAACCCTAAGCCTAACCCTAACCCTAGGCTACCCTTGACTGCTTCTGCCTCCAATTGATTTCCTAAGCAGTAGTGTTTTAAGGAACAGCTTAAAAAGAGA
This sequence comes from Balaenoptera borealis, assembly GCF_965194805.1. Taxonomy (NCBI): domain Eukaryota; kingdom Metazoa; phylum Chordata; class Mammalia; order Artiodactyla; family Balaenopteridae; genus Balaenoptera; species Balaenoptera borealis. Next base: position 652,871 of record NW_028123821.1, read on the forward strand.
ATCCTAATGTGATTTCTTTATAATGGGTGTGTTCCTTATCTTATCCTAGTGTCTAAACTCTTCTCCATGGCTGGACCCCCAAATAATATTCCTTTACGTGCTAAGGGGGAGCTAGAGAGTGGGATAGGTTTAATAACTACCCTAACCCTAACGCGTACCCTAACCCTAACCCCTACCCTAACCCTAACACGTACCCTAATCCTAACCCGTACCCTAAACCGAGCCCTAACCCTAACACTAGCCCTAACCCTAACCCTAACCCATACCCTACGCCGTACCCGAAACCCTCCCCGAACCCGTACCCTAAGCCATACCCTAAGCCTAACCCTAAGCCTAACACTAACCCTAGGCTACCCTTGACTGCTTCTGCCTCCAATAGACTTCCTAAGCACTAGTGTTTTAAGCAACAGCTTAAAAAGAGAATCCTAATGTGATTTCTTTATAATGGGTGTGTTCCTTATCTTATCCTAGTGTCTAAACTCTTCTCCATGGCTGGACCCCCAAATAATATTCCTTTACGTGCTAAGGGGTATCTAGAGAGTGGGATAGGTTTACTAACGACCCTAACCCTAATGCGTACCCTAACCCTAACCCCTACCCTAAACCTAACACGTACCCTAATCCTAACCGTACCCTAAACCGAGCCCTAACCCTAACACAAACCCTAACCCTAACCCTAACCCATACCCTACGCCGTACCCGAAACCCTCCCCGAACCCGTACCCTAAGCCGTACCCTAAGCCTAACCCTAAGCCTAACCCTAACCCTAGGCTACCCTTGACTGCTTCTGCCTCCAATAGATTTCCTAAGCACTAGTGTTTTAAGGAACAGCTTAAAAAGAGAATCCTAATGTGATTTCTTTATAATGGGTGTGTTCCTTAACTTATCCTAGTGTCTAAACTCTTCTCCATGGCTGCACCCCCAAATAATATTCCCTTACGTGCTAAGGGGTATCTAGAGAGTGGGATAGGTTTAATAACTACCCTAACCCTAACGCGTACCTTAACCCTAACCCCTACCCTAACCCTAACACGTACCCTAATCCTAACCTGTACCCTAAACCGAGCCCTAACCCTAACACTAACCCTAACCCTAACCCTAACCCATACCCTACGCCGTACCCGCACCCCTCCCCGAACCCGTACCCTAAGCCATACCCTAAACCTAAACCTAAGCCTAACCCTAACCCTAGGCTACCCTTGACTGCTTCTGCCTCCAATTGATTTCCTAAGCAGTAGTGTTTTAAGGAACAGCTTAAAAAGAGAATCCTAATGTGATTTCTTTATAATGGGTGTGTTCCTTATCTTATCCTAGTGTCTAAACTCTTCTCCATGGCTGGACCCCCAAATAATATTCCTTTACGTGCTAAGGGGGAGCTAGAGAGTGGGATAGGTTTACTAACTACCCTAGCTCTAACGCGTAACCTAACCCTAACCCCTACTCTAACCCTAACACGTACCCTAATCCTAACCCGTACCCTAAACCGAGCCCTAACCCTAACACTAACCCTAACCCTAACCCATACCCTACGCCGTACCCGAAACCCTCCCCGAACCCGTACCCTAAGCCGTACACTAAGCCTAACCCTAAGCCTAAACTTACCCTAGGCTACCCTTGACTGCTTCTGCCTCCAATAGATTTCCTAAGCACTAGTGTTTTAAGGAACAGCTTAAAAAGAGAATCCTAATGTGATTTCTTTATAATGGGTGTGTTCCTTATCTTATCCTAGTGTCTAAACTCTTCTCCATGGCTGCACCCCCAAATAATATTGCCTTACGTGCTAAGGGGTATCTAGAGAGTGGGATAGGTTTAATAACTACCCTAACCCTAACGCGTACCCTAACCCTAACCCCTACCCTAACCCTAACACGTACCCTAATCCTAACCTGTACCCTAAACCGAGCCCTAACCCTAACACTAACCCTAACCCTAACCCTAACCCATACCCTACACCGTACCCGCACCCCTCCCCGAACCCGTACCCTAAGCCATACCCTAAACCTAACCCTAAGCCTAACCCTAACCCTAGGCTACCCTTGACTGCTTCTGCCTCCAATTGATTTCCTAAGCAGTAGTGTTTTAAGGAACAGCTTAAAAAGAGAATCCTAAAGTGATTTCTTTATAATGGGTGTGTTCCTTATCTTATCCTAGTGTCTAAACTCTTCTCCATGGCTGGACCCCCAAATAATATTCCTTTACGTGCTAAGGGGGAGCTAGAGAGTGGGATAGGTTTACTAACTACCCTAGCCCTAACGCGTAACCTAACCCTAACCCCTACCCTAACCCTAACACGTACCCTAATCCTAACCCGTACCCTAAACCGAGCCCTAACCCTAACACTAACCCTAACCCTAACCCTAACCCATACCCTACGCCGTACTCGAAACCCTCCCCGAACCCGTACCCTAAGCCATACCCTAAGCCTAACCCTAAGCCTAACACTAACCCTAGGCTACCCTTGACTGCTTCTGCCTCCAATAGATTTCCTAAGCACTAGTGTTTTAAGGAACAGCTTAAAAAGAGAATCCTAAAGTGATTTCTTTATAATGGGTGTGTTCCTTATCTTATCCTAGTGTCTAAACTCTTCTCCATGGCTGGACCCACAAATAATATTCCTTTACGTGCTAAGGGGTATCTAGAGAGTGGGATAGGTTTAATAACTACCCTAACCCTAACGCGTACCCTAACCCTAACCCCTACCCTAACCCTAACACGTACCCTAATCCTAACCCGTACCCTAAACCGAGCCCTAACCCTAACACTAACCCTAACCCTAACCCTAACCCATACCCTACGCCATACCCGAAACCCTCCCCGAACCCGTACCCTAAGCCTAACCCTAAGCCTAACCCTAACCCTAGGCTACCCTTGACTGCTTCTGCCTCCAATAGATTTCCTAAGCACTAGTGTTTTAAGGAACAGCTTAAAAAGAGAATCCTAATGTGATTTCTTTATAATGGGTGTGTTCCTTATCTTATCCTAGTGTCTAAACTCTTCTCCATGGCTGGACCCTCAAATAATATTCCTTTACGTGCTAAGGGGTATCTAGAGAGTGGGATAGGTTTAATAACTACCCTAACCCTAACGCGTACCCTAACCCTAACCCCTACCCTAACCCTAACACGTACCCTAATACTAACCTGTACCCTAAACCGAGCCCTAACCCTAACACTAACCCTAACCCTAACCCATACCCTACGCCGTACCCGCACCCCTCCCCGAACCCGTACCCTAAGCCGTACCCTAAGCCTAACCCTAAGCCTAACCCTAACCCTAGGCTACCCTTGACTGCTTCTGCCTCCAATAGGTTTCCTAAGCACTAGTGTTTTAAGGAACAGCTTAAAAAGAGAATCCTAATGTGATTTCTTTATAATGGGTGTGTTCCTTATCTTATCCTAGTGTCTAAACTCTTCTCCATGGCTGGACCCCCAAATAATATTCCTTTACGTGCTAAGGGGTATCTAGAGAGTGGGATAGGTTTACTAACGACCCTAACCCTAATGCGTACCCTAACCCTAACCCCTACCCTAAACCTAACACGTACCCTAATCCTAACCGTACCCTAAACCGAGCCCTAACCCTAACACAAACCCTAACCCTAACCCTAACCCATACTCTACGCCGTACCCGAAACCCTCCCCGAACCCGTACCCTAAGCCGTACCCTAAGCCTAACCCTAAGCCTAACACTAACCCTAGGCTACCCTTGACTGCTTCTGCCTCCAATAGATTTCCTAAGCACTAGTGTTTTAAGGAACAGCTTAAAAAGAGAATCCTAATGTGATTTCTTTATAATGGGTGTGTTCCTTAACTTATCCTAGTGTCTAAACTCTTCTCCATGTCTGCACCCCCAAATAATATTCCCTTACGTGCTAAGGGGTATCTAGAGAGTGGGATAGGTTTAATAACTACCCTAACCCTAACGCGTACCCTAACCCTAACCCCTACCCTAACCCTAACACGTACCCTAATCCTAACCTGTACCCTAAACCGAGCCCTAACCCTAACACTAACCCTAACCCTAACCCTAACCCATACCCTACGCCGTACCCGCACCCCTCCCCGAACCCGTACCCTAAGCCATACCCTAAACCTAAACCTAAGCCTAACCCTAACCCTAGGCTACCCTTGACTGCTTCTGCCTCCAATTGATTTCCTAAGCAGTAGTGTTTTAAGGAACAGCTTAAAAAGAGAATCCTAATGTGATTTCTTTATAATGGGTGTGTTCCTTATCTTATCCTAGTGTCTAAACTCTTCTCCATGGCTGGACCCCCAAATAATATTCCTTTACGTGCTAAGGGGGAGCTAGAGAGTGGGATAGGTTTACTAACTACCCTAGCTCTAACGCGTAACCTAACCCTAACCCCTACTCTAACCCTAACACGTACCCTAATCCTAACCCGTACCCTAAACCGCGCCCTAACCCTAACACTAACCCTAACCCTAACCCATACCCTACGCCGTACCCGAAACCCTCCCCGAACCCGTACCCTAAGCCGTACACTAAGCCTAACCCTAAGCCTAACCTTACCCTAGGCTACCCTTGACTGCTTCTGCCTCCAATAGATTTCCTAAGCACTAGTGTTTTAAGGAACAGCTTAAAAAGAGAATCCTAATGTGATTTCTTTATAATGGGTGTGTTCCTTATCTTATCCTAGTGTCTAAACTCTTCTCCATGGCTGCACCCCCAAGTAATATTGCCTTACGTGCTAAGGTGTATCTAGAGAGTGGGATAGGTTTAATAACTACCCTATCCCTAATGCGTACTCTAACCCTAACCCTAACCCTAACCCTAACCCTAACCCTAACTACCCTAACCCTAATGCGTACCCTAACCCTAACCCCTACCCTAACCCTAACACGTACCCTAATCCTAACCTGTACCCTAAACCGAGCCCTAACCCTAACACTAACCCTAACCCTAACCCTAACCCATACCCTACGCCGTACCCGCACCCCTCCCCGAACCCGTACCCTAAGCCATACCCTAAACCTAACCCTAAGCCTAACCCTAACCCTAGGCTACCCTTGACTTCTTCTGCCTCCAATTGATTTCCTAAGCAGTAGTGTTTTAAGGAACAGCTTAAAAAGAGAATCCTAATGTGATTTCTTTATAATGGGTGTGTTCCTTATCTTATCCTAGTGTCTAAACTCTTCTCCATGGCTGGACCCCCAAATAATATTCCTTTACGTGCTAAGGGGGAGCTAGAGAGTGGGATAGGTTTAATAACTACCCTAACCCTAACGCGTACCCTAACCCTAACCCCTACCCTAACCCTAACACGTACCCTAATCCTAACCCGTACCCTAAACCGAGCCCTAACCCTAACACTAGCCCTAACCCTAACCCTAACCCATACCCTACGCCGTACCCGAAACCCTCCCCGAACCCGTACCCTAAGCCATACCCTAAGCCTAACCCTAAGCCTAACACTAACCCTAGGCTACCCTTGACTGCTTCTGCCTCCAATAGACTTCCTAAGCACTAGTGTTTTAAGCAACAGCTTAAAAAGAGAATCCTAATGTGATTTCTTTATAATGGGTGTGTTCCTTATCTTATCCTAGTGTCTAAACTCTTCTCCATGGCTGGACCCCCAAATAATATTCCTTTACGTGCTAAGGGGTATCTAGAGAGTGGGATAGGTTTACTAACGACCCTAACCCTAATGCGTACCCTAACCCTAACCCCTACCCTAAACCTAACACGTACCCTAATCCTAACCGTACCCTAAACCGAGCCCTAACCCTAACACAAACCCTAACCCTAACCCTAACCCATACCCTACGCCGTACCCGAAACCCTCCCCGAACCCGTACCCTAAGCCGTACCCTAAGCCTAACCCTAAGCCTAACCCTAACCCTAGGCTACCCTTGACTGCTTCTGCCTCCAATAGATTTCCTAAGCACTAGTGTTTTAAGGAACAGCTTAAAAAGAGAATCCTAATGTGATTTCTTTATAATGGGTGTGTTCCTTAACTTATCCTAGTGTCTAAACTCTTCTCCATGGCTGCACCCCCAAATAATATTCCCTTACGTGCTAAGGGGTATCTAGAGAGTGGGATAGGTTTAATAACTACCCTAACCCTAACGCGTACCTTAACCCTAACCCCTACCCTAACCCTAACACGTACCCTAATCCTAACCTGTACCCTAAACCGAGCCCTAACCCTAACACTAACCCTAACCCTAACCCTAACCCATACCCTACGCCGTACCCGCACCCCTCCCCGAACCCGTACCCTAAGCCATACCCTAAACCTAAACCTAAGCCTAACCCTAACCCTAGGCTACCCTTGACTGCTTCTGCCTCCAATTGATTTCCTAAGCAGTAGTGTTTTAAGGAACAGCTTAAAAAGAGAATCCTAATGTGATTTCTTTATAATGGGTGTGTTCCTTATCTTATCCTAGTGTCTAAACTCTTCTCCATGGCTGGACCCCCAAATAATATTCCTTTACGTGCTAAGGGGGAGCTAGAGAGTGGGATAGGTTTACTAACTACCCTAGCTCTAACGCGTAACCTAACCCTAACCCCTACTCTAACCCTAACACGTACCCTAATCCTAACCCGTACCCTAAACCGAGCCCTAACCCTAACACTAACCCTAACCCTAACCCATACCCTACGCCGTACCCGAAACCCTCCCCGAACCCGTACCCTAAGCCGTACACTAAGCCTAACCCTAAGCCTAAACTTACCCTAGGCTACCCTTGACTGCTTCTGCCTCCAATAGATTTCCTAAGCACTAGTGTTTTAAGGAACAGCTTAAAAAGAGAATCCTAATGTGATTTCTTTATAATGGGTGTGTTCCTTATCTTATCCTAGTGTCTAAACTCTTCTCCATGGCTGCACCCCCAAATAATATTGCCTTACGTGCTAAGGGGTATCTAGAGAGTGGGATAGGTTTAATAACTACCCTAACCCTAACGCGTACCCTAACCCTAACCCCTACCCTAACCCTAACACGTACCCTAATCCTAACCTGTACCCTAAACCGAGCCCTAACCCTAACACTAACCCTAACCCTAACCCTAACCCATACCCTACACCGTACCCGCACCCCTCCCCGAACCCGTACCCTAAGCCATACCCTAAACCTAACCCTAAGCCTAACCCTAACCCTAGGCTACCCTTGACTGCTTCTGCCTCCAATTGATTTCCTAAGCAGTAGTGTTTTAAGGAACAGCTTAAAAAGAGAATCCTAAAGTGATTTCTTTATAATGGGTGTGTTCCTTATCTTATCCTAGTGTCTAAACTCTTCTCCATGGCTGGACCCCCAAATAATATTCCTTTACGTGCTAAGGGGGAGCTAGAGAGTGGGATAGGTTTACTAACTACCCTAGCCCTAACGCGTAACCTAACCCTAACCCCTACCCTAACCCTAACACGTACCCTAATCCTAACCCGTACCCTAAACCGAGCCCTAACCCTAACACTAACCCTAACCCTAACCCTAACCCATACCCTACGCCGTACTCGAAACCCTCCCCGAACCCGTACCCTAAGCCATACCCTAAGCCTAACCCTAAGCCTAACACTAACCCTAGGCTACCCTTGACTGCTTCTGCCTCCAATAGATTTCCTAAGCACTAGTGTTTTAAGGAACAGCTTAAAAAGAGAATCCTAAAGTGATTTCTTTATAATGGGTGTGTTCCTTATCTTATCCTAGTGTCTAAACTCTTCTCCATGGCTGGACCCACAAATAATATTCCTTTACGTGCTAAGGGGTATCTAGAGAGTGGGATAGGTTTAATAACTACCCTAACCCTAACGCGTACCCTAACCCTAACCCCTACCCTAACCCTAACACGTACCCTAATCCTAACCCGTACCCTAAACCGAGCCCTAACCCTAACACTAACCCTAACCCTAACCCTAACCCATACCCTACGCCGTACCCGAAACCCTCCCCGAACCCGTACCCTAAGCCTAACCCTAAGCCTAACCCTAACCCTAGGCTACCCTTGACTGCTTCTGCCTCCAATAGATTTCCTAAGCACTAGTGTTTTAAGGAACAGCTTAAAAAGAGAATCCTAATGTGATTTCTTTATAATGGGTGTGTTCCTTATCTTATCCTAGTGTCTAAACTCTTCTCCATGGCTGGACCCTCAAATAATATTCCTTTACGTGCTAAGGGGTATCTAGAGAGTGGGATAGGTTTAATAACTACCCTAACCCTAACGCGTACCCTAACCCTAACCCCTACCCTAACCCTAACACGTACCCTAATACTAACCTGTACCCTAAACCGAGCCCTAACCCTAACACTAACCCTAACCCTAACCCATACCCTACGCCGTACCCGCACCCCTCCCCGAACCCGTACCCTAAGCCGTACCCTAAGCCTAACCCTAAGCCTAACCCTAACCCTAGGCTACCCTTGACTGCTTCTGCCTCCAATAGGTTTCCTAAGCACTAGTGTTTTAAGGAACAGCTTAAAAAGAGAATCCTAATGTGATTTCTTTATAATGGGTGTGTTCCTTATCTTATCCTAGTGTCTAAACTCTTCTCCATGGCTGGACCCCCAAATAATATTCCTTTACGTGCTAAGGGGTATCTAGAGAGTGGGATAGGTTTACTAACGACCCTAACCCTAATGCGTACCCTAACCCTAACCCCTACCCTAAACCTAACACGTACCCTAATCCTAACCGTACCCTAAACCGAGCCCTAACCCTAACACAAACCCTAACCCTAACCCTAACCCATACTCTACGCCGTACCCGAAACCCTCCCCGAACCCGTACCCTAAGCCGTACCCTAAGCCTAACCCTAAGCCTAACACTAACCCTAGGCTACCCTTGACTGCTTCTGCCTCCAATAGATTTCCTAAGCACTAGTGTTTTAAGGAACAGCTTAAAAAGAGAATCCTAATGTGATTTCTTTATAATGGGTGTGTTCCTTAACTTATCCTAGTGTCTAAACTCTTCTCCATGGCTGCACCCCCAAATAATATTCCCTTACGTGCTAAGGGGTATCTAGAGAGTGGGATAGGTTTAATAACTACCCTAACCCTAACGCGTACCCTAACCCTAACCCCTACCCTAACCCTAACACGTACCCTAATCCTAACCTGTACCCTAAACCGAGCCCTAACCCTAACACTAACCCTAACCCTAACCCTAACCCATACCCTACGCCGTACCCGCACCCCTCCCCGAACCCGTACCCTAAGCCATACCCTAAACCTAAACCTAAGCCTAACCCTAACCCTAGGCTACCCTTGACTGCTTCTGCCTCCAATTGATTTCCTAAGCAGTAGTGTTTTAAGGAACAGCTTAAAAAGAGAATCCTAATGTGATTTCTTTATAATGGGTGTGTTCCTTATCTTATCCTAGTGTCTAAACTCTTCTCCATGGCTGGACCCCCAAATAATATTCCTTTACGTGCTAAGGGGGAGCTAGAGAGTGGGATAGGTTTACTAACTACCCTAGCTCTAACGCGTAACCTAACCCTAACCCCTACTCTAACCCTAACACGTACCCTAATCCTAACCCGTACCCTAAACCGCGCCCTAACCCTAACACTAACCCTAACCCTAACCCATACCCTACGCCGTACCCGAAACCCTCCCCGAACCCGTACCCTAAGCCGTACACTAAGCCTAACCCTAAGCCTAACCTTACCCTAGGCTACCCTTGACTGCTTCTGCCTCCAATAGATTTCCTAAGCACTAGTGTTTTAAGGAACAGCTTAAAAAGAGAATCCTAATGTGATTTCTTTATAATGGGTGTGTTCCTTATCTTATCCTAGTGTCTAAACTCTTCTCCATGGCTGCACCCCCAAGTAATATTGCCTTACGTGCTAAGGTGTATCTAGAGAGTGGGATAGGTTTAATAACTACCCTATCCCTAATGCGTACTCTAACCCTAACCCTAACCCTAACCCTAACCCTAACCCTAACTACCCTAACCCTAATGCGTACCCTAACCCTAACCCCTACCCTAACCCTAACACGTACCCTAATCCTAACCTGTACCCTAAACCGAGCCCTAACCCTAACACTAACCCTAACCCTAACCCTAACCCATACCCTACGCCGTACCCGCACCCCTCCCCGAACCCGTACCCTAAGCCATACCCTAAACCTAACCCTAAGCCTAACCCTAACCCTAGGCTACCCTTGACTTCTTCTGCCTCCAATTGATTTCCTAAGCAGTAGTGTTTTAAGGAACAGCTTAAAAAGAGAATCCTAAAGTGATTTCTTTATAATGGGTGTGTTCCTTATCTTATCCTAGTGTCTAAACTCTTCTCCATGGCTGGACCCCCAAATAATATTCCTTTACGTGCTAAGGGGGAGCTAGAGAGTGGGATAGGTTTAATAACTACCCTAACCCTAACGCGTACCCTAACCCTAACCCCTACCCTAACCCTAACACGTACCCTAATCCTAACCTGTACCCTAAACCGAGCCCTAACCCTAACACTAACCCTAACCCTAACCCTAACCCATACCCTACGCAGTACCCGCACCCCTCCCCGAACCCGTACCCTAAGCCATACCCTAAACCTAAACCTAAGCCTAACCCTAACCCTAGGCTACCCTTGACTGCTTCTGCCTCCAATTGATTTCCTAAGCAGTAGTGTTTTAAGGAACAGCTTAAAAAGAGAATCCTAATGTGATTTCTTTATAATGGGTGTGTTCCTTATCTTATCCTAGTGTCTAAACTCTTCTCCATGGCTGGACCCCCAAATAATATTCCTTTACGTGCTAAGGGGGAGCTAGAGAGTGGGATAGGTTTACTAACTACCCTAGCTCTAACGCGTAACCTAACCCTAACCCCTACTCTAACCCTAACACGTACCCTAATCCTAACCCGTACCCTAAACCGAGCCCTAACCCTAACACTAACCCTAACCCTAACCCATACCCTATGCCGTACCCGAAACCCTCCCCGAACCCGTACCCTAAGCCGTACACTAAGCCTAACCCTAAGCCTAACCTTACCCTAGGCTACCCTTGACTGCTTCTGCCTCCAATAGATTTCCTAAGAACTAGTGTTTTAAGGAACAGCTTAAAAAGAGAATCCTAATGTGATTTCTTTATAATGGGTGTGTTCCTTATCTTATCCTAGTGTCTAAACTCTTCTCCATGGCTGCACCCCCAAATAATATTGCCTTACGTGCTAAGGGGTATCTAGAGAGTGGGATAGGTTTAATAACTACCCTAACCCTAACGCGTACCCTAACCCTAACCCCTACCGTAACCCTAACACGTACCCTAATCCTAACCTGTACCCTAAACCGAGCCCTAACCCTAACACTAACCCTAACCCTAACCCTAACCCATACCCTACACCGTACCCGCACCCCTCCCCGAACCCGTACCCTAAGCCATACCCTAAACCTAACCCTAAGCCTAACCCTAACCCTAGGCTACCCTTGACTGCTTCTGCCTCCAATTGATTTCCTAAGCAGTAGTGTTTTAAGGAACAGCTTAAAAAGAGAATCCTAAAGTGATTTCTTTATAATGGGTGTGTTCCTTATCTTATCCTAGTGTCTAAACTCTTCTCCATGGCTGGACCCCCAAATAATATTCCTTTACGTGCTAAGGGGGAGCTAGAGAGTGGGATAGGTTTACTAACTACCCTAGCCCTAACGCGTAACCTAACCCTAACCCCTACCCTAACCCTAACACGTACCCTAATCCTAACCCGTACCCTAAACCGAGCCCTAACCCTAACACTAACCCTAACCCTAACCCTAACCCATACCCTACGCCGTACTCGAAACCCTCCCCGAACCCGTACCCTAAGCCATACCCTAAGCCTAACCCTAAGCCTAACACTAACCCTAGGCTACCCTTGACTGCTTCTGCCTCCAATAGATTTCCTAAGCACTAGTGTTTTAAGGAACAGCTTAAAAAGAGAATCCTAAAGTGATTTCTTTATAATGGGTGTGTTCCTTATCTTATCCTAGTGTCTAAACTCTTCTCCATGGCTGGACCCCCAAATAATATTCCTTTACGTGCTAAGGGGGAGCTAGAGAGTGGGATAGGTTTAATAACTACCCTAGCCCTAACGCGTAACCTAACCCTAACCCCTACTCTAACCCTAACACGTACCCTAATCCTAACCCGTACCCTAAACCGAGCCCTAACCCTAACACTAACCCTAACCCTAACCCTAACCCATACCCTACGCCGTACTCGAAACCCTCCCCGAACCCGTACCCTAAGCCATACCCTAAGCCTAACCCTAAGCCTAACCCTAACCCTAGGCTACCCTTGACTGCTTCTGCCTCCAATAGATTTCCTAAGCACTAGTGTTTTAAGGAACAGCTTAAAAAGAGAATCCTAAAGTGATTTCTTTATAATGGGTGTGTTCCTTATCTTATCCTAGTGTCTAAACTCTTCTCCATGGCTGGACCCACAAATAATATTCCTTTACGTGCTAAGGGGTATCTAGAGAGTGGGATAGGTTTAATAACTACCCTAATCCTAACGCGTACCCTAACCCTAACCCCTACCCTAACCCTAACACGTACCCTAATCCTAACCCGTACCCTAAACCGAGCCCTAACCCTAACACTAACCCTAACCCTAACCCTAACCCATACCCTACGCCGTACCCGCACCCCTCCCCGAACCCGTAACCTAAGCCGTACCCTAACCCTAACCCTAAGCCTAACCCTAACCCTAGGCTACCCTTGACTGCTTCTGCCTCCAATAGATTTCCTAAGCACTACTGTTTTAAGGAACAGCTTAAAAAGAGAATCCTAATGTGATTTCTTTATAATGGGTGTGTTCCTTATCTTATCCTAGTGTCTAAACTCTTCTCCATGGCTGCACCCCCAAATAATATTCCCTTACGTGCTAAGGGGTATCTAGAGAGTGGGATAGGTTTAATAACTACCCTAACCCTAATGCGTACCCTAACCCTAACCCCTACCCTAACCCTAACACGTACCCTAATCCTAACCTGTACCCTAAACCGAGCCCTAACCCTAACACTAACCCTAACCCTAACCCTAACCCATACCCTACGCCGTACCCGCACCCCTCCCCGAACCCGTACCCTAAGCCATACCCTAAACCTAACCCTAAGCCTAACCCTAACCCTAGGCTACCCTTGACTTCTTCTGCCTCCAATTGATTTCCTAAGCAGTAGTGTTTTAAGGAACAGCTTAAAAAGAGAATCCTAATGTGATTTCTTTATAATGGGTGTGTTCCTTATCTTATCCTAGTGTCTAAACTCTTCTCCATGGCTGGACCCTCAAATAATATTCCTTTACGTGCTAAGGGGTATCTAGAGAGTGGGATAGGTTTAATAACTACCCTAATCCTAACACGTACCCTAACCCTAACCCCTACCCTAACCCTAACACGTACCCTAATCCTAACCCGTACCCTAAACCGAGCCCTAACCCTAACACTAACCCTAACCCTAACCCTAACCCATACCGTACGCCGTACCCGCACCCCTCCCCGAACCCGTAACCTAAGCCGTACCCTAACCCTAACCCTAAGCCTAACCCTAACCCTAGGCTACCCTTGACTGCTTCTGCCTCCAATAGATTTCCTAAGCACTACTGTTTTAAGGAACAGCTTAAAAAGAGAATCCTAATGTGATTTCTTTATAATGGGTGTGTTCCTTATCTTATCCTAGTGTCTAAACTCTTCTCCATGGCTGCACCCCCAAATAATATTCCCTTACGTGCTAAGGGGTATCTAGAGAGTGGGATAGGTTTAATAACTACCCTAACCCTAACGCGTACCCTAACCCTAACCCCTACCCTAACCCTAACACGTACCCTAATCCTAACCTGTACCCTAAACCGAGCCCTAACCCTAACACTAACCCTAACCCTAACCCTAACCCATACCCTACGCCGTACCCGCACCCCTCCCCGAACCCGTACCCTAAGCCATACCCTAAACCTAACCCTAAGCCTAACCCTAACCCTAGGCTACCCTTGACTGCTTCTGCCTCCAATTGATTTCCTAAGCAGTAGTGTTTTAAGGAACAGCTTAAAAAGAGAATCCTAATGTGATTTCTTTATAATGGGTGTGTTCCTTATCTTATCCTAGTGTCTAAACTCTTCTCCATGGCTGGACCCCCAAATAATATTCCTTTACGTGCTAAGGGGGAGCTAGAGAGTGGGATAGGTTTAATAACTACCCTAACCCTAACGCGTACCCTAACCCTAACCCCTACCCTAACCCTAACACGTACCCTAATCCTAACCCGTACCCTAAACCGAGCCCTAACCCTAACACTAGCCCTAACCCTAACCCTAACCCATACCCTACGCCGTACCCGAAACCCTCCCCGAACCCGTACCCTAAGCCATACCCTAAGCCTAACCCTAAGCCTAACACTAACCCTAGGCTACCCTTGACTGCTTCTGCCTCCAATAGACTTCCTAAGCACTAGTGTTTTAAGCAACAGCTTAAAAAGAGAATCCTAATGTGATTTCTTTATAATGGGTGTGTTCCTTATCTTATCCTAGTGTCTAAACTCTTCTCCATGGCTGGACCCCCAAATAATATTCCTTTACGTGCTAAGGGGTATCTAGAGAGTGGGATAGGTTTACTAACGACCCTAACCCTAATGCGTACCCTAACCCTAACCCCTACCCTAAACCTAACACGTACCCTAATCCTAACCGTACCCTAAACCGAGCCCTAACCCTAACACAAACCCTAACCCTAACCCTAACCCATACCCTACGCCGTACCCGAAACCCTCCCCGAACCCGTACCCTAAGCCGTACCCTAAGCCTAACCCTAAGCCTAACCCTAACCCTAGGCTACCCTTGACTGCTTCTGCCTCCAATAGATTTCCTAAGCACTAGTGTTTTAAGGAACAGCTTAAAAAGAGAATCCTAATGTGATTTCTTTATAATGGGTGTGTTCCTTAACTTATCCTAGTGTCTAAACTCTTCTCCATGGCTGCACCCCCAAATAATATTCCCTTACGTGCTAAGGGGTATCTAGAGAGTGGGATAGGTTTAATAACTACCCTAACCCTAACGCGTACCTTAACCCTAACCCCTACCCTAACCCTAACACGTACCCTAATCCTAACCTGTACCCTAAACCGAGCCCTAACCCTAACACTAACCCTAACCCTAACCCTAACCCATACCCTACGCCGTACCCGCACCCCTCCCCGAACCCGTACCCTAAGCCATACCCTAAACCTAAACCTAAGCCTAACCCTAACCCTAGGCTACCCTTGACTGCTTCTGCCTCCAATTGATTTCCTAAGCAGTAGTGTTTTAAGGAACAGCTTAAAAAGAGAATCCTAATGTGATTTCTTTATAATGGGTGTGTTCCTTATCTTATCCTAGTGTCTAAACTCTTCTCCATGGCTGGACCCCCAAATAATATTCCTTTACGTGCTAAGGGGGAGCTAGAGAGTGGGATAGGTTTACTAACTACCCTAGCTCTAACGCGTAACCTAACCCTAACCCCTACTCTAACCCTAACACGTACCCTAATCCTAACCCGTACCCTAAACCGAGCCCTAACCCTAACACTAACCCTAACCCTAACCCATACCCTACGCCGTACCCGAAACCCTCCCCGAACCCGTACCCTAAGCCGTACACTAAGCCTAACCCTAAGCCTAACCTTACCCTAGGCTACCCTTGACTGCTTCTGCCTCCAATAGATTTCCTAAGCACTAGTGTTTTAAGGAACAGCTTAAAAAGAGAATCCTAATGTGATTTCTTTATAATGGGTGTGTTCCTTATCTTATCCTAGTGTCTAAACTCTTCTCCATGGCTGCACCCCCAAATAATATTGCCTTACGTGCTAAGGGGTATCTAGAGAGTGGGATAGGTTTAATAACTACCCTAACCCTAACGCGTACCCTAACCCTAACCCCTACCCTAACCCTAACACGTACCCTAATCCTAACCTGTACCCTAAACCGAGCCCTAACCCTAACACTAACCCTAACCCTAACCCTAACCCATACCCTACACCGTACCCGCACCCCTCCCCGAACCCGTACCCTAAGCCATACCCTAAACCTAACCCTAAGCCTAACCCTAACCCTAGGCTACCCTTGACTGCTTCTGCCTCCAATTGATTTCCTAAGCAGTAGTGTTTTAAGGAACAGCTTAAAAAGAGAATCCTAAAGTGATTTCTTTATAATGGGTGTGTTCCTTATCTTATCCTAGTGTCTAAACTCTTCTCCATGGCTGGACCCCCAAATAATATTCCTTTACGTGCTAAGGGGGAGCTAGAGAGTGGGATAGGTTTACTAACTACCCTAGCCCTAACGCGTAACCTAACCCTAACCCCTACCCTAACCCTAACACGTACCCTAATCCTAACCCGTACCCTAAACCGAGCCCTAACCCTAACACTAACCCTAACCCTAACCCTAACCCATACCCTACGCCGTACTCGAAACCCTCCCCGAACCCGTACCCTAAGCCATACCCTAAGCCTAACCCTAAGCCTAACCCTAACCCTAGGCTACCCTTGACTGCTTCTGCCTCCAATAGATTTCCTAAGCACTAGTGTTTTAAGGAACAGCTTAAAAAGAGAATCCTAATGTGATTTCTTTATAATGGGTGTGTTCCTTATCTTATCCTAGTGTCTAAACTCTTCTCCATGGCTGGACCCTCAAATAATATTCCTTTACGTGCTAAGGGGTATCTAGAGAGTGGGATAGGTTTAATAACTACCCTAACCCTAACGCGTACCCTAACCCTAACCCCTACCCTAACCCTAACACGTACCCTAATACTAACCTGTACCCTAAACCGAGCCCTAACCCTAACACTAACCCTAACCCTAACCCATACCCTACGCCGTACCCGCACCCCTCCCCGAACCCGTACCCTAAGCCGTACCCTAAGCCTAACCCTAAGCCTAACCCTAACCCTAGGCTACCCTTGACTGCTTCTGCCTCCAATAGGTTTCCTAAGCACTAGTGTTTTAAGGAACAGCTTAAAAAGAGAATCCTAATGTGATTTCTTTATAATGGGTGTGTTCCTTATCTTATCCTAGTGTCTAAACTCTTCTCCATGGCTGGACCCCCAAATAATATTCCTTTACGTGCTAAGGGGTATCTAGAGAGTGGGATAGGTTTACTAACGACCCTAACCCTAATGCGTACCCTAACCCTAACCCCTACCCTAAACCTAACACGTACCCTAATCCTAACCGTACCCTAAACCGAGCCCTAACCCTAACACAAACCCTAACCCTAACCCTAACCCATACCCTACGCCGTACCCGAAACCCTCCCCGAACCCGTACCCTAAGCCGTACCCTAAGCCTAACCCTAAGCCTAACACTAACCCTAGGCTACCCTTGACTGCTTCTGCCTCCAATAGATTTCCTAAGCACTAGTGTTTTAAGGAACAGCTTAAAAAGAGAATCCTAATGTGATTTCTTTATAATGGGTGTGTTCCTTAACTTATCCTAGTGTCTAAACTCTTCTCCATGGCTGCACCCCCAAATAATATTCCCTTACGTGCTAAGGGGTATCTAGAGAGTGGGATAGGTTTAATAACTACCCTAACCCTAACGCGTACCCTAACCCTAACCCCTACCCTAACCCTAACACGTACCCTAATCCTAACCTGTACCCTAAACCGAGCCCTAACCCTAACACTAACCCTAACCCTAACCCTAACCCATACCCTACGCCGTACCCGCACCCCTCCCCGAACCCGTACCCTAAGCCATACCCTAAACCTAAACCTAAGCCTAACCCTAACCCTAGGCTACCCTTGACTGCTTCTGCCTCCAATTGATTTCCTAAGCAGTAGTGTTTTAAGGAACAGCTTAAAAAGAGAATCCTAATGTGATTTCTTTATAATGGGTGTGTTCCTTATCTTATCCTAGTGTCTAAACTCTTCTCCATGGCTGGACCCCCAAATAATATTCCTTTACGTGCTAAGGGGGAGCTAGAGAGTGGGATAGGTTTACTAACTACCCTAGCTCTAACGCGTAACCTAACCCTAACCCCTACTCTAACCCTAACACGTACCCTAATCCTAACCCGTACCCTAAACCGCGCCCTAACCCTAACACTAACCCTAACCCTAACCCATACCCTACGCCGTACCCGAAACCCTCCCCGAACCCGTACCCTAAGCCGTACACTAAGCCTAACCCTAAGCCTAACCTTACCCTAGGCTACCCTTGACTGCTTCTGCCTCCAATAGATTTCCTAAGCACTAGTGTTTTAAGGAACAGCTTAAAAAGAGAATCCTAATGTGAT
Source organism: Balaenoptera borealis (assembly GCF_965194805.1). Lineage (NCBI taxonomy): Eukaryota > Metazoa > Chordata > Mammalia > Artiodactyla > Balaenopteridae > Balaenoptera > Balaenoptera borealis. The sequence continues at coordinate 671,059 of NW_028123821.1, forward strand.
TTCTTTATAATGGGTGTGTTCCTTATCTTATCCTAGTGTCTAAACTCTTCTCCATGGCTGCACCCCCAAGTAATATTGCCTTACGTGCTAAGGGGTATCTAGAGAGTGGGATAGGTTTAATAACTACCCTAACCCTAATGCGTACTCTAACCCTAACCCCTACCCTAACACTAACACGTACCCTAATCCTAACCCGTACCCTAAACCGAGCCCTAACCCTAACACTAACACTAACCCTAACCCTAACCCATACCCTACGCCGTACCCGAACCCCTCCCCAAACCCGTACCCCAAGCCGTACCCTAAGCCTAACCCTAAGCCTAACCCTAACCCTAGGCTACCCTTGACTGCTTCTGCCTCCAATAGATTTCCTAAGCACTAGTGTTTTAAGCAACAGCTTAAAAAGAGAATCCTAATGTGATTTCTTTATAATGGGTGTGTTCCTTATCTTATCCTAGTGTCTAAACTCTTCTCCATGGCTGGACCCTCAAATAATATTCCTTTACGTGCTAAGGGGTATCTAGAGAGTGGGATAGGTTTACTAACTACCCTAACCGTAACGCGTACCCTAACCCTAACCCCTACCCTAAACCTAACACGTACCCTAATCCTAACCGTACCCTAAACCGAGCCCTAACCCTAACACTAACCCTAACCCTAACCCTAACCCATACCCTACGCCGTACCCGAAACCCTCCCCGAACCCGTACCCTAAGCCGTACCCTAAGCCTAACCCTAAGCCTAACCCTAACCCTACGCTACCCTTGACTGCTTCTGCCTCCAATAGATTTCCTAAGCACTACTGTTTTAAGGAACAGCTTAAAAAGAGAATCCTAATGTGATTTCTTTATAATGGGTGTGTTCCTTATCTTATCCTAGTGTCTAAACTCTTCTCCATGGCTGTACCCCCAAATAATATTCCCTTACGTGCTAAGGGGTATCTAGAGAGTGGGATAGGTTTAATAACTACCCTAACCCTAATGCGTACCCTAACCCTAACCCCTACCCTAACCCTAACACGTACCCTAATCCTAACCTGTACCCTAAACCGAGCCCTAACCCTAACACTAACCCTAACCCTAACCCTAACCCATACCCTACGCCGTACCCGCACCCCTCCCCGAACCCGTACCCTAAGCCATACCCTAAACCTAACCCTAAGCCTAACCCTAACCCTAGGCTACCCTTGACTTCTTCTGCCTCCAATTGATTTCCTAAGCAGTAGTGTTTTAAGGAACAGCTTAAAAAGAGAATCCTAATGTGATTTCTTTATAATGGGTGTGTTCCTTATCTTATCCTAGTGTCTAAACTCTTCTCCATGGCTGGACCCCCAAATAATATTCCTTTACGTGCTAAGGGGGAGCTAGAGAGTGGGATAGGTTTAATAACTACCCTAACCCTAACGCGTACCCTAACCCTAACCCCTACCCTAACCCTAACACGTACCCTAATCCTAACCTGTACCCTAAACCGAGCCCTAACCCTAACACTAACCCTAACCCTAACCCTAACCCATACCCTACGCAGTACCCGCACCCCTCCCCGAACCCGTACCCTAAGCCATACCCTAAACCTAAACCTAAGCCTAACCCTAACCCTAGGCTACCCTTGACTGCTTCTGCCTCCAATTGATTTCCTAAGCAGTAGTGTTTTAAGGAACAGCTTAAAAAGAGAATCCTAATGTGATTTCTTTATAATGGGTGTGTTCCTTATCTTATCCTAGTGTCTAAACTCTTCTCCATGGCTGGACCCCCAAATAATATTCCTTTACGTGCTAAGGGGGAGCTAGAGAGTGGGATAGGTTTACTAACTACCCTAGCTCTAACGCGTAACCTAACCCTAACCCCTACTCTAACCCTAACACGTACCCTAATCCTAACCCGTACCCTAAACCGAGCCCTAACCCTAACACTAACCCTAACCCTAACCCATACCCTATGCCGTACCCGAAACCCTCCCCGAACCCGTACCCTAAGCCGTACACTAAGCCTAACCCTAAGCCTAACCTTACCCTAGGCTACCCTTGACTGCTTCTGCCTCCAATAGATTTCCTAAGCACTAGTGTTTTAAGGAACAGCTTAAAAAGAGAATCCTAATGTGATTTCTTTATAATGGGTGTGTTCCTTATCTTATCCTAGTGTCTAAACTCTTCTCCATGGCTGCACCCCCAAATAATATTGCCTTACGTGCTAAGGGGTATCTAGAGAGTGGGATAGGTTTAATAACTACCCTAACCCTAACGCGTACCCTAACCCTAACCCCTACCCTAACCCTAACACGTACCCTAATCCTAACCTGTACCCTAAAACGAGCCCTAACCCTAACACTAACCCTAACCCTAACCCTAACCCATACCCTACACCGTACCCGCACCCCTCCCCGAACCCGTACCCTAAGCCATACCCTAAACCTAACCCTAAGCCTAACCCTAACCCTAGGCTACCCTTGACTGCTTCTGCCTCCAATTGATTTCCTAAGCAGTAGTGTTTTAAGGAACAGCTTAAAAAGAGAATCCTAAAGTGATTTCTTTATAATGGGTGTGTTCCTTATCTTATCCTAGTGTCTAAACTCTTCTCCATGGCTGGACCCCCAAATAATATTCCTTTACGTGCTAAGGGGGAGCTAGAGAGTGGGATAGGTTTACTAACTACCCTAGCCCTAACGCGTAACCTAACCCTAACCCCTACTCTAACCCTAACACGTACCCTAATCCTAACCCGTACCCTAAACCGAGCCCTAACCCTAACACTAACCCTAACCCTAACCCTAACCCATACCCTACGCCGTACTCGAAACCCTCCCCGAACCCGTACCCTAAGCCATACCCTAAGCCTAACCCTAAGCCTAACACTAACCCTAGGCTACCCTTGACTGCTTCTGCCTCCAATAGATTTCCTAAGCACTAGTGTTTTAAGGAACAGCTTAAAAAGAGAATCCTAAAGTGATTTCTTTATAATGGGTGTGTTCCTTATCTTATCCTAGTGTCAAAACTCTTCTCCATGGCTGGACCCACAAATAATATTCCTTTACGTGCTAAGGGGTATCTAGAGAGTGGGATAGGTTTAATAACTACCCTAACCCTAACGCGTACCCTAACCCTAACCCCTACCCCAACCCTAACACGTACCCTAATCCTAACCCGTACCCTAAACCGAGCCCTAACCCTAACACTAACCCTAACCCTAACCCTAACCCATACCCTACGCCGTACCCGCACCCCTCCCCGAACCCGTACCCTAAGCCGTACCCTAAGCCTAACCCTAAGCCTAACCCTAACCCTAGGCTACCCTTGACTGCTTCTGCCTCCAATAGGTTTCCTAAGCACTAGTGTTTTAAGGAACAGCTTAAAAAGAGAATCCTAATGTGATTTCTTTATAATGGGTGTGTTCCTTATCTTATCCTAGTGTCTAAACTCTTCTCCATGGCTGGACCCCCAAATAATATTCCTTTACGTGCTAAGGGGTATCTAGAGAGTGGGATAGGTTTACTAACGACCCTAACCCTAATGCGTACCCTAACCCTAACCCCTACCCTAAACCTAACACGTACCCTAATCCTAACCGTACCCTAAACCGAGCCCTAACCCTAACACAAACCCTAACCCTAACCCTAACCCATACCCTACGCCGTACCCGAAACCCTCCCCGAACCCGTACCCTAACCCGTACCCTAAGCCTAACCCTAAGCCTAACCCTAACCCTAGGCTACCCTTGACTGCTTCTGCCTCCAATAGATTTCCTAAGCACTAGTGTTTTAAGGAACAGCTTAAAAAGAGAATCCTAATGTGATTTCTTTATAATGGGTGTGTTCCTTAACTTATCCTAGTGTCTAAACTCTTCTCCATGGCTGCACCCCCAAATAATATTCCCTTACGTGCTAAGGGGTATCTAGAGAGTGGGATAGGTTTAATAACTACCCTAACCCTAATGCGTACCCTAACCCTAACCCCTACCCTAACCCTAACACGTACCCTAATCCTAACCTGTACCCTAAACCGAGCCCTAACCCTAACACTAACCCTAACCCTAACCCTAACCCATACCCTACGCCGTACCCGCACCCCTCCCCGAACCCGTACCCTAAGCCATACCCTAAACCTAAACCTAAGCCTAACCCTAACCCTAGGCTACCCTTGACTGCTTCTGCCTCCAATTGATTTCCTAAGCAGTAGTGTTTTAAGGAACAGCTTAAAAAGACAATCCTAATGTGATTTCTTTATAATGGGTGTGTTCCTTATCTTATCCTAGTGTCTAAACTCTTCTCCATGGCTGGACCCCCAAATAATATTCCTTTACGTGCTAAGGGGGAGCTAGAGAGTGGGATAGGTTTACTAACTACCCTAGCTCTAACGCGTAACCTAACCCTAACCCCTACTCTAACCCTAACACGTACCCTAATCCTAACCCGTACCCTAAACCGCGCCCTAACCCTAACACTAACCCTAACCCTAACCCATACCCTACGCCGTACCCGAAACCCTCCCCGAACCCGTACCCTAAGCCGTACACTAAGCCTAACCCTAAGCCTAACCTTACCCTAGGCTACCCTTGACTGCTTCTGCCTCCAATAGATTTCCTAAGCACTAGTGTTTTAAGGAACAGCTTAAAAAGAGAATCCTAATGTGATTTCTTTATAATGGGTGTGTTCCTTATCTTATCCTAGTGTCTAAACTCTTCTCCATGGCTGCACCCCCAAGTAATATTGCCTTACGTGCTAAGGGGTATCTAGAGAGTGGGATAGGTTTAATAACTACCCTAACCCTAATGCGTACTCTAACCCTAACCCCTACCCTAACACTAACACGTACCCTAATCCTAACCCGTACCCTAAACCGAGCCCTAACCCTAACACTAACACTAACCCTAACCCTAACCCATACCCTACGCCGTACCCGAACCCCTCCCCAAACCCGTACCCCAAGCCGTACCCTAAGCCTAACCCTAAGCCTAACCCTAACCCTAGGCTACCCTTGACTGCTTCTGCCTCCAATAGATTTCCTAAGCACTAGTGTTTTAAGCAACAGCTTAAAAAGAGAATCCTAATGTGATTTCTTTATAATGGGTGTGTTCCTTATCTTATCCTAGTGTCTAAACTCTTCTCCATGGCTGGACCCTCAAATAATATTCCTTTACGTGCTAAGGGGTATCTAGAGAGTGGGATAGGTTTACTAACTACCCTAACCCTAAAGCGTACCCTAACCCTAACCCCTACCCTAAACCTAACACGTACCCTAATCCTAACCGTACCCTAAACCGAGCCCTAACCCTAACACTAACCCTAACCCTAACCCTAACCCATACCCTACGCCGTACCCGAAACCCTCCCCGAACCCGTACCCTAAGCCGTACCCTAAGCCTAACCCTAAGCCTAACCCTAACCCTACGCTACCCTTGACTGCTTCTGCCTCCAATAGATTTCCTAAGCACTAGTGTTTTAAGGAACAGCTTAAAAAGAGAATCCTAATGTGATTTCTTTATAATGGGTGTGTTCCTTATCTTATCCTAGTGTCTAAACTCTTCTCCATGGCTGGACCCTCAAATAATATTCCTTTACGTGCTAAGGGGTATCTAGAGAGTGGGATAGGTTTAATAACTACCCTAATCCTAACGCGTACCCTAACCTTAACCCCTACCCTAACCCTAACACGTACCCTAATCCTAACCCGTACCCTAAACCGAGCCCTAACCCTAACACTAACCCTAACCCTAACCCTAACCCATACCCTACGCCGTACCCGCACCCCTCCCCGAACCCGTAACCTAAGCCGTACCCTAACCCTAACCCTAAGCCTAACCCTAACCCTAGGCTACCCTTGACTGCTTCTGCCTCCAATAGATTTCCTAAGCACTACTGTTTTAAGGAACAGCTTAAAAAGAGAATCCTAATGTGATTTCTTTATAATGGGTGTGTTCCTTATCTTATCCTAGTGTCTAAACTCTTCTCCATGGCTGCACCCCCAAATAATATTCCCTTACGTGCTAAGGGGTATCTAGAGAGTGGGATAGGTTTAATAACTACCCTAACCCTAATGCGTACCCTAACCCTAACCCCTACCCTAACCCTAACACGTACCCTAATCCTAACCTGTACCCTAAACCGAGCCCTAACCCTAACACTAACCCTAACCCTAACCCTAACACATACCCTACGCCGTACCCGCACCCCTCCCCGAACCCGTACCCTAAGCCATACCCTAAACATAACCCTAAGCCTAACCCTAACCCTAGGCTACCCTTGACTTCTTCTGCCTCCAATTGATTTCCTAAGCAGTAGTGTTTTAAGGAACAGCTTAAAAAGAGAATCCTAATGTGATTTCTTTATAATGGGTGTGTTCCTTATCTTATCCTAGTGTCTAAACTCTTCTCCATGGCTGGACCCCCAAATAATATTCCTTTACGTGCTAAGGGGGAGCTAGAGAGTGGGATAGGTTTAATAACTACCCTAACCCTAACGCGTACCCTAACCCTAACCCCTACCCTAACCCTAACACGTACCCTAATCCTAACCCGTACCCTAAACCGAGCCCTAACCCTAACACTAGCCCTAACCCTAACCCTAACCCATACCCTACGCCGTACCCGAAACCCTCCCCGAACCCGTACCCTAAGCCATACCCTAAGCCTAACCCTAAGCCTAACACTAACCCTAGGCTACCCTTGACTGCTTCTGCCTCCAATAGATTTCCTAAGCACTAGTGTTTTAAGGAACAGCTTAAAAAGAGAATCCTAATGTGATTTCTTTATAATGGGTGTGTTCCTTATCTTATCCTAGTGTCTAAACTCTTCTCCATGGCTGGACCCCCAAATAATATTCCTTTACGTGCTAAGGGGTATCTAGAGAGTGGGATAGGTTTACTAACGACCCTAACCCTAATGCGTACCCTAACCCTAACCCCTACCCTAAACCTAACACGTACCCTAATCCTAACCGTACCCTAAACCGAGCCCTAACCCTAACACAAACCCTAACCCTAACCCTAACCCATACCCTACGCCGTACCCGAAACCCTCCCCGAACCCGTACCCTAAGCCATACCCTAAGCCTAACCCTAAGCCTAACCCTAACCCTAGGCTACCCTTGACTGCTTCTGCCTCCAATTGATTTCCTAAGCAGTAGTGTTTTAAGGAACAGCTTAAAAAGAGAATCCTAATGTGATTTCTTTATAATGGGTGTGTTCCTTATCTTATCCTAGTGTCTAAACTCTTCTCCATGGCTGGACCCCCAAATAATATTCCTTTACGTGCTAAGGGGGAGCTAGAGAGTGGGATAGGTTTACTAACTACCCTAGCTCTAACGCGTAACCTAACCCTAACCCCTACTCTAACCCTAACACGTACCCTAATCCTAACCCGTACCCTAAACCGCGCCCTAACCCTAACACTAACCCTAACCCTAACCCATACCCTACGCCGTACCCGAAACCCTCCCCGAACCCGTACCCTAAGCCGTACACTAAGCCTAACCCTAAGCCTAACCTTACCCTAGGCTACCCTTGACTGCTTCTGCCTCCAATAGATTTCCTAAGCACTAGTGTTTTAAGGAACAGCTTAAAAAGAGAATCCTAATGTGATTTCTTTATAATGGGTGTGTTCCTTATCTTATCCTAGTGTCTAAACTCTTCTCCATGGCTGCACCCCCAAGTAATATTGCCTTACGTGCTAAGGGGTATCTAGAGAGTGGGATAGGTTTAATAACTACCCTAACCCTAACGCGTACCCTAACCCTAACCCCTACCCTAACCCTAACACGTACCCTAATCCTAACCTGTACCCTAAACCGAGCCCTAACCCTAACACTAACCCTAACCCTAACCCATACCCTACACCGTACCCGCACCCCTCCCCGAACCCGTACCCTAAGCCATACCCTAAACCTAACCCTAAGCCTAACCCTAACCCTAGGCTACCCTTGACTGCTTCTGCCTCCAATTGATTTCCTAAGCAGTAGTGTTTTAAGGAACAGCTTAAAAAGAGAATCCTAAAGTGATTTCTTTATAATGGGTGTGTTCCTTATCTTATCCTAGTGTCTAAACTCTTCTCCATGGCTGGACCCCCAAATAATATTCCTTTACGTGCTAAGGGGGAGCTAGAGAGTGGGATAGGTTTACTAACTACCCTAGCCCTAACGCGTAACCTAACCCTAACCCCTACCCTAACCCTAACACGTACCCTAATCCTAACCCGTGCCCTAAACCGAGCCCTAACCCTAACACTAACCCTAACCCTAACCCTAACCCATACCCTACGCCGTACTCGAAACCCTCCCCGAACCCGTACCCTAAGCCATACCCTAAGCCTAACCCTAAGCCTAACCCTAACCCTAGGCTACCCTTGACTGCTTCTGCCTCCAATAGATTTCCTAAGCACTAGTGTTTTAAGGAACAGCTTAAAAAGAGAATCCTAATGTGATTTCTTTATAATGGGTGTGTTCCTTATCTTATCCTAGTGTCTAAACTCTTCTCCATGGCTGGACCCTCAAATAATATTCCTTTACGTGCTAAGGGGTATCTAGAGAGTGGGATAGGTTTAATAACTACCCTAACCCTAACGCGTACCCTAACCCTAACCCCTACCCTAACCCTAACACGTACCCTAATACTAACCTGTACCCTAAACCGAGCCCTAACCCTAACACTAACCCTAACCCTAACCCATACCCTACGCCGTACCCGCACCCCTCCCCGAACCCGTACCCTAAGCCGTACCCTAAGCCTAACCCTAAGCCTAACACTAACCCTAGGCTACCCTTGACTGCTTCTGCCTCCAATAGATTTCCTAAGCACTAGTGTTTTAAGGAACAGCTTAAAAAGAGAATCCTAATGTGATTTCTTTATAATGGGTGTGTTCCTTAACTTATCCTAGTGTCTAAACTCTTCTCCATGGCTGCACCCCCAAATAATATTCCCTTACGTGCTAAGGGGTATCTAGAGAGTGGGATAGGCTTAATAACTACCCTAACCCTAACGCGTACCCTAACCCTAACCCCTACCCTAACCCTAACACGTACCCTAATCCTAACCTGTACCCTAAACCGAGCCCTAACCCTAACACTAACCCTAACCCTAACCCTAACCCATACCCTACGCCGTACCCGCACCCCTCCCCGAACCCGTACCCTAAGCCATACCCTAAACCTAAACCTAAGCCTAACCCTAACCCTAGGCTACCCTTGACTGCTTCTGCCTCCAATTGATTTCCTAAGCAGTAGTGTTTTAAGGAACAGCTTAAAAAGAGAATCCTAATGTGATTTCTTTATAATGGGTGTGTTCCTTATCTTATCCTAGTGTCTAAACTCTTCTCCATGGCTGGACCCCCAAATAATATTCCTTTACGTGCTAAGGGGGAGCTAGAGAGTGGGATAGGTTTACTAACTACCCTAGCTCTAACGCGTAACCTAACCCTAACCCCTACTCTAACCCTAACACGTACCCTAATCCTAACCCGTACCCTAAACCGCGCCCTAACCCTAACACTAACCCTAACCCTAACCCATACCCTACGCCGTACCCGAAACCCTCCCCGAACCCGTACCCTAAGCCGTACACTAAGCCTAACCCTAAGCCTAACCTTACCCTAGGCTACCCTTGACTGCTTCTGCCTCCAATAGATTTCCTAAGCACTAGTGTTTTAAGGAACAGCTTAAAAAGAGAATCCTAATGTGATTTCTTTATAATGGGTGTGTTCCTTATCTTATCCTAGTGTCTAAACTCTTCTCCATGGCTGCACCCCCAAGTAATATTGCCTTACGTGCTAAGGGGTATCTAGAGAGTGGGATAGGTTTAATAACTACCCTAACCCTAATGCGTACTCTAACCCTAACCCCTACCCTAACACTAACACGTACCCTAATCCTAACCCGTACCCTAAACCGAGCCCTAACCCTAACACTAACACTAACCCTAACCCTAACCCATACCCTACGCCGTACCCGAACCCCTCCCCAAACCCGTACCCCAAGCCGTACCCTAAGCCTAACCCTAAGCCTAACCCTAACCCTAGGCTACCCTTGACTGCTTCTGCCTCCAATAGATTTCCTAAGCACTAGTGTTTTAAGCAACAGCTTAAAAAGAGAATCCTAATGTGATTTCTTTATAATGGGTGTGTTCCTTATCTTATCCTAGTGTCTAAACTCTTCTCCATGGCTGGACCCTCAAATAATATTCCTTTACGTGCTAAGGGGTATCTAGAGAGTGGGATAGGTTTACTAACTACCCTAACCCTAACGCGTACCCTAACCCTAACCCCTACCCTAAACCTAACACGTACCCTTATCCTAACCGTACCCTAAACCGAGCCCTAACCCTAACACTAACCCTAACCCTAACCCTAACCCATACCCTACGCCGTACCCGAAACCCTCCCCGAACCCGTACCCTAAGCCGTACCCTAAGCCTAACCCTAAGCCTAACCCTAACCCTACGCTACCCTTGACTGCTTCTGCCTCCAATAGATTTCCTAAGCACTAGTGTTTTAAGGAACAGCTTAAAAAGAGAATCCTAATGTGATTTCTTTATAATGGGTGTGTTCCTTATCTTATCCTAGTGTCTAAACTCTTCTCCATGGCTGGACCCTCAAATAATATTCCTTTACGTGCTAAGGGGTATCTAGAGAGTGGGATAGGTTTAATAACTACCCTAATCCTAACGCGTACCCTAACCCTAACCCCTACCCTAACCCTAACACGTACCCTAATCCTAACCCGTACCCTAAACCGAGCCCTAACCCTAACACTAACCCTAACCCTAACCCTAACCCATACCCTACGCCGTACCCGCACCCCTCCCCGAACCCGTAACCTAAGCCGTACCCTAACCCTAACCCTAAGCCTAACCCTAACCCTAGGCTACCCTTGACTGCTTCTGCCTCCAATAGATTTCCTAAGCACTACTGTTTTAAGGAACAGCTTAAAAAGAGAATCCTAATGTGATTTCTTTATAATGGGTGTGTTCCTTATCTTATCCTAGTGTCTAAACTCTTCTCCATGGCTGTACCCCCAAATAATATTCCCTTACGTGCTAAGGGGTATCTAGAGAGTGGGATAGGTTTAATAACTACCCTAACCCTAATGCGTACCCTAACCCTAACCCCTACCCTAACCCTAACACGTACCCTAATCCTAACCTGTACCCTAAACCGAGCCCTAACCCTAACACTAACCCTAACCCTAACCCTAACCCATACCCTACGCCGTACCCGCACCCCTCCCCGAACCCGTACCCTAAGCCATACCCTAAACCTAACCCTAAGCCTAACCCTAACCCTAGGCTACCCTTGACTTCTTCTGCCTCCAATTGATTTCCTAAGCAGTAGTGTTTTAAGGAACAGCTTAAAAAGAGAATCCTAATGTGATTTCTTTATAATGGGTGTGTTCCTTATCTTATCCTAGTGTCTAAACTCTTCTCCATGGCTGGACCCCCAAATAATATTCCTTTACGTGCTAAGGGGGAGCTAGAGAGTGGGATAGGTTTAATAACTACCCTAACCCTAACGCGTACCCTAACCCTAACCCCTACCCTAACCCTAACACGTACCCTAATCCTAACCTGTACCCTAAACCGAGCCCTAACCCTAACACTAACCCTAACCCTAACCCTAACCCATACCCTACGCAGTACCCGCACCCCTCCCCGAACCCGTACCCTAAGCCATACCCTAAACCTAAACCTAAGCCTAACCCTAACCCTAGGCTACCCTTGACTGCTTCTGCCTCCAATTGATTTCCTAAGCAGTAGTGTTTTAAGGAACAGCTTAAAAAGAGAATCCTAATGTGATTTCTTTATAATGGGTGTGTTCCTTATCTTATCCTAGTGTCTAAACTCTTCTCCATGGCTGGACCCCCAAATAATATTCCTTTACGTGCTAAGGGGGAGCTAGAGAGTGGGATAGGTTTACTAACTACCCTAGCTCTAACGCGTAACCTAACCCTAACCCCTACTCTAACCCTAACACGTACCCTAATCCTAACCCGTACCCTAAACCGAGCCCTAACCCTAACACTAACCCTAACCCTAACCCATACCCTATGCCGTACCCGAAACCCTCCCCGAACCCGTACCCTAAGCCGTACACTAAGCCTAACCCTAAGCCTAACCTTACCCTAGGCTACCCTTGACTGCTTCTGCCTCCAATAGATTTCCTAAGCACTAGTGTTTTAAGGAACAGCTTAAAAAGAGAATCCTAATGTGATTTCTTTATAATGGGTGTGTTCCTTATCTTATCCTAGTGTCTAAACTCTTCTCCATGGCTGCACCCCCAAATAATATTGCCTTACGTGCTAAGGGGTATCTAGAGAGTGGGATAGGTTTAATAACTACCCTAACCCTAACGCGTACCCTAACCCTAACCCCTACCCTAACCCTAACACGTACCCTAATCCTAACCTGTACCCTAAACCGAGCCCTAACCCTAACACTAACCCTAACCCTAACCCTAACCCATACCCTACACCGTACCCGCACCCCTCCCCGAACCCGTACCCTAAGCCATACCCTAAACCTAACCCTAAGCCTAACCCTAACCCTAGGCTACCCTTGACTGCTTCTGCCTCCAATTGATTTCCTAAGCAGTAGTGTTTTAAGGAACAGCTTAAAAAGAGAATCCTAAAGTGATTTCTTTATAATGGGTGTGTTCCTTATCTTATCCTAGTGTCTAAACTCTTCTCCATGGCTGGACCCCCAAATAATATTCCTTTACGTGCTAAGGGGGAGCTAGAGAGTGGGATAGGTTTACTAACTACCCTAGCCCTAACGCGTAACCTAACCCTAACCCCTACTCTAACCCTAACACGTACCCTAATCCTAACCCGTACCCTAAACCGAGCCCTAACCCTAACACTAACCCTAACCCTAACCCTAACCCATACCCTACGCCGTACTCGAAACCCTCCCCGAACCCGTACCCTAAGCCATACCCTAAGCCTAACCCTAAGCCTAACACTAACCCTAGGCTACCCTTGACTGCTTCTGCCTCCAATAGATTTCCTAAGCACTAGTGTTTTAAGGAACAGCTTAAAAAGAGAATCCTAAAGTGATTTCTTTATAATGGGTGTGTTCCTTATCTTATCCTAGTGTCTAAACTCTTCTCCATGGCTGGACCCACAAATAATATTCCTTTACGTGCTAAGGGGTATCTAGAGAGTGGGATAGGTTTAATAACTACCCTAACCCTAACGCGTACCCTAACCCTAACCCCTACCCCAACCCTAACACGTACCCTAATCCTAACCCGTACCCTAAACCGAGCCCTAACCCTAACACTAACCCTAACCCTAACCCTAACCCATACCCTACGCCGTACCCGCACCCCTCCCCGAACCCGTACCCTAAGCCGTACCCTAAGCCTAACCCTAAGCCTAACCCTAACCCTAGGCTACCCTTGACTGCTTCTGCCTCCAATAGGTTTCCTAAGCACTAGTGTTTTAAGGAACAGCTTAAAAAGAGAATCCTAATGTGATTTCTTTATAATGGGTGTGTTCCTTATCTTATCCTAGTGTCTAAACTCTTCTCCATGGCTGGACCCCCAAATAATATTCCTTTACGTGCTAAGGGGTATCTAGAGAGTGGGATAGGTTTACTAACGACCCTAACCCTAATGCGTACCCTAACCCTAACCCCTACCCTAAACCTAACACGTACCCTAATCCTAACCGTACCCTAAACCGAGCCCTAACCCTAACACAAACCCTAACCCTAACCCTAACCCATACCCTACGCCGTACCCGAAACCCTCCCCGAACCCGTACCCTAACCCGTACCCTAAGCCTAACCCTAAGCCTAACCCTAACCCTAGGCTACCCTTGACTGCTTCTGCCTCCAATAGATTTCCTAAGCACTAGTGTTTTAAGGAACAGCTTAAAAAGAGAATCCTAATGTGATTTCTTTATAATGGGTGTGTTCCTTAACTTATCCTAGTGTCTAAACTCTTCTCCATGGCTGCACCCCCAAATAATATTCCCTTACGTGCTAAGGGGTATCTAGAGAGTGGGATAGGTTTAATAACTACCCTAACCCTAATGCGTACCCTAACCCTAACCCCTACCCTAACCCTAACACGTACCCTAATCCTAACCTGTACCCTAAACCGAGCCCTAACCCTAACACTAACCCTAACCCTAACCCTAACCCATACCCTACGCCGTACCCGCACCCCTCCCCGAACCCGTACCCTAAGCCATACCCTAAACCTAAACCTAAGCCTAACCCTAACCCTAGGCTACCCTTGACTGCTTCTGCCTCCAATTGATTTCCTAAGCACTAGTGTTTTAAGGAACAGCTTAAAAAGAGAATCCTAATGTGATTTCTTTATAATGGGTGTGTTCCTTATCTTATCCTAGTGTCTAAACTCTTCTCCATGGCTGGACCCCCAAATAATATTCCTTTACGTGCTAAGGGGGAGCTAGAGAGTGGGATAGGTTTACTAACTACCCTAGCTCTAACGCGTAACCTAACCCTAACCCCTACTCTAACCCTAACACGTACCCTAATCCTAACCCGTACCCTAAACCGCGCCCTAACCCTAACACTAACCCTAACCCTAACCCATACCCTACGCCGTACCCGAAACCCTCCCCGAACCCGTACCCTAAGCCGTACACTAAGCCTAACCCTAAGCCTAACCTTACCCTAGGCTACCCTTGACTGCTTCTGCCTCCAATAGATTTCCTAAGCACTAGTGTTTTAAGGAACAGCTTAAAAAGAGAATCCTAATGTGATTTCTTTATAATGGGTGTGTTCCTTATCTTATCCTAGTGTCTAAACTCTTCTCCATGGCTGCACCCCCAAGTAATATTGCCTTACGTGCTAAGGGGTATCTAGAGAGTGGGATAGGTTTAATAACTACCCTAACCCTAATGCGTACTCTAACCCTAACCCCTACCCTAACACTAACACGTACCCTAATCCTAACCCGTACCCTAAACCGAGCCCTAACCCTAACACTAACACTAACCCTAACCCTAACCCATACCCTACGCCGTACCCGAACCCCTCCCCAAACCCGTACCCCAAGCCGTACCCTAAGCCTAACCCTAAGCCTAACCCTAACCCTAGGCTACCCTTGACTGCTTCTGCCTCCAATAGATTTCCTAAGCACTAGTGTTTTAAGCAACAGCTTAAAAAGAGAATCCTAATGTGATTTCTTTATAATGGGTGTGTTCCTTATCTTATCCTAGTGTCTAAACTCTTCTCCATGGCTGGACCCTCAAATAATATTCCTTTACGTGCTAAGGGGTATCTAGAGAGTGGGATAGGTTTACTAACTACCCTAACCCTAACGCGTACCCTAACCCTAACCCCTACCCTAAACCTAACACGTACCCTAATCCTAACCGTACCCTAAACCGAGCCCTAACCCTAACACTAACCCTAACCCTAACCCTAACCCATACCCTACGCCGTACCCGAAACCCTCCCCGAACCCGTACCCTAAGCCTAACCCTAAGCCTAACCCTAACCCTACGCTACCCTTGACTGCTTCTGCCTCCAATAGATTTCCTAAGCACTAGTGTTTTAAGGAACAGCTTAAAAAGAGAATCCTAATGTGATTTCTTTATAATGGGTGTGTTCCTTATCTTATCCTAGTGTCTAAACTCTTCTCCATGGCTGGACCCTCAAATAATATTCCTTTACGTGCTAAGGGGTATCTAGAGAGTGGGATAGGTTTAATAACTACCCTAATCCTAACGCGTACCCTAACCTTAACCCCTACCCTAACCCTAACACGTACCCTAATCCTAACCCGTACCCTAAACCGAGCCCTAACCCTAACACTAACCCTAACCCTAACCCTAACCCATACCCTACGCCGTACCCGCACCCCTCCCCGAACCCGTAACCTAAGCCGTACCCTAACCCTAACCCTAAGCCTAACCCTAACCCTAGGCTACCCTTGACTGCTTCTGCCTCCAATAGATTTCCTAAGCACTACTGTTTTAAGGAACAGCTTAAAAAGAGAATCCTAATGTGATTTCTTTATAATGGGTGTGTTCCTTATCTTATCCTAGTGTCTAAACTCTTCTCCATGGCTGCACCCCCAAATAATATTCCCTTACGTGCTAAGGGGTATCTAGAGAGTGGGATAGGTTTAATAACTACCCTAACCCTAATGCGTACCCTAACCCTAACCCCTACCCTAACCCTAACACGTACCCTAATCCTAACCTGTACCCTAAACCGAGCCCTAACCCTAACACTAACCCTAACCCTAACCCTAACACATACCCTACGCCGTACCCGCACCCCTCCCCGAACCCGTACCCTAAGCCATACCCTAAACCTAACCCTAAGCCTAACCCTAACCCTAGGCTACCCTTGACTTCTTCTGCCTCCAATTGATTTCCTAAGCAGTAGTGTTTTAAGGAACAGCTTAAAAAGAGAATCCTAATGTGATTTCTTTATAATGGGTGTGTTCCTTATCTTATCCTAGTGTCTAAACTCTTCTCCATGGCTGGACCCCCAAATAATATTCCTTTACGTGCTAAGGGGGAGCTAGAGAGTGGGATAGGTTTAATAACTACCCTAACCCTAACGCGTACCCTAACCCTAACCCCTACCCTAACCCTAACACGTACCCTAATCCTAACCCGTACCCTAAACCGAGCCCTAACCCTAACACTAGCCCTAACCCTAACCCTAACCCATACCCTACGCCGTACCCGAAACCCTCCCCGAACCCGTACCCTAAGCCATACCCTAAGCCTAACCCTAAGCCTAACACTAACCCTAGGCTACCCTTGACTGCTTCTGCCTCCAATAGATTTCCTAAGCACTAGTGTTTTAAGCAACAGCTTAAAAAGAGAATCCTAATGTGATTTCTTTATAATGGGTGTGTTCCTTATCTTATCCTAGTGTCTAAACTCTTCTCCATGGCTGGACCCCCAAATAATATTCCTTTACGTGCTAAGGGGTATCTAGAGAGTGGGATAGGTTTACTAACGACCCTAACCCTAATGCGTACCCTAACCCTAACCCCTACCCTAAACCTAACACGTACCCTAATCCTAACCGTACCCTAAACCGAGCCCTAACCCTAACACAAACCCTAACCCTAACCCTAACCCATACCCTACGCCGTACCCGAAACCCTCCCCGAACCCGTACCCTAAGCCGTACCCTAAGCCTAACCCTAAGCCTAACCCTAACCCTAGGCTACCCTTGACTGCTTCTGCCTCCAATTGATTTCCTAAGCAGTAGTGTTTTAAGGAACAGCTTAAAAAGAGAATCCTAATGTGATTTCTTTATAATGGGTGTGTTCCTTATCTTATCCTAGTGTCTAAACTCTTCTCCATGGCTGGACCCCCAAATAATATTCCTTTACGTGCTAAGGGGGAGCTAGAGAGTGGGATAGGTTTACTAACTACCCTAGCTCTAACGCGTAACCTAACCCTAACCCCTACTCTAACCCTAACACGTACCCTAATCCTAACCCGTACCCTAAACCGCGCCCTAACCCTAACACTAACCCTAACCCTAACCCATACCCTACGCCGTACCCGAAACCCTCCCCGAACCCGTACCCTAAGCCGTACACTAAGCCTAACCCTAAGCCTAACCTTACCCTAGGCTACCCTTGACTGCTTCTGCCTCCAATAGATTTCCTAAGCACTAGTGTTTTAAGGAACAGCTTAAAAAGAGAATCCTAATGTGATTTCTTTATAATGGGTGTGTTCCTTATCTTATCCTAGTGTCTAAACTCTTCTCCATGGCTGCACCCCCAAGTAATATTGCCTTACGTGCTAAGGGGTATCTAGAGAGTGGGATAGGTTTAATAACTACCCTAACCCTAACGCGTACCCTAACCCTAACCCCTACCCTAACCCTAACACGTACCCTAATCCTAACCTGTACCCTAAACCGAGCCCTAACCCTAACACTAACCCTAACCCTAACCCATACCCTACACCGTACCCGCACCCCTCCCCGAACCCGTACCCTAAGCCATACCCTAAACCTAACCCTAAGCCTAACCCTAACCCTAGGCTACCCTTGACTGCTTCTGCCTCCAATTGATTTCCTAAGCAGTAGTGTTTTAAGGAACAGCTTAAAAAGAGAATCCTAAAGTGATTTCTTTATAATGGGTGTGTTCCTTATCTTATCCTAGTGTCTAAACTCTTCTCCATGGCTGGACCCCCAAATAATATTCCTTTACGTGCTAAGGGGGAGCTAGAGAGTGGGATAGGTTTACTAACTACCCTAGCCCTAACGCGTAACCTAACCCTAACCCCTACCCTAACCCTAACACGTACCCTAATCCTAACCCGTACCCTAAACCGAGCCCTAACCCTAACACTAACCCTAACCCTAACCCTAACCCATACCCTACGCCGTACTCGAAACCCTCCCCGAACCCGTACCCTAAGCCATACCCTAAGCCTAACCCTAAGCCTAACCCTAACCCTAGGCTACCCTTGACTGCTTCTGCCTCCAATAGATTTCCTAAGCACTAGTGTTTTAAGGAACAGCTTAAAAAGAGAATCCTAATGTGATTTCTTTATAATGGGTGTGTTCCTTATCTTATCCTAGTGTCTAAACTCTTCTCCATGGCTGGACCCTCAAATAATATTCCTTTACGTGCTAAGGGGTATCTAGAGAGTGGGATAGGTTTAATAACTACCCTAACCCTAACGCGTACCCTAACCCTAACCCCTACCCTAACCCTAACACGTACCCTAATACTAACCTGTACCCTAAACCGAGCCCTAACCCTAACACTAACCCTAACCCTAACCCATACCCTACGCCGTACCCGCACCCCTCCCCGAACCCGTACCCTAAGCCGTACCCTAAGCCTAACCCTAAGCCTAACACTAACCCTAGGCTACCCTTGACTGCTTCTGCCTCCAATAGGTTTCCTAAGCACTAGTGTTTTAAGGAACAGCTTAAAAAGAGAATCCTAATGTGATTTCTTTATAATGGGTGTGTTCCTTATCTTATCCTAGTGTCTAAACTCTTCTCCATGGCTGGACCCCCAAATAATATTCCTTTACGTGCTAAGGGGTATCTAGAGAGTGGGATAGGTTTACTAACGACCCTAACCCTAATGCGTACCCTAACCCTAACCCCTACCCTAAACCTAACACGTACCCTAATCCTAACCGTACCCTAAACCGAGCCCTAACCCTAACACAAACCCTAACCCTAACCCTAACCCATACCCTACGCCGTACCCGAAACCCTCCCCGAACCCGTACCCTAAGCCGTACCCTAAGCCTAACCCTAAGCCTAACACTAACCCTAGGCTACCCTTGACTGCTTCTGCCTCCAATAGATTTCCTAAGCACTAGTGTTTTAAGGAACAGCTTAAAAAGAGAATCCTAATGTGATTTCTTTATAATGGGTGTGTTCCTTAACTTATCCTAGTGTCTAAACTCTTCTCCATGGCTGCACCCCCAAATAATATTCCCTTACGTGCTAAGGGGTATCTAGAGAGTGGGATAGGTTTAATAACTACCCTAACCCTAACGCGTACCCTAACCCTAACCCCTACCCTAACCCTAACACGTACCCTAATCCTAACCTGTACCCTAAACCGAGCCCTAACCCTAACACTAACCCTAACCCTAACCCTAACCCATACCCTACGCCGTACCCGCACCCCTCCCCGAACCCGTACCCTAAGCCATACCCTAAACCTAAACCTAAGCCTAACCCTAACCCTAGGCTACCCTTGACTGCTTCTGCCTCCAATTGATTTCCTAAGCAGTAGTGTTTTAAGGAACAGCTTAAAAAGAGAATCCTAATGTGATTTCTTTATAATGGGTGTGTTCCTTATCTTATCCTAGTGTCTAAACTCTTCTCCATGGCTGGACCCCCAAATAATATTCCTTTACGTGCTAAGGGGGAGCTAGAGAGTGGGATAGGTTTACTAACTACCCTAGCTCTAACGCGTAACCTAACCCTAACCCCTACTCTAACCCTAACACGTACCCTAATCCTAACCCGTACCCTAAACCGCGCCCTAACCCTAACACTAACCCTAACCCTAACCCATACCCTACGCCGTACCCGAAACCCTCCCCGAACCCGTACCCTAAGCCGTACACTAAGCCTAACCCTAAGCCTAACCTTACCCTAGGCTACCCTTGACTGCTTCTGCCTCCAATAGATTTCCTAAGCACTAGTGTTTTAAGGAACAGCTTAAAAAGAGAATCCTAATGTGATTTCTTTATAATGGGTGTGTTCCTTATCTTATCCTAGTGTCTAAACTCTTCTCCATGGCTGCACCCCCAAGTAATATTGCCTTACGTGCTAAGGGGTATCTAGAGAGTGGGATAGGTTTAATAACTACCCTAACCCTAATGCGTACTCTAACCCTAACCCCTACCCTAACACTAACACGTACCCTAATCCTAACCCGTACCCTAAACCGAGCCCTAACCCTAACACTAACACTAACCCTAACCCTAACCCATACCCTACGCCGTACCCGAACCCCTCCCCAAACCCGTACCCCAAGCCGTACCCTAAGCCTAACCCTAAGCCTAACCCTAACCCTAGGCTACCCTTGACTGCTTCTGCCTCCAATAGATTTCCTAAGCACTAGTGTTTTAAGCAACAGCTTAAAAAGAGAATCCTAATGTGATTTCTTTATAATGGGTGTGTTCCTTATCTTATCCTAGTGTCTAAACTCTTCTCCATGGCTGGACCCTCAAATAATATTCCTTTACGTGCTAAGGGGTATCTAGAGAGTGGGATAGGTTTACTAACTACCCTAACCCTAAGGCGTACCCTAACCCTAACCCCTACCCTAAACCTAACACGTACCCTAATCCTAACCGTACCCTAAACCGAGCCCTAACCCTAACACTAACCCTAACCCTAACCCTAACCCATACCCTACGCCGTACCCGAAACCCTCCCCGAACCCGTACCCTAAGCCGTACCCTAAGCCTAACCCTAAGCCTAACCCTAACCCTACGCTACCCTTGACTGCTTCTGCCTCCAATAGATTTCCTAAGCACTAGTGTTTTAAGGAACAGCTTAAAAAGAGAATCCTAATGTGATTTCTTTATAATGGGTGTGTTCCTTATCTTATCCTAGTGTCTAAACTCTTCTCCATGGCTGGACCCTCAAATAATATTCCTTTACGTGCTAAGGGGTATCTAGAGAGTGGGATAGGTTTAATAACTACCCTAATCCTAACGCGTACCCTAACCCTAACCCCTACCCTAACCCTAACACGTACCCTAATCCTAACCCGTACCCTAAACCGAGCCCTAACCCTAACACTAACCCTAACCCTAACCCTAACCCATACCCTACGCCGTACCCGCACCCCTCCCCGAACCCGTAACCTAAGCCGTACCCTAACCCTAACCCTAAGCCTAACCCTAACCCTAGGCTACCCTTGACTGCTTCTGCCTCCAATAGATTTCCTAAGCACTACTGTTTTAAGGAACAGCTTAAAAAGAGAATCCTAATGTGATTTCTTTATAATGGGTGTGTTCCTTATCTTATCCTAGTGTCTAAACTCTTCTCCATGGCTGTACCCCCAAATAATATTCCCTTACGTGCTAAGGGGTATCTAGAGAGTGGGATAGGTTTAATAACTACCCTAACCCTAATGCGTACCCTAACCCTAACCCCTACCCTAACCCTAACACGTACCCTAATCCTAACCTGTACCCTAAACCGAGCCCTAACCCTAACACTAACCCTAACCCTAACCCTAACCCATACCCTACGCCGTACCCGCACCCCTCCCCGAACCCGTACCCTAAGCCATACCCTAAACCTAACCCTAAGCCTAACCCTAACCCTAGGCTACCCTTGACTTCTTCTGCCTCCAATTGATTTCCTAAGCAGTAGTGTTTTAAGGAACAGCTTAAAAAGAGAATCCTAATGTGATTTCTTTATAATGGGTGTGTTCCTTATCTTATCCTAGTGTCTAAACTCTTCTCCATGGCTGGACCCCCAAATAATATTCCTTTACGTGCTAAGGGGGAGCTAGAGAGTGGGATAGGTTTAATAACTACCCTAACCCTAACGCGTACCCTAACCCTAACCCCTACCCTAACCCTAACACGTACCCTAATCCTAACCTGTACCCTAAACCGAGCCCTAACCCTAACACTAACCCTAACCCTAACCCTAACCCATACCCTACGCAGTACCCGCACCCCTCCCCGAACCCGTACCCTAAGCCATACCCTAAACCTAAACCTAAGCCTAACCCTAACCCTAGGCTACCCTTGACTGCTTCTGCCTCCAATTGATTTCCTAAGCAGTAGTGTTTTAAGGAACAGCTTAAAAAGAGAATCCTAATGTGATTTCTTTATAATGGGTGTGTTCCTTATCTTATCCTAGTGTCTAAACTCTTCTCCATGGCTGGACCCCCAAATAATATTCCTTTACGTGCTAAGGGGGAGCTAGAGAGTGGGATAGGTTTACTAACTACCCTAGCTCTAACGCGTAACCTAACCCTAACCCCTACTCTAACCCTAACACGTACCCTAATCCTAACCCGTACCCTAAACCGAGCCCTAACCCTAACACTAACCCTAACCCTAACCCATACCCTATGCCGTACCCGAAACCCTCCCCGAACCCGTACCCTAAGCCGTACACTAAGCCTAACCCTAAGCCTAACCTTACCCTAGGCTACCCTTGACTGCTTCTGCCTCCAATAGATTTCCTAAGCACTAGTGTTTTAAGGAACAGCTTAAAAAGAGAATCCTAATGTGATTTCTTTATAATGGGTGTGTTCCTTATCTTATCCTAGTGTCTAAACTCTTCTCCATGGCTGCACCCCCAAATAATATTGCCTTACGTGCTAAGGGGTATCTAGAGAGTGGGATAGGTTTAATAACTACCCTAACCCTAACGCGTACCCTAACCCTAACCCCTACCCTAACCCTAACACGTACCCTAATCCTAACCTGTACCCTAAACCGAGCCCTAACCCTAACACTAACCCTAACCCTAACCCTAACCCATACCCTACACCGTACCCGCACCCCTCCCCGAACCCGTACCCTAAGCCATACCCTAAACCTAACCCTAAGCCTAACCCTAACCCTAGGCTACCCTTGACTGCTTCTGCCTCCAATTGATTTCCTAAGCAGTAGTGTTTTAAGGAACAGCTTAAAAAGAGAATCCTAAAGTGATTTCTTTATAATGGGTGTGTTCCTTATCTTATCCTAGTGTCTAAACTCTTCTCCATGGCTGGACCCCCAAATAATATTCCTTTACGTGCTAAGGGGGAGCTAGAGAGTGGGATAGGTTTACTAACTACCCTAGCCCTAACGCGTAACCTAACCCTAACCCCTACTCTAACCCTAACACGTACCCTAATCCTAACCCGTACCCTAAACCGAGCCCTAACCCTAACACTAACCCTAACCCTAACCCTAACCCATACCCTACGCCGTACTCGAAACCCTCCCCGAACCCGTACCCTAAGCCATACCCTAAACCTAACCCTAAGCCTAACCCTAACCCTAGGCTACCCTTGACTGCTTCTGCCTCCAATAGATTTCCTAAGCACTAGTGTTTTAAGGAACAGCTTAAAAAGAGAATCCTAAAGTGATTTCTTTATAATGGGTGTGTTCCTTATCTTATCCTAGTGTCTAAACTCTTCTCCATGGCTGGACCCACAAATAATATTCCTTTACGTGCTAAGGGGTATCTAGAGAGTGGGATAGGTTTAATAACTACCCTAACCCTAACGCGTACCCTAACCCTAACCCCTACCCCAACCCTAACACGTACCCTAATCCTAACCCGTACCCTAAACCGAGCCCTAACCCTAACACTAACCCTAACCCTAACCCTAACCCATACCCTACGCCGTACCCGCACCCCTCCCCGAACCCGTACCCTAAGCCGTACCCTAAGCCTAACCCTAAGCCTAACCCTAACCCTAGGCTACCCTTGACTGCTTCTGCCTCCAATAGGTTTCCTAAGCACTAGTGTTTTAAGGAACAGCTTAAAAAGAGAATCCTAATGTGATTTCTTTATAATGGGTGTGTTCCTTATCTTATCCTAGTGTCTAAACTCTTCTCCATGGCTGGACCCCCAAATAATATTCCTTTACGTGCTAAGGGGTATCTAGAGAGTGGGATAGGTTTACTAACGACCCTAACCCTAATGCGTACCCTAACCCTAACCCCTACCCTAAACCTAACACGTACCCTAATCCTAACCGTACCCTAAACCGAGCCCTAACCCTAACACAAACCCTAACCCTAACCCTAACCCATACCCTACGCCGTACCCGAAACCCTCCCCGAACCCGTACCCTAAGCCGTACCCTAAGCCTAACCCTAAGCCTAACCCTAACCCTAGGCTACCCTTGACTGCTTCTGCCTCCAATAGATTTCCTAAGCACTAGTGTTTTAAGGAACAGCTTAAAAAGAGAATCCTAATGTGATTTCTTTATAATGGGTGTGTTCCTTAACTTATCCTAGTGTCTAAACTCTTCTCCATGGCTGCACCCCCAAATAATATTCCCTTACGTGCTAAGGGGTATCTAGAGAGTGGGATAGGTTTAATAACTACCCTAACCCTAACGCGTACCCTAACCCTAACCCCTACCCTAACCCTAACACGTACCCTAATCCTAACCTGTACCCTAAACCGAGCCCTAACCCTAACACTAACCCTAACCCTAACCCTAACCCATACCCTACGCCGTACCCGCACCCCTCCCCGAACCCGTACCCTAAGCCATACCCTAAACCTAAACCTAAGCCTAACCCTAACCCTAGGCTACCCTTGACTGCTTCTGCCTCCAATTGATTTCCTAAGCAGTAGTGTTTTAAGGAACAGCTTAAAAAGAGAATCCTAATGTGATTTCTTTATAATGGGTGTGTTCCTTATCTTATCCTAGTGTCTAAACTCTTCTCCATGGCTGGACCCCCAAATAATATTCCTTTACGTGCTAAGGGGGAGCTAGAGAGTGGGATAGGTTTACTAACTACCCTAGCTCTAACGCGTAACCTAACCCTAACCCCTACTCTAACCCTAACACGTACCCTAATCCTAACCCGTACCCTAAACCGCGCCCTAACCCTAACACTAACCCTAACCCTAACCCATACCCTACGCCGTACCCGAAACCCTCCCCGAACCCGTACCCTAAGCCGTACACTAAGCCTAACCCTAAGCCTAACCTTACCCTAGGCTACCCTTGACTGCTTCTGCCTCCAATAGATTTCCTAAGCACTAGTGTTTTAAGGAACAGCTTAAAAAGAGAATCCTAATGTGATTTCTTTATAATGGGTGTGTTCCTTATCTTATCCTAGTGTCTAAACTCTTCTCCATGGCTGCACCCCCAAGTAATATTGCCTTACGTGCTAAGGGGTATCTAGAGAGTGGGATAGGTTTAATAACTACCCTAACCCTAATGCGTACTCTAACCCTAACCCCTACCCTAACACTAACACGTACCCTAATCCTAACCCGTACCCTAAACCGAGCCCTAACCCTAACACTAACACTAACCCTAACCCTAACCCATACCCTACGCCGTACCCGAACCCCTCCCCAAACCCGTACCCCAAGCCGTACCCTAAGCCTAACCCTAAGCCTAACCCTAACCCTAGGCTACCCTTGACTGCTTCTGCCTCCAATAGATTTCCTAAGCACTAGTGTTTTAAGCAACAGCTTAAAAAGAGAATCCTAATGTGATTTCTTTATAATGGGTGTGTTCCTTATCTTATCCTAGTGTCTAAACTCTTCTCCATGGCTGGACCCTCAAATAATATTCCTTTACGTGCTAAGGGGTATCTAGAGAGTGGGATAGGTTTACTAACTACCCTAACCCTAACGCGTACCCTAACCCTAACCCCTACCCTAAACCTAACACGTACCCTAATCCTAACCGTACCCTAAACCGAGCCCTAACCCTAACACTAACCCTAACCCTAACCCTAACCCATACCCTACGCCGTACCCGAAACCCTCCCCGAACCCGTACCCTAAGCCGTACCCTAAGCCTAACCCTAAGCCTAACCCTAACCCTACGCTACCCTTGACTGCTTCTGCCTCCAATAGATTTCCTAAGCACTAGTGTTTTAAGGAACAGCTTAAAAAGAGAATCCTAATGTGATTTCTTTATAATGGGTGTGTTCCTTATCTTATCCTAGTGTCTAAACTCTTCTCCATGGCTGGACCCTCAAATAATATTCCTTTACGTGCTAAGGGGTATCTAGAGAGTGGGATAGGTTTAATAACTACCCTAATCCTAACGCGTACCCTAACCTTAACCCCTACCCTAACCCTAACACGTACCCTAATCCTAACCCGTACCCTAAACCGAGCCCTAACCCTAACACTAACCCTAACCCTAACCCTAACCCATACCCTACGCCGTACCCGCACCCCTCCCCGAACCCGTAACCTAAGCCGTACCCTAACCCTAACCCTAAGCCTAACCCTAACCCTAGGCTACCCTTGACTGCTTCTGCCTCCAATAGATTTCCTAAGCACTACTGTTTTAAGGAACAGCTTAAAAAGAGAATCCTAATGTGATTTCTTTATAATGGGTGTGTTCCTTATCTTATCCTAGTGTCTAAACTCTTCTCCATGGCTGCACCCCCAAATAATATTCCCTTACGTGCTAAGGGGTATCTAGAGAGTGGGATAGGTTTAATAACTACCCTAACCCTAATGCGTACCCTAACCCTAACCCCTACCCTAACCCTAACACGTACCCTAATCCTAACCTGTACCCTAAACCGAGCCCTAACCCTAACACTAACCCTAACCCTAACCCTAACACATACCCTACGCCGTACCCGCACCCCTCCCCGAACCCGTACCCTAAGCCATACCCTAAACCTAACCCTAAGCCTAACCCTAACCCTAGGCTACCCTTGACTTCTTCTGCCTCCAATTGATTTCCTAAGCAGTAGTGTTTTAAGGAACAGCTTAAAAAGAGAATCCTAATGTGATTTCTTTATAATGGGTGTGTTCCTTATCTTATCCTAGTGTCTAAACTCTTCTCCATGGCTGGACCCCCAAATAATATTCCTTTACGTGCTAAGGGGGAGCTAGAGAGTGGGATAGGTTTAATAACTACCCTAACCCTAACGCGTACCCTAACCCTAACCCCTACCCTAACCCTAACACGTACCCTAATCCTAACCCGTACCCTAAACCGAGCCCTAACCCTAACACTAGCCCTAACCCTAACCCTAACCCATACCCTACGCCGTACCCGAAACCCTCCCCGAACCCGTACCCTAAGCCATACCCTAAGCCTAACCCTAAGCCTAACACTAACCCTAGGCTACCCTTGACTGCTTCTGCCTCCAATAGATTTCCTAAGCACTAGTGTTTTAAGCAACAGCTTAAAAAGAGAATCCTAATGTGATTTCTTTATAATGGGTGTGTTCCTTATCTTATCCTAGTGTCTAAACTCTTCTCCATGGCTGGACCCCCAAATAATATTCCTTTACGTGCTAAGGGGTATCTAGAGAGTGGGATAGGTTTACTAACGACCCTAACCCTAATGCGTACCCTAACCCTAACCCCTACCCTAAACCTAACACGTACCCTAATCCTAACCGTACCCTAAACCGAGCCCTAACCCTAACACAAACCCTAACCCTAACCCTAACCCATACCCTACGCCGTACCCGAAACCCTCCCCGAACCCGTACCCTAAGCCGTACCCTAAGCCTAACCCTAAGCCTAACCCTAACCCTAGGCTACCCTTGACTGCTTCTGCCTCCAATTGATTTCCTAAGCAGTAGTGTTTTAAGGAACAGCTTAAAAAGAGAATCCTAATGTGATTTCTTTATAATGGGTGTGTTCCTTATCTTATCCTAGTGTCTAAACTCTTCTCCATGGCTGGACCCCCAAATAATATTCCTTTACGTGCTAAGGGGGAGCTAGAGAGTGGGATAGGTTTACTAACTACCCTAGCTCTAACGCGTAACCTAACCCTAACCCCTACTCTAACCCTAACACGTACCCTAATCCTAACCCGTACCCTAAACCGCGCCCTAACCCTAACACTAACCCTAACCCTAACCCATACCCTACGCCGTACCCGAAACCCTCCCCGAACCCGTACCCTAAGCCGTACACTAAGCCTAACCCTAAGCCTAACCTTACCCTAGGCTACCCTTGACTGCTTCTGCCTCCAATAGATTTCCTAAGCACTAGTGTTTTAAGGAACAGCTTAAAAAGAGAATCCTAATGTGATTTCTTTATAATGGGTGTGTTCCTTATCTTATCCTAGTGTCTAAACTCTTCTCCATGGCTGCACCCCCAAGTAATATTGCCTTACGTGCTAAGGGGTATCTAGAGAGTGGGATAGGTTTAATAACTACCCTAACCCTAACGCGTACCCTAACCCTAACCCCTACCCTAACCCTAACACGTACCCTAATCCTAACCTGTACCCTAAACCGAGCCCTAACCCTAACACTAACCCTAACCCTAACCCATACCCTACACCGTACCCGCACCCCTCCCCGAACCCGTACCCTAAGCCATACCCTAAACCTAACCCTAAGCCTAACCCTAACCCTAGGCTACCCTTGACTGCTTCTGCCTCCAATTGATTTCCTAAGCAGTAGTGTTTTAAGGAACAGCTTAAAAAGAGAATCCTAAAGTGATTTCTTTATAATGGGTGTGTTCCTTATCTTATCCTAGTGTCTAAACTCTTCTCCATGGCTGGACCCCCAAATAATATTCCTTTACGTGCTAAGGGGGAGCTAGAGAGTGGGATAGGTTTACTAACTACCCTAGCCCTAACGCGTAACCTAACCCTAACCCCTACCCTAACCCTAACACGTACCCTAATCCTAACCCGTACCCTAAACCGAGCCCTAACCCTAACACTAACCCTAACCCTAACCCTAACCCATACCCTACGCCGTACTCGAAACCCTCTCCGAACCCGTACCCTAAGCCATACCCTAAGCCTAACCCTAAGCCTAACACTAACCCTAGGCTACCCTTGACTGCTTCTGCCTCCAATAGATTTCCTAAGCACTAGTGTTTTAAGGAACAGCTTAAAAAGAGAATCCTAAAGTGATTTCTTTATAATGGGTGTGTTCCTTATCTTATCCTAGTGTCTAAACTCTTCTCCATGGCTGGACCCACAAATAATATTCCTTTACGTGCTAAGGGGTATCTAGAGAGTGGGATAGGTTTAATAACTACCCTAACCCTAACGCGTACCCTAACCCTAACCCCTACCCTAACCCTAACACGTACCCTAATCCTAACCCGTACCCTAAACCGAGCCCTAACCCTAACACTAACCCTAACCCTAACCCTAACCCATACCCTACGCCGTACCCGAAACCCTCCCCGAACCCGTACCCTAAGCCGTACCCTAAGCCTAACCCTAAGCCTAACCCTAACGCTAGGCTACCCTTGACAGCTTCTGCCTCCAATAGATTTCCTAAGCACTAGTGTTTTAAGGAACAGCTTAAAAAGAGAATCCTAATGTGATTTCTTTATAATGGGTGTGTTCCTTATCTTATCCTAGTGTCTAAACTCTTCTCCATGGCTGGACCCTCAAATAATATTCCTTTACGTGCTAAGGGGTATCTAGAGAGTGGGATAGGTTTAATAACTACCCTAACCCTAACGCGTACCCAAACCCTAACCCCTACCATAACCCTAACACGTACCCTAATACTAACCTGTACCCTAAACCGAGCCCTAACCCTAACACTAACCCTAACCCTAACCCTAACCCATACCCTACGCTGTACCCGCACCCCTCCCCGAACCCGTACCCTAAGCCGTACCCTAAGCCTAACCCTAAGCCTAACCCTAACCCTAGGCTACCCTTGACTGCTTCTGCCTCCAATAGGTTTCCTAAGCACTAGGGTTTTAAGGAACAGCTTAAAAAGAGAATCCTAATGTGATTTCTTTATAATGGGTGTGTTCCTTATCTTATCCTAGTGTCTAAACTCTTCTCCATGGCTGCACCCCCAAATAATATTGCCTTACGTGCTAAGGGGTATCTAGAGAGTGGGATAGGTTTAATAACTACCCTAACCCTAATGCGTACTCTAACCCTAACCCCTACCCTAACACTAACACGTACCCTAATCCTAACCCGTACCCTAAACCGAGCCCTAACCCTAACACTAACACTAACCCTAACCCTAACCCATACCCTACGCCGTACCCGAACCCCTCCCCAAACCCGTACCCCAAGCCGTACCCTAAGCCTAACCCTAAGCCTAACCCTAACCCTAGGCTACCCTTGACTGCTTCTGCCTCCAATAGATTTCCTAAGCACTAGTGTTTTAAGGAACAGCTTAAAAAGAGAATCCTAATGTGATTTCTTTATAATGGGTGTGTTCCTTATCTTATCCTAGTGTCTAAACTCTTCTCCATGCCTGGACCCTCAAATAATATTCCTTTACGTGCTAAGGGGTATCTAGAGAGTGGGATAGGTTTAATAACTACCCTAATCCTAACGCGTACCCTAACCCTAACCCTTACCCTAACCCTAACACGTACCCTAATCCTAACCCGTACCCTAAACCGAGCCCTAACCCTAACACTAACCCTAACCCTAACCCTAACCCATACCCTACGCCGTACCCGCACCCCTCCCCGAACCCGTAACCTAAGCCGTACCCTAACCCTAACCCTAAGCCTAACCCTAACCCTAGGCTACCCTTGACTGCTTCTGCCTCCAATAGATTTCCTAAGCACTAC
The DNA here is from genome assembly GCF_965194805.1 of Balaenoptera borealis. Lineage (NCBI taxonomy): Eukaryota > Metazoa > Chordata > Mammalia > Artiodactyla > Balaenopteridae > Balaenoptera > Balaenoptera borealis. The sequence goes on from NW_028123821.1 coordinate 701,693, forward strand.
TGTTTTAAGGAACAGCTTAAAAAGAGAATCCTAATGTGATTTCTTTATAATGGGTGTGTTCCTTATCTTATCCTAGTGTCTAAACTCTTCTCCATGGCTGCAACCCCAAATAATATTCCCTTACGTGCTAAGGGGTATCTAGAGAGTGGGATAGGTTTAATAACTACCCTAACCCTAATGCGTACCCTAACCCTAACCCCTACCCTAACCCTAACACGTACCCTAATCCTAACCTGTACCCTAAACCGAGCCCTAACCCTAACACTAACCCTAACCCTAACCCTAACCCATACCCTACGCCGTACCCGCACCCCTCCCCGAACCCGTACCCTAAGCCATACCCTAAACCTAACCCTAAGCCTAACCCTAACCCTAGGCTACCCTTGACTGCTTCTGCCTCCAATTGATTTCCTAAGCAGTAGTGTTTTAAGGAACAGCTTAAAAAGAGAATCCTAATGTGATTTCTTTATAATGGGTGTGTTCCTTATCTTATCCTAGTGTCTAAACTCTTCTCCATGACTGGAGCCCCAAATAATATTCCTTTACGTGCTAAGGGGGAGCTAGAGAGTGGGATAGGTTTAATAACTACCCTAACCCTAACGCGTACCCTAACCCTAACCCCTACCCTAACCCTAACACGTACCCTAATCCTAACCCGTACCCTAAACCGAGCCCTAACCCTAACACTAGCCCTAACCCTAACCCTAACCCATACCCTACGCCGTACCCGAAACCCTCCCCGAACCCGTACCCTAAGCCATACCCTAAGCCTAACCCTAAGCCTAACACTAACCCTAGGCTACCCTCGACTGCTTCTGCCTCCAATTGATTTCCTAAGCAGTAGTGTTTTAAGGAACAGCTTAAAAAGAGAATCCTAAAGTGATTTCTTTTTAATGGGTGTGTTCCTTATCTTATCCTAGTGTCTAAACTCTTCTCCATGGCTGAACCCCCAAATAATATTCCTTTACGTGCTAAGGGGGAGCTAGAGAGTGGGATAGGTTTACTAACTACCCTAGCCCTAACGCGTAACCTAACCCTAACCCCTACCCTAACCCTAACACGTACCCTAATCCTAACCCGTACCCTAAACCGAGCCCTAACCCTAACACTAACCCTAACCCTAACCCTAACCCATACCCTACGCCGTACTCGAAACCCTCCCCGAACCCGTACCCTAAGCCATACCCTAAGCCTAACCCTAAGCCTAACACTAACCCTAGGCTACCCTTGACTGCTTCTGCCTCCAATAGATTTCCTAAGCACTAGTGTTTTAAGGAACAGCTTAAAAAGAGAATCCTAAAGTGATTTCTTTATAATGGGTGTGTTCCTTATCTTATCCTAGTGTCTAAACTCTTCTCCATGGCTGGACCCACAAATAATATTCCTTTACGTGCTAAGGGGTATCTAGAGAGTGGGATAGGTTTAATAACTACCCTAACCCTAACGTGTACCCTAACCCTAACCCCTACCCTAACCCTAACACGTACCCTAATCCTAACCCGTACCCTAAACCGAGCCCTAACCCTAACACTAACCCTAACCCTAACCCTAACCCATACCCTACGCCGTACCCGAAACCCTCCCCGAACCCGTACCCTAAGCCGTACCCTAAGCCTAACCCTAAGCCTAACCCTAACCCTAGGCTACCCTTGACTGCTTCTGCCTCCAATAGATTTCCTAAGCACTAGTGTTTTAAGGAACAGCTTAAAAAGAGAATCCTAATGTGATTTCTTTATAATGGGTGTGTTCCTTATCTTATCCTAGTGTCTAAACTCTTCTCCATGGCTGGACCCTCAAATAATATTCCTTTACGTGCTAAGGGGTATCTAGAGAGTGGGATAGGTTTAATAACTACCCTAACCCTAACGCGTACCCTAACCCTAACCCCTACCCTAACCCTAACACGTACCCTAATCCTAAACTGTACACTAAACCGAGCCCTACCCCTAACACTAACCCTAAACCTAACCCTAACCCATACCCTACGCCGTACCCGCACCCCTCCCCGAACCCGTACCCTAAGCCATACCCTAAACCTAACCCTAAGCCTAACCCTAACCCTAGGCTACCCTTGACTGCTTCTGCCTCCAATTGATTTCCTAAGCAGTAGTGTTTTAAGGAACAGCTTAAAACGAGAATCCTAAAGTGATTTCTTTATAATGGGTGTGTTCCTTATCTTATCCTAGTGTCTAAACTCTTCTCCATGGCTGGACCCCCAAATAATATTCCTTTACGTGCTAAGGGGGAGCTAGAGAGTGGGATAGGTTTACTAACTACCCTAGCCCTAACGCGTAACCTAACCCTAACCCCTACCCTAACCCTAACACGTACCCTAATCCTAACCCGTACCCTAAACCGAGCCCTAACCCTAACACTAACCCAAACCCTAACCCTAACCCATACCCTACGCCGTACACGAACACCTCCCCGAACCCATACCCCAAGCCGTACCCTAAACGTAACCCTAAGCCTAACCCTAACACTAGGCTACCCTTGACTGCTTCTGCCTCCAATAGATTTCCTAAGCACTAGTGTTTTAAGGAACAGCTTAAAAAGAGAATCCTAATGTGATTTCTTTATAATGGGTGTGTTCCTTATCTTATCCTAGTGTCTAAACTCTTCTCCATGGCTGCACCCCCAAATAATATTGCCTTACGTGCTAAGGGGTATCTAGAGAGTGGGATAGGTTTAATAACTACCCTAACCCTAATGCGTACTCTAACCCTAACCCCTACTCTAACACTAACACGTACCCTAATCCTAACCCGTACCCTAAACAGAGCCCTAACCCTAACACTAACACTAAACCTAACCCTAACCCATACCCTATGCCGTACCTGAACCCCTCCCCAAACCCGTACCCTAAGCCGTACCCTAAGCCTAACCCTAAGCCTTACACTAACCCTAGGCTACCCTTGACTGCTTCTGCCTCCAATAGATTTCCTAAGCACTAGTGTTTTAAGCAACAGCTTAAAAAGAGAATCCTAATGTGATTTCTTTACAATGGGTGTGTTCCTTATCTTATCCTAGTGTCTAAATTCTTCTCCATTGCTGGAACCCCAAATAATATTCCTTTACGTGCTAAGGGGTATCTAGAGAGTGGGATAGGTTTACTAACTACCCTAACCCTAACGCGTACCCTAACCCTAACCCCTACCCTAAACCTAACACGTACCCTAATCCTAACCGTACCCTAAACCGAGCCCTAACCCTAACACTAACCCTAACCCTAACCTAACCCATACCCTACGCCGTACCCGAAACCCTCCCCGAACCCGTACCCTAAGCCGTACTCTAAGCCTAACCCTAAGCCTAACCCTAACCCTAGGCTACCCTTGACTGCTTCTGCCTCCAATAGATTTCCTAAGCACTAGTGTTTTAAGGAACAGCTTAAAAAGAGAATCCTAATGTGATTTCTTTATAATGGGTGTGTTCCTTATCTTATCCTAGTCTCTAAACTCTTCTCCATGGCTGGACCCTCAAATAATATTCCTTTACGTGCTAAGGGGTATCTAGAGAGTGGGATAGGTTTAATAACTACCCTAACCCTAACGCGTACCCTAACCCTAACCCCTACCCTAACCCTAACACGTACCCTAATCCTAACCTGTACCCTAAACCGAGCCCTAACCCTAACACTAACCCTAACCCTAACCCTAACCCATACCCTACGCCATACCCGCACCCCTCCCCGAACCCGTACCCTAAGCCATACCCTAAACCTAACCCTAAGCCTAACCCTAACCCTAGGCTACCCTTGACTGCTTCTGCCTCCAATTGATTTCCTAAGCAGTAGTGTTTTAAGGAACAGCTTAAAAAGAGAATCGTAAAGTGATTTCTTTATAATGGGTGTGTTCCTTATCTTATCCTAGTGTCTAAACTCTTCTCCATGGCTGCACCCCCAAATAATATTCCTTTACGTGCTAAGGGGGAGCTAGAGAGTGGGATAGGTTTACTAACTACCCTAGCCCTAACGCGTAACCTAACCCTAACCCCTACCCTAACCCTAACACGTACCCTAATCCTACCCCGTACCCTAAACCGAGCCCTAACCCTAACACTAACCCAAACCCTAACCCTAACCCATACCCTACGCCGTACCCGAACCCCTCCCCAAACCCGTACCCCAAGCCGTACCCTAAGCCTAACCCTAAGCCTAACCCTAACCCTAGGCTACCCTTGACTGCTTCTGCCTCCAATAGATTTCCTAAGCACTAGTGTTTTAAGGAACAGCTTAAAAAGAGAATCCTAATGTGATTTCTTTATAATGGGTGTGTTCCTTATCTTATCCTAGTGTCTAAACTCTTCTCCATGCCTGGACCCTCAAATAATATTCCTTTACGTGCTAAGGGGTATCTAGAGAGTGGGATAGGTTTAATAACTACCCTAATCCTAACGCGTACCCTAACCCTAACCCTTACCCTAACCCTAACACGTACCCTAATCCTAACCCGTACCCTAAACCGAGCCCTAACCCTAACACTAACCCTAACCCTAACCCTAACCCATACCCTACGCCGTACCCGCACCCCTCCCCGAACCCGTACCCTAAGCCGTACCCTAACCCTAACCCTAAGCCTAACCCTAACCCTAGGCTACCCTTGACTGCTTCTGCCTCCAATAGATTTCCTAAGCACTACTGTTTTAAGGAACAGCTTAAAAAGAGAATCCTAATGTGATTTCTTTATAATGGGTGTGTTCCTTATCTTATCCTAGTGTCTAAACTCTTCTCCATGGCTGCAACCCCAAATAATATTCCCTTACGTGCTAAGGGGTATCTAGAGAGTGGGATAGGTTTAATAACTACCCTAACCCTAATGCGTACCCTAACCCTAACCCCTACCCTAACCCTAACACGTACCCTAATCCTAACCTGTACCCTAAACCGAGCCCTAACCCTAACACTAACCCTAACCCTAACCCTAACACATACCCTACGCCGTACCCGCACCCCTCCCCGAACCCGTACCCTAAGCCATACCCTAAACCTAACCCTAAGCCTAACCCTAACCCTAGGCTACCCTTGACTTCTTCTGCCTCCAATTGATTTCCTAAGCAGTAGTGTTTTAAGGAACAGCTTAAAAAGAGAATCCTAATGTGATTTCTTTATAATGGGTGTGTTCCTTATCTTATCCTAGTGTCTAAACTCTTCTCCATGGCTGGACCCCCAAATAATATTCCTTTACGTGCTAAGGGGGAGCTAGAGAGTGGGATAGGTTTAATAACTACCCTAACCCTAACGCGTACCCTAACCCTAACCCCTACCCTAACCCTAACACGTACCCTAATCCTAACCCGTACCCTAAACCGAGCCCTAACCCTAACACTAGCCCTAACCCTAACCCTAACCCATACCCTACGCCGTACCCGAAACCCTCCCCGAACCCGTACCCTAAGCCATACCCTAAGCCTAACCCTAAGCCTAACACTAACCCTAGGCTACCCTTGACTGCTTCTGCCTCCAATAGATTTCCTAAGCACTAGTGTTTTAAGCAACAGCTTAAAAAGAGAATCCTAATGTGATTTCTTTATAATGGGTGTGTTCCTTATCTTATCCTAGTGTCTAAACTCTTCTCCATGGCTGGACCCCCAAATAATATTCCTTTACGTGCTAAGGGGTATCTAGAGAGTGGGATAGGTTTACTAACGACCCTAACCCTAATGCGTACCCTAACCCTAACCCCTACCCTAAACCTAACACGTACCCTAATCCTAACCGTACCCTAAACCGAGCCCTAACCCTAACACAAACCCTAACCCTAACCCTAACCCATACCCTACGCCGTACCCGAAACCCTCCCCGAACCCGTACCCTAAGCCGTACCCTAAGCCTAACCCTAAGCCTAACCCTAACCCTAGGCTACCCTTGACTGCTTCTGCCTCCAATTGATTTCCTAAGCAGTAGTGTTTTAAGGAACAGCTTAAAAAGAGAATCCTAATGTGATTTCTTTATAATGGGTGTGTTCCTTATCTTATCCTAGTGTCTAAACTCTTCTCCATGGCTGGACCCCCAAATAATATTCCTTTACGTGCTAAGGGGGAGCTAGAGAGTGGGATAGGTTTACTAACTACCCTAGCTCTAACGCGTAACCTAACCCTAACCCCTACTCTAACCCTAACACGTACCCTAATCCTAACCCGTACCCTAAACCGCGCCCTAACCCTAACACTAACCCTAACCCTAACCCATACCCTACGCCGTACCCGAAACCCTCCCCGAACCCGTACCCTAAGCCGTACACTAAGCCTAACCCTAAGCCTAACCTTACCCTAGGCTACCCTTGACTGCTTCTGCCTCCAATAGATTTCCTAAGCACTAGTGTTTTAAGGAACAGCTTAAAAAGAGAATCCTAATGTGATTTCTTTATAATGGGTGTGTTCCTTATCTTATCCTAGTGTCTAAACTCTTCTCCATGGCTGCACCCCCAAGTAATATTGCCTTACGTGCTAAGGGGTATCTAGAGAGTGGGATAGGTTTAATAACTACCCTAACCCTAACGCGTACCCAAACCCTAACCCCTACCATAACCCTAACACGTACCCTAATACTAACCTGTACCCTAAACCGAGCCCTAACCCTAACACTAACCCTAACCCTAACCCTAACCCATACCCTACGCTGTACCCGCACCCCTCCCCGAACCCGTACCCTAAGCCGTACCCTAAGCCTAACCCTAAGCCTAACCCTAACCCTAGGCTACCCTTGACTGCTTCTGCCTCCAATAGGTTTCCTAAGCACTAGGGTTTTAAGGAACAGCTTAAAAAGAGAATCCTAATGTGATTTCTTTATAATGGGTGTGTTCCTTATCTTATCCTAGTGTCTAAACTCTTCTCCATGGCTGCACCCCCAAATAATATTGCCTTACGTGCTAAGGGGTATCTAGAGAGTGGGATAGGTTTAATAACTACCCTAACCCTAATGCGTACTCTAACCCTAACCCCTACCCTAACACTAACACGTACCCTAATCCTAACCCGTACCCTAAACCGAGCCCTAACCCTAACACTAACAATAACCCTAACCCTAACCCATACCCTACGCCGTACCCGAACCCCTCCCCAAACCCGTACCCCAAGCCGTACCCTAAGCCTAACCCTAAGCCTAACCCTAACCCTAGGCTACCCTTGACTGCTTCTGCCTCCAATAGATTTCCTAAGCACTAGTGTTTTAAGGAACAGCTTAAAAAGAGAATCCTAATGTGATTTCTTTATAATGGGTGTGTTCCTTATCTTATCCTAGTGTCTAAACTCTTCTCCATGCCTGGACCCTCAAATAATATTCCTTTACGTGCTAAGGGGTATCTAGAGAGTGGGATAGGTTTAATAACTACCCTAATCCTAACGCGTACCCTAACCCTAACCCTTACCCTAACCCTAACACGTACCCTAATCCTAACCCGTACCCTAAACCGAGCCCTAACCCTAACACTAACCCTAACCCTAACCCTAACCCATACCCTACGCCGTACCCGCACCCCTCCCCGAACCCGTAACCTAAGCCGTACCCTAACCCTAACCCTAAGCCTAACCCTAACCCTAGGCTACCCTTGACTGCTTCTGCCTCCAATAGATTTCCTAAGCACTACTGTTTTAAGGAACAGCTTAAAAAGAGAATCCTAATGTGATTTCTTTATAATGGGTGTGTTCCTTATCTTATCCTAGTGTCTAAACTCTTCTCCATGGCTGCAACCCCAAATAATATTCCCTTACGTGCTAAGGGGTATCTAGAGAGTGGGATAGGTTTAATAACTACCCTAACCCTAATGCGTACCCTAACCCTAACCCCTACCCTAACCCTAACACGTACCCTAATCCTAACCTGTACCCTAAACCGAGCCCTAACCCTAACACTAACCCTAACCCTAACCCTAACCCATACCCTACGCCGTACCCGCACCCCTCCCCGAACCCGTACCCTAAGCCATACCCTAAACCTAACCCTAAGCCTAACCCTAACCCTAGGCTACCCTTGACTGCTTCTGCCTCCAATTGATTTCCTAAGCAGTAGTGTTTTAAGGAACAGCTTAAAAAGAGAATCCTAATGTGATTTCTTTATAATGGGTGTGTTCCTTATCTTATCCTAGTGTCTAAACTCTTCTCCATGACTGGACCCCCAAATAATATTCCTTTACGTGCTAAGGGGGAGCTAGAGAGTGGGATAGGTTTAATAACTACCCTAACCCTAACGCGTACCCTAACCCTAACCCCTACCCTAACCCTAACACGTACCCTAATCCTAACCCGTACCCTAAACCGAGCCCTAACCCTAACACTAGCCCTAACCCTAACCCTAACCCATACCCTACGCCGTACCCGAAACCCTCCCCGAACCCGTACCCTAAGCCATACCCTAAGCCTAACCCTAAGCCTAACACTAACCCTAGGCTACCCTCGACTGCTTCTGCCTCCAATTGATTTCCTAAGCAGTAGTGTTTTAAGGAACAGCTTAAAAAGAGAATCCTAAAGTGATTTCTTTATAATGGGTGTGTTCCTTATCTTATCCTAGTGTCTAAACTCTTCTCCATGGCTGAACCCCCAAATAATATTCCTTTACGTGCTAAGGGGGAGCTAGAGAGTGGGATAGGTTTACTAACTACCCTAGCCCTAACGCGTAACCTAACCCTAACCCCTACCCTAACCCTAACACGTACCCTAATCCTAACCCGTACCCTAAACCGAGCCCTAACCCTAACACTAACCCTAACCCTAACCCTAACCCATACCCTACGCCGTACTCGAAACCCTCCCCGAACCCGTACCCTAAGCCATACCCTAAGCCTAACCCTAAGCCTAACACTAACCCTAGGCTACCCTTGACTGCTTCTGCCTCCAATAGATTTCCTAAGCACTAGTGTTTTAAGGAACAGCTTAAAAAGAGAATCCTAAAGTGATTTCTTTATAATGGGTGTGTTCCTTATCTTATCCTAGTGTCTAAACTCTTCTCCATGGCTGGACCCACAAATAATATTCCTTTACGTGCTAAGGGGTATCTAGAGAGTGGGATAGGTTTAATAACTACCCTAACCCTAACGTGTACCCTAACCCTAACCCCTACCCTAACCCTAACACGTACCCTAATCCTAACCCGTACCCTAAACCGAGCCCTAACCCTAACACTAACCCTAACCCTAACCCTAACCCATACCCTACGCCGTACCCGAAACCCTCCCCGAACCCGTACCCTAAGCCGTACCCTAAGCCTAACCCTAAGCCTAACCCTAACCCTAGGCTACCCTTGACTGCTTCTGCCTCCAATAGATTTCCTAAGCACTAGTGTTTTAAGGAACAGCTTAAAAAGAGAATCCTAATGTGATTTCTTTATAATGGGTGTGTTCCTTATCTTATCCTAGTGTCTAAACTCTTCTCCATGGCTGGACCCTCAAATAATATTCCTTTACGTGCTAAGGGGTATCTAGAGAGTGGGATAGGTTTAATAACTACCCTAACCCTAACGCGTACCCTAACCCTAACCCCTACCCTAACCCTAACACGTACCCTAATCCTAACCTGTACACTAAACCGAGCCCTACCCCTAACACTAACCCTAAACCTAACCCTAACCCATACCCTACGCCGTACCCGCACCCCTCCCCGAACCCGTACCCTAAGCCATACCCTAAACCTAACCCTAAGCCTAACCCTAACCCTAGGCTACCCTTGACTGCTTCTGCCTCCAATTGATTTCCTAAGCAGTAGTGTTTTAAGGAACAGCTTAAAACGAGAATCCTAAAGTGATTTCTTTATAATGGGTGTGTTCCTTATCTTATCCTAGTGTCTAAACTCTTCTCCATGGCTGGACCCCCAAATAATATTCCTTTACGTGCTAAGGGGGAGCTAGAGAGTGGGATAGGTTTACTAACTACCCTAGCCCTAACGCGTAACCTAACCCTAACCCCTACCCTAACCCTAACACGTACCCTAATCCTAACCCGTACCCTAAACCGAGCCCTAACCCTAACACTAACCCAAACCCTAACCCTAACCCATACCCTACGCCGTACACGAACACCTCCCCGAACCCATACCCCAAGCCGTACCCTAAACGTAACCCTAAGCCTAACCCTAACACTAGGCTACCCTTGACTGCTTCTGCCTCCAATAGATTTCCTAAGCACTAGTGTTTTAAGGAACAGCTTAAAAAGAGAATCCTAATGTGATTTCTTTATAATGGGTGTGTTCCTTATCTTATCCTAGTGTCTAAACTCTTCTCCATGGCTGCACCCCCAAATAATATTGCCTTACGTGCTAAGGGGTATCTAGAGAGTGGGATAGGTTTAATAACTACCCTAACCCTAATGCGTACTCTAACCCTAACCCCTACTCTAACACTAACACGTACCCTAATCCTAACCCGTACCCTAAACAGAGCCCTAACCCTAACACTAACACTAAACCTAACCCTAACCCATACCCTATGCCGTACCTGAACCCCTCCCCAAACCCGTACCCTAAGCCGTACCCTAAGCCTAACCCTAAGCCTTACACTAACCCTAGGCTACCCTTGACTGCTTCTGCCTCCAATAGATTTCCTAAGCACTAGTGTTTTAAGCAACAGCTTAAAAAGAGAATCCTAATGTGATTTCTTTACAATGGGTGTGTTCCTTATCTTATCCTAGTGTCTAAATTCTTCTCCATTGCTGGAACCCCAAATAATATTCCTTTACGTGCTAAGGGGTATCTAGAGAGTGGGATAGGTTTACTAACTACCCTAACCCTAACGCGTACCCTAACCCTAACCCCTACCCTAAACCTAACACGTACCCTAATCCTAACCGTACCCTAAACCGAGCCCTAACCCTAACACTAACCCTAACCCTAACCTAACCCATACCCTACGCCGTACCCGAAACCCTCCCCGAACCCGTACCCTAAGCCGTACTCTAAGCCTAACCCTAAGCCTAACCCTAAGCCTAACCCTAACCCTAGGCTACCCTTGACTGCTTCTGCCTCCAATAGATTTCCTAAGCACTAGTGTTTTAAGGAACAGCTTAAAAAGAGAATCCTAATGTGATTTCTTTATAATGGGTGTGTTCCTTATCTTATCCTAGTGTCTAAACTCTTCTCCATGGCTGGACCCTCAAATAATATTCCTTTACGTGCTAAGGGGTATCTAGAGAGTGGGATAGGTTTAATAACTACCCTAACCCTAACGCGTACCCTAACCCTAACCCCTACCCTAACCCTAACACGTACCCTAATCCTAACCTGTACACTAAACCGAGCCCTACCCCTAACACTAACCCTAAACCTAACCCTAACCCATACCCTACGCCGTACCCGCACCCCTCCCCGAACCCGTACCCTAAGCCATACCCTAAACCTAACCCTAAGCCTAACCCTAACCCTAGGCTACCCTTGACTGCTTCTGCCTCCAATTGATTTCCTAAGCAGTAGTGTTTTAAGGAACAGCTTAAAACGAGAATCCTAAAGTGATTTCTTTATAATGGGTGTGTTCCTTATCTTATCCTAGTGTCTAAACTCTTCTCCATGGCTGGACCCCCAAATAATATTCCTTTACGTGCTAAGGGGGAGCTAGAGAGTGGGATAGGTTTACTAACTACCCTAGCCCTAACGCGTAACCTAACCCTAACCCCTACCCTAACCCTAACACGTACCCTAATCCTAACCCGTACCCTAAACCGAGCCCTAACCCTAACACTAACCCAAACCCTAACCCTAACCCATACCCTACGCCGTACACGAACACCTCCCCGAACCCATACCCCAAGCCGTACCCTAAACGTAACCCTAAGCCTAACCCTAACACTAGGCTACCCTTGACTGCTTCTGCCTCCAATAGATTTCCTAAGCACTAGTGTTTTAAGGAACAGCTTAAAAAGAGAATCCTAATGTGATTTCTTTATAATGGGTGTGTTCCTTATCTTATCCTAGTGTCTAAACTCTTCTCCATGGCTGCACCCCCAAATAATATTGCCTTACGTGCTAAGGGGTATCTAGAGAGTGGGATAGGTTTAATAACTACCCTAACCCTAATGCGTACTCTAACCCTAACCCCTACTCTAACACTAACACGTACCCTAATCCTAACCCGTACCCTAAACAGAGCCCTAACCCTAACACTAACACTAAACCTAACCCTAACCCATACCCTATGCCGTACCTGAACCCCTCCCCAAACCCGTACCCTAAGCCGTACCCTAAGCCTAACCCTAAGCCTTACACTAACCCTAGGCTACCCTTGACTGCTTCTGCCTCCAATAGATTTCCTAAGCACTAGTGTTTTAAGCAACAGCTTAAAAAGAGAATCCTAATGTGATTTCTTTACAATGGGTGTGTTCCTTATCTTATCCTAGTGTCTAAATTCTTCTCCATTGCTGGAACCCCAAATAATATTCCTTTACGTGCTAAGGGGTATCTAGAGAGTGGGATAGGTTTACTAACTACCCTAACCCTAACGCGTACCCTAACCCTAACCCCTACCCTAAACCTAACACGTACCCTAATCCTAACCGTACCCTAAACCGAGCCCTAACCCTAACACTAACCCTAACCCTAACCTAACCCATACCCTACGCCGTACCCGAAACCCTCCCCGAACCCGTACCCTAAGCCGTACTCTAAGCCTAACCCTAAGCCTAACCCTAACCCTAGGCTACCCTTGACTGCTTCTGCCTCCAATAGATTTCCTAAGCACTAGTGTTTTAAGGAACAGCTTAAAAAGAGAATCCTAATGTGATTTCTTTATAATGGGTGTGTTCCTTATCTTATCCTAGTCTCTAAACTCTTCTCCATGGCTGGACCCTCAAATAATATTCCTTTACGTGCTAAGGGGTATCTAGAGAGTGGGATAGGTTTAATAACTACCCTAACCCTAACGCGTACCCTAACCCTAACCCCTACCCTAACCCTAACACGTACCCTAATCCTAACCTGTACCCTAAACCGAGCCCTAACCCTAACACTAACCCTAACCCTAACCCTAACCCATACCCTACGCCGTACCCGCACCCCTCCCCGAACCCGTACCCTAAGCCATACCCTAAACCTAACCCTAAGCCTAACCCTAACCCTAGGCTACCCTTGACTGCTTCTGCCTCCAATTGATTTCCTAAGCAGTAGTGTTTTAAGGAACAGCTTAAAAAGAGAATCGTAAAGTGATTTCTTTATAATGGGTGTGTTCCTTATCTTATCCTAGTGTCTAAACTCTTCTCCATGGCTGGACCCCCAAATAATATTCCTTTACGTGCTAAGGGGGAGCTAGAGAGTGGGATAGGTTTACTAACTACCCTAGCCCTAACGCGTAACCTAACCCTAACCCCTACCCTAACCCTAACACGTACCCTAATCCTACCCCGTACCCTAAACCGAGCCCTAACCCTAACACTAACCCAAACCCTAACCCTAACCCATACCCTACGCCGTACCCGAACCCCTCCCCAAACCCGTACCCCAAGCCGTACCCTAAGCCTAACCCTAAGCCTAACCCTAACCCTAGGCTACCCTTGACTGCTTCTGCCTCCAATAGATTTCCTAAGCACTAGTGTTTTAAGGAACAGCTTAAAAAGAGAATCCTAATGTGATTTCTTTATAATGGGTGTGTTCCTTATCTTATCCTAGTGTCTAAACTCTTCTCCATGCCTGGACCCTCAAATAATATTCCTTTACGTGCTAAGGGGTATCTAGAGAGTGGGATAGGTTTAATAACTACCCTAATCCTAACGCGTACCCTAACCCTAACCCTTACCCTAACCCTAACACGTACCCTAATCCTAACCCGTACCCTAAACCGAGCCCTAACCCTAACACTAACCCTAACCCTAACCCTAACCCATACCCTACGCCGTACCCGCACCCCTCCCCGAACCCGTACCCTAAGCCGTACCCTAACCCTAACCCTAAGCCTAACCCTAACCCTAGGCTACCCTTGACTGCTTCTGCCTCCAATAGATTTCCTAAGCACTACTGTTTTAAGGAACAGCTTAAAAAGAGAATCCTAATGTGATTTCTTTATAATGGGTGTGTTCCTTATCTTATCCTAGTGTCTAAACTCTTCTCCATGGCTGCAACCCCAAATAATATTCCCTTACGTGCTAAGGGGTATCTAGAGAGTGGGATAGGTTTAATAACTACCCTAACCCTAATGCGTACCCTAACCCTAACCCCTACCCTAACCCTAACACGTACCCTAATCCTAACCTGTACCCTAAACCGAGCCCTAACCCTAACACTAACCCTAACCCTAACCCTAACCCATACCCTACGCCGTACC